>NC_139498.1:620188-1240377 GCF_008360975.1 Lichenostomus cassidix | reverse complement strand
CACTCTAGTGAATACCATGCAGCCAAATCTACAACTGCTTCTGAGGCAATGTACACTTGGCATGTCAAAAGGTCACAAAGTGTTAGTCCGCAGTAATTTAGTCTTCCTAATTTGTTCTAAGTCTTTGTAGAGTGGTTTCAGAAAAAAAGCTGCTAGCAAAGACAGCTGGTGGACTTAAGGTCAACCAATTAAAAATGAAAGGCTCTAGTCAGGTGGCTCAGTCTGGACTTCAAACATTACTCATTGCTTAAGATGAAGAGGGTAAGAAAGAAAACTTTAATTATTTAGGCCATTTTAGACCTCTCTGTAGCAGATTTCTTGTTAAAAGAACCATCCTGTAATTAGACTAATCCAATCTTTGTCCACTTTACAGGAATGCAAGTTAAAAAGAGCCAGAGACAAGATTTGAAAATGTTTTGTTCTTTCTTTAAGAAGAATGTTTGAAAGACGAAATTTCAGATATAAGAATTTCCTCTCTTTTCAAAGCGCAACCCATTTAATGAAAATACAATTATGAGATATATATATATATTTATTTCCCAATGGTTTTCTGCACGTGCAATACTCACTCTTCTGTCGTTAGACTTGCATTGCAGAAAGGGGTGCTTCCCCCCTGAATGGCAGCCGAGTGGTTTCTGTCCCTCTGCTGATTTGTGGTTGAACATCTGAAGTGGGGAGGGGGAAAGCAAGTGGGGAAAAACAGGGAGGGGAAAAAAGAGAAAAAACAACTTTAAGAAAAGAAGTTGTTGAAATACAATCTCCTTAATTGAAGTCTCCTGTGGGTCGTTAAGTTCGCTCTTTGTATCAAGCCTCACATGTTGTAAACAATCAAAGGAAGAATTAAAAATGCTGTGGGCTAATTTATCCTCCCATACCCAAATGAACGATAACCAGTCCAATTCCCCACTTGGCATGGAGCTGGAGCCTGACCCAGAGGAAAAACAGGCAAATTGCAGCCATCAAAAGGGTGGAAGGAATAGTCTGGGGTTCCAACTACTTGTGCCGGTGCAGGGTGGGGTCGGAAGCAGGAGGCTCATCCTCCAGCCTGTCACACGTGTCACACGTCCCCACGGCAGGACAGCAAGCCACATCCACATCCACCCAGCAGGAAACCTCCCCAGCCCCATCTGTCCCCACGGCAGGACGAGGAACGTCCTTCCTACCGTGGCTTCTGCGGCTTGGACACCTCGGCCAGGCGGCGACACGCTTCCTCCAGCTGGGCCAGCGTGTTGGGCGGTGTCAGCGGGGGCATGGCGGGGTCCTGCACGAAGGGGTGGGCAGGCTGTGCCCCCCGAGGGTGGCTGCCTGTCCCCCACGGGTGGTGGCGGCCGAGGGCCCCCTTGGCGCAGTCGGAGCTGTAGGCCTTCTTTGTGCTCTGTGTGCTTGGGGAAGGGAAGGAGCCGGGTTAGAAAAGCTGGAAAATCTGACTTTAATAGCAGCTCCTATTCTGCTCGCTCCCTCTCAAAAGTCTGTCATAACATGAAAGGAGGTTTATTGCCAAAAACATGACATTTTTGTGGTTTTTCTGGTTCTGCGGAACAGCTTTTGTATTAAACCGGAGGAGCAAAGAGTCTCATTTGTTTTTAGCGATTGTAAAAATAGACAGCCCATGTAATATATAAATATTTACCGGCAGCGATAGTGCTGCAGACAGCTGCGTATTTACCTATGGGGCTTGTGCTTATTTTGTCTCTCGCTCTCCAGCATCCACTGCCAGACGTTCTGCGCCCGATCCGCTTCGCCCCCCGGCAGCTGCACCCCACCGGGGCCGGGCAGCCCCCCATCCCCGGCCGTGGGGGCCACGCTGTCCACTCCTCGGCCCGGCCTCTTCAGCAGCGTCCCCGTCCTGCTGGTGGCACAAAGGACACGAGCCACTGTCAGTGCCCATCAGTGGGGCCATGGGGATGGGCTGGGGAGGGCGCAGCAGAGATGCTGCTGTCAGCCCCACCTCAGTGGGATGATGGGGATGGGTTGGGATGCATGCAGTGGAGATGCTGCTGACTTACCCGAAGGGCTCCAGCGCGGGGAGAGGCGGGTCGGTGTTTTTGGGGTGCCCCTTGCACTTGGGGTAGCAGTAGTAGTCGCCGCCGGCCGGGCAGCAGCACTGGACGCGCTGCGCCGCCTCGGCCTCGATCTGCTCCTTGCTCTTGGGCACGGTGTGGTGGTGGATGTAGTGGTGGTGGACGTGCTTGGTGGTCTGCTTGGTGACGAAGGCCTTGCCCAGCAGGGCGCAGGCGGCCAGCGAGGCCGTGCCGGGGGGCAGCTTGCCCGCGGGCAGGCGGTCGGGCGAGCGGGCGCGGGGGCTGTGCCGGCCAACACCGGGCGATTGGCACCCGGGGGTCTTCAGCACGCGGGACAGGTGCTCGTCCAGGATGGCCTGGGGGTCCTCCTCGTAGCTGCCCGAGGGCAGGAGCGACAGCGGGTGCTGGGGGTGCTGGGGGTTCATCTCCCGGGCGCTCTGCAGGCCGCCGGGCAGCTCGGCGCCCTCCTTCTCCTCGTCCTGCCGGGCAAGGGGTGGCAGGGATGAAGGGCAGGGGACGGGAGCTGGCAGGATGTCCCCCCGCCACCCCCGGGGCACAGCCCCCTCCCGCCGCCCGGGTGGCACGCGGAGCTCGGCGACACTAATCCTCCTCCCTACCTCCTTGATCTGCTGCAGCCTCTCCTCCAGACAGTCCATGGTCTCCTGCTCCTGCTTCAGCTTCTCCAGGCGGGAGATGAGCTCGGCGGCGAAGGCGGCTGGCTCCACCGGGGTCATCTCCTTGGGCAGCCGGTGGGTCCTCTACAAGGACGGGACAGAAGGCACAAGGCAAGGTTTAGCGCGCGGCGCGGGGCGCGGGAGCTTCGCCCTGCCACGCTTGTTGTGTCTCCATGTTTGGATGAAAAGACGACCGCAACTAGGCATGGTCTGCTCTGGATTTTTATGAGCTAGTGCTGTGGCCTCATGGAGTGACATCCTCCCCACCAGCGTTTGCCTTCGGCAGGAGCAGTTGGTCGCACTCTGAGGAACCCCGCTTGTTCTCTCTGTAGTACAACCAGCCCATCAGTAGCTACTCTGAAGTAGAAAATCTTCAAAGACTGTTGTCAAACATCAAAAAAAAAAAAAAAAAAAAAACCTCTGAGGTGGGAGGGAGAGACTTTAACTAAAGGAATAAAGTGAGTATAAACAGAAAGGAGTTGGAAATTAAAAAAAATAAGATGGGGGAGAAAAAGGGAAAGGAGGGAAAGAAAAAAAAAAAAAAAAAAAAAGAAGTCAAACGGTTGCAGATCAGAGAAGTGCTGGTAATTTATTTCCTGGCTACACACTGGGCACCTTTGAGGTAGTGTTGTCTCAACAGTGTCCTAGATCTCTTCCCCCCCCCTCCATCTCTTTGTACAGAAAATGAAGAAAGCTGCTGCAGGCTAGCGGTGCTACACTGCTGAGCTTGGCTGCCTCAAGCAGATCTATCAAGGGAAAAAGGGAACATCTCCAAATCAAGTGCAGAATATAAAAAGGCAAAACGCGATTTCTGCCAAAAGAAGCAAACATGGCAGGAAAAGGGGAGGAAAGGAAAAAAAAAAAGGAGGAAAAAGAAACCACCCACTGGACTGTGCCCTCCCTCCTGCCATCCCCACGCACCCCACTCCTCACCCCCACTTTCCCCCCCCGAAAGCAGAAAGCTGAACTGCCAACTCTTTCACATACTACCCACCAGATGAGGTGGGGCCTCTCTCCGGCAACCACTTAGCTCCAGAAATGATGTGAGGGTAGAAAAAGGCCACTCTGCTGGAAATTGTCACTCTTACACAAGCTGGCTCTATTCAGTCCCTGATCAAAGCACTGCCTTACAGAGAAAGTCGATTTGCACGCCCTGGGACAAAATAATCTAATTTACAAGCTCAGGCTATAGAACTTTCTTTAGGAAGGAAGGGAAAAAAAAAATACCAAAAAGAAAAACCACATAAACCAACCCCCCCTTCCACCAGAAATATCATCTCTGACTTCTTGCTGCTTAAGACAGCAGAAAGAGGAATTTTAGCATATTAATCTCAAGACAAGATAAGTTTATACTTGTCTGTGTAAACAGTTTATTCACTGCAGGAATCGAGAGGCTGCAAGTCAACTGAATTAGCAAGTCAGTGAGCTAATTTTCAAGAGCAGGGCAGCACCACACATCGGATCCCCTCAAAGCCAGGCACAGATCTGCTGCCAAGGTGTCTTTTGGGAGATCCTGCTCCCCTCAGCTCACAGACAGGGATGCACACGAGGCCAAGCCCTGCCCAGCACTGCAGGGCTGTCAGGGTGGTGGCCAGAGCCAACATTCCCAGTAGACCCAACCGGGACATCTCCACTTGGGGTTTAACCAGGAGAACAAATTCAGTGCCCCTGAAAACTCCTAATTAGCAGCAGGTTTCAGGCAGGACCGAGATGTGACCGTGCTCAGGCAGGTTTTTGGAAGGATGCTGGCAGCACGTGGCTCCTGCCCAACACCAGCAGCACCTCTCCTCCCAGGGCATCACCCTGGCGTGGAAATGCTCTCCTCCCTCCACACATCCCTGTCCCCAGCCCCAGCACTCCCCACTGCCCACCCAGCCCCTGCAGCTCCCTGCTGGACTCACCGGAAAATGAGGTAGAGAAACTTGCCCGTTGGCCTTGACGCTGCGGTGCATTTCCCGCTGGAGCTGCTTCTTGCTCCCCATCCTGTACGGGGGGATCCCATCTCTGCACGGGAAGAGAGGCCACTGTCACCTGGGCTGTCCCCACGCTCTGAGACACCTCTCCATCCCCTCTGGAACCACCCAGGCAGCCACAGGCCCTCGTTCCCTGAGGTGCTGAGCCCTCTGGATGTCACCTGAACCTCAAACAGCCGGCGGCGTGGGAAGTGCCTGTGTCACCAAAGGGTGCTCATGGATGTGCAGCAAACAGCAAAAGCTGAAGGCAACTCCACGTGGGCAGACATCCAAAGATCCCATCAGCTTCACTTCCAAGGCCCTTCCAACACCAGGTTTCTGCTTCTGCCCTTTAATTTTAGCCTTTTCCCCACTGAATTACGCTCTCTAGGACCACAGTGCTCCCCAAGCTGTGGGACTCCCCATGGAGTGCTGGCAGAGTGGATCCAAGGAAGGGGCTGGGGATGGATGGATGGCCATACAGAGGCTGCTCCCCATCTCCAGCCCTATTTAAGGTCCAGGATGTTTCCCCTGCCCCGAGGCTGGCTGGCACAGGTCACCTCAAGGTGTCACCTCTTGTCACCCCACAGCCACCCCAGCTCCTGCCAGGAAGCCCCAAGGAGAGACCAGGCCAGGAGCTCAAGGATCTCCAGTGGGAACAGCCCCCTGCACATCCCATCCAGGCACCACAGGGCATCTTCACCCGGCAAAAAGTCACCCCAGTCAGGATGAAAGGACCTTCCTCAGACAGCGGGGCCAGCAGGAAGAGCATGCCTGGAGATCCTGAATGTCTAATTCCACCCCTTCCCTCAGACTGCCTGAATAACCTTGATCTCCAGTGCTGTCCTTTCATCCACCTGCCCCCACACCTGACTCATCTCCTGAGAGGAGAAAATAACTCCAGCCCCAGGAGCAGCAGACAGTGCTGGCCCCACGCTGCTGCCAGAGGAGCCAGCGTGGCACAGTGTCCCTGAGTGTCCCCAAGTGTCCCCATGCTGGGGGTGGGCACACAGCAGCACACAGCAGCACACAGGAACACCCAGAGACACCATGTCCCTGCCCTGCAGGAGGCTGATCAGATGCCACCACTCAAGGCTCGAAGCAGAGCTTTGTGAAGATCTTGGCCAAAGCCTTGAGTTGCCATTAAGTTGCTTTAATGAGCAAGATTAAGCTGCAAAGCCTGGAGTGAGGGATCAGAACAATCCCATCCTAATCAACCTGGAGAATTCTTTGTAATAAAAACGAGCATGCTGGGAGCCCCTTGATGCTCCAAGGTGAGCACCAGCCTCCTCTAGACAGTTTCTGAGCACACAGGAAAGTTTCTGAGCACACAGTGAAAGGAGCAGATTGTCCCCATGTCCCCACTGCACAACATGGGGCTCCAGGAGCTTTCTGGAGGAGCAGCCCAGCAGGAACAGCCAACACTGCCACTGCTGGCCACCAACCATGGCCACTGGTGGCCACCAAGCACATCTCCACTGCTCCATGAAGCATTTCTGGTCCACAGACCTGTGGGGCAACAGGGCTTGGGACACATGACATGTCTTAGTTTTTGGGGGAAAAGCAAATCTCAGGTGAAAAGCAAACCACCTGTACCTTCAGAGATGTTTGTTCACTGGGGATTCCTGAGACAAGGAGCTCTTCAGCATTGGGAATGGCCAGTAAAAGGCATTTGAATGTCTGTGTGTCCACAAGGCACCCAAGGACACAACCAGGGCCAGCAGGAGTTGTGCACTGTCCCCTCCTCCAGCTCTGCAAGCACAAGGTGCTGTCCCCAGCCCCTCTCCTTGTGGGCTAACCCCGAGTTCCCAGCTCCAGGGGATCATCTCTGCCCAAAGGGACAGTCCTGGGACAGGCCAGGGAGCAGGAGTGGGGATGCACTTGTAAAGGAGGAGGAAAAGCAGTGCTGACCCAACAGCATGGGTTCCCCACTTTTAGATTTGCCCTCATTCAGGTTGACACAAAAGCTGCTCCTTCCCCCTGAAATTCCTCAGGCTGTAGCAGCAAGCCCCACATCAAACCTCCAGCTCCCTGCTTCACAGTTCTGCAACTTGTAACAACGTGCAGAATTAGAAAAAAAGAATTTTAAAAAACCCCCAGAGGTATTTCTCTGGGATGGGAAGGCTGTGGAGCAGCTTGGAGACATCAGCCTGGGGAATGGGAAGGGATTTCACTGTTCTGGGTGTTGTCTAAACCCTTTCCTAGGAAACGGGGCAAATGGACAAGTCCAGGGGTGACCAAGGAGTGACCCCTCACTGCAGGAGGGACAGATGGATGGAGCTGCAGCCAGGATCAGTCCAGCAAGAGACCTGGGGTGCAGGGGGAACCCTGATGCTGCAGCAGAGACCCCAACCAGGAGAAAGCACCTTGAAATGAGAGGGCTGAACTTGGCCAGAGGTTTTGGGCAGGCCAAGGGTTAACTGCAGCTCTCCAGGTGCCACCTCTCCCCATGCTCCAACATTTGCACTCACTTTCTTGGCTACTAAAAGCTGCTGGCTGAAGAGCCACAGAGTTGAGGCACTAAATAGTAGAGTTTAATTATAAACATTTCAGCTAACCAGGCTGGGGCTAAGCCAATCTGTTTCTGGGGGAAACACTAGTTTGAAGTCTTCTACCCAGTCAGCTGCCATTTAAGCTGAGCCAATTATCTTAGCCTTTTGACTCAGATGTGCCTGACCTAACCTGAATGTAGTTTTACTGCTGCTTTGAAATATCAGACTCATGCGCATATGCATTCACTCCCATCTTCATTTGGCAACGGCTCTGAAACAAGCCTCTGATCTTGCCAACATCAAAAGCCTGGTTTGTAAGATAAGGTAATATTTGAAGTTTGCTCAGCAGCATTCCCCTGTGTCCAAAGTAAATCCATAAATAAGATATAAGCAAATAAAAAAAAAAAAATCCCCTTTCCTCCTCCCCCCCCCTCCGCCCCAATCAAGAAATGGAAATAGAAATTTGCATGATGCTTTGTGGCTGTTACAGAATATATAGGGACAGATTGATCCCTGGTTTCTGGAATAAAATTAAAAAGGCAGATTATGCATTATTTGGAGATTTCTCCTAATCCCAGTGCAGTTCACACTTAGATTTATTTAAAAGCAAAAAAAAGCTCCAAACTCACTTTACTGCCATGTCAGACAGACTTTTCCAGAACTAGTTTTTCCTCTTCAGTTGATACCAATATGAGCCAAAGGAACTAATTTGCATTTGTTCTGCTGGAGCAGAACAAGCTCAGGTCCCCAGTTCCAGGGGATAAAACCTGACAGGCTGAGCACCTGGGCTCAGCCAGGGTGGCTCTGTGCCCCCAAACACTGCCAACACCCCCAGCTTCCAGCAGAGCTGGGTGCCAGGAGTGCCTGCAAACCCAACTGCTGCACAGAGATGCTGCCAGCAGCCCTTCTCCTGTGCACAGCAACTTCTCCATCAGCCTCAGCTTCAAGCCCAACCTCCAGAACTGCCAGTTTACCTCTCCCACTCCCAAAACCAGCCCACAGCCCGCAGCACCCAGCTCTCCCAGCCCCAAGGACAGGGGCAGGCTGGCTGTGCAGCAGGAAATCTCCCTCCCTCCCTCCCTGCCACCCCCAGGCTCCCCGCCGCCCCCCAACCTGGAGCTGCGAGCAGTTTAATCAGCCAAGCTTCCCCAAACTCTCACAGCCTGCGCAGCCCATTGTTACAGCAGGAAAAAACAGGCAGCTCCTTTCAGGCTCTGCTTTATGGGGAGCTCCTATTCACTTGTTCAAGCAAATTTCAAAGCGGGCTGCTGCCCTCTCATCCCCGCTAAGCTCCCCTGGACTAACAATGGGCTGAAAGCGATTCAGTTAAGCCTTTCATCCACCATGCACTTTATTTCTCACTCAGTGCTCTCATCTGTATAAGGCCTACAATTGGCATTGCTGTGAAGAGAGGGTATAATCCTAGCCCTGTGAATCCCAAGTGACCCTACACTGGTCCAGAAATGACTAACCCAATGAATGCTCTGTTGACACATGATCACATACAACCAGAGCCAGTAAGAAGAAATAAAGAAGTCACCCTATGATTCAGCTCTTTTATTTAATGCCAATATTGTTCAATAAGGGAATCTGCTGGGACAACAAACTATTTTTTTCCGTAGTATCAGTTCAAAACACACATGTGCGTTTTAAAAAAAAATAAAAAAAAAAATAGAAAAGAGCTTTTTGTTTATGCATTGAGGATTTTTGGTAAATCCTGTTTTCCGTTGTGCATCTTCACGCATGTTGACTTTAAAAACCCAGCATGAAAACCTCTCCAAGGAGCACACAGGGAGCACTGGACATGTCTGACACAGAGCCTGGAGAGGTTTCAGGATGAACAACCAGGAATAGGTGGACTATTCTAGAGCACTTGCACTTAAGTGAAGACCATGAAACACAAACAGCAACATCTGCCTTCTGCCCAGCTGAAGAAAATGATCCCTAGGAGCACTAGGTAAGCCTCACTGTCCCCTCTACAGAAACAAAAGCACCATTTCTGTCCTGCTGGGGAAAGCAAACTGACAGCCAAACCTCACTCTCCACTGCACACTCCTCAGCAGCCAGGAGAAAACAGATCCTGCAGTTCTGAGCTCAGCCACAGCATCATCTCCCATCCCTGCATGCTCCTGAAACACCCAGCCCTGATCCATGCAGCTCCATCCACATGGCTCTTTGAAGAGTGCCCCAGCCACTCCAGACGAGCAGCTATTTGCCCCTTCAGGTCACTGGCCCTATTAACGTACATTCTGGCATTAATGACGAACGTTAATTACAGAAAGTACTTCCTACAGGAAGTAATCTCCTCCTCTTTGATGACTGATAACTAGTTAAGGAAGCCTGGCCTTAAGACAAAGGCTCAGGGAGATTCTCTCGCTCCTTGGGTTAGTCAGGCAGCACCACGAGCCAAGGCAGAGCATGTTTGCTCAGCTGCAGTTGCAAAACGGCAAGAGAGGGATTTGTGATTTCCCTCCACGCGATACCTGCGGCGTGAAGAGACACAGAGAGGCTGCCCTGCCTGCGGGTCCAGCAGGGTGATGACCCATCCTTCCCCCGAGCCCCACGGAGCCCCAGCAGGGCTGGTGTCCAGGTGTCCCCTCCCAGCAGTGTCCCCCAGCAGGTACTCACACGCTGCTGTCCGTCATGGACATGGAGTCGTCGGTCAGAGCATCGCTGGAGATCTCGCTGTCGTTGGCGCTGGTGGCCGGAGCGAACACATAGCCCGAGCTGACGTGGTACGGGTTAACGGGGTCGTTCCTCTTGAAGGACCTGGGCAGAGCACAGCACAGCACGAGGCCATTAGCCACACAGCACCATCCTCAGGGAGCCACACTCACCCCCTGAACCTCTGCAGGAGCAACCAACCATCCTCTGCTCAGCCCTCAGCCAGGACCTGCCTGAACCAGGACACCCTGAAAACACACCCTGAGCCCAGCTGCGAAAGTGTCCCTTCTAGCATCTTCTAAATCATCCTAGAGAATCCCAGGAAGCACCTCTGCATCCTCTGACACCCTGAAAAGCTCAGGCCTTGAGGCTTGGTGCTGCACTGCTGAGGTCTGCAGTTTGCTGTTGGCATCAGTGGGGAAAAGAGCAAGTTCACAGCTCAAGTCCCACTGAAAGCCATGAGGAACCAGCTAACAAAGCTCAGTTCTACTCTGAAGACAAGGGTTAGGATCCCTTTGGAACCACAGGTCATTGGTGTCTGTGCTCCCTGAAGCAGGAGAACTGCCTGGAACTACAGAGGCAGAACCCCCTGGGTCAGAGGCACAGGGCAGGGCTGAGATCTGCTCTCCCAGCCTTGGCCTCCCAAAGGTGATGCCACCCTCCTGGCACTACAAAAACACACAACAAAACATCCCAGGTTTTAGGAGAACCTCCTCCTCGTGTTTTTCTGGCACAAAGCTGTGTGGGATGAGGAGGATGGCTGGGGATGTGAGGAGAGGCCAGCAGGCTGAACCAGGGGCAGTGGGTCACTGACACCAACACCTCTGGCTGCAGCTGGACAAGCAAACCCAGAGCCCAGCCTGGCTGTCTGAGCTGAGCACCCAAGAGCAGAGCTGTGGAAAAGCCAGGGTGGTGACAGGAGCTGGGATGGAGCTCCAGGTCACCATGGCAGGGTCAGTGCTCAGGGACCCTGGGCATCCCCTGCCTCCATCACTGCAGCCTCCCAGCCAGCATCAATATACACATCCTGGCAGGTGATAAGGGGATTATGCAGGGAGGTTTGAAAGCTGCATGTTAAGGTGCACATTTTGTTCCTCTTCCAGGGCAAGATGGGGTTGTTAAGCTTCTGCTTTTGTATATCAAAGCAAAAGGCCTTGTCATCTGATAAGGACTGCTGATTTTAATAATTAGGGCCACTTACCCAGGACTTGGGGGCCTAAGGAATGTGCCAGCAGGCTCGGCAGGTTTTTTTTAATGGGCTTTCCATCTCCCTGCCCCCCTGGGGCTGGAGGGACCAGCTGGGTTTAAGTGACAGCAATGTCCTCCCACTGCCCCATCCTCATCCCTGTGCCCCCATCACCCCTCAGCGCCAAAACCAGGAGCCTCTGCAAGGCTTGGCCTTTTAAAAAATAAGGGGAAGAGGAAAAAAAAAGGCAGAGAGGAGGGGGAAGGCTGGTGGGGAAGATGGGCCTCTCTGGTATGAGCAGCACGGGGCTGGCTGCAGGCAGGTATTCAGCCCAGCCAGCTGCATTCCTTTCCAAGGAGGCCAAGGCAGTGCTGATGGGGAGATCAAGATGTTAAAAAATATATATCTGGGAAGAAGAAGAAGGGGGAAAAAATGAGATAGTAAGGAATGCCACAGGAAAGAAGTTAAATCTTCAAAGATAAATTAATTCCACATGTGGGTGAAAGCGAAGCTATCCTGCTGCTACTACAGGAAAGTTCCTCTCAAAACCATGGAGTCCTCTGCTCTGGGTCAGGGGCTGTGCAGTCCCAGAGACCCTTCTTGGGCCTTGCTGGGCTTTTGGGTCAACATGTGAGGGATGCAGCTCTTCCCACATGTGAGCCAAAACCATCTCAGGTGCTGAGAGTGCCCTGGAGCAGCACAAGGCTCAGGATGCTCCATGAGGCTCAGGGCTGCAGGATGCTCCCCAGCACAGCAGCAGCACCTTGCTGGGAGGTGTCTGTCCCCTGTCACAGCCAGGAGGGCTGATGTGCCTGCTGCTCTCACAGCTGGAGTCCTGCAGAGGCTCAGGCAGGGCTGGAGGCAGCAGGATGGATGGATGTGGCACAGGGAGAGGAGGAGGTGTGGCCAGAGATAGCATGAGGGAAAGTGGCCACAACTAACTCATCTCCCCAGCAGCACTGGGCTGCAGCATCCTTCGCCCACCAACACCTCCTGGGCAAAAAAAAAAACAAGTGACCCCTAAAGTTGACATATTTTCAAAGTCCTCATCCCTGCTCCACATCCAGCACCAGCCCACAGAAATCTCCCCACCATCCTTTCAGAAAACCAGTGGGGGCTGCTCAGCTATGTTTAATGCTTTTTGGGTTTGTTTCTTTTTTTTTTTTTTTCCCTTTTTAATTTGACCACCTCACTCCAGTAATTGCACCCAGATGCACCAAGTTGCCTGGGAGGGTTTTAAATTCCAGGGAAAGCGGTGGTCTCCTGCCACAGATGCTGCACACACCAACACAGCCCAGCTCCAAACTCTACATGCAAAGTGTTTTCAGCTGTCAGGTAGCAGTTGCTCTGGAGCTTCAAGGAGAATGTCTGATGTTTCTCAGCCTATTCTTATCTTGATGCGATGACACACAGCATGGAACTCTCCCTCTCTCTGCTATGTCAGGCAATGGCCATATCAGAGGCATTATAATGCCATGAAAATTTCAGGGGGGCTCCTGGTTGTATCCCCTGTAATGAGGGTGCAGTTTCAGAGTGTGAGGTTGGCTTTTTTTTTCCTGTCAGACTGATTTTGGAAATAAAAGCACTTGGGCAGGTCAAACCACAGGCTTATACAGAGACAGGAAAACTGTACAAGGAGCAGTTGGAGGCAGCATTGAATCTCATTAAGCATTTTCTTGGGACAAACATCACTGGGCAATCATGGGTTTAAAAACATCAAAAAAAAATAAAAGGCACAAAACCCCACACATGCACAAACCTGAAAAACAAAAGTATATATTTTAACACAGCTATGTTAATCACAGCTTCCATGCTCTAATTGTAGAACACTGCTTGGAGCATAGCTTTACAATGGCATCATTTACTTTGATAATTGAAGCCAAACTCGGTTCCAATAACTTCACACACGAGGAGCTGCACCGGCGGGTCCTTTCAAAGGCCAGGAAGCACTGGGAGCTGGCAGAAGGAATCCTTCCCCCAGCAAGGCCAGTCCACTGCTGCTGGAGCCTAATGGGAGGCAGATGAGCCCACCTTGGGCTGAGCAAGCCCAGGGCAGCCCGGCGGCACGGCAAAGCAAGAGGAGCTCTCTGTGTACACAAAGTCGCGCGTGATAAATTTAGCAGCGCGTATAAATAATAGCTGGAATTCCTGGAGCGTGGAGCCAGGTCCAGCAAGCAGCGTGGGGAGGCCACTTTTAACCACACCACAGCCACAGGGGAGGGGAGCCGCCTGGCAGGACAAGAGGGAGGTTCTGCTTTTAAAACATTCCCTCTATCAGGGCTCCAAATATCCAGGCAGCAGTTTGCTTCCCAGCCAGGTGCAAACTGTGTTTTCACTCCACTTCTGTTCCTGTCCATCACCGGCACTGGGGCCAAACAAAGTCTCTCAGCCTGTGCAGTTCCTGCAGCTCCTGTTTGCCATGGGCTGGCTGTGCCTCCATGGCATTTCCAGGTGGTCTCCCATGCAACCACCACAGCCTGGGATCACTGCTCCCCCCGCCAGGTGGGCTCAGCCCTGCTCTGGCTGGGATAATCACATTGAAACCCACCGAAGCGAATGGCCAGAGCCTGCAGAGCCCTTCCCAGACACAGCACACTGAGCAGGAATTCCTCAACCCCAACACACACATGAGGGAGGTGTGGTTTGGCCACTCACCAGGAAAGACTTTGTGCGAGCTTCAGCTCCAATCCCAGCCGCGATCCTAAGGGCTGAGTGATGAGAGATAACCCATCCATATGCTCATCAGCTCCCTGCACATGCACGCACAAGTGGCTTCACTAACGGGAGGAACTGAGCAGCATCTCAGCTTGACCTCCCCTCTCTCTGCATTGAGAGCTCTTGGCCCCATGGAGAGCAAAAGCTCCTGGAAATTCAACAGAAGGTGATCAAAGCAAAACGCACTACCTAATGTCCTAGGAGGGTAGATCTGACATGTGAGGAGCAAGCTGCATTAATCCCTGGACAAAAAAAGAAAAGAAAGAGGGGGGAAAAGAAATAAAGAGAAGTAAAAAAAGCCCAGCACTAATCAGGCTAGCAGCCACGGCGCTGTGAGAGCTCTCCTGGACAAGGCACATGTGGGTTTAGCAGGGCCTGCAGCTCTGCTAGAACATACAGCCAAGCCCTTCCAGCTCTGAATCCCAACAAAGGCTCAGAGATAAAAGCATCAAACATCCCCCTCCTGGAAAGGCAGCGAAGGGCAGCAGTTCAAACCAAGTTCTGGAGAACAGCAGATGCTCAGGCAGCAACACTCAGGCACGAGATGAGGATCCCAAAGCCCAAGTCCTGCACAGAGCAGCTGCCAGCACTGCCCCCCTGCAGCCCCCGGCAGGAGGGTCCAGAGGCCACAGGGATGGAGCACATCCCTTCTGTCCCCGTGGTGGCATGGACCTCATCCCTTCCTTCTGTCCCCACGAAGGGAGGGAGCACATCCTTTCCTTCTGTCCCCACACCGGGATGGAGCACATCCTTTCTGTCCCCATCCCAGGATGGAGCACAACCCTTCTGTCCCCATGATGGCATGGACCACATCCCTTCCTTCTGTCCCCCTCCCTTCTGTCCCCACACTAGGATGGAGCACATCCCTGCCTTCTGTCCCCACACAGAGATGGAGCACAACCCTTCTGTCCCCATGGTGGCATGGACCACATCCCTGCCTTCTATCCCCATGCTGGGATGGAGCACATCCCTTCTGTCCCCATCCCTTCTGTCCCCACACTGGGATGGAGCACATCCCTTCTGTTCCCATGGTGGCATGGACCACATCCCTGCCTTCTGTCCCCACACAGGCATGGAGCACATTTCTGTCCCCACCCCGGGATGGAGCACATCCCTTCTGTCCCCACCCCAGCAGCTCCATCCCTGCCGGCAGCAGGACAGCCTCCAGCCCAGGGCAGGGGCACAGAGGCCTCTGGCTCTGGAGCAGCCTCCCGGGCAGGGGGACACTGCCAGCAGCCCGGGGGACACTGCCAGCAGCCCGGGGGACAGCTGGAAGCTCTCCGGGGCAGCAGAGCAGGCGCTCCAGCAAAGGCTCCCCGCGAGAAGCCCGATGCCCTTTGATGTCCATGAATCACAGACACACTCTCCAAATTCCTGTAAACGAGATGTCAAACACTCACCATACCAACCCCCGGCCGGCGGAGCAGAGAGCACATCTGCAGCAGAGCCCTCTCCTCTCAGCCCTGATTCAACAATCCACATTTATGGCAAGGGTGGGGAGAGGAAAGAATACATTTTCAGAGGATTATACAACTCATCATTTGCTCATCGGAGTCTCTCTTTCCCATCCCCCCTTCACTGGGAGATGGCTCCTACTTTCCTCACTCTGACACCGCTGTGCCATCAGCATTTCCAACAAAGAGAAGGGTCTGGCAGTGCCGATGCACCCCAGGGCCAGGGCACAAGGACATCCTGTCACCAGCCCGTGTCCCCACGTCCCTGCCGACACAACCACCTCCTAACGAGTTTAACTCAGAGCTCACATCCAACATGAGAGCACCAAAGACCAACCAGACATCCATTAGTCCACACCTGGAATGCCTCCACCACCCTAAACACTCCGGTTTGAGGTGTCCTCCTGCATGCACTGGCTCAAAGCCACCCTAGATGGCTCTGACATGCCACCAACACCCCACGCCATGGAGAGGCTGCACATCACACACACAGAGTCCAAATAACAGCAGATTCTGCCCAAGTGGCAGAGTTTGATGCAGTCAGTGCACACATTTCCTCTGCCACGACCGCACAATTGCTTCCCACATAACCACCATCGTTAAACACCGGCGGATGGTGGAGTTGGGGAACTGGTAAGTTACATTATTCATGTGTCTCTATGATCCACTCCACTACTGCTCTTAATAGGTCTGAAAGTTGAACCAATAATTAACGTATGTCCGGAGGACATAGTTGCTATGAAGTTTTTGATCTATAAAAGAACTGAAAGAGCCAATAGGGCTTCAGAGCACAGGATCTTGTTTTCTTCTGCAGAGGGGGGAAAAACCCCATGCTCAGACAGCAGCCCACAGATTCCAGTGTCTGGAGTTGTGGGGAAGCATCTGTGCTCCCAGCCCTTCTGGAAGCCCAGCCTCCCCTCATTCCCACCCCAAGAGCCTTCTGAAAAACACTCTCCAAGTCCTTAAAGTTAGAACAAAGCACAGTTTCCAGGGGTTCCCTTACCTGTATCCGTTCTCCATCGTTTCTGTGGCTCTGACATTTGCTGTAACCCTCAACGTCTTGCTGGATAGTCCAACTACCGAAGGCAAGATTTTGTTTTTAAAGTCTGCACAGCTCCATTCCTCTTCTTCATTCAAGGTCGGGAGATAGCCACAGACAACTTTTAAGCTCCCCAGTCCGTTGCTGTTCATGTAAGCAGGATTCTCTCCTCCACTCCGTACATATTCGAGGTATATATCAGAAGTTAAAAACATCTGGTAAGCGTTTTCCTCCATCACAGTCTGAATCTCAGTCTGTGCCTGATCAAACATGATGGAATCTATCTGCTGCTTCTTGATGCTGTCCCTTATGTAGGTCTTGGTGGCAGGTTTGAGCTGCTTGGAGACGATGCTGTTGTTCTCGATGTACCTTTTGTAAATAGCTTTGGCTACTCGCAAAGTTTTGGTATCCTTAAGGTCCATCTGCCTGAAGCCATTGCAGGCAAACCAGAAGTCTAAGGTATCCACACATTTTTCCCTTTCCAGAAAGGTCCGAAAAAGATAGGCACCATCTTGATCTCCCAGGAGGGAATGCAAGGATTTGGTCCATCTGGCCAGAGGGGAGTCAGGGGACGCGCTGCCCTCCGGCTCGCCCAGCCCGTTCTCGTTCCTCCGCGGGGCAGCAGGCACCGGCATGGCCTTGAAGCTTTGGCTTTTGGCGAGGAACGAGCTGGCGAGCGTCGGGCATGGTGCTTCTCCTTCCTCCCCCGGGACAGGGGGTCGGGGGGCGTCTTCCCTGAAGCTGCTGCTGGGGTCGGGGAGGTGGGCGAGGAGCACGGCGCTGCTCATGGCTCCGGAGCTGGCTGGGGAGAGCAGCTCCCAGTTGCTTCAGGAGCTGCCTTGTGCCTCTGCCTGCCTCTGCCTGGAGTCAGCAGGGGATCCTCGGAGCCTCCTCTCTGCAAAGGGGAAAAAAAAAAAAAAAAAAAAGGGGGGGGGAGAAAAAAGGAGTATTGATCTAATCAAAACCAGATCCTCCCAACATCAAAGACAAAAAGTAAACAGGCTTTTCAACTCCTCACAGTCAAAAAAAAAAAAAAAAAAAAAAAAAAAAGGAAGAAAGAAAAGGAGAGAGGGAGGGAGGGAGGGAGGCAGGGCAGAGCAGAGGGAGCGCGGCTCTATCGCCAGCCCGATCGCGACTATCAGCTCCGCTCGGCTGAACTCGCGGCACTTTCAGCGGCCGGGCTGGGGTGTCAGCGCTGCCCCCTGCCCACCGCTCCGCTGGGCTGTCCTGTCCCTGCCCGCTGTCCCTGCCCGCTGTCCCTGCCCCGCATCTGGTTCGCATTTGCCCCTCGCCCCAGCCCCCTCCGCTCCGCTCCGCCTGTCCCCTCCGCACGGCAGGTTTGCGGGATTCTCTGCGGGAACCACAGCGATCCCCCTTCCTTCCAAAAAACCCCCCGGGGGGACAGGAGAGGCGGCCGTACCTGGGGCATCCCGGCCGAGCCCCCCGCAGCCCGGCCCGGCCAAGGGGCGCTGCACGGAAGGGGGTCGGAGGGAGCAGCCCCCAACCCGCGGGCTTCCCGGCGTGCCAAATAATAATAATAATAATAAAAACCTGCTCCAGAAATGGCGACGGGCTGGGAGGAGGGAGGTCGGAGCTGAGCTGGGGGGGAGGAAAGGGGGAAAAAGTCCGGAGCGACTTGGCGGCTGCGAGCCGCGGGCAGCAGCGAGCCGGGCGGCGGGCAGCGCGGAGCCTCCGCGCCCGCGGAGGGCGGCAGCGCGGCCAGCCCCGAAAATAAATGGAAAAAAATTGAAGAAAATACTTGAAAGGAAAAGCAAAATCCGTACTGGAAGGAGCAGCAGCGGCGCCGCCGCCCCCGAAGTTGGCACTCACCGCCGAGCCGGAGCTCGCTGCGCGCCCGCGGCCCCGCCGCTCCCCGCCGGCAGCGCGCAGCCCGCACCCGCTCCCCCCGCCGGCCTTCCTCCTCCTCCTCCTCGCCTTCCTCCTCCTCCTCCTCTCCTCCCCGGCGGTGCAACCGCATCGGAGAGCATCGGGAGAGAGGGGGGTAAAGGGGAGGGGGGGCTGCGAGGGAAGGAGCCCACTGCGATCCGCGCCTCCCTCCTCTCCCTCCCTCCGCCGGTTATTTATTTTATTTATTTTAAATACAAAAGCGCAGGTCCCGCCCCCCCGTCCCTCCGCCCCCCGCCCCGGGCTCCCCCCGCAGCATCAAAGCGCAGCCCGCCGGAGCGGTCCTGCCAGGGCGGTAGCGCACCGGGAAAAAAAAATAAAAAGGAAAAAAAAAAGAAAAAGAGGCAGAAACAGGCCCCAAAGAATTTTAAAAATTAACAAGAGGAAGAGGGAGAAGCGGCGGAGCAGCCCTGCCCGGCCCGGGGCTCTTCTCCCGGAGTATCCCGGTGCGGGGCTGCGCGGGGCGGATGGAGCGCGGCGGGGCGGCGGCAGGGCTGCGAACATCCGCGCCGGGCAGCAAAATACAATTATCCCATTTTTTTGGGGCAGGATTCATTTTTTGCGCCCTTCTCGCGGCATCCCGCAGCGGCTACAGAGTTGCCAGGACCTTATCAAAGGGAAGCGATCGCGGCCGCCGCTCCGCCGCCTTAAAGGCGCCGCGCCGCTTTTCCTGCGCCGCCCCGCGCATCCCCGCGCAGCCCCCCGGATCCCCCCGGCCCTTCCCCAGCCCACCGCACCGCCGCCGGGCGGGGGCTGCTCCCCGGCGTTAAAAACTTTGGGAAAAGTTTCCATGTTGGGGAGAAAACAGGGCGGGTCCCCCTATTTTATATATATATACACATATACATATATATATATATGTATATATATATATACACACATATATACACACACACATATATGCATATACATATACACACACATATATACAAATACGTATACATATATGTGTATATATATATATATAAAAATAATCCGCGGGCCTGTTTTTGCTCTGCCGGCTAATTAAACAATCCCTGATTGCAATAGAACTGGCACAGCAGCCAAAGCCCGGCTGCAGTTGTGTTCCCATCTCCCGCCCCAGCTGTTAAATATTAACCAGGCACGGAATGGAGGGTTTGGAACTTCACACAAAAGGTTTTAATTAGGGGTTGGCCCCCAAACCTGCCCTCCAGATCCAAGGAGCTCCTCAGCCTGCTCCGAGGCTGGACCTGGGGGCTCCACAGTCCCCCCAGCAGGAGCTGCCCCTCTGTCCAGAGCCCACCTTGGTCCAGCTTGCCTTCATTTTTATCATTATTATCGAATCACAGACTGGTTTGGGTCAGAAGGCAACTTAAAGATCATTTCATTCCACCCCCAGCCATGGCAGGGACACCTTCCACTGTCCCAGGCTGCTCCAAGCCCTGTCCAACCTGGCCTTGGACACTGCCAGGGATCCAGGGATAGCCACAGATTCTCTGGGCAACCTGTGCCAGGGTTTGCCAGCCTCACAGGGAAGAATTCCTTCCTAATAATCAGTGCAATTCTGCCCTCTGTCCATGTGCAGCCATTGCCCCTTGTCCATCACTCCAGGCAGGGCAGGTGGCAAAGCCTTTGGCAAAAGAAATGGCATTTTCCACCTTTGCTGTGCCTGAACATCATCACAGCACCTCCTGGCAAATGCAACACTCCAGAGCTGCCCATTGCAGGCAGCAAGATCCCCTGCCCTGCACACAGAAAAGGGAAACCCCAAGGGGACACCGAGGCACCCCAGGGAAGCTCCAGCGCTGGTCCCAGGGGCTTGACCTGATCCTAAATGTGAGTTCAGCAACCTGGATCACAACCACAGACCTGTCCCTGTCCCTGTCCTGCACAGCTGCTGGCAGAGCTGTTGGTTGCAGCATCCCTAAATGCAGAGCTTGCATTCCCCCCATGGCACAGAGCTGCTGCTCCTCCAGCTCCAGGCTCTCTGCAGCAGAACAAACCCCAAACACCCCAAGAGGCCGAGTGTCATGGTGACCCTGGATGTGACATCCTCTGAAACCACGATTTTGTCACCCATGCAATGGCTGAATCCATCACAGAGCTGACAGTGCCTGGCCTGGGCAAGCTGGGCTAATAACGAAATAACATGTGGGGGAATTTGTTGTTGCTGCCCAATGACACATTTTCCAGGCCTCGGAATGGCCACCACTGGGCATGGAAAGCAAATGTCCTGCCAAACCCACGGGCTGAACAGCAAAAGCCCTTTCTAGGCACAACAAGCAGCCATGAATTATTAGAATTATTAATATTTTTTCTGCTCATAACACCAAATATCAACATGCAGCTGTGCCAGATGCTACTGAGCCATGCAAAATGGTCCTTCTCTGGGAGAATGAATAGCCTGTGTCCCCTGGGCTCCTTGGGATGGTGACAGTGGTGTCACCTCCAGCCCAGGACCTCCAGCCACCAGGAGGTGACTTGACCACCTCTTTCTTCTTACAACTTTCTTCGAAACAATGTTGGATAAAAACCTCTCTGAGTCCCATTTCCTGCTCCAGCACAGAAAATGAAGCCATTATGATGGAGGCTGAGAACCTCAGGCTCGTTCCCTTTGGAAGAAAACCTCATTAAGCCTCATTCATTCCATTTCATAAAAACGTCATTTCACCCACTGGTTCTCTCCAAATCCCGTTGTGCAAGAGCACAGCCCTGCTCCAGTCCCCTGGGAGAGCAACCCAAAAACTCAGCCAGGGCCTGACTTCCCCAAATCACCACAGACTGCACGTGCAGAAGAGCAGCCCACCCAAACACCTCCAGCTCCCCATCCTCCTCATGCCAGCCAGAAAGGGACATTCTGGGGACAAAACGAGAGCCCCTGGGGCCGTGGCTTTGAGGGGAAAAGCCCACGGGGCAGCCTGTCCTGCCCAGAGCAGCAGTGGCCTCGTTCATGTGCTGCATGTCCAGTCAGGGAGTCTATTTTCTCCTCCTGCCAACAGGGAAGAGTCACGTAGTGCCTGGATTTGAAAGCAATCCGCTGAACTAGGCAGGCGGTGGCAGGTACAGGAAGGTCTTCCAGAGTTTTCTTCATCTTTATCAGCTTCTGGAAGTCCTTGTTCGCAGATCTACAGGGAATCTCTGTGTTCAGGTAGCAGCTGCAGTCATCAAGAAAGCAGAGTATCTTTGAATTTCCTTCTGATTTTCCAGTCTAAACTTGAATCTGAATTCCCAGGTTGAACGGAGGGGGAAATTAACTATTTATATTTTGTTTGTTAGCCCTTCTGCATGTGAGATAAAAACCTCAGTTAAATGAGGGAGAAAACGACTGCAAAAAGCTGTTTAAAGCAGTGTCCTCCAGCCGTGCTCAGCCCTCCTGGTGCCCAGCAAAGGGCAGACACAGCCTGTCCCCTCCTCTCTGGCTGCTGCTGCTGTCATGTTCACAGGCAGCAAAGAAGCTTGAAGTCAGATTGTGGCACCAAAAAGGAATAATTTTAGATTAAAAGAATCAGTTCACAGTGAAGCTACACAATAAAAGAGAAATTAATTTTTTTTTTCCCCTGCGAGCTTTTTTTAGAGCAGGTAGTAAAAGAAAAAAGGGAAAGAAAAAGGCAGAGGGGGCATTAAGGCCTGGAATTCTCTGGGAGCATTGCAGATGTGGCACTGCACACTCCCTGGGCTCATGCTGGCTGCTCCCAGCTGACCTGGCTGCTGCTCTGCCCACCAGGCAGGAGTTCTGCTGCACAAGAGATGACTGTGGCTCCAGGTTGTTGTCTTCCTGCAGAACAGCAGCTCAGACACAGCAGGGTGAAGGCTCTGAGGCTGTGCTGCTCAGCCCTGGGAGGGCTCTGGGCAGGTGACAGGGGAGCAGCAGCTCCCTCAGATCAGATCAGATCAGATCAAATCAAATAATCAAATCAAATCCAGCAGCCCCAGCACATCACAGCAACACCCACGCTGTGCTTGTCAGGAGCCACAAGTCCTAAACAGAGGGCAAAGTCAGAGTCCTTCACTGAGCACAGGGAGACACTGGGGGCCAGGGAAGTGCCTTCCTCATGGAGAACCCCAAAAAACCCAAGAGAAGCCCCCAGAGCCTGTCCAGCCCCCAGCGTCAGCCAGAGCACAGTGCTGCTGCTGCCTTGCCCTGACCTTGCTGATGCACCTCCAAAGTGCTTCCTCTGCTGAAACCATGGCAAGATCCAAGAATCCCAGACTGATTTGGGTTGGGAGGGACCTTAAAACTCATCCAGTGCCACCCCAGCCATGGCAGGGACACCTTGCACTGTGCCAGGTTGCTCCAAGCCCATCCAGCCTGGCCTTGGGCACTGCCAGGAGATCACAAGGACATTGATGGAAGGTAAGGAGGAAACAGCAAACAGCAAAGCTCCCTCTGAGCTCCCTGTGCTCCATGCACAGCCCTCCCCAGCCCCCACTGGGGGCCAAATCCCCTCCAAGACCCCTCCAACCTCTCCCCTATCCCTATCTGCTCCCCACTCCATCCCTGCTCCTGCCCTTCCCTGGCCAAGCAGCAGGAGGACAAAACCCTATTTAATTTTCCCACCTTGGCAATTTAGACCCGAAGCCAGAGTGGGCCAGGGGCTCATCCTCTAAAAACCCCTTTGCCAGCAGGAAAACCCCCCTGTGGTAGGCACAGCCAGGGAGGACCCACGGAGGGCAGGAGCCAAGCTCAGGAGAGTGGCTGACGTCACCCTCTGTCACCAGGCTGGTGGCCACGATGATAAGGAGATCAAAGGCTTGGGAATATTTCAACACAAGTGCTGGGAACAGCCCTGATCAAAATAAGAGGAAGGCCCTGTGTACAGAAGACATGAGAGGTTTGCAACCCACATGTGGACCTTTGAAGCTATTCTCTCTCTTTTTTTTTTTAATAAACTAGTTGAACATCATTAGTTGAAGAGGTGTGAGCCTGATGGGCTGTGTAATCTCCCAACAGACTGCAGGCACAGGGTATTATCCACACATGGACATGGCTTTCTAGTGGAGGGAAAGAAGCACTGCCAGAGATACCCACAAACAGGACAAGAAAACACACAATTAGTTTTCCAGGATTTGAAGTTCATTTCATAAACCGACACACTTTTGTCACCGAGCATCGCCAGATAAGTCTGATACATTTTCTCTCCTATAATCCCTTTAACATTTCCATTCCCCCCTACAGACTGTGCTCCTTGATGCTTTGTGCAGTGCACTCCCTGCTATCTGCACATGCTTGCCCAGATTTTGCAGACTTGAAAGGAGCATCGTATCAGCATTACCCATTCCAGGAGAGCTGATAAAACACACAGCAGCTCCTTGCTATCTATTAACATTTCTGAACTCCTTCCATCACCTGCACGGAGCAGGGATTGAAGGGAGGGTGGGGGCAAAAGGGGTAACTGAGGAAGTTGGTTGTGTATTTAGGACCAACTTCCCATGACTTATTTTTTCCACAGCCCCTTCCTCACCATGCTCAAAGGAGGGATTGCTTTCTCTGCCACCTTCTTGTCTGGGTAACGAGGACAGCAAGGTTCCCCAAGCCTGGAAATGTTCAGGCTTCATGCTTTCAGCTTGAAAAGGACTGGGAGCAGCCTGGTCTGGTGGAAAGTGTCCATGTACATGGCCCTTGAAGGCAACATTTAAATCCCAGTGAATTGTTTTAGTCAAATAGGGATTTTGGGATGGGAAATTGGGCACTGCAGTGGCTTGCAGGATGAACCCATAAAGCCATGGCAGCAGGAGGAACACAGGGAGGTGACAGCAACATCAGGGCCAGCAGGAGGAGATTCCATCCAGCTTTTTTCATGGAAACACCAACACTCTCTCCAGGCATGCTCAGGGAAACCTTTCTGGGCTCCCAAAGGCTCTGGATGCTCTGGAGGAGCACACAGCCACTTTGGGATCCACTTGGGGCTGATGGTCTCCTGGCCTGACTGCAGAGGAAGGGAACTAGATGATGTGTTACCAGCCTGAACTGATGTGATTTGATTCTGCAATTCAATCCGGTTTGTTTTCTGGCTGTGTAAAAATGGCTCCTTGAAAACCCAACTAAGTATGAAGTGCACTCCCTGCAAATCTCAGCGAGGGGAGGAAATCCAAATGTTTTGAGTTTAACTATTAAACATAGTTTCCAGCTAGTGTGCTCAGAATTTGAAATTAAACAAATGAAAGAAACATGTTTCAATGGTTTTATGTAGGCAATAATGTCATTAACAGGAAATAAAGAAATTGGGCTTTGCAGCTGCAGCATGAAGTTTAACCCTTGCCGTGCCTGCTGAGCTGGCACAGCCCATCCCCACCCCTGCCTGCTGCTGGGGATCCCAAAAAAACTTCCTGGACCCGAAAATCCTGATCCACAGAGCCCTTCGAGCAGGATGGTAATGGAAAAAGCAGGAGGAGAGACAACGGGTAGGAGGGAACAGGCTTTCCTGACTAGTGGAAAACTTTCAGATCATAAAGTCAAATAAAACTTTTCACTTCCAGGGGAAAAAAACAACCAAAAACCCCAAGCCCTTTGTGCATGGTTATTTTTAGGTGTGCTGTCAAAGCTGAGAACCCTAAAATTCTACCTGCTTTGGTGAGTTTCTGCCTGTCCATTCAATTCTGAGCATTAAGGACAGTGAAGGGTGTGAGATTGCAGCCCCTGGTGCTGTCAGGATGCCTCTCCCAGGCTGGACCAGTCCTGAGCCCCAAAGAAACATTAATTCTCTGAAGGATGCCTGGATTTCCAGGTGTGAAATGCAGGCTTTGCATGGAGAAAGCCTCACCTCCCACATCCCCAGAGCTCCAGGTCACCCTCTGAGCACCTCTGTGCAATTCTTGGTGCCATTTCATCTAAAATCACATTGCACTGCTCCCCCTTCTCCCAGTTTATCTACATTTTTTTTTAGTAGATCACATCTTCCTCTGCCAAAGCCCTATTGATTGGATGAAAAGGTGTTTTCTCCCACTGTGGGAACCTCCACCATAATCCTTAAATAATTAATATTGGCAGCTTTGTTTCCCTGTTTCATTAGAAGGAAGGAAACTTGGTGAGTGTGAGGTTGGTCTCTCTCTTCACTAGACCCAAAACTGGCTGCTTGGACAAACATTTCATTAATGATATTTTCTTCTCTTTAGCAGAAATCATCATGCAGGGGGAGAGATCACCAAAATAATAATTTTAATGTTTTCTCCTTTTGCTTTCTAATCCTTTTATAGAAGCCTGGAAAGTGCTCACCCAGTATCCTTTCTCCCCATAGGAAACTGGGGGGACAGAGAACCTCATATGCCTGAAACTCAGCAGAAACTGAAGAGTTATTAGACACCATCCCCATTTCTGCATCTCCAGTCCTAAACCAGCTTCTGGGCTTTCCCTTAGAACACCTTTTTGTTTTGCTTTGTTTTTAATATTTGAAAACAAATCTAACTCGAGTCTCCTGTTACCCTGAGAGCATATTCCAGGCCATTTCACATCACAGCTGACACTTCTCTCCCCTCCTTTTTTAGCAGCATTCACAAGTTTCTGGATAATCACTTCCCCAGCACTCCATCCCTCCAAGAGCCCTTCCAGTTCACAGGACTGAGCAGCAAACCCACCCCAGGAGGCTCCTCTGGCACTGAAGCAGTTCTTACCTCGCTGCTATTGCACTGGAAAAGGTCAGCACATCCCCTGCACACCACTCATCAAAAACTGCCCATCAGAGATGCAGATCACTCGTTAATGGTGCTGCAGTGGCAGCTCCTGGCAGGGCTGGTGACAGTGGCAGGAAGCACTGAGGGGAGCACGAGGCTGCTGTCACCTCCTGAGTCCCGCTGCTGCTTCCTGAGACAAGTTTGGGTTGTAATGGGGACACTTCCACCTGGGGAAAGCCCTAACAACTCCTAGAAAGCAGTAAAAGCTGAAATCCTGAAAGAAGGAAAAGCTGTGGGCAACACAGGCTGGCTGCAGGACACCTGTGCTGCTGTGGGGTTCCACACCTCCCAAAACACAGTTCTGAGGGCTGTCAGGGGTGCATTTAGGGTCTGCTCACCTCTGTGCATGGGATGGAAATCAGAGCTTCCCCCAAGCCCCTTGGAAGCTGGAGGGAGAGAATTCCCCTCGTCTTAAATCAGGGATGAAGGGGTTTGCTTGCAAATGGAAACTAAAACTTTGGGAATCATGGAAAGAAAACTTGGCCTGCAATCCCCATGCCATGCCTGGCTGCTTCAATTAGCTAAGAGCAGGATTAATTAGCCAGGATGCATCTCCCCCCCTGCAGCCCATTGGGATGATGATCAGCTCCCAGGCAAACCAGGCACCTCCTGCTCCATGGCCTGGGGATGGCACTGGATGGGCAGCAGCTCCCCTGGGCAGAGGGAGAAACCAACTGGCCACAGGGCAGCGATTTCTGAGCTCCTTTTGGGCAGATCCAGGTCTGCAGGGCTTGCCTTGGGCATCTGTGACATGTTCAGGGCTGAGTGCCATTCACCTGCCCTGCCTGTGCCACTGAGAGTGGACTGAATGGAAGAAATGCTGGAGTAGCTGATTATTCTCCCAGCCCTAAGTTTAGACAATAAAGTGAGGTGAATTCCATGGATTGAAGCAATACACCGTTGTCCTTGCATTACACAGGCACAGACCCAGCCCCAGCACAGAGAGAGCAGCTTCTGTTAAACTGATTTCAGTTCGTGGAGAATGTCATATCACAGCAGCTCAAAACAGAGTTATTTTATACATTTCCACGGGCTCAGACATGTTGCCATCTGCTCTTGCAGGGAGCAGGGACAGTGAGGCTCTGCTGTGACACACCTGACACCAGCCAGCACTGGCAATGGGCATCTGTCACTCGTGGCTCCAAGAGGTGACAAAACCCGTGGCTCAGAGAGCTGGGTTGGTCACCTTCAGGCTGACTGAACCCACTGTGCTCCAGCTGGGATGGCTCTGCACCTCCAGACTGCAGCACTGGGAGTTCAGAGCTGTCCCAGGAGGATCACCCTGCATCCCTGGCAGTGTCCAAGGCCAGGCTGGACAGAGCCTGCAGCACCCTGGGACAGTGGAAATGTCCCTGCCATGGCAGGGGTGGGACAGGATGATCTTTAAGGTCCTCCCAACCAAACCATTCCATGGTTCTGTGAGCACTGGAGCAGCTGCAGCCACTGTTAGACAGCCTGGAGTCCAACCAGCCCTTTGTCCTGCAGAGCACTAAAATAATAACCAACACTGCCATTGCACACATGCAAATCAGGAGGAAAGCATTGCACCACTATAAAACCTGCTGAGCACCAGTCAGAAAAAAAAAAAATTCCAAGTAATTTTTCATCTCTGGATGACTCTAGGGAGGCTGGAGCTGCTGAGGAGGTTCTCCCTGAGCCCTGAGCTGCACAGAGCCTGGGCAGCAGCTCAAGTGGCAGCAGCCCCTGTGCAGAGGGGAGCAGGGATGTGGTTTTTGGCAGCAGGGCCAGCCTGCTTCCTCGGGCCACCCCCTTCATTGTGAATGCTTCAGGCATTAGCTCAGGGAACTCACCCGGCTCAAAATAACCCTTCCCGCACAGCAAATAGACAAAGAAAATGGCTATTTATAGGCGGGATCAATTGCCGGGCTGATTCACCGGGTGGCCCCCGGGGTGGCTGCTCTGGGATCAGCACAGGGAGCTGGGCAGCTGCACCAGCAAACCCAGCCCGGAGTGACCATGGGCACACCCCTGGCATGGGGACACACCCCTGGCATGGGGACACCCCCCTGGGGACACCCCTGGCATGGGGACACACCCCTGGCATGGGCACACCCCTGGCATGGGGACACCCCTGGCATGGGGACACACCCCCTGGCATGGGACACACTGACCCCCACTTGGCTGTAAAACACCTCAACAGCCACAGATCACCTTTTTTCCTGTGATTATCAGGGGCTGGAGATCAGATCACTGTGGGTGTTATGATTTTCATTTTGGTCTCTGTGTCTTCAGTTTGTAAATATATTTTTTTAGTTTAGCCTCACCTGGCTGCCCTCCCAGCTGAGTCAGGGCTGTTCCTCTATGTGCTGTTTCCAAATTCTTGGGTTTAAATGCCACAGAAAGCCAAAGGGCCAGCTCCAAATGCCCAAACAGGAACAGAGGATCAGCCAAACAGTTTGATAAAACTCAGGGAGAATGATCATCATCCTCATCTGCCTCAGTAGACAAGTTTAGATATGGATAAAGACAGTTGGAATAATATAGATGCATTTTTCCCCCTTGTTGTTTTCTGTTTTGACTTCTTTGGGATCATTCAAAGGGAGGTTCAGGCTTTGATCTTCTCTATTGGCAATATTTTCTTCATCTAGGTTTTTATAGTTTGAGAAGAGATGTTACATGCTTGCAAGAGAGACTATCAATATGATGTGGGCTCGAACAAAAAACCTGGTGTCAGGTTCTCCATTTGGAGTGTTACCTCAAGCTTTGAAGTTTGTAATGATTCAAAAGCATCTAGAGCTGCTACAAATGTTAATAAAATTAAAGCCATCTGAAAGTGAGGCTTGCATGTGCCTTTGAAAGTAGGTCTGTGATCAGTTATTACCCTCAATTACCTTGTTGTCCACTCTTTTAGCTCGAGGTTAAACTCTTAACACTTCGCTTTGAAGTGGTTATCCTTTTATCTATGACCGGACTGAGGAATTTGAGGGCAATAATCAATGAGAGCTTCATAAGAATAAAGGGGAGACAAGGCAAGGAGAAGAGGTGTGAATGTGTCCTTTACGGCTGGCTGGGGGTTCGGGGGCCTGGGGGACAGCGAGCTGTGCCAGGAGCCTTGGGGAGGGAAAGGGGAAAAGGAAACAAAGGGAAAAATGAGGGGAAAAAAGGGGGAACGAAAGGAAAAAAAGAGGAGCCCCAGCAACTTCCAAATCACTGCTAAAAATAAAGCAAAAGCAGCAACCCCGGGTGGGGCTGGGCGTGGGGAGCACAGCGAGGTGAAACCTCATCAAAGGCGTGGAGAGATGGATTAGAGGATTGGTTTAATCACGGCTTTGATGTGCAGCGTGGCACCTCAGCTCGGCACGGCACGGGGGACACGGGACAGGGATGGGACAGGGATGGGACAGGGATGGGACAGGGATGGGATATGGGATGGGACACGGGATAGGTGCCCTGCTCTGGGGACAGGACATGGGATAAGTGCCCTGCTCTGCAGACCCTCCCCAGCCCCAGCAATGTCCCCACCCCAAAGCAAGGTGTCCCCAGCCAGGCACTGTCACCAGGCAATGCCCAGCAGGACACGGCAATTCCTTCTCAGGAAGGATGATCCCATCCCAGGTGGGATGGAATCCAGGAATCCTTCCTGCCCTTCCTGGCAGCAGCAGCATCTCTGCCCCTGCAGGGTCACCCAGAAGGTCCTTGGCCACCCCTTGCCAACACCACCCCAAAGCCACCGCGGCATGTCCCTTCTTGGAGGAAGGGAAGGAGGCTCAGAGCATCCACCTGGCTGCTGTGTCCTGCTCCTGCTGTCCTGCTCCTGCCACCGAGGCTGCTGGTGACATCCCTGTCACCCTGCCTGGACTCCACCGAGTGCCCCAGCGCTGTCCCCACACAGCCACAGCCAACCTGAGCTCTCACCATCCGGGGAAAAAGCCAGAGCAACACCCCAGCCAGCTCTCTTCCTTTCATTTGTTTGATCCGAGGTGCCCAGAGCGAGGTGTTGAAACGCATGTTGAGAGCACCATGGCTGGCAGGAGCCCAGCTGCACATGGCCTGGGTTTGGAGTCCTGAGCACAGCCTGGCCCTGCTCAGCACCTCCCCAGAACCTCCTTTGATCCCCGGCCAGCCTGCGGGGCTGCAGGTCTAATTTAGGGTGCTTGGGCTGGAAAACGTTGACAATTATTGTTACTCTGAAATTAAATCGGTGCTTAATTATCAAAATGGATGGTAACTCAGAGTGGCGTTTTCACAAGAGCCTCGGGGAGTCAGGAGGAGATTTTCAAAGGCGGGTGAATGTCTCAGGGCCACGTCTCCTCAGAGCTGCACTTTCTTACTGACTGCTCCTGCTTCAGCACCTTCCTCAGGCCACCCCAGTCGTGCTGAGCTCCTCCCGAGGTGGTGCAAGGTGGAGCTGAAACCATGAGCACACACCAAAATCTCCAGCCCTCCAAACACACTTGGCTCATTCACAGCGAAAAATCAATTGGCTTTGGGTGCCTAATTCTCCTATAATCCTTCAGATAATCCCAGCTTTAGGCTTTCAGATACTGATAAAAAACCAAGCAAACCCCACAATACGAGAAATTCATGCAAATAGAATAGAAAACAAACATATATTTCATATAACTTTCAGATCCTCTGAACTTAATACGAAGGAGGTTGAGGACAATAGCAATAGAACATTGCTCAAGAGAGAGTAAAGGCACAGGACTGTGAGGCCCGAGGCTGAGAAGAGAGTTTCATAATTAAGTAGCCTCCAGACAACGATTGTCATGGGCAGGCATTGCTCAAGGACCCAGCCATTATTGCTTTCATTATGATTTTTCAGGAGAGGATCTCTTTCTGGCCTGGCTCCACCTTCATTCAGAGCTCCCAGTGGCCACTAACGAGAAAGAGTTGATTGAGAAATGCTCATTAGGCCTGCCCAGACACGCTGTGGAGCAGGCATGTGGCACTGGGGGTCCAGAGCAGGTCTGGTGGAAGAGGTGACACCAGGCAGGGACATCAAACAGCACATCTGGGGTGAGGAACAGAGGCAGGAGGGCACAGCTGCCTGCTGCTCCTGCTGCCCCAGCCTAGACTGGGGGTCACTCGCTGGTCCTGCTGGTCCTGTCCATGAAATCCATCAAAAATGGACTGACAGGAAGGGTTTTCCAAAGAAAACTGAGCTGACTCAAAGAAAATCCTGAAAAATCCTATATTGCAATTAAACACTGTCTGTATAAAAATGCAATACAACACAGGAGGTGTAGTTTTTGCTCTCTGTGCATCTCACAGACCCAGATGGCATCTCCCCTGGAATGCCTGGACAAGGAGAGCATGGTGGAGTGCAGGAGCACACAGTGGCTGGGCCATGGCAGTGCCACTTGTCCCACACCTCCATGTCCCTACAGATCCCTGCTGCACCACTGAATTCCCACATTCTGGCCTCTGGCTGAAGCTGGCCCTGGAATTCCAGCCTTGCCACAGAGGGCAGGAAAAAAGCATGAATGAGAAACTCCTCCCTGCTTGTAGAAAGCTTTGATTTCCCATCAAAACGGCAATTTGAGTAAAAAGTTCCAGTTGATCATATTGCCCCAGCTGGTGCTGAGTGAATCCCACTGGAATGGCAGGATTAACTCCAACCCCTGACGTTACCCTGAGCATGACTGTGCCTGTCTGCACTAACTGCTGACCTATCTTAAACATCCCACTAATTAATATGCTGCACCAAGGTCATGTTCCAACACAGCCTCGTTTTCCAGCCAAGAGAAGAGCCAAGAAGGATTAGGAACAGCCTGAGATGCTTCCTCACACCCTGAGCCACAGTGGGGCTTCTCTGCCCCACAGCCCTCCATGCACCAACCCAGAAGGGCTGGCTGCAAATACAGCTCCTCTTGCACTATGATTAGTATTTAATTGTGATTTTCAGCTCATGATATGGAGGAACAGAGTCAAACACAGCAGAGAAAGTCTCTAGGCTCTACTCAACTCCCAATCCCTCTGAAAGCAGCAGGGTGGCCAAGCACACCCCTGGGGACATCTGCTCCCTGGGCTGAGCCCTGACACACACAGGGGCACTTTTGTCTCCCAGGGCACCAGGAGTGAGCCAGGCAGAGGCTGCCCAGTGCCTGCAGCCCCAGAGCTGCTGCTGTGCTCACAGCTGGACAAAGCCCACCTCAGAGCCTCCCCAGAGCCAGGCAAACCTTGCAGGGAGGGGATTTGCTTCCTTCATCCTGGAGAGAAGGAGAAACAGCCCCAGCAAAAGCCCAGCTACCCAGAGGAGCAGTGCCTGGAGCCCCAGGAGCTTCAGAGCCCGAGGCCCATCACACCTCCATGCAGGGAGGTCAGCAGACAGGAGCCATGTGCTGATGGAGATCAATCAGGTTCTTTTAAGGCTTTAATTCATTTTCTCCTCTGCCCAAGACAAAGGGTCCTCTCTGGGCTCTCCTCTTGATGGTTCCCCACCCACCCCAGCTCCAGCACCATCTCTTACACCAGATATTCTGTTTTTCTCCCTCCAGCAGGTTTAGGAGCAAAGGCAGATAACAAAAGAGCAACTCCCCTGCCCGTATTTTACCCATTCCTCCAATGTGTTGCCCCAAAACCCCTCCAGGCCACTGTGGGCAGGCTGGTCCTGTGGGAACTTCTCCTCACCCTGATCCATGACCCAACAGCACTGCTCACCCCAAATGTCCCAGCTGAGGTGTCCCTGGCAAAGGGACATCCCACTGTGCCAAGGGCAGCCAGGGCTGGGGGGAACCTCTCTGGATCCCTGGAATGGAGGGGGAAAGGAGAGGCACAGCCACCCCTCGTGAGGCCACTGTGGGGTTTTGTGACTCCGGAGAGTTTGGCAAATCCCTGGATAAAAGGGAAAATATGTTCATAATAAGTAAGACTGAAGTAACACGTTGCGAAATGTTGACTCCCTCGGCAAGGCGGCTGTTTGCTTTCAGTGGAGCTGCATCTGATCCTCTGCCAGGCGGGGCTGGGCGCCTGCAAAAGAGACTTTGCTGTGGTCAGAGAGGGAAAACCAGGTGCCCAGCGAGGGCAGGGGCTGTGTGTGCACAGCCACACGTGAGCAGGGGACATGGGCACAGCTCCCCAGCTCCTGGGAGCCCCACTGATGCTCCTGTGAGCACAGCCAGCCTGCAGCTGAAACTTTCATTTTAATGCAGCTAATCAGATGTCAGTGTAGAGACTGAAGGAAGGAGAATAGAGGGGAGAAAAAAGAAAGAGGTGTTGATAAAATACTTGTTAGAAAGAAAATTGGATTAGTGGTGCCATTCTGGCCATAAAGTTCTTTGAGCCAGAGAAAAGAAATAATAATCTTGTTCCTTTTTTCCCCCCCGTCTCTCTGCAGCCCACAGAAGGCCTCACAGCCAAAACATCAGTCCTTCTAATCTTATTTTCTTTTTTCTAGCATGTATTTTATTAACCCCTTTTCTCATTTAACTGCTATGAATAGCTCAGTGGGTAACATCCTTCTTAGAAAGTGAAAACCTCCTTGGAGATGCAGGGCAAGGAGAGAAATGCAGACAAACTTCCAGCTCCCTCTCTCAGAAGAAAAGCCCCCTCTGTAATCCTGTCTGGTGAATCCCAACATTGTACCCCAAGGTAGCTGCCAGCCCCAGGTCCTCTCTTTGGAGAGGAACAATCAGGGAATTTATCTGGACACGCCAGGAGATTGCTCTGCCTCTATAAACTCTGTGGACGTGGAGCAGAGATTAGAAAATAAATAAACGCCCATGCTGCTTCTTGGGAAAGGGTCTGTGTGCCTAGAGCACCCTAAAATCAAGTCAGGCATCTCAATTACCTTTTTACAGCTTCCCTCCAAACCACCTTTGCTTTACAGCTTCCCTTGCTGGCTCTCAGTGAATTCCCATACGGACTGGGATGCTCCTGGGGCTCAGCACAGCCCTGTCCTCCTGCAGGCTCCAGGAGCTTCATCCCCCCAGCCCAGAGCAGGGCTGCATGTGTCCTCTCCCACCCAGGGCAGGATTCTGTGCCCCAAGTAAAACACGGGATGTCTGGAAGCTCAGGGACAAGCTTGCCCTGTGTGCTGCAGTGATAACAATGTGGCCAAAAGGGGAGAAAAACCATAATTAAAACATCAAATCCAAGGGAGACAGTCCTGCCCTGAGCTGCTCTAAGTGGGAACAGAGATTTGGCCTCTTCATAAAGAAAATACCAGCTCCAGCGAGCTTGGCTGCTGCCTCCTTCCCTGCGAGCAGCAAACCTTGCAGGGAGAGGAGTGGAGCAGCACCCGATATTGGTGTGTTATTTTCCTTGACAGCTGCGGTGCATAGTGGTAAGTGCATGTTTAATTCATTCACAATTTATGGTGTAATGAGAACAATGAATGTGTCTGAGGGAATAATTGCTTCACGGCGGGGATGCTGGAGAGTTCAAGTTGGTTGGCACCTGGACTTTGAATCGGGGCTGGCGGCGATTGGCTCCGGCGGCCCCACAATGGCCCCGAAAACAAAGCTGAGGGGACAAGGAGGGGCTTCAAAGTCACCCCGTGCTCCCCATGGCAGTGCTGCATCCCAGTCTGGCCCCATTGCTGGGCACCCAGCGAGGGCTGGGCTGGGGGAGTTTCTCAAGCCGTGTTTACAAGGGAATTTTGCAGTGCTGCAGATCCACATCCCCGCCAAAGCAGCGCTTCCCCCATCTCCCTCTAGGACCCTTTCACTGCTTGGTGCTGCCTGTGCCTGTCAAACCCTCCTTTTGTTGGGGGTGTGGAGAGGGGGTTGACCCTTTCCAGTGTCCTCAGCAGCCACATGGAGTTTGGGAGGCCTCAGAGGTCAAGAGCATCCATATGGAGAGCCCAGGAGCTCGGTGCGTCTCCCAGCTGTCCCCACGGCAGCTGTGCCTGCAGCCCCCAAACAAAGCTCATTAGGGGCTCCTCAGGACACTCTGGGGTTGCTCTGAGCCATCCTGGAAGAGCCCTGGAATCACAGCACTCCCAGAAGAAGGCTCCATGTACAAACAGCTCCCATCCATCAGACTGGGAGCAGGGAGATCCCATTATCCAGCATGGCTCTCTCCCACAGCACTGGGCAGGACCAGATTTTGAGCCAACAACAAAGAGATGCCCACAAAGCATCCCTCGAGCCTTGCTCCATGCAGTGGGTCTGCAGCAGCCACAGCTCCCAGCTCTCAGCACCCAGAGGAAATGCCAATCTGGTTTCTCAAACAGACGTGCCAAAGCACGAGCAACAAATCTTCTGTGCCTCCAATCCACCCCGAGGAGATCAGCCATCACCATGGGGCTCTGGGACAGCATCAGCTCTGGGGGAACAGGCTGTGAGGAGCTCTGAGACTCAGATGCTGTTGCTAATTATTACCCCATTATTTTAGGGAGCTGTGCTAGAGACCATCAGCACTCCAGCTTTTCCATACATGGGCTGTGCAGGATGGAGCTGGGTCCCTGCTCTCCCCCTCCATATGGGAGTGCCACGTGCTGGGGATGGCTTTGCCTTGGACAGCTTTCAGAGATGCTGAGCTGAGAGCCCTGTTCCACATTAACTCCCATGCAGGGCTCTACAAGATGTTTTGAACACGTATGGAACACTTGGGGCTACATGGAGGCTGCTTTTAGCTGGGGCAACATCTGGGTACGAGCAGATGTGGGCCAAGCTGGTGAGCAAATCAATGCAAGGGCTTTTCTGTAGGGCCTGAAGGCATTTTTCCAAGGGGTTAAGTGGTTTAGGTGTGTGAATTCAAAGGACACCTATTTCAGATTCAAAATATCAAGATTTTAGGCTCCTGTGCTCCCTCAAAAACATCCCACCCACCACACGAGGGAAACAGCCACCGTTGGGAGTGTAAGACAGAGCTCAGGTGCAGACAGAAACATGAATCTGTAGTCCTGACAGAGAACCTTGTTTCCTCCCATCTCCTCCGAGGTTAAACACGATGTTCTGTCAAGCCACACAGGCAGGAAAACACCTTTGGCAGCAGCGTTTTGCTTCTGTAACAACATTGAACAGCACAGCTCTGCGGGGAGGAGAGGAGAGGAGAGGAGAGGAGAGGAGAGGAGAGGAGAGGAGAGGAGAGGAGAGGAGAGGAAATGACTGTTATATGAAAAAAAGAGAAATAAAGATCCAGAGAGATCTGCTCACATCAGTGAGAAAGCTTCTGGGAGTTGCACGAATTAAAAAACATTATTTCAGTTTCTGCTTGGCATTCCTCCCTCTCTTGCTCACAACCCTGCACCTCACACTGACCCAGCAGCTCCTGTCCCAGCAGCACAGGGGGACCATCAATCCTCCTCCACCAAGCACCTCTCACCCCATTCTCCTAAGCATTACCACAACAGCGTTTCTTTTCCAAAGTGACCCCAAAAATACACATTCCCATTGCTGAGGCTCAACCCCAGCAAAGCCCTGCTCCTCATCCGTGAGGACAAAAGCACAGTGACAGGGAGGGAAAGCTCCTGAGGGGCACCTGATGCTCAGCTGTCCCCAGGTGCTGACAGCCTGAGGTGACACTGCTGAGGTGACACCCTGAGGTGACACCCTGAGGTCCTGCACGAGGCTCAGCATCACAGGAGAGCTGAGCACAGCTTGGCACAGCAGCTCCTGAGAGCAAAGCTGCTGCTGAGAGGAGCAGCAGAGTTTTCACTCAGAGTTTTCAAGGCAGAGGCAGATCTGCACTGAAATCAGCCAGTGACCTCATGCTGCAAGGATGAACAAACCAGAGGATGACAAGCAAGTGTCGGTAAGTCTCAGAAGAGCTAACATCATTCCTGAGCTCAATCAAACACAGCCTTGCAAACATCCAGCCTCTGACTGATCATGAAATCCATATGAAGTCATTTGCCTTCTTAGGTCTGTTTTTCCACCACCCTCAGATGCACAGTGAGAGTCTCACTGTCCCAAACTGGCTGTGTGAAATGGAGGTGGGAGATTTCGATGGGCTCTGAACTTCAAGAGGGTGTCAGCTCTGAGGAATCCCTTCCTAAAAACACTTGCTCTGGGAGAAGAGAGCTCAGCTGTGCTCCTAGGGTTGATCCACTGCATCTTCAGCGCCACAGGACACATCTCAGTCTGTGCCAGCTCAGTGTCACTCCACAAGTCCTGCACCCTGCAGCACTTCCAGCACTGCTCAGGAAGAGCCAAGGGATTACAGCCTTGATTTCAGCTCAGGATCACCTCCACCAACAGACTGCTTATGGATCCTAGGGCTGAAGTTTTAGTGAATTCCTTGAACAGTTGCTTTGGGAAAAACTGGACAAAGTTCAGTTTTAGTTTGAGACAACAACAGAATTGAGATCCACAACCTTCTTTGGAGAGGATGATCAACTTTGCCTGGCATTGAACTTCAGTATCAGGTTTCAGTGGGAGAAGAACAAGATTCACCAGGAAAGAAAAGATCTCTTCTCCCAAGGATGTCTGGAAGGAAGCAGAGCTCTTCTGGGCTTTAGGCATAAATTCCTGGGATGAACTATCCCACAGTTCAGGGATAAAGGGATGAGCAGAGATTGGGATCAGGGATGGCAGAACAAGGCCAAGCCACACTGTCTCCACTCTTTTTGTTCCCTAGTTCTGTCAGTGAAGGAGAGACCAATTGTAGCAGCAAATGGTACATAAATGATATTTTATCCAGGGCTTTGCCTTATTTACATTATGACAAATGCCAGATAACAGCACAGAGCTGCACAATCACTGGGTAAAAGTGCCACAAGCTGCTCCCAAACACAGCACACTCCCTCTCTCTCTCACACAAGACACATTTTGCAGGATCAGACCCTCATTCCATTCTTTCAATGCCTTCTCACTTTTCCCCCCCCAGTTTAGGGAGGAAAAGTTTTATTTAATTATCTTTTTTTTTTTTTTGTGGTTTGAATTGACCAACTGCATATCTTCCCCTGGCCTTATCAAAGAAGCCACCAGTAGCAGAGCACATCTAATTTTAAGAGGGCTTTAGTAGGCAGACTTAAAATTGATCATGCATTTTAGTTTCAGTAACTTGCAATTTCTGCACGCTTTGATAGAGCACTTTAAAGAACAAGTCTTTAATGACAAAGGCTTAAAGGAAATGACCTTTCTGAAGAAAATATCAAAGCTTGGAAAAGATAGCTCCTTGGAAAAAAAAGGCTGAATTAAAATGACCTTGTGTTCTGAAACTTCTTCACACAATATCTGACGTCTTACTTTGCCTTTGTACTCTCCAAATGGGACCAAGGATAATTTAGCAGTGTGGTGCCTCCAGTCCATTCTGTGATTTGGGGAGGACTTGCCATGCATTAAGAGAATTTAAAAAAAAAAAAAAAAAATCAGATCCTATAGAGATTCTCTATGAAGACCTCTCGGCATCAGGATCAAAACTGTGAGTTTTTTCCAGAAAACTCAGCAAATATTTCCTTCTAGTCACCATCAAATAATTTTTTTCTGTGCAGCAAAATCATTTCTCAGTTTGAAACCAGCGCAGTCAGGAGGAATCTGGGCAACTAGCAGGAGTGTCTGCTGTCCCAGCACAATTACAGCTCTGTTGCAGACACAAGCAGAAGGAGGGATCTTGGATCCCTTCTCTGCCAGCTGGGCCAAAAAGGAGCATTTTTGTTCCATGTAACACAAGAACTGTGAGTGGCACTGAAATAAAGTGTCACCTTGATAAGGGTCACCTCCCTCAGTTCTGGTGAGAAATGTTACCATGATGTTTTCTTGGGGGTTTTATAGAGGGCAAAACAACCTTTTCTCACTGAGCACAATCAGTGAATTAAATAAATATAAAATACAAATGAAGTTGTAAGCACACCAAGCTGGTTTGCTAGAGATTGTTTAGGGACAAGGAAGCCAACTAACTCCCAGCAGCTCCTCACTGAGCCAGGGAAAGCGAGGCAGAGAGCAAATAATAACTACAGAAATCTTCCTAATCCTTCAGTTTGGACTCTCACTTGTTGCAAAAATGATCAGAGCAATGTTAACAACTACAAGAGAATTCCACCCAAACTTACATGGAAGTTCTTACAAGGTTCATAAGCACCTTCAAAGTGCTCCTCAAGCTGTATCTGATGCTGGAGAGAATTTCAGAGTTTTGAAAGCCCCTGACTGACCAACATCTACTTTTCTCAAAGTGCTTTATGACCATCAGCGACACCAGCAACCCAACTCCATCAAAAAGAAGGAAATTCAGGAATTCCAGTAGCTATAAGAGGGTCCATGTGTTTCTTTATGGGTGTACACCCCTTCCTGCTTTCAAAAGCACTAAAACCACACAGATATAATGGAAAAACACAGGCAGAGAAGCAGAATCAAAGATGCCTCACTTCCCTCAAGGAGAGGAAATTTCCTTTGACAGTGAGAGGACTGTCACTGTCCCCACCTGTGCCATTTGGCTATTTGGCTCTGGGGCCATGCCCAGTGGCTAATCCCAGTGCCCACAAGCTGCTCCTCCTGCAGAGCCCAGCACCTTGCAGGGTAAACATTCCACTGCCCACAACTCACTCAAGGCATCCCAACAAATTAACAAATTCCTGCTCCTCCATGTCCCCATTCCCCCAGGGCAGGCTTTGTGGCACCTGCCACAGCAGCTCCTCCTTTATCAGAGCAGCCCTGCCAAGCCCTTATCTGTGATGAGAAGAGTCACTTGTTGGTTCAGTGAAGGTGGAAAACCTGCCTGGGCCCAGGCTGGGCTGGGAAGCAGCAAAGCAGAGCTGCAGCCAGGGTTTGGCACAGAGCCCTGCCAGGAGCAGGCTGGATGGATGGAGGGAGCCAAAGCCTCTCCTCCTTGATCTCAGTGCCAGCATCAGATAAGAGCCCAGCTGGGGAGCACAGCCACCTCCACCATGGGCACTCAGGGCAGTGGCACCTTCCAAATGCCACCCAGGAGCACTGGTGACACTGGGGAGAGGCAGGAGAGGTGACATCCTCACCAGCAGGGTCTCACCAGTGCTGCCAGAGCCACAGCTGGGCTTGCAACAGGAAATTTTGGCTTCTTCTCGAGCACTGTGCCTTGATCCCAACAGCAGCAGCAGGAGGAACAAAGCTGCTCCTGCACTGGGCAGATCTGAATGGACAAATCCCAAATGCACACATTCCAAATGCACACATTCCAATGGACACTCTGGCTCAGGGATGGCCAGGAGGTAACAGAGCTGTCCCATGGCTGGGAGGCAGAAAAATCTGACTTTTGCTCATAGCCTTGTTGGTGATTTTTGGGAGGTCACAAGGACTCACTGGGGACAGCAGCACTCAGGGCTGAGCAGCTCCTGCAGCTTCCCATTGCCCCTCAAAGCTCTGGAATTCCCAGAAAACCCTCTGGAATCTGCTCAGGATTCCCGGGATGGCTGCAGAGAGCCCACCTGGCATCTCTGAGGAATGAAGGAATGGAATTCCCTGTGCCCAAATATCCAACCCCACTGCCACTGAGGCTCCCATCCTGGTGCCAAGATAATCCCATGGAATGATCATATTATATAATTATCAAATATCAACACATATTCCCACTTAACAAAGCCACACAAAACCCCCCTGGCTACTGAGGTGAGTGAGATGCTCAAGCAGGACAAGAATGTCAAAACAAAAATGTAAGAAAATAATAATATTTTAATATCATGTAAACATGTGGACACGGAACAATGTCAAAATATGTTAAAATATCTTGGACAATAATAATAATAATAGGAAAATGGGTTTTCTTCATGTTTAAAAGTGAAAAAAAATGGTATTGGGAAGGAGTAACAAAAATATTAGTAGAGCAAAGTCTACTTGCTCGGTAAGCGAGCTCAGCGCGGCATCAAACCGAGTATCAAAAACATAAATCTGTAATAAAATAATGATAAAAAAAAATGGAAGGAAGATACAACAAAACCCATGCTGGCATGAGCTATGAATATGTTTTCATGAAGTTCATTTTTTTGTGCTAACAAAAGAACCACTAATCTTTGCATTAGAATTTACAAGAGGCAAATCTTCAAACCTATTCAGAGCAGTCCCTTTGGCAATCACAGAGATCCCACCGATCCATCGGTTACCTGCAAAGGAAGAGATTTTTGTTAGTTATACCTTATTGTTTTCATTGCAAAAACACAGCAGGCAGAAAGCAGGGCTGGGTCCAGTGGGCAGCAGGTCTGGAGCTTTCTATTTATCTAACAAAATTACCTATGCTGGACTTAATACCAAGAATTTTCAGTTTCCAGTTAGTTTTAGCTAATTCCTGTTAACAAATAATTTAGGATTATTATTTTTTAACAACTGTCACACTACTAACCTTTCCACAGTGGCTTAAATATCTCCCAAATGCTTACACTATTTCTACAAGCACCCATTCTTAGCTGCAGAAACCCTCACGTGAGATTTGAAATGTCTACAAATATAATAAAGATGGAGTGGCTTTCCTAGGAAGTCTCCTTGTACTCACCTCTCCACGTGAATCACTTACTCTAAAGGCACAGCCAGGCTTTTTATGGCTGCAGCACTTTGCCATAATTTATATTGGAGGGTGTAAACAGCTGAAAAAAAACCGCTCAGGCTCGTGGAGATCCGGCCCTTTGAAGATGGGATCTGTAATATTCTGCATTGCATCATTGTTTTCTATCTGCAAGGAGGTGGCATCAGCCCAGCTGGGCTCAGCCCCGACCTGCAGGCAAAGCCCAGACTTGCAGTGCACCTGCAGGTGCTCTGATCTTGCCCTAGCACTCCTGACTAAGCACTGGGGAAACTCTCTCAGATGCTTGTTTAGGGGCAGTAAGGAGCTTTGCAAGCTGCACCCCTGCTGGAGTGTTTGAGTTACACTGGAGAGCTTCCAGAGCTGCGACCCCAGGTGTGGAATGGCACAGGAGGAGCAAAGAGAATCCCGTACTTTTTGGCGTGGTAGGCGTTCAGCTCTTCCTGGAGGACTCTTTTCTGCAGAAAACTTACCTGTAAAATACATCCCACATGAAAATAGGTACAAAATTCCAACTCATATTTGCGCTCGTTTCATTAAAGGAGTTTTCCTAAACAAAATGCAGTAACACTTTAGCTGCCCAGAAGGATTAATATTTAACAGAAGACTGTTGGCTCCTCTGGCTCTGGTCTCTCTCCTCCTTCAGGAACAGAGTCCCAGCAGTTGTCAAACCCAGCTGTTGGCACATCTGGGCTGTGCAAAGCCTTGGGAGCTCTGCTCTCCTCGCAGCTCCTGTGTGTTCCTGTGCTCTGATCTGCACTTTTGCTCTTGTGATTAAGGTACTCACCTGCTCTTCAAGGGCATGAAAATGAATGTTTATTAACACACTGCATCCCCTGTCGGTTATCCCACCAGCAGCAGACAATCAGGCAGCAACTCTTTATTTTTAGCACCATGTTTAGAAAACTTCACCCAAGCCTCAAGTATTTTCTTTTCCTGCTGTTTATTTTTATCCCCCGCTCGGTGCTTTTCCCCAGCCCATCCTCTTCATCCTCCTCCAACAATAAATAATCCTGACAGGTGCACAGATTCCAGTGCCCTTCTTGTCTGATGTTCTCAAGCAGGAATTTCAACCATTTTCAAAGAGCAAGACACCTGTGCTTCAGAGAGAGCTCAGCTCCCCGAGTGGGCTGCGACGGCAGCGTGTGGAAACACAGCCAGCAGCCATGGATTTCTGGGAGAGCACCCAGAAATGTTTGCATCTGTGCAGTTACTTTTACTCCTTTGAAATGCTGCTGCTGCTGCTGCTTACAGAAGCCCTGCAGGTGGATATCAGATTTTACTTTTCCTTTTTTAACTCATTAAAAGGTGTGATATTCTAGTATTTACTCATAGTGATGCTTCCTAAGAGGCAGTGCAAATAGTCCTTTTAGGAGTCTTTAAAAATAGCTTTTTACTATCAGCTGGAAATAGATTTCCCCTTAACTCTTCATTTCCCCCAGCTATTTAACTGAGGGAAAGCACCACCCCCATTAGGGATCCCTAGAGGTGGAAGCAGAATGTTCCCAACCAGAGTGCTGAAGTTGTGTCACCACTTGCTCAGAGGAATGTGAGTTTCCATCTGAAAATGTCCTGCTTCCACTGAAGGTGGCCTTTGCCTGGGGAAGTGGCTCATGCAGAGCAAAATATGCTGTGGAAAAACCCTTCTGCAGTGCAAAGAGAGAAAAAAAGGGAAAAACCCCCCAAGATATCTTCATAGAGAGAGATTGCATAAGAAGGAGAAATGAGAAGTTATAGATCAATAATTTCTTGAAAAATAGTACTGAAAACTGGCAATAGGATGTGATGGTAACAGGCCTGAGCTTGTTCAGGGTGTCCTCAGGGATTCTGCTCCTCCCTTCAGCCAGGACAATCCCACACCCCAGTCCTGCCCAGCTTCCTGCAAGCACTGATGGCATTTTCCTTGGATTCCCATTATTCCACAGCTCTGATCACCTTCTTTATGGCTACTTGTCCTTCCTGACTGGAGTTTGGGCAATGATGACATTTTGTTTTCCTCCAGCTCCCAACCCACTGAGCAGAAAAGCCCCAAATAACTTCTGTGGGAACCACGAGCAAGAAACACACCCAATTCATCAGTAGTTCCCTATTTCCAATGACATTTGAATATTCCTGTTAGGCAATTTAATAGTCTGTTTCATATAAATCCTACTGATTCTGCATTAACCTAGAAGAACTGGTGAAGAGTCACATGAATACTGGTTAGCAATATTCAAGATAAAACATTACAGAGACCCTTTACATAGGAAAATGTAGAAATCATTGTGATCATTATCACAGTGATCATTTGGACCAATATCTTAAAAAAATATCCAATTTGCTTTATTACATAGGCTGGAAAGAAAATAAAATGATTTCTAATCTTCTTCTTCACCCTTTACAGGCAGCCTCTAAATTATTCCTTCAGGAGAAACAGGGTAAGGGAGATGAAAGATAACTGTGAGGTGCATTTGAAAGGTGGAGGAGAAAACCCTGAGACTGAATAAAGCACAGCTTTTCCTGGAAGAAAAATCTGGGACCAAAAGCTACAGTGTGGAGGAGAAAAGCCTTGTGAAAGATGACTGAGTGGGAAGCATGGGAGTGCTGCCATATTTTGGTTTTGAGCCTTCTTCAGTATTTTTGGCCAAATTTCAGATGGTCACGACCTCCTGTCTAGAAGAGATGGCTTTTATCCAGCCCAGAAAGCTGAAGATGAATAATAAGAACTTACCTGAGATTTTAAAGATGAAATGGTGTCTTCAAATTCCTTTTTTGAAGCTGCTGGCAAGAGCCCTTTGAGTATTTTTTCATATTCTTCTCGTATAGTAATCAACTGTAAGAAAACAAAGAGAAATTGATATATAAATGGCTGCTCTTAGATGCTGGAGAGTAAGATTTTTTGCTTCTTTTGCCCAAATTGGAGGCCAAATAAATACAAAATTGTGCTACCAAGGGAGAGGGAAGGAGAGAGAAGAAAGATCAGCAAAGACCTGTAAAGAACAAAAGAGGTAAAAAAGACAAAGAAAGGCAAAAGAAAACATAAGAATAAAAAATAGATGGAGAGGGAAAAAAAAAGAGAAAAGAGCATAGACTGAAGGAGCAATAATCATTCCCAAATCCATCTGAACTGAGCATTTATACAGAACTACACCTTGCACTGACAGTCAGAAGTTTTGTGTTTGCCTTTGGAGGGATCTGAACCAGGTCACTGGGGTCATCTACACAAGGTGAGTTCCTGCTCCCCAAGATATTTTTTACAAAATTCCTCAACTTCTAGGTGCTTTGGTGGACCTTTTTTTTTTTTTTTTTAATTATTATTCATCCTGCAACTATTTCTCACTGCATTTCATGTCTTCCTCAACTTCATGGAGACTGCAGAACTTTCAGTGAGTGGATTTGAGCACCTTAGCCCTTTGACCAGAGCAGATGTTCACCCCAAAATGAGGAGCTTTGGATGGGGGAAATCTTCATCTGCAACTTGATTCAGGAGGTGCTGAGCAAACAGGAGTTACAGAGAGATCAGGTGGAAGAGTTTTGCTCCTGATCTCCCCAGAGGGGTTGGATTTGGTGAGTTTGGAGCTGGAATGAGATGGAGAGTGTGGCTCAGCTCAGCCCATCACGTTCCTGCTTGGCTCAACCAGGACATCTGTACTTAACTCCCAATAGGATTAACTGCTTAATTCAAATTAAGCAAGGACTTTGGTGTTTTTCTGGATTAGCAGCTGAATATGTAAATAAAGGATCACAGGGCTTCGATATCAGATTAGCTCATAAAATATCTTTAAACTTACAAATGGAATTTTTTTTCCCCCAGTGGGTTACACACCAACACCATTTGGTGCTGGATTTTCGTTCCCAAATGGCTGAAATCCACCCCAAACCCAACCCTCAGTCTCACACCTGAAGAAGCCACGAGCTCCAAATCCCAAACCCACGTGAGAACCCAAGGCTGAGTTTACTGAGTTCATCCCAACTCATCCCATGGGAAAAGCAGCTCTCGCCAAAACCTGCCTTATGCAGCGTGCAATTATCAATACAAAAGGAATAAAACAATCTGATGAAACAAACGTTAGGAAAATTCTCCCTCTGAGTCACCCCGACAGGCAGGAGGAATTGCCAGATCTCTATGCAAATGGGCAATTAGAGGCTTTCCTTGGGAACTGCAAGGAAGTGATGCCACTATGCAAATCTGAAGGGGGAAAAAAAAAGAGGTGAGACAGGAAACCTCGTTTGAACTCTGCTTGTGGATAAGCCAGAGATCAAAATTTATGTTCCTGAGAGCTACACCAATAAATTTATGCTACTATTTCTATCAAGGCTTCCAAAGCTATGTGTAAGTGCTCTGCCAGGATAAATATTTTCTGAGCCAACAGCTCATTTGGGTGGGGACCTTGATAGAGCAGAAACATATATTTCAGTTGATTCAACATGTTCCATTTATTCTTGGTGAGACGAGACCAGAAACAGGCAGCTAGAGCAGCAAAACGCTTTCATTTCCTAAATTTGGATGAATAAAGACCTGTTTAATAGGTAAGAGGATCTGCATGATCACCTTGCCAATACAGAGATGCAACAAAAAAATTAATATAGCTCTGTGAGAGAAATAATTTTCTAATTGTGCAAGACTTTTCTTGCAACCAGGTCAGTGGTTTTAATAGTTTAATCTGCACTTGTCCTATAAGCAAGTGCTTTCACAATGCTGGGAACACTTGTTATTAACTCTGCAGAGCAGCAGAGGATCATTCCCTTCTGGGACAAAGGTGTTTCTTGGAAAGTCAGGAAGAAATATTGCATTGGGCTTTAAAGTGTGGAGATACATTACAGGCTCAGCTGAAAATGGAGAGAGAAAATGATAACCAAACCCCAGCAGCTGCAGCTTGGCTTGGGGATGACTCCTTGCTCTGTTTCAGAGACAAGACTTGCACTTTATCGCAGTGAAATCTCTTCTTTTGGATACAATTCCAACGTGTTTGAGAAGACAAAACGCATTACTTTCAGCTCTGCTCACAGGTAATTGCATCACAATAAGATGAAAATAAGTGCCCAGCTGTTTCCTGCTGAATTATGGTAAACAACCTGCTGGTATTTTTGGCTGAGGTCACTATCAAGGTTTATTGACCCAAGAGATTAAAATAGTGCATGGCAAAAGTCTAAATCACTTCTTACAACTGCAAAATAACATCGACTGGGCTAATGGATACTCATTTTAATGGCAGAGGGTTTTTATTTTTTAACACTTATTTTTCACCAATGAAAGCTATGTCTGCAGGGATTTTTTTTTTTGTGTGCCTTAAAGGCTTTTTTGTTCTTTTATAGCCTCAAGCTGCCTCCCTAGGATCCACAAACACTGTGTCTCCTCTTGCACTCTTGAGGGATGTTTAAAATTGCAATTCTTCATCCCTCAGGAGGGCTTTAGTCTGCTGGATGAGGATGGCTCTATTTCATTTACTTGTGTTCGTTTTTCTTCGCTCCTGAGAAAGCTTTTTTCCTTTTTTTTTTTGAAAATTCATTTCGGTGAGTTGATTTAGTCCATGAACCCCCAGGAAGGTTTTATAGCTTTTAATATTAAGCTGCCACACTGGTCTTTGTTTATTCAGGTTGGTGGCTAATATATGAGGTCTAGAGTTTTGCCATCAATCATCTTTGGTGTCAGCAGAGAGCTGGAGGTGCCACACGTAGCTCATGTGTGCTTGGTGACCTGGCAAATCAGTGAAAAATGGGAGAGACAAACAGCCACACAATTATAGAAAGTGATGGAAAAATCAGGGAATTTGGAATTTCACACAGATCATGCTGGGCATTGATTGTTCTCAAAGAGAGAAAAGTTGGGTTTGATGCCCAGAAGGGAAATGTCCAAATTTTCTTTCTGAGCTTTGCTGCTTAGCCAGGCCTGGCCCAGAGCTCAGCAGCAGAATCACAGAATGGTTTAGGTTGGAAAAAGCCTTTCAGATCAATCCAGCCATGAAGCAGCACTGCCAAAGTCACCACTGTGTCCCTCAGCCCCACACCTCACACTCTGAAATCCCCCAGGGATGGTGGCAGCAAATTCCCTGAGCCCTAGAGCAAGGTGAGCTGCAATTTGCTGCTCCAAGGAGCCTTCAGGTGGCACAGCTCAGCTCTGCACACCCAGAGGGATGCCTGGGGCTGGGTTAGGAGCAGGGGGAGCACAGAACAGCTCCAGGGGCTCCTCGCTGTGCTCCAGCCTCTCCTGCCTCTCTGACAGACACAACTCCAGCACATCCAGTGACATGTGGCATTTTTGGGGTGCCCAGCTGGATTCAGCCCATGTTCTACCAACAGCCTGCCAAGCACAGGCTGTTCTGTGTCTCCTCCATGCTCTGCACAGATCCTCCTCAGGACACCAACAGCTCTGCAATGCTGAGCTCATCCCTGGTGCAAAATCCCCATCTCACTAAAATTGTATCAAAAAATTCAAAACCTCCAAACAAACAGAATCTTCTCCAGACCTTCCAGCTGTAAATGACTTGAACCAGGGGAGCATAAGGAAACTGCAAAAGAAACTCTGAAGTAAATGAAGAGACCACAGAAAGTCGTCCAAGTTCCTTTACAAAAAAATAAATCTTGTCTTGAAGGGCATGAAGTTAACGTTGTATTTATGTCAGATAAGGATCTAAAGACAGTTGCCTTAACTAGGGTGTTGTGACTTTTTTAGTATCTTAATTTCTGCCTGTTTATAATATTTATGCAGGGTAATGTGTGCCAGGAAATACTAGGCTAGTGACCAAAAGGCATAATTAGGATCTTTTAGTTGTTATCAAATTTTCTCCATGTTCCAGGGTGAATAAGATGAGAAAAGTAATTTCCTGTCTCTCTTAAATCCTTTCCTATTTACACAATTGTGTGCTATAATGCTGTTTAAAAGGAAAAAAACTCTTTTAAGAAGGTTATGGATCTGTTCTGGAGCACAGCTCTCAAAATGGAGAGAGGAAAGATCTGCTGCAATAAAGCTGAAGATAGGTTAGGCTTCCAGAAAGGTAAAATTAATCCCTTCATTATTAGGGAGATCATTTAATCTCAGAATAAAGTCTCCTTTACTCCTCCTTCTAAATTAGGATTGTAATAGTAATAGTAATAGTAATAGTAATAGTAATATAATAATAGTAATAATAATATTGCACAGGTCAGCTTAATTCATTCAGGTGGTTTGAAGACTGCTGAACAAATTTTCTGAAAGCATTTTGAGAAGAGCAAGAGGACAAATTATTATGATGCCACCCCAATTTAAAAAAATCTTATCAACAGGGAAAAACCAACCAAAAGAACCCACCAAAACATAAAAACCAAAATGCAACCAAAAAACCCAAACAAAAATCCCAAGAATGATTAATCACTTCTTGTTTGTGTCCTCCCTAATTGCAGGGACTCCTCCTTTGCTTCTCAGACCCCTGGAGTCAAAGTGAGCACAAAACTTCTGTGACTCCAGATGTCCCTCAGCTGGCCTGGGGGACACTGAGCAATGTCCCCAACGCAGGAACAAACCAACCAAAATTGGCAATTTCCTCAAATTTCAGATCTCTCCGGCTCCTGTCGTAAGAGAACATTTAACTGCAGCTTGAAATCTTCTGAAACCATTTTTCCTGACGAAGAATCCAGTGATGCACCAATTGTTTCAGCGAAGATCAAGGTCTGAACATTTGTCTTTTCAGAAAATAATCAAAGCCGAATATCCTCTGCTTTTTCAGTCCACATCCTCTCTGGTTTCAGGCAGTGGGAATTTGGACTCTCACTGGGCGAGGGCTGCTGAAATATGGTTCTTCCAGCTCCACAGCAACAGCATGCAACTCGATACAAATGTTCTCAAGTTCTTAAGGAAAGTAATGAACACCATAAATCCCACGAATTTGGCTCAGCTGAGAACAGAGCGGGATCAGCTGAGCAAGTTATCCTGTCAAGTGAACACCATGTTGTTCTCCACTGAGAAAACCCTGCTGGAGCAGCACCTCCCCTGTCCTGACAGTTCCAATCAAGCAGCAATTGGTGGCACAGCCATCCCCTTTGTGTGTCTGTCTGTAGCCAGTAAACCATCCCAGCATCCAAAACATTCCTGCCTTGTTGTTTTACTAACCCAGGGGGACCTCCAGCCCTGCAGAGCTCCTCGCTGAGCACTGAGTTTGCTGCTCCAGGTCATTTTTTTTCTTTTCCCAACCTGCATCCAAGTGGCCTTATTACTTCAGTGGCTTGTATTTCCATCTCTCTTTTCTTAACCAAGATCTCCCACCTGGAAAATCCTCTGTTTGTAGTTAAGCAATCTGAGTCCATATAATTCATAGCTGCAAAAGAAGCTTTTTTTTTGAAAAAAACCCAACCACTGGGCTGCATATGGCAAGAGCAGCATTCCTGGGATTACACGACTTGGAGAGGAATAAAAGCTTTCACTGTCAACACCATGGAACAACCAGGAATGTTGTGGCTAGAAAATTCACGCTGTTCTCTCAGCCTCCCCCTCTCCAGGGCTCTGCTATTGTTCCAGCTGGGATTTGGAGGATCCTGGACTTATTTTCTTCTCCTTCCAGATGACTCATGGCAGATGCCATCGTTGTTCCCCCAGCACTCCTTCCCTCAGCTCCTGTCAGTGCTGCTCCTTCACTGGCCCAGGAGGTTGGGTTGGGTTGCTGCAATGCAGGAGGGTTGTCCCCTCCACGGGGTGAGGGGGACACAGGGGGACAGCAGGGGACACTCCACTGACACCCCCTGATCCACAGGAACCAGACCCAAACCAGACCCAAAGCAGCCCAGCTGCCCCCCAAAGCTGAAAATACAGAATAACAGAATATCCTGAGCTGGAAGGAACCCACCAGGATCATCAGGTCCAACACGTGGGGCTCATTTCTGGTCCTGGCCATTCCTACTGCATTATCAGGATAATCAAGTCTGAAATAAAGCTCTGAGCACCTCTGACACCACTGCTGGAATGCATTTCTGTGTTTCAGCTTTACATTCCAGCACGTTACCTTGCACACAATCCCTCCCATCCGGGGTGCCTCAGCAGGGAGAGAGGTTTGGTGCCTCATCCAGGAGGTGCTGAGTGCTCCTCATCCAGGAGGTGCTGAGTGCTCCTCATCCAGGAGGTGCTGAGTGCTCCCCACACCAGCAGGAGCTGACAGAGCCCAGCAGCAGCACATCAGGCTCTGTGTTTCCACACCGACTGCGTGAACAGGCAAAGCTCTGGAGATGATCACCAGAAGGCACTTTTGCAACCACCATTGCCCAGAACAAAAATCCATCCAGCATCTCCAATGGAAAAGCAGCTGCCAGGCAGTGCAGGAGAGCCATGGCTGAGCTTCCTGCATGGAATTCCCATGGATGGCATTCCGTGCTGGTTACACTGACAACAAAACTGCATTTGAGAATTTACATGAAGGTAAAGATGAGCATCAAGTTGGTCTTTTCAAGGCCTTTTCAGCTCCATTGCCTAGCAAGACAGACTGGGACAGCTCTCCAGCTGAGCAGGCATGGCTGGCAGCCTGACTGGAGATGAGGTGTCACTGCTCTGCTCTTCTGCCATTCCCATTTCTTCCTTTTTATTTTAATTTTCTGCATTAAGCACCAGTACCACTGTCCCTTGTAGTGCTACTTCAGCAGCTTCTGAAAGAGCAAAGTTCCCTTAATGGATAATCTGTAAGCAAACCACAGATGCTCTAAAATGAGGTATTGCCCTCTTAAAAGAAAGATGTCTCTCATTCACTATTATTTAAGACAAAGAGCAAGCAAAGTGACATTTTAAAATACTCTCTGATTCCTGCCTGCTGCCATATGCTTCTATTCTCTTTGGGTAACAATTCCCTTTTCCCTTTTAACTACTTCTCCTGTACTTTCTGTTTGCTGTCTCCCTCCAGCTGGTCACCAAGCTCCAAAAATTCTCTCTGCTCTGCCAGGAGGTGTATATTTGTGTATTTTCCAGTTGTGTCTGATGCCCAAAGCTAACATTTGATCACTGAGTTCCACACATGCACCATCATCCTCCACTGCTGTCCCTTTGACAGTTGCACAGTTGGTGAGATCCTCCTCTCCTGCAGCTCCTGCCATATGGAGCTCCTGGGAACTTTCAACTCCATTGATTTCCAGCTCCTTTCAAATCCCACCTGCAAAGCTGGTTTTCTGTCCTTGAATCTCAGTTTCTATCTCCTCCTGCTAATCTGAAACCTCATGCTATACAGAATAATTTACTATATTTGTTGTAATTCTCTTTCCTTTCATTGCTGGCCATTAAAGAAAATTACATACAAATATAAAATGTGTCAAATGTAAAATTACAAGTTATCCTAGCAATCTCAGTCTTAATTCAAAACTGAGGGGTGCTGTTGTATCAAAGTGATTAATGAATATATCAATGGAACTGTGCACATGGTAGACACCCACAAAGGTACAAAGTGGTAGAATTGAGCTCCAAATGATGTCTGTGGTCATTTTATGGTAGCTAAGTCACAATGCTCCATCCCTGGCAGTGTCAGGGCTGGGCTGATGGGGTTGGAGCAGGCAGCCTAGGGAAGGTGATGGGACTGGACAGTCTGCAGTGTCCCTTCCAACCCACACCACTCCTGAGGCCAACAGTGCCACACCCACATGGGGCTCCTATACCCATGGAAGGTCCCTAACAGAAATATAACAGGATCAGGCTGATTCCTGCCCAGCAGCCTCCACTGGGAAGGCTGAAAGGAGACCCAGAACCTCCTCAGAACTGGATTTGTGGTCTGTGTGTGCCAAACAGCCAGAGCAGTGCTCCCAGTCCCACTGGATCCTTCACCTCTCCTCTGTAGCTATCCAACATCTTCTTTTTAATAAAAGTATTTGGAATTTGAAATTTCCTCACCATAAGTAGCTAGAAAAGAAATCCTCCCTGGTGCAGATGGGGAACCATCACATTTTCAGCTATGTCCCTCTGCCTGTTGGGGTCCTGCATTGCTCCCAAGGTTTCATGGGAGGAAAACAGCTGAAAGCACACAGATCCCTCCTGAGCCCAGAGCTGGGAGTGTCAGCAGAGCAGTGAGGCAGGAGATGACACAAGGTCCCTCCTCAGCCATGCAGAACTGCACAAACCACTCTTCAAACCCATCCACCCGTGCTGGTCACAGTCAGAAACTGCAGGAACTCTTTGAATGTGACAATATTTGGCAGTGCTCTAGCTCTTGACAGTCACGGTGGGAACTTCTTTCAGGTCCTCCCTCCTTTCCCTGCAGCTCCAGAGGCTGCAGAGCCCAGCAAAGGCTGCTCTGGGTGAATCACTGCTGTGGTTTCACATCATCCACATCCAGCCTGAGCTTCCCACTGCTGTGGGAGCACAAATGGGACTCTGGGGGAGAAATTCTGGAAGCGTTTCAGCGCCGTGGGTTGACGCAAACAGCAGAATTTCATCACCACCTCCAGCCCCTGCTGACTGCTTGGATCTCAGTTTCCAAGTGTCCCTTGGCTTGGTGACACAAGGGCTCCTTCCATCCTCCCCACCTGCAGCTGGCCAGAGCCAACCTGGGCTTTCAAATGACCCAACCTGGAGCTCATTTACCTGGCTGTGTGACTGTACCATGCTCTGAGAAAGACAGCACTTGGATAAAGCCTGGGAATTGGAGGCAGGGAGCCCAGGCTGCCATCTGATAGTACTGAAAACTCTCTGACAGCTTTAAAAACCACAGAATCATCGAATGGTTGGGGTTGGAAGGGACCTCAGAGATCATCTCATTCCAATCCCACTGCCATGGGCAGGGACACCTTCCACCAGATGATTTCTAAGAAGAAATCTGGACAAAAAGCCCCAAACTAAAGGGCTAATGTGACTCAAGTTTTCCAGCCATCCCATTAAGACCTATGTGGGACTCACAGGGTGAACATCAAGGTCTGTTGCTCATCTGTGTCTCATGGATTCCTCGCTCTCAGCTCCACAAATCCACTGGCAGCAGCTCTGCTCCCAGCAAGGAGAAGGTGTGGCAAACCTTAGAAGTTTCTCTGTGCTACACAGCAACTGAAATTTCAGAAGGATGCATCACAGCATTCATCTGAGAACAAATATATTTAGTTGGCATGGAAACAGTAAGTTGGGCTGAATGTGGTAAATATCCAGCAGTCATAAAAAATCGAGCAAGTCAGGATAATAAACATTAGAAATGAAAACTGGCTGAATGCTTTTGAATCATGGCTCTTTTACAATTATCACTCCTGTTTTCATTTGAACACGAGTGAAATCCACTTAAACTAAGCTGTTCCATTTTATGCCAAATACTTCTATAACATCCTCATTCAGATAACTCCTTTCTCCCTTTTTTATAATCTGTTTGAGGAAAAAGAAATTAAAGGGCTGAAAACCTCCATTGCTATTCTCCTTCATTTCCTCAGCAATATTAATGAATTGAACATAATTGATTTTCTGTCTCAGAATCTCCCTCCTTTAAAAGTGTATTTATGAGTTGACTGTTTGGAGGTATTCCTGTGGTTTGACTATCTGTAGTGTTGCTAATTCAGTTGTTTGTAAACATGAGGAACTTCTTCCCCTCTATTATCCCAAATTTTATCTCATACTCAACCCAAATCTATGGCTAGAAATATTAGAACCAGGAATGAAAAGAATGGAGGTTTTTTTGTGAGAAAATTATTCTGTGTAATTCCCAAAAGACAGATTCTTGGAGTTTTTTAGTAAACTGAGTTGGGATGATTACCCTTCAAAAAAGAATTTGAAATTAAATGATTTGTGCTAAAGAAATCTAGGTAGTATAGAAAAAAACCCCAAAACATCCACTAGCAGGAATTTTTATACCCAATTTTTATACAGGCTCCAATTCAGCACAACTTGTTGCACTTGCCTGAATTCCTGGATTCATTGAGCTCCCAGTGATGTGTGTCATTTTTAATTACACATTCACAGGATGTAAAGCCTCCTGCATGAACAATGGAGATTTTTTTCACTATGACTGACAAATGCACAAAGCCACAGCACTTTAGAAATATGTTGAGAAGGAAATCTTGTCTCACATTAGATCCAGGCAGACATCAGAGACAGCCCAGGGATACACTCACTCCAAAAATTCGCCATACAGGAACACAACTCATATGGGATCACTGCACAGGAAGCTGATGCCAGAGTTTTGTAGGACTAAGATATAAGAAACTTCAGTGCTGCTTTGTGAGGAAATGGTTTGGACACACCCAAAATTGCCAGAAAGCTTCCCAGACTGCTTGAACTGTCTTGTGACCATATATATTTAACAACAACAAAATATATAAAATATATAGTTCATGTGAGTTTTTACATTTACTGCCAGTTTGCCACTTTCCATGAATACAACTATTTATGTCTCAAGAAGCTGGACATCTGATTTTTGAAGGAAACATCCAACATTTTGACCTGAAGAAAGATGATCCAGCTGTGAGACTCCAATCTCCAAGTGCAGCATTACTGAACGCTGAAAAATATGGGAAAAGCAGGACAGAGACAGGACAACCTCCACGGAAAAGATAAAATCCTTTAGGCAACACTTTTGACAAATGTGATTGGAGATTGCTGCCATATGGCACCACTGAGAGACAACAGACACAACGGGATTGACCAACCCACGCTGCACAAGGGAGAGAATGGAACTGGAGTAAACACCAGCTCATCCAAGAACACAAAGCAGGGGAGTGGAAAAGCTCCACACAAACAAAGCTCCTCTCCAACTGCAGCCCAGGGCTTGCTGACAGCCCAGCAGACTCTCTCCCCTTTATTTAAAGGACAGTTTGTCTCTCTGGGTAATTATAATAACGCAAGGTTAAGCCTGTGTGATCAGCAGAGGGTCACTGAAACAAAGAGTTAAACTCTGTGGCTCTGTCAGTCACTCCTGAAGGCTGAAGGGTTCTAAGGACATTGCACTGGCAAAAGGGCCAGCATGGAGCACTGAGATACCACCCAACAAGCCATAACGAGAAACAGCTCCTTACTCTTAATTAAAAGCACAACAAAATGTTTTTTCATGTCTCATTCATTTGTTTGTTGTTGTTATAGAATCAAAACACAAGATTTTTTTCCTTTTAATGAAAAACAGAAGCTCTTTAACCCTCTCTCCTCCTTATTTACAGACATGTAAAAGCTTGGAAAAGTGGCTTTTGTAATGGCGCCAGTGCAAATCTCTGTGTTTTGTGCAATTCTGGTTCAGAAAATAGTTGGTAAAAGCAGACAGCAAATTACTGCCCCGAATATTTCAGCTCCCTGATCGGCTGATGAGTTGTTAACACTGTTAACACTTGATGAACGTGTTTACAGGTAGCCTGGCCAAGCCCAGTAACTGGAAACATGTCAGAGCTGTCACTTCTGCATTTTCCTTCGGGAGAGATAAGCAGAACTAATGAATTAACTGCTCACAGAGGAGACAAATAACAACTTCCAAACTGTTTGTCTGCAAAATAGACCAAAGCCACCTAAAGCAAACCAGTTTCAGTGGCTCCAGCTGCTTCAGAAAGTCCCAGTGGATGAAAGGCAGAGACAAGAGCATTGAGGAACTTGGATCTGAGTTCTACCAAACCTGCCAAGGCAGCCCTGCAGGAAAAGCTCAGAGATGGACAGCACAGTGAGACTTCAAGAACATTCCTGTTCCATTTTCCTGGGAACAGGATGTGACCATCTGAACCTGTCCTTCATTCATGAAGTCTGGCCAGGAAAGCTCAGTAGGGTGGTTTGGGGCAGAAGCTCCTGCAGGAGAAACCTTGAAGGCAGAAAGGGGGAATCACCCCAGGAATCTGCATGCGCAGCCTTCTCCCCCTGCATTTCATGAGTCAATTTTTGTTTCTTCTGGATCCTTCTCAAAATGGGTCAGGGGAAAAAAAAAAAAAAGCAAAATGGCAGTGGCAGAGACTAAAGAAAAACATAAGAAAAGAAGAAATTTGGAAGAGGACATCCCTCAGATCGTGCAGCCAGTGCTGTTCCCTGGGAGGGACAGCCCTGCATTAAAAAGCTCATTTTCCTCCTTCTTTTCCAGGAGGCTCTGAAGCCAAAATGCAATGCTTGTTGGCTAACTAACTCACTCTGCCCCAAACTGCTGTGATGCTGCAGGCACTGCAGCTAAGGATGAGCCTGGAGCAACATCTGCATTTGGGAGGCAGAGGGGACAGAAGGGAACAGTCAATCACCAGCACTGCAGAGAGGAAATACAGGAATTAAACTCCAGAGGTGAAAGGGGATTCCCATGTGCCAGTAGGACAGCAAAAACGGAGGAAAAAATATTTGAAAGTAATGATTATTAATCTTCTGTAACCACCCCAGCTTATTATTCCTGCAGGTATGGAGTTAGAAATGCTTTTAGTAGGATATATGCTGTTGATACTGTTTACTCAGCACCGAATGAAGTCCTCAAATGCTTCAAAACCTGATTTGTACTGGAAATATATAAATTCCTATCTGATTCAGGTATTCACCACCTGCATATCCTCCTGAATATTTCAATTTAATCTGCTTTGAATGCAGATCATTGGCTTTCTGTTCCAATACTGCCTGTAAACAACACACACTATTTTGCTCAAAGCACACTAAATAATCTCTGACTTCACTGGAAGTGTCCAGAAAAATTTTAGCACTATTAATCATCTGAAACTGTTTACAGACATGTTTGGACAATGAATGCAGAAGATCAGGACTAGAGATTATTTTTAGCTGTTATTGTCCAATTATAATTCTCTTCATACAAACCATTGAAGAACAGGTTCGAATAGTCTCAGAAACCTCTAATAAAACAGAACAGGCAGTTGAAAACAGTCAGTTCAACATAAATGCATCATTTAACAGCGAGAATAGCTGAAATACCAACTTGCAACAGAGAGCAGCAGATAAGTATTCGCCTGAAGGGTTCAGACAGTTTAATTCTCTTTTATTACCAACACAACAGAAAAGAAAGCTAGCTGAGAATTGTGCAGGAAAATATGTGCTTTTGCTTTGAGGGAAGGTGGTATTTTTAACCATTGCAGGTCCTTGCCCGAGGGATGGGGAAGGGATGGGGACAGGAAGGGGACAGGATGGGGACAGGATGGGGACAGGAGTGGCACAGGAGGGGGACAGGAGTGACACAGGATGGTGACAGCACTCAGTACCTGCTCCTGAGCCTTGAGCTCGCTGCGCTGCAGTCTCCTCTGAGCATCATAAACCTGCCCACGGTAACTCTCCAGCTCGTCCTGCAGGGCCTGCAGCAACAGCAAGGGGTGCAAAACACACGTCAGAAACACAGCATGGCAGCTGAACTGTCAGGTCACATCTGCCAGTGAGCTGGGGAACAAGGTGGAGCACTCTGAGAGCAGCTGAGCTTGGTGCTCACATGGGACACAGGCAGTCTGGCCACTCAAAAAAGTCACTTTGCACAGGCAGGACCATTGATTGAACAGGAGCAGCTGTATCTTAAAAGTTCTGTCTTATTACAGGCTACACATATTCATACTAAAAATGTAATAAATGCCCTCAAAGATTGGAAGGCAAATGGAAATATTGCAACATTTGCATTTGCAAATGTCCCACGTTTTTGTTGTCTTCCTATTTGTACAACCTGTGCTTCCCAGGAGCAGTTTTGCAGTGTACCAACAGTTTTTGCTTTAAGCCAGAATAATCCTTTCTCTGGAAAACAATGTCTGGAATTTGCAGTGGAAATGTATTTCATATTACTGCAATGGGATGCTGGCTGAGATGAGGGGCTCCCCTCCTGCCCTCCAGTCAAATCCAGCATGTGATCTGCAAATGAAGTATAAATGGCAATAAATAAAAGCAATCTGATGATCATGTCACTTGACCACAATCTTTATTTAGTTCAGAAGTAATCACTCCTAAACCAAGCTCGTAAAATGCATCGACAAATTTCTTTTGTCATGATTGTTCTCCTTATATATTTATTTTTATTCCAGCACTCACTCAGAGCCTTGATCTTTTTGTTGCAGGCTTTACAAAGGAACAGCGTGCCCCAAGGAACTGATAGGCTGTGTTATTTCCAACAGATACACACCAAACAAACAATACAAAGTTTCAAAGAATTTTTTTTTTTTGGGGGGGGGAAGTTTCCTACTCATTGTTGGATGTTTGAATACAACGCTTAACATTTACTTACACATTTACTAAAAGCTTAGTGATGTTGTCAGCCTGAATAAAGGCATTGTTAAGTGCAAGTGCTGACTGCAAGCAAAGTGCACAATGTGGATGGGGGATTGACACCAGCACAGAGGCGGCTGGGGCTGCAGAAAGGGAATATTTGGAGTTATCTTTTGTATGGCAGGAAATGGGGGCATTGATACCCATCAGTGAGAGCAGCCAGGGCTGCAGCAGCCAGAGGCTCGTGCTGCAAATGCCACTGCAGGAGCCTGCAGGGCTGCTGTCTGCAGAGCTGAGCTGCACTGAGACCTTCTGTGGAGCTCCCTGGCATCACAGGATGGTTTATCTCAGCCCAAAATCATGTCCAAGGTCACCAAGTCCAACCTCTGACCAATCCTACCCTGTTCACTCAACCGAATTGCAAAATGCCACATTTTCTTGTTTTTTAACACTTACACTCTACCATTTCCCTGGGCAACCTCTTCCAATGCTTGACCACTCTTTCAATGAGAAATTTTGTCCAAACATCCAACCTAAACCTCCCTTGGTGTCCCTGCTCTTCCCTTGAGAGACCAAGGAGCCCCAGGACTGAGGGGGCTTTGCAGGACCCTCCCTGCAAACTCCCTGCCAGAATTACCTGGGCACAGCTCAGGAGCATGAAAAGTCCTCATGGTGCAAAGATTTCCCAGCAAAACCGCCTTGCTCTTTTCCACAGCCCCCAAATCCTGTGCTCTCCAATAACTTACAGGATAAAATTGCTATTGAGATAAGATAAGAGGACTACTTCTGATAGATCTTGCACGCTGGTTTGAAGTGATGCCAGGCATTAACTTTAAAGTCTTATAGCTGTAAGACTGTTACATGTTCTGATGCCAAAAATTGTAACCAGACCCAAGCATGAACTTCAAATCTGCCCAGGGACTTTTATGCTATCACAGCTTCTGAGAAATGTTGAGATCCAGCCTTTGAATACATAACCCATTTTCAATACTCAACAAGTCTTGCAGCACCAGGAATTTGCATTAATATAATGAAATATATGTGGGAATTCCGTGTGAATTGTAGGCTTTTTGTTTTCTTTTTGTACCTCTGCCTTGTGAGGTAAAACACAAACAAGCAAACTTGGATTGAAAACTGAAAATGAGCAATGCAGAGCTGCAATAAGGAACAGGGTTATTCCATGTATCAGGAAGATCACCAAAAGCACAATTAATTTGACAAAAATCCTGCCATAACCCCAAAGGGTCCATTCATAACCAGCCCAGGGTGACTGTCAGGAACATCCCTGGAGCATGTTTTGGACAAACTACAAAGCATGACCCATGTTCTCCTGCCCCTTCAGGATCAGCTTTTGCAGCCCAAATGGCTTGGAGAGGTGGAAAAGGAGGAGGGAGGAAACCTCAGCACATCACTCGTCCTTCCCTAGTGCTCAGGAGAGAGTTTGACTCTTTCACAGGACTTTGGAGCTGGCCAAGAGATAGCATTTAAATGTCCAAATAAATATGTGAGGAGAGAGATGGATTTGTGTCAGAGAACAGATTTCTGTCACACCCATCAAGTCCTGAGGACAAAACTGCATCTCCAGTCCTTCCTGCCAAAGGCAGCAACCACAGGGTGGCACAGAGAGCTGCTGCCCTGCTCCCTCCTTCCTGCAATTCCCATTTCTGCTTCTCTTATTTACAACAAACTTCTTCTGCAGAGGCTAAAACGAGAGGCTCCTTTAAATCTGAGGGTTTGCAATGCATCTGTTAGTAATTTCATTTGGGAAATTCAGATAACACAGCCTTTGTTAGGTTCACCTACTCTAGATAGTGTTTGCCAGCACAGAGCACACATGGTTTATTTCATTAGGAGAGCAGAAAATGTCTTAAATTTAAATTTAGAAATAAGGTATTTTTACTATAGCATGTAAGTTCAGCAAACTAACAAGTCTTCCAGTTATCCATTCACCATTTGTCCAAACCAGAATTCACTGTGCAAATTCCCAGACTTTTCCAATCACACCAGAACTGGCTGTTGGCAGCTTTTGTATTGGGATGGCAAAAAACCTCCTTGGATCAATCACAAATATCTTTAACTGGACCCTTTTTGGACTATCCCTGTGCTGCATAAATTCCACGAGTAATTAATGTTCATTTGAGTATTCCAGCTATTCTATCAGCACAATGGCAAAAAAAAAAAAAAGTAAAACCAAAAGTTCAGCATTTGATCAAAGCCATGCCAAAATGAAAAAGTAACATCAAAATCTCATGGTTGCTGTAGATTCCTGCATGGGATTAACTCTGAAAATAGCCATTAGAAGTAAGGGAGTTTGTTGCTGGTGATTTTAATTTTCTAGGAGGAATCCTGAGGGATGTGGTGAATAATGCACCTTTTGGAGGATCACACTGAACATCCTCTCTGTAGTCACAAAGCCTCACAGGCAGTGGCCACAGCCTGGCTGCTGATGGACATTCCTGAAGCTGCCCAGAACCTTCAAATCTTTTTCTGAATCAGACAGGGAAGCTTTTGCTATGTAGAGAATCCTTCAAAACAGCAGAGGACTTACCCCAGGTAGACCTTAGAACATCTCCTTTGTAAAATGAAACAATGTTTTGTTTTGGTCAGAAAAGCAGTGTTTGTTCTGCGGCTTCAAAGTGTCACATTTTGCCCAAAGAGCAGCAGAGCTTATGATTAATAACTGCTGAGATGGAGAAAAAGGGATTAAAAAATAAAAACCCAGGCCAATTTTTAAGTGTCAGAGGCTTTTTTTTCCCTGAACAGAAATCAAAACTTAACTTATTGAGTTAAATTTTTCCAGGTTCAGAATGAATTCCTGTCCCTCAGCCCTGCTAAGTTGACTTGCATCACTCTTATAAAGACAGTATTTTTTTTTCCCAGTTAAACAGGCTTTCAAATGCCATGTAAACATGTTTGCTGTTGAATGTCTACACCATACCTGACCTTGGAAGTGCTTTGTGTTGGCCAGAGAACAAAGAAATCCAATGTTTTGCTTTCCAGCCCAGATATCCTACACTTTGAAAAGCTCTTCAAAATGCAAATGAGATAATAAGCTCCACTGCAACAATGTGGGTGAATTACAGCTGGGGAAAGGGAAAACTCATTTGATTTCTTTCTAAAAATGGAAAGGAGCCCAAAATAAAATCATATTGTTTGGGTCACACACAGCATCGAGAGGCATGGGAAGGATGGAAGGGAAAAGTAACAGCTTGGAGCAGGAGCTGCTGGAAGATTCCACACAGATTTTGGGACCTGAGAGGAATTTTTGGATAAATCCATCACCATGATCCAGAGCTGCTGGACACTGCTGTGCAAGGAGACAGGAGCTGCACTGCTGGGTAGGCACTGCTTTCCCCTCTTACCCCACTGGGGATTGATTATCTGCAGAGAAAGGCTGAAGGAAGTTGATTTCAGAGCCGTGGGAAGAGTTGGGATCCAGAGAAGCTGGGATGATGCACAGGACCAGGGAATTCAGAGAGATACCTGAGGGGCAGACTGAGGCTGTGAAACAGGGAGTTTTTATAAAAAATTATAAAGAACTGAGTTTTGACAAGGAGCCCTAAAGAGACAAAAAGGTGCAATGCCAGCATTCCAAAATGCCTTGTCAAGGAGGAATTAATTTTTGGCATTACTTACAGAGCTAATCCAAATAAACTAAAATCTGCTAACAGAAAGAGTTTGAAGAATAGCAGGAACAAGTATGAAACAGAACATATGAAGGATTTAGTATTTAATACATGAAAACTGATTCGATTATCCTTTAGCCACAGGATATTTTTAAAAAGCTTTGGATTCTCTGAAAGAAAGTTCAGTTCTGAATAATTACATTAACAGAAATAATTACTATTCTTAACTTCTTCGTATTGATTATTACTGTGAAGAAACTATTTACAAAGGTGAGATGTTTTGCCTCTTTAAAGTGAAATAATTTCCTATTTTTGGTGTATTCCTGAGAGCAGACAAGGCTTGATTCCTGACCCATCCCAGCAGTGGGAAGTCTTGGATCACAATCATTTATATCTCTGGTCTGAGGGTTGAATAAATAAGTGACAAGGAAAGGAAAAATTTCTAAAAATTATTAAATACCAATGTATTTTCACATTGAAACACAAAGTGCCAGCAAAAAAGCTGCAGCTCATCCTGATCAGATTATGCCAAATCTTGGCAGAACCTTTTTTTAACAGAAATCTATAATTTTGATTAGCTGTGCCAGCAGCTCTGCACACATGGATGTGTATCAAGCAAAGCCCTCGATATTTATGACCAGTGCAGAGTAAAGCTACCACTGAAGGTAGGAAGAGTTAGCACTTTTCATCTTCAAAGAATTTTTCAAATGTTACCAAATTAATATAATTAGTTAATGAAAGATGTGGTAATAAAAGGTACCCTAATTACCTGCTGTAGTCTTAATTATCTCCTTACTAATGCCCACAGAAGAAGGTTTCCACTTTACATCCTCAAAACATGTGCCAACAATAATTCTGAATGCAGGCCTCTCTTCAAGTGCCTTCTAAATTCAAATTACATCCATTGATGTGTCTTCTCTCCCTGTTCATGAGAAGAAAACCTCTGGAACTTTGGGGGAAAAAAAATCCCCAAACCCATGTGAATGTTAATAAAAAATTAAAATTAAAAGAAAAATTAAATTTTCTTCCAGAAATACACATGGAGATGCTTTAAAATCTGGTCATTAAAACATTTCATTTTCAAAATCTCTACCTCTCCATGAAGCCAAAATTATGGGCTGTCTGGGCAAAAATTTCTTGATACTAAGTGGCCTCACAATTTAGAGTCAAATACAAACCCTATCCAAAAGGAAGCAGGCCAAGAATCCCATCCAAATTCATCACAGAATTCTTAAAACAAAATTCATCACAAAATTCTTTAAAAAATTCTCTCCTTAATTTTGCTAAAATATTTCATGGAGAGAAAGAAATTTCTCTGGGTTTCTTACTCCTCTCAATAAATTGGGCAAACATAATCTGTGAAGACCACTGATGCAATGCCATGAGCCAGGGAAAGACAAGGGTGTTTCAAAAAGTGAAATACTGATGTTTCAGCCAAATTTTTGGGGCACCTTCAATGCTTTTTGGGTTTTCACTGAGCTTCTGCCCATCACACCACAAACAAAAACCTCTGTGCTTGGAGTTCTCTCTGGGTTTTGGTGCAAAGCAAAGGAAATCTTCTGGTTTTAACCTAATACATATGTTTGCTGCTCACATATGGCAAAATTCCTTTCTGGTGGGAATTTTTTCGCTGTTGTTGCAACACACTATATATCCAAGAAGTCTCCTTTGATGTTGAACTATTGCTCCACTGCTCATTATGCTACTGATTCAATATGAAAGGCAAAATTTCTGTGGTTTCTGTTAAAACAATGGCTTTGTTTTCACAAACAAACTTTTCCACAACCTATATGCAGGGGCCAGCATTACTGCAAGAGAAGAGAAAATCCATTATTTTACCCAGAAAACAGTCACAGTGCTTAATGACATGAATTATTCCTCCATCATATAGGTATATTACAATTACTGTTATGACTGTACAGAAAATTTAGGCTTCATTGCTCCTCAGGAACTGAAATTAAAATGCCTTAAGCGATATTTGACATCTCTCTTTCCTATTTTACTTTCCTTTCACTGACATCCCAGCCTGTTACCATCAGTCCAACTTCAGGAATGGGGGAATTGGGAACAACTGTGGATGGGTGGGAGAAAGAAAAGGACCTGCAAAAGCTGCTCTTCACAGTGTCCTACTATGCAATGACAGCAAATCCGTGAATCTTCCTGCCTAATATTTAATTTTAACCACTAAACACTATTTCAGAAGAGTGAACATGAATTACAACACAGAATGAAAATGCAAATTGCTATTACCTTTGCAAATGTGTCCCTACAAGAACTCTGTTGCCCATTTTCTGCTGCCATTATGAAAAGAAAAAAAAAGGTTCCTTGGTCAGGAATCAGATAAAAGGCATAATTTCCAAAGGCACAGAATTCATCACTCCCACTTGGGATAACCTGAGCTCCCATTTACACCATGGCACTTTGGAAGTTTGGCTCACTTGGCTGATATTCCAAAATGGGAATGGAGATCTTGTAAAATCCTCTGAGTTGGGGGCTTTGCCCATTGCCCCAGTCAAGCTCCTTGTTGTACCAGGAGATGCCCTCAGAAATTCTAACAAATCCTTCCCTTGGGGGACAGTGGGAAGAAAGAAAGAGGTTCAGGAAGCAAAGGAATAATTTGACTCTAGGAATACAATCAAGTCTCTCTAGCAGCAGGGAAAAAAATTTAAAGTAGGTCATTTAACATAAAAGAAAAATAGATGCCAACATTTTCCAGAGTGGCAGGCTCTAAGATAAGCTATTTTCATTTTTGACAATTTACAGGCAAGAGACAGACTGGCAGTGCATGATGTACTTGGGATCATCAGCATTAGCTCCTGAGCAGTCCCACAACACTTCCACATCACACTTCATCTGCATTGGTGTCTTTTGGAGATTCCCAGAGCACTGTCAGGATTGGCAATATGCCTATTTTTTCCTGCTTTGCTCCTGTAAGGTGTTGATGTGTTTTCTGTACACACCTAGTCGAGCTGACCAGTTTTAGGATCATTTTCCTGCAAAGTCTTTTGCCCTATTAGAAATAAATTCATGGCTGTGAGGGTGGGGAGGGGCTGGGATGGAATTCCCAGAGAAGCTGTGGTGCCCCTGGATCCCTGGCAGTGTCCCAGGCCAGGCTGGACACTGGGGCTTGGAGCAGCCTGGGATAATGAAAAGTGTCCCTGCCATGGCTGGGGTGGGATGAGCTGAGCCTTAAGGGCTCTTCCAACCCAAATCTTTCCAGGATTCTGTGATTCTAAAATACATCCCTAAAACACCTTGATGGCACCAGCAGGGCTGTTTGCAGCCTTAAAATCAGGCAGGGCCTTAAGCATTTTGCTGAGTCAGGGCTTCACTGCAGGACATTATAAACTCAATTCTTTTGAAAGGCGAAGGATGCCATAAGGTCCTGCAGAGATAACAGTTCAAAGAAAACAGCAGCATCAATTGTAGAGTCGGGCGTTTTCTGTCAGGGGGAGCCAAGGAGGGAATTGTTTTTGCTTTGTTTTGTGGCTCAGGTGACAGGAGGGCAAGGCAGGCAAGGTTCAAAGGCTGTAATAAACTGGCTTTCATCTGCTTTTCTCAATGGGCCACAAAACCCAACATGCAGCTGCCATGCCCAAGCTCTGCTTGCTCTGTCACCAGGACACCTTGGGCTGCTTGTGATGAAGTCAATCAAAAGCCTGTCAGCTGGAAGATTTACTGCAATGTTTACCTGGAGTATTTTGCAGTTTGCTTTAACACTGCTCCCCCTTTTCCCAGCCTCCACGAGAGTCATGGTCAAGAGCAGAGCAGAGGCTGCTGAAAGGAGCAAAGCACTGCACTGCCTTCCCCTTGCAGAAACACCAGTGGTGCACATTCACCAGATAAATGAATCTCTTAAACCCAAAGATACCATGACATCTTAAGCACACACTCACGAAGGAGAAGTTCAGAACTCCATTTTAAACCACTTATGAGAGGATTTACCAAGATTCTGCCTAATGTTCAGCTGACGCTTTGTCAAAAACATTCATCACGAAGCTTTTGAAGTTTCTCAGCTCCCCCCGAGTTATTAAAACTTGAACTGCAGAGTTTGTTATCAGCCCCAGAGCACACACAAAATACAGCAGGTATTTTTGCAGTCAACCTTTCAGTCTGATTTTGAGACTGTTACACCAAATGCAACATTCCCAATCAGGTTAATGTCTGACAGATAATGCTGAGCGGGCGGAACTGCCGCGCCTGATTGATCCGCCAGACAATTTCCATTTCCTAATTTGCTTTTTATTAAACACTTTGCAATCAAAGGCAACAGCGAGGAGCCTGCCATTCTCTGAGCAGCTTTCCTGTGAGCACCTGATGTCAGTTCAACATTTTCAGGCAACTTCTTGAATTTTTGATGCTCCGTCGCAAAGACGTCTAAAACATCGCGTCAGTGCTGGTGAAAAACTGCTATTGTGAATACAAATGAAGCAGTGAAAACATCTGGTTCTGCTGCTTGCTGTACTCCTGACAACAGCTCTGCAAAAACAAACATCAGGGGTTCGGGCAGAACTCCCTGCAATGACTGAGAGAGCCGTGATAAAGCAGATTTATCAATCACTCGCTGAACGAGGCAATCTTCCCCTGCCTGGGGCTTCATTCCCAACCCAGTTTATCACCAAACTGCCACTCTAAGTGGGTGCTTGGATATTTCACACCTGGAGCAGCCCGAGGTTCCTGCAGAGCCCTGGTGCTTTACAAAGTTCTCCTTAAAATGCATTCCTCGTCCCACAGACACAAGACCTGGAAATATAAACATTTCTAACGGGCCTTGCAAAGCCTCTTATTTTGTTATGCTCTTTTAAAAACAGGAATATGAAAGGCTCAGATCTTTCTAATCAATAGGCCCATCTGATTCCCAGGAAGAATGAAAGAAAAGCTATTTATTTGGTGCAATCAGGTGCTCAGTATTGCTGCAATTTTTCCATTACATAAAATAACACACATCTTCTTGCACACAGGCACACACAAAGAAATCTAATAATGTCTTTTTACCTTTCAAAGTAACCTTAATCAACGAAATTAACTCGCGAGGCAAACCACTGCTTTTTGAACTGAACAAGAGCGAGCTTGACTCAACACATGTGAGATGTGAGAGGCAGCAAAGTAATATCTGCTAAAATTATGTCTGGAAGCCAAAAATGGGGTGATTCTTGACAGGGGAGGATGCACACTTGGAAACTTGGAAATTCTTTCATTCAAAGTCTTTAATGACCTCCAACCCAATTACATTTGCAACAAGACATGACAATGCAGTTGCTCCTCTTTAAAAGTATGTGTGAAAACGGAGCATTTTTGAAGCCTGATTCTTTTTTTAAACTTTTTAATCATGTTGAGATGAAGCTCATTTACTTAAAAAGAAAAAATGAAACAGAACGTCCTCTGCAGCTGGTCAAACAGATTACGAAACTCTAATCTCAGTAGCCTGAGGAAAACCAAAACTGTTTTTCAAGTATCTATTTTATAGAGCATTAGCTTTATACTTTTTAAAAGAGGCATTAACATAACTGATCAGAACATCCCAGAATGTTTCTGATCTAGTTAATCACATGACGTTATGACAGAGATTCTTGCTGTCCTAATGCCAATGTTTCTAAACATTTCTAAAATCCTTTAAGTTCCGTTTTTCGGGGGTTTTTTTCCAAATTAGACATGGGTAAGATCTATTTCAGTTTCTTCAGAAGTTTTTCTTTCCATTTTAGAGCTCCACAAAACTAGTGCAGAATATTTTAGATAGACAGACATATACACACATAGCAAGGAACAATGTTGGCTCCATGACCTATTTAAATGTTTCTGTCAGCTTTTTATACAAAACATTTTTACTCTAATTCCTGCATAACTCCTTCCTGGGAATCCTCACCACCCTATTTCCTTAACTCTGTTGTATTCTTTACAGCTGAACTGGAAGCATCAATAAAAAAATCAGAATTTGTCTTGTTTAAATTTATCAGGTTTGTTTCCCTTAAAAGCAACTGTTTAAACATTCAAGCCACACTTGCTGCACCCCTGAGGATGGATGTATTCTGGACTAACTTCAGCAGGTCTGAGCACCTCCAAGCAGCCCTGGACAGATCAGACTGAGGATTGCTGGGAGAGATTCCTGCCATGAGCACCTTGGAACAGGAACTGCACTGTGAACAAACAGCCCATGCTGCACCTTTGGGTGCTGATTATATCCACTGGAGGTGAGAGTAAGTGAGTTTTGAGCCAAAAGACTGCTATTTCAGTCTGAGATGAAATGCACAGGCAGGAGAGGACCTCAGTCCCACCCAGCACAAGTTCTGCTCAGTTAGCTGTGAATCTAACAAGCATTCCCAAGATATCCTCCTGCTTTGGCTTCCAAGGAACACCCACAGGGTCATGGCAAGGCAGCTGAAACACCCCCAAAAAGCACACAAAGCTTTTTTCTTTAAGATATGTAAATAGTTCCAAATATCCCTATATGGATGACATTTTTAAAACGCAAAAGCATTAAAAATAACAGAAAGCAGATCAGGTGCTGAAGCACCACGAGTTTCTCATTTGTGCAGCTACACATTAACCTCTCTCAGCCGCCCTGCACAGCTACTTCATGCATCCCAGAACCTTTCCCTTATCACAACTGAGACAAAAACTGCAAAAATCCATGATATGGTACAGTGTGAAAGAGCTAAGAACTCCTGTGCTCCAAGGTGTTTCCAGGCAGACAATTAAAATCCACTGATAATATACAAACTGTTCAACAGTCTTCAGCAATTGCTCTTCTACCTTGCTGAATTACAAGTGCAGCACTAGAAAGGACATGAATGACACTGACATTAGAAACAGAATGAAGAGGAATTTAAAGAGAGCACACAGAGCTGTTTTCTGAAGCCACAGTGTCAATGCTCATCTCAGAGCTCTCAGAGCTCTCCCTGCAGAGTCCTGCCTTGGCCCAGAGCTGCAGGTGTTCTGCAGGTACCCAACCTTTGTCAGCCTGAATTTTTATTTGCACAGCTCCCTCCTGCCCCTGCCAGGCTTCCCAGCAAGCAAACAAACTCACTTTTCATGTTTAGTGCTCCTGTTTGTACTTTTAGCCTTCCTTACATAACCAACCTGGCAGAGAGCAGGGCAGGCAGAGCGCCCAGGGCTCTGCTGGGTGCAGTGGGTTGGACACTCATCTGTGGGCATCAAACCTTCCTGAGCAGCAAATCCTCCTCCTGGGGCTCCTCCAGGGCAGATCCTGCTGAGGGTGAGGTGGCTGCAGGGTGACAAGGGAGTCCCAATGGCCACAGGAAGGGGAAAGCCAAGCAGACCCTGGTGGGAGCTCATGGCACTCCCTGGGCACTCAGGTGGGAAATGGAAAGGAGAACATCACAGCACTTCAGGATTTAACATCTTAACAATTTTAGGACAGAGAGATAGCACAAACTCCTAGTGAAATGAAGATGTTGTGCCCCTGAGACAGTGGCTCTCAGGAGCCTGGATGGAGTCAGTGATCTCTGAGGTGTTTTCCAACCTCAGCGATCCACGAGGATGGACAGCACCACTGCCCACGTGGCAAACACACAAATTACCTGTTTTCCTAAACCACAGCGTATCTGCATGAAGTTTTGGTGCTGCCATGTCCTAACTAATTACCTCCCTGAAAAGGGGACTGGTTTGTTTTCCCCTGCTCTGGCTCTAGAAGAACTTGCCTCCACTCCTTTTTGTATCAGGAAAGATTTTCAGGACATGATGAGTGCTGCTCTCCCTCCTCCCCACACCAGGATTTATTCCTTTGGGATGGTCTGAGCTGTAAGGCTGCAAACCCCAGGGCAAAACAGAGCTGGGACTCCCTGGCAAATCTCAAAAGGGAAGTGAATGGGGCATTGCATGTTTTGTCTTCTAAGGCCAACATGGCCTGGTTTGAAATCCATGATCTCATGCCATGCTGGGCCAGGAAAATGGCACATCCAGGGCATAGGTTTCCAGCATAAAACACAAGTGAGGTGATCTGATGTGACTCTATTCACCTGCCAACAGCCCTGGCAGAAAAATAAACAGGTTCTGGGGATGAGCTGCTGCTGGAGGCAAAGCAGGAACCATTAGAAGAGCTGCCCTGACCTGTGAGGAACTGGTGTTTTTGCTTTGAACTTCAGCAAACCTTAATGAATTCTTCATAATTGGCAATCTGGGGTTTTCTCTGAGGATTTATTTCTCTGGAGGTGCCAAATGCAGGAGACAAATTCAACACTGGAAACACAGATTTTGCATCTTGCAGTTGGTTGTCCAGACTGGTGAAGGAAGTTGCAACACCACTGCAGGTCACTCTTTGTGTTGTATCAGAAATTAGATTTACAGGTGAATGCGCATCAGGGCTGAAAAATCTGGTTTCCTAATTATTAAAACATGTTGATTTAATTGAAATTATTGACTTCAGTGCAGTGGAAGCTTAAACTAAAAAGAAGCAGAGACAGTTTCAGTAACAAAAGAACTTACAAAGTGCTTGTGTTCCTCCTTACTCGGAGGAGTAAGGTTTTGGTTGTGCTTCACTCATCCCTGCTGCACTGCTCTTCCACTCCTGTTATCTGGCAGTTCTGGAGGAGATGTTGCCAAGAAGTTCATTTAAAGTCCTAAATTTTACCCTGTAGGCAACACTTATTTCAGTTTCCTGAGAGTAAATTTCACAGACAGACCCCTGAAGAAGAAAACAGGTGAACTCTCTTTGCCCCACAAATCAGTCAGGCTTCCCCAAGCAGCCAAAGCTACAGAACTACAGACACCTGCACAGAAACACTTCAGAAAATGCTTCAGCCTTGGGGTTCACAGTCTTCCCACCAGCCTCAAGGCCTCAGCCTCCTTCATGCATGTTTTCAAGGGTCAACAAATCAAATATTTGCTGTCTCAAACCCTCTTCATCAATGAATCAAGACATGATGGTTCAAGAACCAGTGACAGTGAGCTGCTCCCAGGAAAGGCATTCCACACTCCAGTGCAGGATGGACTATGGGCATGAAACACATACCCACCTGCAACAGGCTCAAAGAATAAAGTCTATTTTCAATAAAACTAACCTAGTTTTCCACCTGATACACACATTTCCTAAGTGAACACATAGAGGCAGATTCCTTGGGCTGCAAGGCAACAAGGTGTACAAACAGAAAATATCCACTGTACAAATTTTAATGGGAAAAGGAGCAGAGTGCGACACACAGAATAGACTTTTTCCTATTTTTGGACTCTGGTGCTGATTTGGCTGCCAACAGCCCACAAAATTTCCACTGAAGGGCAAGTCAACCCAATTTCCCTGAGGATGGAGGCATCCGAAAACTCGCTGAGGTTATTCCATTAGCGCCTACGCATTCTCTAAGCGGATGAGCAGCTTCGCTTTGAATCCATGTCAAACCACAAGGACTGGCTGATGATAACACTCAATTAAAATGATCTCGTCCTTCTAGAAAAAACTGGCTAACAGCTCCACCTCACATTTGCTAGCTGGGCACAATGGGGCATTGATGCTGCAAGGAAATGGGATAGGTTTGTGTGGAGGAGCCGACGGGTCAGCTTTGGTGACAGCATTTGTAGGTTTAGCCTCTTACACAAATCTCTGAGATGAAAAAGCCACTTCTGCTGAGCACACAACTGTGAGAAAGTCAGAGCTAGAGCTGGCAAACACCAAGCTGAGCTAATTAGGCAGGTGTTTTGAAAAGCCCCAAACTTTACACTCGACGCGCATTTGGACCTTTTGATGTCGTGCTTGGTGCTGTTTCACACCACTCGGGGCTACAGAGAAAGGCAGGAGCTGCTCCCCTGCTCGGCTCTGGGGCTGAATTTGCCATCTGATCTACTGAACACACAGATAAAAGTCACCGCAGACTTTTTTTCCCTTTTCAAGTGCAGTACTGTAACTTGGAAAGTTCTTTTATTCTCAACTCCACTGACGCAAGAAAGCGGCAGGAATATGGCAGCTTTGGCTGCTTTCCTTTTGTAGCTCTTTGTAAGGAATCTTTTAATGCTAAGAAAACAATAGGTATTTTCATTCTGGATGGAAAAAACACTCCAGTTATAAAAAATTAAGGCAATGCCTTTCAAAAAGTCTAAGAGTGCCACTGACCACTTGATTCTTCTGCTACCCTGCCCTTAAATATTGGTAAAGAGTTACCATGCCCAGGTATCAGATTCACCAGGTTTCTCTTGTTACACTGAAGAAAAGCCCAACTATTATGAAAATGGTAAAGTTTAACAAAGATATTTCTATTTCCCTGTGATCTGCCATTCAAAAGTGTTAGCCAGTCATTTTTTTTTTTTTTAAAAACACTCTTGATATTTGATCTTCTTGAGTTTCAGTTACACATAAAGCTGGAGAGCCAGCAGAAAATTCTAAGTGGAATCTGAAGATTTCTAAAGTCAACACTCCTTTTGGCAGCAGCATTTTAATGCATAAAGCTGAAATCCTCGGTGACTCTCCTGCTGATATCCCTGCAGCAGCCAGCAGCACGATTAGCACAAAACCAAAAGCACCCAGAGCAGGACACAGAGCTGGGCAAGAACTGGATGTTGACACAAACCCTGGAAGCCGTGGAGGCACAATGGGATCAGCCTGGTGCTGCTCCAGCTCGCTCCTGGGATGAGCCACGCTGCAAGAAAGACCTCTCAGGGAGAAGAGATGCTGAAAACAAAGCAGGCCATCCCCAAAGCCCTGCCTGCCAAAGCCTGCACGCTGCCTGGCTGTGCCAGCCTTCAGCAACCTGCACTAGGAGCTAGAGATGGCTGTGGCCTGTGGAAGGTTTGCTTTGAAGCTGTGCTCTCCCAGCACCCTCCTGTCAGAGCTTCACACAGATTGTGTTTCCACCTCCACTGCTGGAGAAGCCCTGCAGTCAAGGCTGTTCCAGGAGCAGGGAAGGAGGCTGCGTTCCAGGAACTCACTGGAACTGGAACAAAGCACAGCCCTTGGAAAGGCTGCTCAGCCCTGTGCACAGACTGTGCTACAGATGCCCCATCTTTGGACGACATTAGACACTTGTTTTTATCTTTAGCTTTTTTTTTTTTCCTTCTCCAGTGAAGTCCCAGACTTTGGAGCTCTTCCTCCCAGGCACTCTGCCTCCTGACTCCTGGGTATCTCCCCAGCTCTGTTTTTTTTAAGCACCACATTCTCCTCCACATAAAAGTCCTTCTGCTCTTTGGAGAGAAAAATGTCTTTGAAATGCAGCAGTAAACTCTGAGCATCACAGCAGCCTTAAAAAAGCTGATTTCCATTTTCTTATACCATAGTTCTGATTATTGTCTGCCCTTCTTTACAAGGCTTATGTCAGTATTACTTAACACTTACTATTAAGAGTGTTTTGTCTGCACCTTTTGCATCACCCACAACCCCTCTCAGTGTTATTACTCCTGTCCTGCCAATTAAAAGCTGTGAATTTTATGTCTGGTTTTGAATTTTTTCCCCATTTTTCCAGTGCAAAGTTAGTGCAGTCTACATTATTAAAAGAAACTCATAGTTAAGCTGTATATGGCTTTATATTTTATTATGCATTTATAGAATCTTTAACTCCCTAATTTGGAGGCAGGTGGCATTCCTTCTGGGGCTAATAAGGATTAAAAAGGACTTCATGCAGCAAAGTGCCTTCTGGAGGGAAAATAAAATGCTGAGGACAACAATGATAACGCAGGAAAAAGTGAAAATTCCAACTTTTTAGCCTGTCAGATAAATCCAGACTGCAGTTCACAGGAGAAGGCAGGCACTAGCTCTAGTCTTTTATAAAACTTGTAAGTCTCATTTTGCTGTTGGCCATGGTAAGTTCTTCAATGTGTTGAGACATGAAAAGTCAAGAAAAATGCCAGAGTGCAAAGCTTGCTGCAGGAAAAAAAAAGATGACTCAATTCTTTGTCTCACAAAGCATGTCAAAGATATTATAAAGTACTTACAGATGCTCAGCCACTCGGATTGCCTGGCTGGCCAAACATCTGAAACCCTGTAATTTTGAAGAGAAGGTACTATGCTGCAGACAATGAAATAATTTCTGTGGCAGCAGAAAAAGAGATGTGATTTTGAAAGGAAGAGTTTTTTAAAATCAGAATTTCAGTTGTGATCAGTAAGTTAACAGGAAAGCCAGCCTATTTTAGTTATCATTTCTAATGAATGTGTCAATAGAGGCTTTTAAAGGTAACCATGTAATGGAACCACGAGACAGAGCAGAAGCAAGAGTTGAAAACTTCAGGGCTAAACCCTCCTTTCTCCAACAGACAGAATTCGGGTGAAACTACAATTCACATCAGCAAAGACTGTGAAAAGCAGATGCCTCAGAGTTTGGAGCCCATGTGAAAAAGACAGCCAAGCCATGAAAGACCTTCAGATTTCATTTACCTACCCTTTTGGAAGACAAGACTTGCTCTGCTGATCAAACAGAATATAGCAAGTTATGAACAAGATAAAAGTTATTTGCCTGGTAAATGTGAAGGTCTGCTTTACAATGCTAAAGCACCAATGCTGGTGCCTTGTAATTCCCTGCTAATCAAAGACACTGCAGAGTTATGAGTGTTATTACAGGCTGAAGTCAGGGACAAAGAAATCAAGAGCCATGAAAAAGCACTCCACGTATTTAACACCAAGATGGTCCCTTACAACTCTTTCTTTCACCATGCCAAATGGTTTGTCATGGTAATGCTTAGCCACAAAAGCAATTAGAAGGATTTGAAGTCCCTCTGGAGAACTCTGTGACACACACATCTCCCAGGCTGGGTGCTGACTGACAGAATTTGGCACGGCTGTGGCCACAGAACCACCACCACCAGTGGGGCATGTCCTGAGCAGATGTCCTACAAGGCATGAGCCACTGCCAGCAGGGAAATGCTGACCTCCTTTGCACAGCCACTGCTGGCTAAAGAGAAAAAAAAATAAATTAAAAGACCTTCATCCAAGTTAAAATATAAAATAAAAGACCTTCGTCCAAGTTAAAATAGAAAATGCAACGAAATACTTCCAAAAATCTGATCAATAATGTGGGTCTGTTGACAAAAGTTTATTCTGAGCTAGTAATTGAGGTTGTAGGAGTTAATTCTGCTACCTGAGTGTATCCTGGGGGATAAAGACTGCCTTACCAAAAAGCCCTTGCCACATGGCTTCACTTTTGTTAGACTTTCATTCAGAGTTTACACTAAGCTTTCAGGGCTTTTTTCCCCTAATTAATTTTCTCTGTGCTATCACTTACCCAAGTTCCCAGCCTTCTGACCCACCAGTCATTACAGTCCTTATTTCCACCTTTGCCACAAACCCTGGCTGAAGCCAAGGCTCTGCCCTCCTCTGCCTCACTTCTAAAACAGGACTAGCAATGCTCCTTCTCCAGAGCAGGGCAGTTTAGGTTCTGTGCTCTCTGAAGCTTCTCCTCCCTTAATAAGCACTAATTAAGGGCATTTAAACCACTTAGATTTACCTTTGCTTGGGACTTTTAAACCAATAAACTAGAATTATTTATTTATTGCTAACTCCAACCCTGGCTCTTGCAGAGTGCAATGCTGCTGTTCCACAAGGTGTTTTGAGGACAAAAAACTAAAGAGCTGTGCAGGGCTGCAGTCACTCAGTTAATGCTCCCAGAGATCTAATGTGCTTTTCCTTTTAATACAGAATGTTATTTGTAGTTAATGGTATTTGTAGTTACAAGTGGAATTTGCTAATAAACATTGTTCATAATGAAATAGAACTAGATGCAAAAATTAGCTTGTGCACCAAATTTTTGAAAACACTGATAGAGAAATTTGATCTTTTTTCCCAGTTGCACGGAGGAAATTCAGTGTTGATAAAACCCTCAGAAGCCAGCAGAAGAAATGACCCTTTGGCTCCAAGATCCAACAGCATCTAACAAATACAGGAGGATGTTAGGAATACTCAATGCCCACAAAGTCCAGACAATTCCAACCCAGAGGTTTTCCCCTTTGTTCTGCCATGGCTATAAAACACTTGGACTTTTTTCCCCTCTCAACATTTTTAAACATAACAAAGCAAAACAACTGTTTCAAAATTTTTCTCATGAAGGGGAACATTATTATTATGGGACATTCTTTCCTAGAAATCTTTTAAGTCTTATTTATTAACAGAATTAATCTGATCAGAAGCTGGCTGACATACAAAGTGTTGAAATATGTCATCTTCCAACCATGCTTTGCTAATGAAAGTTTGGTGTTAATTCAGGGATGGAACAGAATCCTAGAATCTGTACCAGGAATCAAGCAACAATTGTGGTTCATCTGGCAGAAAAAGCATCATTTTCCCCCTTTTCTGTTGTGGGTTTGTCACTGTATGCTCTCCATCATCCATTGCTTTCCAGAATCTACTTTTTGATGTGGAGTCCCACTTGGCCATCAACTTCAACATTAAAATGCTCTGAACAATATTTTGCAGTTCCAAGCCCAGGAACTGTTTTGTACTTTAAATCCCAGAATCCAAAAGCATTTCATAAAAAAAGCCCCAAACAACTAAGGCTGGGATTTCATAAATAACCTCAAGGTATCCCTATGAAGCCACCAACTCCTTGTTCTGCCCAGTCCAGAAACCAAAAGCAGCAGAGAAGTTTGGTAAAGGCTCTGACCTGGAATTATCCAACTCCAGGAATTCTCCAGCTCACTGGAATTAACAGCTCCAGGCTGCTGTGGATAGATCACTATTTCCATTTATTTAAGATACTACCTTAAAACATATTGAGTTGAAGATGGATGCAATTGTGCAATAATAACAAATCAGAACTGTTTCACTAGCAAAGAGAGTCAGGAATTTGAATTAACATCAAAATCATGTCTTATGGCATCCACATCTGGATATCACTTTACTGCCTAAATCCAAAACTTTCTCTCAGAGCCAATTGGTTTCTGTAAAAATGTATTTCTCTCTTTGAAAGGAAATAATAATTGGAAGGTCTTACAGGAAGCCACCCAATACCAATAGAGGAAATTGCAATCTGTTCCTCAATGTTAGTTTAAATCACTGTTATATTTAGCAAAGGCTGGTTTTTAATGATAGTATTTTCAATAGCTTTTACTACACTGAGTCTCCTCAAAGGCTTACATTACATGAAGAATTACTTTGTTTGCAGAATGTTTCTTTAATCATCCCTCGAGGTATTCAGCTTCCCCTGGGTCAGATGTTGCTCCCCATCTCCAGGACATCCAGGATTCCACTTGCACCAAAATCCCTTTTTTTTTTTTTTTGCCTCAGGCTAATAAAAAGCAAAGTATTTCTGCATATGCTTGCCTAGAAGTATGTGTGGTTCTTAAAAATACTAAGTGATCAAATATTAAAACCACCTTTTTCTGTTTCCAGAAGTATACACAGCATTTTAGCTTCCTAGGAATTTTCTGCTTGGCTACCTGGATTTCAGTAAATTTCCATTAAATCAGTGGTTTCAAAGGAAGACTTTTTTTTTTTTTTTTAAAGTACAGTATTAATGATACTAAACAAAATTCAAGAACTCCAAAGAAAACAGCTCCTCCAGTTTCTTCTCCAAGTCGACAAAATCTTTAAAACCTCCTGCCAGCACCAGTGCTAAAAACTTTCTGGGACACTGCTCAGAAACCCTGTGCAGAATTTCCCTGTGGTTTTTATGGATTTCATTACATGGTGAGATAATAACATCAAAATTAAGATTGCAATACCTGAACACAGAAGGGTTTCAGACCACCTATAATCATTAGTGTCAAAAAAAAATCTGAATTATTCCATTGAATGTAACTTTGCTGAAGTGAAGCCATAAATTCAACAGCAGAATTTGCATCAGAAGAAAAAAGCTGCTAAACAATCTAAACCACGATTTCCATGATGTAACTTACCTTTACCTGAAAAAAATGTGATTTCCATGTGATTTCCCTGTGTTCTACCTGCAGAGCCTGGAGATTAAATAACCTACCTGCGGTGATTCCATTGGGATAACAGATTACAGCCAATATTTTTATAGTTACACCTCTTACAGAATGATCAGAAAGAAAAGCCTTTTTCTCAACAAACACACCAATAAAGGCAGACATTTTCCTTGAGAAAAAACAATGATCATAAAAAATAAAAATTGTGAAAGAGAGGAAAAAGCACACTGCAGATGATGAGACTAATGACAACCTAATGCAAGTCATTCTGTTATAAAGGACAACACTGACTGCACCATAATCCAACAGATTTCCAACATTTAAAAGCTTCCATGGTATTAATTAATTTTTTAGACAGAAAAAATTAAGTAAACTGCAGGAGTTGATTTTTTTCATGAGTTTCTACATTTAATAACGTAATTCTTTGGTAGGAGCAAATGTCTTTAGAAAGGAAAAAAAAGAATTTCCTTTTCTATACAACTTCTCACGAGGTGTTTTCACTGCCAACATGAGCAGATTACATTAGTTTCAAAATTTTTCCACTGCTCTTTACTACTCTGAGAAAAAAAAAAGTGTGTTTAAAAATGATTTCTGCTCACTTCCCCAGGTGGGATTCTCTGCAGCCACTCTGAGTTGAGGTGTCAAAGCAGCAAGAACAGTCTGGCTATTCAGCCTCTTAAAACAATTGAAAAAGGACAAAAAATGCAATTCTGGTGCAAAATCTGTAGAAATCGAACAAACAAAAATACAAATAAATACTTTATTCCCTTCTCATTCAGCACAGACTTTGCATAGAGGTTTCAGTGGAAGCTAAGGACAAACTTTCCTCCAGTGCAGCTTTAACCATGGAAGTTTGTGGGAAGTTTGTGCAAACCAGGCTGCAGCCCAGGCCAGGCTGCTGCCTGCCTCTCCCATTTTTCACCTTTTCTCTCTTTCAAGCCCTCAGAGCACAGCAGAAAGGTGCTGAAAACAAGCTAAAACACCAGGGCTGGGATAAAGAGAAAGGGAACAGGAAAGATTCAACATTTGCCTGCTGTGGATGGATGAGATGTGCCAAATGCAGGTGGTTTATATGACCAGCTAGAGGAAAGGCAGTTTGAGTTGTGAGCTCCATCAGAGCCAAGGCTGGCTGAGCTCTGGGTGAGCTCTGGGTGAGCTCTGGGTGAGCAGCGACCATCCTGCACTCCCAACTTTTAATTACCCTCAGAGCAGCCACTGCAACCCCCAGATTACCTTGATTGCTCTGTCATTATCTGTCATCAGCTGCTGCTTCTCATCCTCCAAGCTCTGCTCAACCTCCTGCAGCCTCTGCTGTGCTGCAAGCTGCTGCCTGCTGCTCTCCTCCATCAGAGAGGAGATGGTTGTCTTCAGGTCAGCTATCTCCTGGAGAGAAAACAGCAGGGTGAAGCTCCCCTCCATAAAATACATGTATTTGGAATTTATATTTTTTATATAAACATGGCATTGGGAAGCTGGATGTTTGGAATTAGCACACTAGCACAACCTGGAATTCCATGAAGAAAAGGAATAGAGCAAGGTTGTCAATGACAGGAATTGCTGAACACCAAATATTTGGAAGTGTTTTCCACCATGACATCCCGAAATATTTACTCCTGAGAACAAAGCACATCTGTGATGTTCAGACTGCAGCCTGTTCCTCATCTCCCACCGCTCTGAAACCAGGAGTGTGAGCTGATTTGGGGTGCTGCTCCTTTTCCAGGAGGGTATTTTACAGCTTGATCCTGCTGAAATTGTACTGAAATTTCAACCTGACAGTGAAATTTCTGAGCTGCTGCAAGGAGCAGATTCTGCTGAGCAACACAGTGGGGAGGTGACTGCACATCCAGGACCTTCAGCTGGACCTTTTGGGTGATTCACTCGTGATTTGTTGAATTGTATTTGTTTTACCTTTTTCATCACTGGGGAAAGTCATAATTAACCCTGATCCTTTAGGCATATTTACAGAATTTTACACTGACATGTCATCACCCAGCAAAGCACTTAAACATGTGGGAGAGTCCCTGACTTTAATGTATATATTCGAGCTGAAGGTTAAGCTGCTGTAGCAGCACATTACAGTCTAATTCTAAAAGCACTTCAGCTCCCAGACAGCTCAAGGAGGGACTACCAGAGTGCTTGAATTCTGTATTTGCCAGGCCTCCTCACTGGGAGAGAAACATTTAACTATATTAATTACATGGTTATTTACGAAAAAAATTAGTTAAAAACCCCTTTATTATAGGCCAGGACTAGTGGAAGAAGAAATGTGCTACAAATGAAGGTTCTAAAATACTGGGGAAGGGGAAAAGGCCTGATTAAAACCCTGGGGTAAATTTATTTCTCTTTAACTACCTGAAAACCCCAGGAAGTAACACAGATTATGGGTAAAACCTACCTTTGTATTTCTGTATCGCTTTTCTAAAAAACAAGTACATCTTTAAAAAGATGATACCCACCAATAGGAAGGTTATTTGAGACCAATATGCCAAAGTTAGAGATTATCTGGATAGGGTACAACTCTTTAGGCAGAATTCAGCAGTACCTCTGGGTTTGGAGTTGAGCTCATTGTTTAGAAGACAGACAACTTGCAGAAATGGGGTTTTTAACAGGTGTGTAATGTGCAGGAGAAAGCAATGGATCACATAAATTATTAAGATAACAGCTTGAAGCCATGCAAACCTGCAGCACTTTGTGTGTGTCCTGTTTTGTCACTTTACAAAGCAAACAAAGCACCAAACTGCTCAGGATAACACAAACCTGAGATTTAAAGCCTTTGCTGGGTTAAGACCCTGGCCTAGCACAGAGCTCTGAAACACAAGCGAGGAAATTTCAGCAGCAATTGATGAAGAAAGATCTGCTTTGTGCAGTGCTTTTCGGAGCAAAAAATTCTATTTACTTTGTATAAACTTCAGAGGAAATGTCTTGAAATGTCTTCTCTGTGTGGGTGTTAGAAGTGAATGTTCCAAGAGGCCACAGAGAGTCAGATCAGACAGATGTTGTCAGCAAGGCGACCACAAGAAAAGTTGTGATCGACTGATTATTAATGGCGAGCTGCAAAAACCCCAAACCCAGCCAGGTCCAAGGGACTTGGGGGATTTGACTGAAAGCCACACAAGTGAAGAATTTCAGCCATCAGGGTGAAAGTGTTTCACTGAGGCAGGCAGGCCTGACAGATGCTGTGTGCTGTGTCTGCCCCAAAATGATGATGAGTTGGGTTCAGCTCTCCCCAGTGAAGCCTCAGCCACAGCAAAGCCACCTTAAGGCAAAAAGTCCCCAAATTTCTCCATCCTGAGACTGTTCTGCAGGCTGATAAACGTCAGTCTGACAACATCTCTTATGAATTTGAGATCAAGGAGCTCTTAACCTTGTTCCCACTGCAACAATTCAAGCCATTTCCCTCATCCCTGGCTTAAAAATTCAGAAATGTGTAAATTATTCCAAGTGTTTTTAACAAATGGACCATTTTTGTATTGACATTAGATTGGGTGTGGCACAGAGAGGCTGCCTTGATTCCATGCAAATAAATGTGCAGAAAATACACATTAGATTTTAGAAATATAAGACATGTTTACCAATGATCCTGAGAAATGTCATGTGTAAAAGTGACAGCCAATAAATGTCACCAAAACAACTGAAGTCACAATTTTGGGCAAGTGTGACAGAGAATAAGACTCCAAGGAGCTGAAAAGCTGAAATCAAGAGTTTTAAGTATTTTAAAGCTTTGGTAAAACAGTAAAGTTTGCAGTTTCTTGTTACTGTCTCACTGATAACTACTGTTTGGTTTAGAGGCTGCTAAACTTCTTCGTAGTGTTTTTATTGATTTTAAAAGATTCTTATTGGACTACTGGCTGCAAACTCACTTTGCAAGGCAAGGCAGACTTTGTGCTGTGGCTGGAGCAATGGGGAGAATGACACCTCCACACAAATCCTCGTGGCAATCTTCTTCTTATTAAAAGCTTAACTTCTGGTTGTGTCTCCATTTTTCAGTTCTACCTGCCAGTCAAACTGAACACTGAAGTATTTAAAAACCATCCTGTCTCACCATTTTCAAGTCTATATGTAAATTTCAACACTCATTTTCATCTCCTGTGTTCTCTGAAGAACAAAAACTCAAGTCCCAAGCAGTGTGCCCTCAGGACACTGACACTGCTCAAGGTGCTGTTTGGGGCAGAAATGCACAACTGCTGGGGATCAATGATGCAGATGAAGAAACCTTGGGTAACACCAGCTTTAACATGAAATGCAAGTCCTGAGATGCTCCTGATGGTGTGAGATGTGCTGGCTGATGGAGCACCATCAACCTCACCTTCCTTCCCCCTGGCTGAAGGAGATCTCAGTCCTCTTGGCTCCTCAGGAGACGACGATGGCGACGAAAAAGATGAAATTCAGAACCCAAAAAAACCCACCTGTGTTTTCTAGCCAGCTTAACACCCTGTGTTTTTTTAGTTAAAATCTGCAAGAAGACACCACTGGATGTTTGATTTGGCAGCTCCTCTTGGCTGCCAAGCCTCAAGAGCAGAAGCAACTGCACGTTTCCTCAAGCTGGGCAGGTTCACCTGAGCTCCTGCCCACCTACCTGCGAGGACTTGGCCAGCTTCTGGCTGTACTCCTCCTCCGTCTGCCTCAGCCGCCTGTTGGCCTGGAAAACACACAAAGGAGAAGGCCATGAGCTCAGACAGGACGTGCACAGACACTTTGCCACCGAGGCCTGGGCTGGCAGCTCCCCGCATGCCTATCGCCGAGCGCGGCGCTGCGCCAGCCCAACGCCCTGCTGCGGCAGCCAAAACCCGCCCGGCCTCGCCTTTCATCTCGGGCCAACTATTCAGCACTTGAAAGAGGGGAGAAACTGCACCTCTGCTGCCAATTATTAGAAAAACATAAAGAGTTCTGCGGATTTAAAAAAAAAAAAAAAAAAAGGAGAGAGTGAGTGTGTGTGTGTGTGTGTGTGTGTGGGGCAGGGGAAGGAGGCAACACACAAATGAGTTTATCAGGGTGGATTTGTTTGTGAAAAGAGGGAAAAAAAGAGGAGAAAGTCCCAGGCACAGGCTGTGAGGGGACAATGTGACATGGGGGATGCAGCTTCACCTCTCAGTTCTGTGCCCTTTGTCCCATTGCTCATCCCTCCCTAGGGAAAGGTGGGGATGACACTGAAAATCCACCCAAGGTGCAGCTGGACCAGCTTGGACATACAGCTCTTTCCCTGTCCCAGCATTATTTTTTCACAACTCAAAGCTGAAGAATAAACCAAACTGAAAACAAGGCTGCTTTGTCATATCAGAACCCAACAAGCAAGTATTTCTAGCCGCAGGAAAAATATCTCTTAAGGGTTTTTTTCCCCTTCAAATAATTTAATTTCAGAAATAATTTGATAATAATGATATAAACACAAAAATAAATGCAATTTCATTTCAGGAAAGGAAGCTGCTTTGTGTTTTTCTTGCAGAAAGCAGCCCAGCCCAGCCCCAGCAGGCTGTCCTCAGGTGAACTGCTCGGCGCTCTCCTCTCCTTGGCTCTCAAACTCCAGGACAGGTGTCTCAGACAAACATTTTCTTAGGGGGACAGAATCTCACACAGCCGAGTTCTGAAGCAAATTTAAGCTGATTAAGTTCTCAAAATGCATCTGACCTGCTGCTCAAACCTTTGATGTGTCGTCCCTAGTTTTACGGCGCTGCACTCAGCGCAGCCCTGCCAGCCCTCTGTGGGACCACAGGAACCTCAGTGCCCCAAATCTGAGCCCTGCGTGGGTCCAGCTGCAAGGCTCAGCCTCCAGGGACTGCTGGCAGCCAAGGAGTCTTGTTGATTTTACTGGGCAGTGAGTTTGGGAGCTTTGGGAGAGTTTGTGGATCGTCACGGTGGGGCTGGAATGATGCTCAGTGATCCAGGCACTTCTGTAAGGTGCAGCTCAGGGTGAGAACATTGTAGCTCAAAGTCGTCCTAAACTTCACATGAAATAGCAATTTCAGATCTTGAATCCCTTCAAATTCCAAAATTACAAAACATATGGATATCTCCAGTTCACCTGTTCAATGGTAATAAGGATTCTACTAAAAACATAACTCCAAACTAATTATCAAATTTGTGCATAATTTGGGAGAAAACATTCTGGTTTGGTTTTCTGATGATGGCAACACACAGTTTAAAGCAGCACCTAGAAGAACTCTGGAGCACCAGACAAATTCAATATTTCACTTTTTCCACATTTATCACTCCAACGTGAACCACAAGCACTGTAAGGGCTCATTGTGGGGGTGCATAAATAAAAGGAGTGCTGACACACTCTGTCAGCCTGGTGTTTTACCAGCACTGCATGTCATAAAGTGACTGAAAGTGCCAGTTTATCTCTAGAGAAAAAAGTCAAAAATAAATTACAGCAACAGCATAAATGACTGTTGCTCCCAGAAAGGGAAAGGGACTCGTCAGCTAGGCACTGCACAGATCACATTACAGCTGCTCTCGCTCAACTTGCCTGGAGTAAAAGTCCTCATCTTTCATAAAAGCAGCTTTATAACCTCCTGAGCCCACAGGAGAGATCCCAATAAATAATAAAAAACCACTCATGACTTTCATAAACAAATGAGACTTGGTTTGTTCACACTGAGTAGAATCAGGCTGACCTGAGAGACAGGACAGAGGTGACCCAAAAGAAAGATCTGCTGAATTTCAGTGTTTTACTCCTAACTAAAGGAGAAGAATGGACATCCTACCAGTTTACTTACAGGGAATTGCAACATTTGATTTTATAATGCCTTTAACTACTTCCAGTTAGCACAATATTTACAAGTTTTCTCTCCTGGTCACCAACAACCACAAATTCTTGCATTTACTTCCAGTCCCAAACACCCCTATTTGAGGGGTCTGCCTGGGCACCCTCTTTTCCACTGCCACCTTTTAAACCATGCAGAAAAATGAAGATTCTCCTTTTTTCAAACCTGCAACTAAAATTACTGATTTAGTACCTCTTTATACAGGCTGCTGCTTTGCAACCAAGGGAGACACAAACCATCTTCCCTGGGCCAGAGGTAGCACTGCTAGGCACAGAAAAAAAAGCCTTTTTACTCTTTTTTGGTTTCAGGGATGAGTAAATACCCCCAGAGCCGTGTCCAGTGAACACCAGGGGGTTTATATCACATTTCTCTCACAAGTGAGAAGGATCACAGTGGCCTGCTGCACACCCAGCCCTCTCCTGGGCTCATGTGCTGCAAGAAGCACGAGCTGTTTCTGGATTATTTTAAGGGCATTCCCTCCCTTTCAGGTTATGTGCTATTTCAGAAACATAATGAATAAGAATCCGAGTGGAAGGTGAACATTTGGAGGGTCAGCCAGTGTTCATTAAAGTGGAGCTCTTTTTATAGCAATGGGCAGCACTGCAAATAGAGCTAATGGTCTGAAAGCAGTTTGCCGTGGCTGCTGAAATTCCCACTTGGCAGAGGCTTGTCAGAAATATCAGCTGGAATATCCGTGTTTTACAACGAAAAAGGTTTAAATTGGATAAGCTGCAGAGGAATTCCACTGATTCAAAAATTAACTCCTGTTTAGTTTCACACAGTTAATACGTATTTTAGCTAAAATTATCTGATTATGACGATTTTACATGCAGCTATTTTATATTACAGAGGGAGGACTTTTGCATTAAAAAGATTATGTCCTTGTTGCAGTTAATTGCTTTTAAAAACCAACTATAATTCTTTAACAAGCCTCGAAGCATCATATTGTGGTTGCTGAGCAAAACTGCATCGACTTCAACACAACACTTCATGTAAAAATTAAAACTGTTATTAGCACCACAGATGTGGTGTCTGAATTAATGGATGTTCTAACACAGCCCCAGTTTCACTTTCTGCTTTCACGAAACAGAACATCCCTGAGGGGCAAAGAGCAAAGGATCCATGACAGAACCACACCACAAAAGCACACCATGTCCTACCCTGATTACAAAGCATTTATGGTTGCACTTGATATATATTTATATTTACAAAGCATTTATGGTTGCACTTGATATATATTTGTATTTACTAAGCATTTATGGTTGCACTTGATGACCTTAGAGGTCTTTTCCAACCTAAAGAATTCCATGTTTCTCTATCTTCCAGCTTTGGAAACATCTCTCATAATTAGACTTCGATATATATATATATATTTATATAAGATATACAGACACAACACCATATTCACTGATAGAGAAGCAGCAGATTTAAGAGCTCTTCTCTTTAGGGTAGTAGCTCTGAAAGAATCATTTTTCAAACTGCCTGCAACTAGCTGAAAGTGGCCATCCAGGAGCTGATCCTCCATAATTAGTTAGATAAAAGTGTAAGCAAACTTGAAAAAAAAAAAAAAAAAAAGAAGAAAAAAAAAAAAAAGGAGGAAAAAATCAAAGGGTGGGGAAGAAGAAGAAAGAAAACTTGCTCCAGGGAAGAAGCAACTGTTCTCTGATGTGCAGCAAGGAATTTAACATCAAAGAACTAATGTAAATGGGGCCCATTTACCTCAAAAAACAACACACCACTCCACATTCTGGAATATTTCTATTTTAAGTTTGACAGCATTATGCTTTGTACCAAAATTCAAGATTGTGTAATTTGATAGATGTCAGAAGAAAATGACCTTCAGAATGGCTAACAGTGGCAATCTTTGTTATTAAACACGTTAAAAACTCTCTGTACAATATCTGCTTAAACTTCAGAGATCAGCAGATCACCTTTCAAGTTCATCTGATTGTACAGAAAAATTCCATTTTGACTCAAAGCCTGAAACATGCATTTTCTTCATGTGTCTAATGCTGACAGTGGGTGATTCCTACCCCAGTGCTCTGTTCTCTCTCCTCTCTCCCCACCAATCACACAGAAATGAAAGCTGGATCTCTGTTCAGCAGTGAAAATAGCACACCAGTTCAAATATGTAATCTGAACCACCCAAAAGACCATTAAAAATAGTTGAATACCCAAAATGATGTTAACAGAATAATTAGTCAAGTACCAAATGACTTCAAGGGTTTTGAAAATGAATGATAGAAATCCCAAAATCCTATTAATATTCTATTTTACATTTCACTTTTGGAGGTCTACAAATCTCTGCCTTTTTATTTTTTTTTTCATTAAACATACATCTTTAGGAGAAAAAAAAAAATCTTCTCATTCATGTGTGAAGTACTTTTCATTGGGAAAAAACCCAAGAATGAACAGAAATGACTTTGACAGTACCTGCACAGAGAATTGCCTTTCTGCAATTCTGTGTTTAATGGGGACCCACTGAGAAACTGCTTTGCAAACTGTGCCTTAGGAAAACTCTCCATCCCAGACTTTTCATTTAAACCAACAGAGTATTTCTAATAATTCGGAAATTATGCAGAGGAATTAAGTACAGACATTTAACTCTCCCAGAAAGCCTTCTGTGGGACTCCAGCTGCTGATGCCTAAGTTACACCAGCCTTACACCAGGACGTAATTACTACCTCCATCTGAATGGATTTACTGAGCATCTAAATATTCCCCAGCACCACCACTGCTGATTTCCAGTCCATACTGCTGTCAGCCAGGCACGTTATTTCAAACCAACTGGCCTAAAGTAGAGGTTTTGCATACAAGAGAAGGACTGGAAAGCAGATTAACAGCCTGGGTTTGCCACATGCAATCGTTTAATACTTGAAGTTCTCTTTCTAGAAGACAATACTGTGAGTGCATCAGGACTGACAGAGAATTGTGGTTTAATCTGGAGCTGCAATGGGACATTTTGCCAAAAGATTGGTGTGATAAGCTCTGGGCTGAGATCAGGGACAGCACAGGCAAAGAGGGAGGATTTTCATTTGATTTCCTCTCATCAATCATCTGTGAGATGACTATCAGTGAAATCAGTGTTGTGTTTGTGGTGACAGAGATTGCTGTACATGCAAAGGTTCAAATGATCCCAGCAGATGTCACTGCCTCTCACTGCCATCCATCACATCTCCTTCACCTCCCATCCACACCAATTCTTGGGTCAGGTTTTGCATTATGGCACAATTCTTCCTAGGAGATGAAAAGACCTGGTGGAGATGTGGAGACTGCAGCACTCCACTTTAGTCAGGGTCCTTCTCCCTCATCTCCATGCCTAAATACATTCCTGCACCACCATTTGTAGTATTTCCTGCTATCATTATTTATCAGGTAAATTCACACACCTGGATTTTTGCCAAGGAGAGACTTTAGGCTCCTGAGAGAATTGTAAAGGGATAAGAATGAGATTTTTGGTTTGTAGATTCTGCATTGCTGTTTCAAGTTGAATTTTTTTGGCAATAACAAGCATTGATTAAGATGACAATGAGTAGAAAAGAGTTCTATGCATGTATCATTTCAAGACAGCATCTTTGCTATCAAATAGAAGAAAAACTGGGATCAAAAGAACAAACTCTGTGCCACTAAATTAACTCTGTGCCACTAAATCAACTCAGTACCACTAAGTTAACTCAGTATTATGAAGTTACATCATTCAATGAGAGCCTAACAAAGTTAAGCTGCTACAGTTGGAAAGCCAGACACTGAAAATGTGACCAAATCCCCAACAAATCTATGATCTGAAGCCATCAGTGTTCCTTAGCAAGATTATGCTGGATTACTTTTTGTAGTTTTAAATGCAGCAAAGCTTCCCCAAAAGAGTGACAACTCCTGGAGCCAGAATGCACCAAGAGAAACTTCCCCAGTCCAGCAAAGGCCCAGTTAAAAAGAAAATAGAATATACTGCTCAATCATCAAAGCAATTAAAAACATAAATAAGACACTGCTAGACTCTCAGCTTTCCCAAAGTTTAATTATTTATCTGTTCTCCGTCCTGCAGCTGTAGGTCAGAATTAACTCCTCTGAACTGAATACAGGAGAACTCTTTGGGGATTTGTACCTTATTCATTTTCAAGCAAACATTCAAATTCATTTCAAATTCACACAAGAGCTGCAACAGTTTCACCTAAATCAGATTTTCTACAAGTTAAACACCCCTCCTACACTCAGATGTGATTGTGAAACTACTTTGATCTCTGTTCCCAAATTTATTGCTCTGTGTAATCCATGACAAAATATAATGTGATTTACTGTATCTCTATATGACAGCCCAGCAGCTGACAGAACTTAATAATTTAGCATAAGAAAAAAACCCCTTCTGGCACCAAAATATACAAATCATAATTGAGGCACTTTAGTATCACGTTACAATGAAGCACATGCAGACTGATCACAAGAACTTCAAAACAATTAGAATTCTTTCTCACCCATTTAATGAAGGTGGGTTTTGCTCCGTGACATGTTCTGCAGCTGGGAGCAAGTCATTTTGGAATACTTTTCTTTCTTCATATTAATGACTCTGAAGGACTAATAGCATTGGTTTACCCCTTCCCTGTTTCCCAAACACTCCTTCTCCTCCAAAAAGAAGAAGAAAAAAGCCACCTGCAGCTTTTCTCTATTATAATGATGTGAAGAAAGAGCAAATGAGTGTAAACAATGTCTTTCAATCGTGCCAGAATTGAAATATGCAATTATTATGTTTTATATGAGTTTGGTCTTCATCACTGAGCGTTTTTTTCTAGAGAAAGCTACTTGGAAATCTGATTTTTCACTGTGCTGACCTAAGCAGAATTTGAGGTTCACCTCCCACCTTTTGCAATGGCTTTTGCTGACTCTCAGGTTTGGGGGATTTGAGGAAGTCTTTGAGCAGAGGGTTCATCACCCCAGAAACTTCCAAGCAAAGAAGAATGAGGAGCTCATGGCACAGGAGAGATTTCTACTTCTAATTGCAAGAAACAAGCACTGCTTGTTTGCAGGGATGGCTGCAGGGAGCAGATCCAGGATCAGGAATCAGCTGGAGGAACCCAAACCTCATCCAGGAATTCTGAACAAATCTACCAATGAGTTGGTTGAGTTGTTAAAAAAGAGAATCTACCAGCAATCTCACATTCCAGTCAGCACCAAACTGGAAAACAGCCAATGTTTTCCTAATTTTATCACATACTAGGGGATGTAAGGATTAAGTAAAATTGGTAAATTAGAGAAAACTGGAGCTACAAGCCATCAGCCTTTTCCAGGGCACAAGGTATTGGGAAAAAAAGGGGGAGGATGAGGTCATGATTCAACTGGGTTTTTAAAAATATCTAATAAAGCTGAAATAATAAGCAATGATGCATTACAGGATAAAGTCAGTGTGTTACAGGTTGTTTGGAGAGTGGAGAAAGGCTTGAGAAACTATTGAGAAAATAAGTAGAGCAGTGGTTCTGCCACTGGCAAAAGCTCAGCATTCACCTCACCCACCATCTCCAGGATTCTGTGACTCTTGATTTGATAAATACACTGCACAGGCTACAACTGGAAGCCATGGAATTGACAAAAAGCAGAGTTTGCCCAGGTGCAGAACGAGGAGTGTTCAGATACAGACTTGAAAAAGAAAGAGGAGACAGAGACCTCAAAAAAACCCCACCTGGGAATGCTTCTTCAACAGATATCTTAGATTAATACCAGTTGGTTAAAACCCACCAACCCCTAAAATCCCAGGCAAACTTCTCCAACAACTACCGAGCTATGATTGATGTGACAGACATGAGTAGAGTGTGATGAAGGAAGGGCATGTGATGGAGCTCTGATTGGAATCATATCAGCCCTTGTCCTGCTGAAAGCCATCCTTTTAATTCCATAGTTTGTCACAATTTATCATTTAGCTCTTGGCTGGTTCTCATTTCTGAACAGCACTGCTGCAGTCATTTTGGTTTTTAACCCTATGGTGCTATTTGAATGCCAACAATGGTGCTTGATCTCCCTCAGGCATTAATGAAGATATTCCAAAGGCACTCTGTTGCTCATGGATTCACATTTTTTCCCCACAGTGACAGTTATACCAACTTCTCTTGGCTCCTCGCTGTGGAACCAGATCTATAAATACAGTTGATGAGCAGACATCTGACCTGTTGCTCTCTGCTTTGTTTTTTCTGAGGTTTAATTTTTTAAAAGGAGATAGAAGCAGAGTAACTGTGAAGAACTGCAGCTCTCGCTTTGAAACATCTCCAGCAGGGAGAGAGCCATAAATCCTGTTTAGTCTTATTGGAGTGAAACATCCCTGAGATGATTCTATACCATCTTTTTCCTCATGTTTGGCTCTGTTGATTGAAGACTCTTCCAAACAGCTCCCCTGAGGGATGATGCAATTCCTGTGACCATTTTCCTGGTCCATCATCATCTTGCTTTTGCTCTGGGGGAATCAGAAGGAGCAGTGCAAAAAGGGACACACTGCAGAGGAAACTGCTTTCAAAAAGGTTTGTTGAAAGGTCCTATCAAGACAGATTAAATAATCTGCACTTTTTGTGCTAAGACACGTTAAAAACCTTTTCTCTTCTTGAAATAGATTTCTTTCTTGTTGATCTTTTGGCATTATGTTTTGCTTTTACTTGATCTTCTGGCAGCACATTTCTGGTTTTGCTAGATTTTCTCCAACAAAGCCAAAGTGCTGTGTTCATTTTTTTTAATATTTGTTGGTGAATCACTATCACTGTGTCAGAAATGTTCAAGAACCAACTGTAATTTAATGTACACAGACTGCAAAACAAAGGCAATAAAAATATTACTGCTCTGGAACAGAGAGATAATATCATTGACAATAGTTCTTGGATTATAATGAAAAAAAAATTAGAAGACTTGGGAAACATCCAACTCTTCTTGGTAAGAATTGGAGGCTCTTTAAATTATTCATAGCTGGGGCCTGAGCTAAATAATTGATGTAATAGACTCAAATATTTTTAAAAAAATGGCACATCTACAAGTGGCAGAGATGCTGAGTGCATTCAGCAAGGACACAAACACAGGTCTGCATTACAATCAGCCACAATTTAATGAGATCACTGCACTTGGGAAGAATAAATGTCCACATTTTCTGGCTGACCTGTTTGCCCCCCTGTGACCAAGCAGGGAGCAGTGCAGGCAGGGTGACAACAACTCCTCTGAGTGCTCCACAAGCAGTTAGAGATCTCTGAGTGTGGCTGCAGAGCTCAGGCTAATGAAGTGCAAGGTGTCAGATCAAAGATCCCATCCCACCCAGCTCTCAGAAGGTCCCAGGGACAAAGATGGAACCATTTGTGGTGTTAATGCAGTGCAGAGCTGGCAGAGAAGAACCAGAGCTGGAGAGACAGGACTCAGCAATGAGAGCTCCTGGCAGGCACAGGATGTTTGCACTTTATGAGCAGCAGGAACTGCTGTGGGGGAAACTCAATACTTTTAATCAAGTATCTCCTGGAGGATCTTTCATCTCAGAAGATGTCATATTCATTCCCTTCATCTTCCATTTCTCTGCCAGTGCTGAGCAGTGTGACATCATCTGCACCAGTGCCAGAGCAGATCCTCTGAATCACAGATATTCCTGCATGTGCAGCAGCAAAATCTGCCCAAGGAGTTCCATCCAGCTGGGCTCTTCAGGGCTGGGCTGGGTGAGCAATTAATGCAGCATCTCAGAGCTCAGTGCTGAAGGAGACCCGAAATGTTCTCTAGGGCACATTAGCAGTATCTTATTTAAAAATTACAGCAAGAAGTTGCTCCAAAAATCAGCATCCAACTGCAGAACACTGTTTGAAGAGTTCTGAAAAGGGCCCTGTTGCAAAAATATTATATTGCAACAAAAATGTTATATAGAAAAATTCCTAATTAGTCACCTAATTAGGCAAGTGGTCACTTCCACAGTGACCTGAACTTCAAGGTCCCCCAGCATCTCAGTTTTATGTGGACTTCACACCAGATACAGATGGATTGCAGCAGGTAAACTCTGTAAACACCAGATTTGGTTTAAAATCACAGAAATCTCAGAGTAAAACTAATATCAATATAATTAAAGTCTACAAGCACGATCTGCATGGCTCTGGCCAGGTTTGATGCCATGCTGGAGTTTCATCTCTCCAGAGGGAACCACTTCACAGCTTCCTTCCATCAGAACAACTGCAGCCCCAAAAGTGAAGTGTTTAACTTCTTTTGGGTTTTATTTTTTTGCCTACAGCTTCATCCTGTAACCAAACACCATGTGTGTTCAGTACAGTCAACACACAAAAATGCAAATTACTTCTCCACAAGAAAAGCAAAAAGAAAGAGAATTAGTTGTTCCTGGAACCTGCATGAACCTTTAACAGAATGAGTCAAAACAGCTATTTAAATATAGAAAAGAAGTCAATAAAAAACTAAACACTGAAAATTATTTAGATCCTAAAACTTCAGTCAGCTCAGCTAGGTGTGTACAGAAAACACTGAAAGCACATCAATCCTTACAGGAGCAAAGCAGGAAAAGCCATGAACAATCCCAACAATGTCCCAGGAATCTCCACAAGCCACCAATCCTGACGAACCCTGCAGGGTGAAGGCAGTGCTGAGGAGCTAACATTACAATAAAGAATGAATCAGCTTGAAAGCTGAGAGTTCTAAGCAACAGAAAATTAAAGACCTCAATAAATCATGTATCCCTGAAGACTGAAAATCTGCCTACAAACACCAACAACTATCTGAATGCTCAGTGTGTCTGTGATGAAAACTCTTCCTTCCCCTGTCTCTGCCTCTCCAATGGAAATTCAGCTTCCCATTGGATTTTTAAACAATCTTCACAGCACTGGCATGAAAAAAATTAAATTTAGAGAACAAATTTTTTCCCATATTATGCTAAATTTCCAGGTAACGAGATCTGGTAGAAAAATAACAAGTTTGTGCAAAAACAAGTTTCAAAGCTCATGCTGTAATTAAAATGCTATTTCCCCCTCTCTAGGATAAAATCATCTTCATCAAAGTTCTGCAGACGGTAATAGGATCAAGATTCAAACTAAATTAGCTGAAACTCTTACTTTTGAGCTTTCAATGGAGTTTGCCCTTTAAGCTACTTTGAGTTCTGGATTTTGTGGCCAATTTCCAGTTCTACACTTGCAAGAGAGAAATGAAACAGAATAGGTAATGGAGATTTGAAGGTAATGCCAGGTATTTTCACGTCTGAAAGACTTTTTAAAAGAGATACTTTTTTCTTTTCCCCTCCTATCTTCTACTCAACATGTGCTCTTCAGATTAGGGTAAAAATAGGGAAGTAGGTTAAAGAAAAAAAATACAATAGCAGTTAATATAGCTTAAAATTAGCAAATTTTTTGAAAAATAGGAGAAAAACCCAACAAATTAAAGAAAACCAGTATTTCTGACAGAAATGACAATTCAAGGCTATTAAAGATATTGCCCTATGAAGGATTATTTGTAACTTTAATTTGAGAATGTAAAGAAGTTAACTTTTCTTTTGCTATACTACACATGTAAAAAAAAAGATCAAAGAAAGAAAAGAATTGAGATTCAAATTCCATTTTTAAGCAAAAATGACAATGTCTTCCTGAGTTAAAATTAATCCTTTAATGATGAATTTCAAAGGTTTAAATACTTTCTGTGACCTTGGCTTTAAATAATTATGCCAAGCAGAGCTTTCCTTACATTCAGAGAAGATTCTGAATTGTTGATCACAGCCATTTTAATGGCTTCAGGCTGGCTGATTTCCAGCATAATCCTCTGAATGCTCTTTAAAATCACAGCCCAAGAACCTGACGCAGGTAAATGAAATGTCACTTGCACAAAGGCTGCTCCAGCACTCTGTGCAGATTGTTAATTTGTGCCACTGCACATCCCCTCCCAGGAAAATGGGTGATTTAGTGCCTTAATGCAGTGGAGAGAAGCTACTGCAACAACTGCCTGCTTACACACACACAGAGCCCAGCAGAAATATTGAGTAGGGCTTTTTTGGTTTAGCTTTTGAAATAAAACTTGCATGGTTGAGCTCCCTAATGGAGGGGAATACTTGAAGGCAGGACTTGGCTCCAAGGGGATGCTTGGCAAGCTCAGCTGTGGGCAGAGACCCCTTGGAGCAGAATGGGAGTGAAGCCCTGATGGATCTGAAACATGAACTTCTCTTTCCAAACCTTCCAGAGCCCTTCCTCACTCGATGCACACAAGCAGACAAGATTTCCCTGCAGTTTCTGCCTGAGTTTTTCCCTCCTGAAGAGCTCACCCTCTCTTTGAGGGAGAAAAAGCTTGTTTAGGCACAGCCACCCTTCCTGCAAAGGCAGATCCAGGTCCTGGCTGGCTTCACCTGGGAAATCACCTGAATTTTTAAAGTCCTGGTGCCTCCTGAGCACCTCCTGGCACCTTCCACCCCTGCAGGAGGTGCTGCCCAGCCCTGGAGTGTCCAGAGCCAAGGTTTTCATCCCAGAGCCACAAACATCCCCACTCGTGCTGGGGCTCTGCCATCCATGCTTTGTACCTCTTTTTTCATCGCCAGTGATCCCTAAACATTTTTCCTTAGGAAAGCTCTGCTCAGCTGACCTTTGGGGTGATTGCTCTGGGAATCTCTTACCCTGTCCAAGGCCTTCTCTGTCTCTGCTGCATGCTGCTTCTTCAGGTCTGAAATCACTTTCTCCATCTCCATCTTCACACTCTTCAGCGCTGCCTCGTTGTCTCGAGCAATCCTCAGCTTCTCCTCGTCCTTCTGGATGCTCAGGTCCAGCAGCTGCTGGTTCCTCTGAGCATTTGCCTCGATCAGCTCTTCCCTCAGCTTGCAGATTTGCCTCTCCAAAGCAGAGATCACCTGAGAGGAAGAACAAACAGAGTGACAAAACCTAAACCCACAGCTAAAAACCCACTTGGTTTCCTCTGACAGGCTGGGAGAGCAGCAGACTCTGTTCCTTTTCCTGCTCTCTTTTCTTGCTCTTCCCATTCCCTTCATGCACACAGACAAATTCTGGGAAATTTTGTATTGTATTGGTAGGATGGACCTTTTTGGAGAAGAAATTTAGTTTGTGTCATACAATCACATATCCTATCCATGCCTCCTCTTTTCATCCTTAAGAAATGCCCTGCTGCCTTCTCCTGAGCTATTAGACATCATCAATCATTTATCAATCATTTATCAATCACTCTGGGCCTGATGGGAGGGATCAAAGGGACAGGGATAAAGCTGTGTTACTCCTCATTCTGCACTATTCACACTGCTGCTTTCCACAGTAGATACACACACATTAATTCAGGTTACTTTTGCATACAACTCTTACTGGTTACATTTCTAACTCCATTTCTTCTGCAGTGCAGGAGCATCAAATTTGGGACACCAAGCACAGTCCTGACAGCTAAGTGTGATGTGTGACACAAAGCACACCTGTGTTTTCATTCCTAAAGGGAATTCTGAAAAGGAGCACTTTCACTAGAAAAACTCACACAGGATTTCCCCTTTGTCCTCCCTGTTTCACTTTGCAGTTTGCCTGGAATTCCTTCACAGAGGATGTGACAATACTGAGAGCAGAAACTGAAGTTCCACCAAACAAATGCAGGTGACTCAGCTCAAGCTTATTAAAGGTTTCACAAGAAAATCTGAGGAAAAGCAGTAAATATTTAAAGTTCCCATTGTCCTGAAATTCCAGTTACTGATTCTGGAGCTATGAACTGGTCTTTCTCTCCAACTGCTATTTTTCTTCTTCAGACATTTTTAATACACTGTCTGTGCTCAGCTAAACCATCTATTTGCAGCCTCTGAGAACCACATTACTACAGAACTTTGAAAAAGAAACATTTGTTTCTGACCAAAGTTGGGACATGAAGGACTATCAGATCTATTTCCTTGTACATTAATCTCCCAAGACAGATTCCTATAAATACTGTGATCTGAGAGAGAGAGAAAAAAAAAATCAAGGCTTGAAAGTTTGCCTATTTTTCAAGCTATTTGAACTCTATGGTGTAATAAAAGACATCATCTCCCCTCAAACCCTCAGCTTGTCCTTCAGCTATCACAGCTGTAACATGTATTAAATAATATTAACCATCTCAGAAACTTATTTTGCTTCCATGCTTTCTTAATTACTCCCTGGCATTAATCCCTACTGTGTCAAAGGTAGGGCTGTGTGCATGGTGGAGAAGGAATGAAATGTCATTTGTGTACAGAACTCCAACACAGCCCACATCTCTCAGCCCTATCAGCATCATCTCCAACATATGGTTCATATACTGTAATCTGCACTAGATCCTTTCCTTCCTTTCCTGAGCTTTTCCTCTACACATGTTTAATTTCTTATTAAAATCTGTACACAGACTAAAAATGTAAAGTAGGTCTCAGTATATGATTATAATCCACAGTGTACTTTTGTAATTCTTTCGGAAAATGATTTCATCTCCAGCTCACAGAAACAGGACAGCCTGCCTGGCTTTTCCTGAACCAAAGCAGCACAGCTCAATGGAGATAAGCACTGCTGATGGATGATATGCTCTGAGTTCCAAACTGACACACACACAGCTTGGGTTTTTTCACAGCTGCCCCAGTGCAAGTCCTGCCTGGAATAGTCACAATTATCTTTTAATCTGTGAGAGTTCTTTTCAAAAGTTCATTCCCTCACTTTTCTTTTTTTTTTTTCCCCACCCTTCTCTCTATTTTAAAAGAAAAAACTTCCTTTAATTACACCCCCAACACACACACATAAGGGAAACTAAGAATTCACATTGCTCAGAAGTTCCCTAAAAAGTTTGTTAAAATAATTAGGACAAGAAATTCAAGGGCTAACTTTTTACAATACAGGGAAAACTCATTCATAAAAGACATCACGAGCCAAAATAAAGACTGGGTGAATTCCTGACTCAACTGTTACACCTTTCAAGCTTTACTTCATTCTTTATTCAATGGTTCTTACACAAAGTCATTAGGAAATGAAACAGAATCCAGTGTTTCCTGCAAGGAGAAAGTTCCAGCTCCAGCACTGCCAGCCAAAGCTGGGGATGGCCGACAGTGAGCTGAATGGCATAGGTAAAGTGCCAGTAATTAATATGCAAAGGAGCATTAATGTTGGACCTAATAGATGGCAAAAGCAGATTTGGTTCTATTAGGGAAGAAGAAAGGCTCTGCAGACGAGGTGATGGCAGCGAAACTAATGTGATTAAAGAGTCCCTTTGGAGCAACTTCACTGCGAGTAAGATGATGTTAAGAGACATCTAATCTCTCCAAAGTGACTGGAAAAAGCTTATATTGGGGATCACAGCCACAGTTCTTGTCAATTACTTTCAAATCAGTCCAGTTCTCACAGCCAGATTAGTTTTTCCCATAAACAAAGTCAGTGGCAGAAGCAGCTTACACCCTAACAACTCTGCCTGAGACAACTTGGTGTGACACAGATATCTCCCAACTGCTGCAGCAAATGAATCCCCAACTTTCCAGCACTAAGACTCTGCTATCCCACATGCCAGCTTTAATAAACTATTATTAGACTTAAATGTAGGCAAATTAGGGAAAAAAAATTTAAAAAAAAAGCCCCAAAATGACTTAATTCTCAGTTGCAAAAAATCCATGAAATACAAAACTTATGAGCAACTGTCTCTCCTTAACGATGGTGTGGGAAAACAAAAGCTGCAGTTACAAAATCTCACTTCTCATGCTGGAAATCCCAGGGCAGGATCGTTTCTTTGTAACACTGAGTCCTCTTTCCCAGTATTGGTTTCTCAAATTCTCCTCTGGCTGCCCAAATCTCCCTCTGTGAACCGAAGGGTTTGCATGGGCCAAACAACAACCTGAGCACAAGAAACACTGCGAGAGAAACACACCTTAACCACCCCATCCCAGAGTTACTGTTGTGCCAAACAAGGACCAAACATCAGAAATAAAGCTTCACAGTGTGCAATGGGGCCAAAATGTTCTGCCACTTGCTGCCTTTTCTAGCTCAAAGTCTCTATGTCAGTGGTGTGGGGAGGAGCACAGGAAATAAGAGAGACCTGCAGTTATTTTAGAAAGGATGCAGGAGTTTGTAGCAATTCCCAGGATGGCAATGCCACAGCAATATGCCCCAAACAAGGAATCATTCTGTAAAATGACTATTAATCCACACACAGGACAACAAATAGACAGACAACACCAAGATCCCAAATGAAACAAAAATACACCAAGAGATTTCATATAAGTTTATATGACATACTTGTATGTCCCTTAGATGAAGAAACTGCTGGCCAAGGTGGTGATTTCTATTTCTGTTTCAAAGAAATAACTTAGAATTCTAACTAAGAATATCTGTGCTGAAATAGTGTCATAAAAAGGGTGGGTCATAAGCCCACAGCAATTTGCCTGTAGGGAAAAAATAGACTTGAAAGAAAAAGAAGAAGGTTGGTCACTCACTTTGGCCTATTTAAAATGCCAATAAACGTACTGTGTGTTATTTGGAAGGAAAACATGTGCTCTTAATTTTAAAAAGTAAATTGCCTAAGAAAATATAAAGTTGGCAAAAAGTTTAAATTAAAATCTGTTGCTGATGTCTGAAACTCTGCTCTGCTTACAGAGATGAGAAATGGACTGAGTGACTGCAGTCTAATTAAAAACAACAATAACACAAATCCTCTTTATTTTTCGGGAGCTCCTGCTTCACCCCCATGAAACATTTCCTTGGGTGAGTTTCTGGAGGAGGCTGAGCATGACAACATCCCCAAACTGATGGGATGAACACATGGAGCTCACTGTCTGCCTCCCCTCAGCATTACACACCAAACCACAGCCCAGCCCAGCCCAGGGCATCTCCCAGCCACAGGAAGAAGATGAAATGCACCCCTGATTGATCCCCAAGGCTCAGCCCAGCCCAGGGCATCTCCCAGGCACAGGAACAAGATGAAATGCACCCCTGATGGATCCCCCAGGGCTCAGCCCAGCCCAGGGCATCTCCCAGGCACAGGAACAAGATGAAATGCACCCCTGATGGATCCCCAGGGCTCAGCTCTGCAGTCACTGAGGTGTTGCTCCGCAGATTTACAGTAAGTGACTAAGCTCTCCCAGCAGATGAAGCTGCAGTGACCTCCCTGCTGGAACAGAGCATCACTGTTCTACAGCCCTGCACTTCTCCAGGCCTCCTGACAGCTCTTCACATGGAGTTTCACAAGTTTTCTGCTCTGGGTTAACTTGGCTCTGCTCAGAGATGACTGCACAGGGCTCAGTTTGCTGTGTTCCATTTTTCTGGCATGTAACATTTAAAAAAAAACCTACAATGACTTCCCCCAGAACCTCTGAGCAGCAGCATGGACTGGGCTGGAGGATCCCAAAGATCCTTTCTAGGACAATAACCTCAAATTAACTAACAGCCCTATATGACCCACAGATATGCAGCTTCTGCCTCTGCATGCCAAGACCTCCTCAGCATTTCCTCCTCTGGAAGAACATGAAACTGAGCAGAATGTGCTGTGAAACCATCAGCTGGAGCCTGTGAAAGGGACATTTGTCTCTGTGCCACGCTGCCCAGGGGTGACAGCAATGGATGGGACATCCATAACATTTGTTAGTGGGCACTGGGTTATTTCTGACAGGAGATCAGTCCAGTCAGGGGAAAGGCAGGCTGGAGTAAAAACAAACCTCACTTTGATGATGGAGAATTGAAAGGAAAATAAGGAATGAAGCAGCAACACGCAGTGATGCAGTGGTGACAGTGAGTCCCTCCTGACCCACAGTCAGTGTGCACAGGAGGTGGGTGATGTGGGTGATGTGGGTGATGTGGATGATGATGGGGATGATGGGGATGATGTCTCCTGTCCCAGCCACGCAGCACTGGTGGCACATTTACTGTAAAACATCTCAAAAAGGATTATCTGTTGAAATGGGAATCTGAACGACTTTGGCTTTGGTGTGAGTAAACAGAGCTTTATCAAATGCTGGGAAACAGATGATAAAAGTTTCTCTACCATCACAAAAACAAGCGATGCATTTAACATAAAAGAATTCTGAAAAATAAACAAATATTTGCAGCTCCAAGCTCAGGAAAAAAGTGGAGCTGTAAAAACTTCAAATGTGTGTAATGTTGATTCGTATTTAGAACAAAATCAGTTTATATTAATGAGCTTTTCTACTGCAGCTCCTGCAAGTCACAACAATCCTTCTCAGAACTGATCTTATTCTGGTTTTGAGGAGCTCTCCTCGTGATTTTTACCCTTTGGACCCTGCTAGCCAAGGGCCAGGCAGTCCTAGTGCCTCTCTGATCTTCCTGTGCACAAACCATCCTACTGAATGTGACTCACTGGTCACTATACCTGCTTTGCTCCATGCCAGAGGAATTCCAGCAGGCCAGTTCAGCCAGCTGGCAGCTATTTGTGCCTCCTTTGTAATGAACTCAATCATGTCCATTTAAACAACTGTATGAAAAGTACTTTCTATACCATGGCACTTTCAATTAAAATATGTAAAGAATTTATCATCCTTTTGCTCTTATGACTGGTAAAATCAGCAATTTGTCAATATTATGAATCCTTTAAAGGATGAGATTTCATTTGCAAAGAAAACCAGTGGCACATTATCACATGGGTAATGATGTGGCAGAGCACAAATTAGCAGGGATAAGTAATAAACAGCTATTTAGCTTTCACAGCACAATCTATTACACTGTCAAGTTTACATGCCTTTTGGGTAAGAACACACAGGCCCATAAATGTGGTATTTAAGGGAGCAGATAAATGGAATGGTGTGAACTGCAGTGAAAATGAGCAGCAGCTCAGTGACCAGCAGGTTGGGCTCAGATCCTAAGAGCACTGATCATTCCAAGAGCATGATTTCTTCCAGGGGAAACCATGGAACTTAGCATTTAAATATAGAACCCCCAAAACTGTTCACTAACTTTGCCAGGTATTTCTGAAGGCTGAGAAGAAACAACACACAGGTACAGAAATGCCAACAGGAAAAGTTACACTATAATATTGGCCTCCCTCTGGTTTCTCCAGCCTAGGAAGGGGCAGCACATTTTGGAGATCTGCTGGGACATGGCATTAAGCAAATCACAAATTTCCATGATTTTTTTTCCCAAAAGGAGTTCACTGAGATAGATTTGGACTTTAATAGAAGCCAGTCAGCTGCCTAAATCCCAGTTAATGTAAATGGCACTTAAGCTACAAACTGGGCTTAAAAAAAAAAGGAGAGAGGGGAAGAAAGCAGCAAATCAGACATCCACTTGAACAGCTCCACAAAGAGCTTCAAATTAACGGAGCTTATTTCCATTTCTTCATTTACATAAGTACATTTGATTCCAATTTAGTTAACAGCAGCTAGCAAGCAGAACTTCATCTAGGTTGGTTATTGTCACTGCCTCCCTAACGAAATGGGTTTGAGTCAAAGGGAGAACCTCGAGCTTACATGTGTAACCAAACAATGCAGTGAGCTGGGGAGCCAAAGGATTACTCACCAAGTTGAAATTAAGATAAATGTAAATACATTTCCCATTTAACTGTTCTAAGACCTGTAACAGACTTGGCCCAGTTGCCTTATCCAGTACAGCTTCTTCTTCCCTGATTTACTGCATTTGCTTTGAAACAGATCAGTGAGACAAAAATTAAAAATTCTGCCTTCTTTCTCCTCTCCTTTTATCTGATGAAAGGAATGTTTACCTTTGTATTCTTCTTTGTACAAACAAAATGATTTGAATAAAACTGCTAAGGGACCTACCAGGAAAGGGCTCATTTCCCTCTGTCTTTCTGCTAAGAATTTTAATGGAGACACTCAAATGGGCACATAACAAGCTACAGAACTGCATTAATGGAAATGAAATATGAGGGAGATTAAAAAAATAAATCAGCCATAAACACCTGTTTCGTGCAGTGATCCCCTAAAATAACACCTAATAGAAAAATATAGGTAAAATACAGAGTGCTAAATAAATAAATGAAAATCTACATGCAATACCAGGTTTTCTGCATCACACAAACCATAACAATCCATCCATAAATCATGATTGATGAGAATCACACCAAAAGTCTTCCCTGTTTTCCCTTACGAAAAACTCTATAGCTTTAATTTCTGCATTTCAGGATGTGAAAGGAAAATATTCCTCTCAGGTGAACGTTAAAGATGTGTTCAGTTCTGAAGTAACATTGGAGTAAAGCTTGTTCTGAAAGTGAGGAAAAGCCACTGATATTTAAGGAAGGATAGGAATTTCCTGTGATGGAATCCAGAAATGGAGCCTAGAGATCTCTGCAGGGAAGAACTACCTGTCAGTCTCAGAGCATTTTGTGTCCAGCATCCCCTAAGTCAAAGCTTTTAAAAAACATTTGCATTTAAATTTTCCACATGCGAAATTTAAAAGCATTAACATTTCCTGAACAATATGTAATTCTGATTTAAATGCAGACACGATGTATTACAGATTTAAGGATTACTCCAGACATTCATCTCTATGAGGCAGCAAAATTAAATGTATTCTAATTCCCAATTTGTCCCCAGGAGAGGAACATGCTGCATTGTCTATGAGAATGCCTTTGCCTGCCAACTAATGAAAAGACTTCACTGTAAGTAAAAAAGCCAAAACAGCCCCATGCCTCTAAAAAACACCTAGAAAAGCATCACACGTTTTTATTTTGGATGCATTTGTTGCTCAAAACACACATCTTTTGAATATTCTAAAGTTTTATCCCATGTGCCCCACAAGGGTTCTATGATGACTTTAACAGAAATGGCATTGGATGCAAAACCTGACAGGACAAAGCAGAGACAAGGTGCAGATCAAAAGCCTCAGTCAGAAGCTGCTCATGCATAAAATATTCAATTTCTGAGGTTCATCCTTGTAGAAAAGCCCAATCTGGACAGCAGTTCCCATTCAGGCCTCTGCCCTGCCCACCCCAGCAGGCACTGAGGAACTCTCCCAGCTCACACCTCTGTCCACATCTGCCCTGCCTGCCCATGAGGTGAGAAAGAGACATTTGTCACAACTCCAGCACCATCACAGGAGCCAGCTGAGGAGCCCAGCAGTCATTCTCTGGGCCAACAAGAGGATTTCAGTGCAGCACCTGCTCTATGCTGCTCTGCTCAGGAACACAAGGCAGCAGGAACCTCTTGTTTCTGATGTCACACTGCCACAGCAAAGGTGACAGAGCCTTACACCAAATGTGAAGTCCTTGGGCTCATGAGTCCCAATAAGTGTGGCCAGAAATCCTGAACTGCAGCAGCTCCAGAAATAAAAGCTGAGTCACTCACAGGTTTAGACTTGAAAGAAATAATCAGCTTCTAACAGTACAGATCCCTCATTTCTGCATGGCAGCAACAAAGGCTGCAGTATTTCTGTGCTAAATTCTCATCCTCACATTAGCTGCTTACAGAAATCAGATGAGGAATTACACTCACAGGTCCAACTCTGGGCTTCCTCCTTTTCCAATCAACTCCTCATTGGAAGAAGCACATTCTAGTAGGCTCTGCTCAGTGACAATCCTGCTATGGAACATCAGTGTGTCACCTCCACCTGAGGAGCAAAACCCTAGAGAAGGTGGTGGTGAGTCAGCTCAGGCGTTAGGCTGGAATTGAGGGCATCAGGTGATGCCACACCCCGAGCTGATGTCCCCTCAGTCCCTGTCTGCCCCTTTCCCCTCCAGTGCACAGCTCCCATCACCTCCACATGGCTCTGCTGAGCTCAGAGACCCTTTGGAAGCCTCCTGAACAGCTAGCAGATCAGAAAGATGAGATCAGTCACAGGATGATCTGTCCAAAATAAACGAAAACTGTGCATGACATTTCTTCTCTTGAAATGGAGAGGACTTTTGGCTCACTATCTTCCTCTGGCACCTTTCTGTTGATCTCTGTCCTTTTCATCCTTCTGGCTTTGCCCTTGAATTCAGCTGATGCCACTCCGTTTTCTGAATGACAAATAGGCCACTGCATCCTGGGGCAGGAATTTCTTCAGATTTATTTATGCAACTGTTTTGGATCTACTGTACTCTGAATAAATATTAATGCACAGTTTAAATAAAAAAATCTAAGCCCATACTAAACATGCTGACTCTATGAAATAGCAGTAAAATAAACTAACCTAGCAAATATATCCATTTATACAGGTCATTTAAAAATGTTTATATTTACTACTCTCTCAAAAAAAAAAAAAACAAAACAACCCAAAACATGACACCGAAATTGCATTAAGAGATGAGGAACAATGTATTGCTCCTAAATTGAATATTCTGGGAGGGAACAACAGCAGTGGGAAGGGTTTGAAGGAGAAAGTGTTGGCTGGAGGCAGAGCACCAAATGGAGTCATCTCCATTTCTGTCCATCAGTGAGCACAGCCTTCTAAGGGGACATCATCTGCAGACTTTGGAAATCTGCTGCTTCCCTTCTCTGGAAAGCATCACTGTTTGGAAGGACACAATCTCACTGTGTGAAAATAAGAAATCATGACTTGCAGCCCATTTTTACTACCAAAAAGACCAGGGGACTTGTAGAAGGATTGTTTCTCAGATACCTTGAGGTGCTAGTTTTGACAAATGGCTTCTGATGCACTTGTGAGACAGAGAATTCAGTTCTCCCCACACACAGGGCTAATTACCTAATTAATTAATCACATTAATGAAGGCTATGGCTAGGAAGGGATAGCAGGGCTGTCTCTGCTAAACCTCCCTGAAACTCAGGCACAAAACAAGCATTGCCCCCCCAGCAATGGCTGCTTTAGGAGGCATTGCTGATGAATCCTGAGGATTTCCTCGCAGCCAAGGATGCTGAGAAATGTTATCACAGGGGTTTGTTTGCACAGCTTTGCAATGATAGTGATCCACTCAGCATCCAGCACAATACTCAGGTAGAGCAGGTAAGAATTAATTGGTACCTTTCCCACTCACCCCCCCCAGAATTTCAGATGCTGAAACTGTTTTTGCCTCCATTGAAGCAGCTCGGCCTAGGCTGGCTTGTCCCGCAGTGACATGTATATTGAATACAAATCAGACAGCAGAGCTTTAAATCTGTGTTGCAGCTCTCATTTCCAATTCGAGAACTGTACTATAATCATAAGCTTCTGGTGGATGAAAGGAAATCAGCTCTCTGAATATTAGCTAATGCCACATTTGCAAGTCCTGAAGAGATCTGTGCTGTTTAAAAAAAAAAAAAAATAGAAAAAAAAAAATAGATCATTTCTGGTGAACCTATATATATGAATCGCTTTGTACTGCTCGACTGATAGAAGCGATGCCTGTGCTGGGATTAAACCCTTTTCATCATAAAACCTCATCTGGTTCGGAGTCCAAGTCCATCAAACCTTTTCCCTTTAAAGTCCCGCCTTTGATTCCACATCAATTTATTCAAACCGCAGCTGGGTGGCTGAAAACGAAAGGACAGCATCATTTAAACCAACCATGTTCCCAACTTGAAAGAAGGACTATAATTAAAAAAATGGGCATAAAAGAATGGAAATGGGATAATATTTTTTAATGGTAGTTCAAAGGCCGACAGATGTCAGAGCCTTTGAAGATGTCAGTACACTGAGCAAGGAGTTGCCATTAAATAGTTTGCCTGAGAGGTGAAGCAGCTTTTTAATGACTGAAAAAGCCCTTGCAGACACATCCTTGTGTTTTTAATTTGTCAGAGTTTCTGCACTATTTTCTGATTAATGACACATGATTATAACTGCATAGCACACATATTTTTATACTTTGTTAAATGAATCCTTTATTCCACATTCCTTCAGTGCCAGATAAAAACAGGAAAGCTTTACTACAGAGTCCAAAACTATTCAGATTGCTCAAATATTTATGGTAATTTGAGGGGATTGGCCAGATCCAGAGCTTCTATGTGTTGCTACCTTTTGTTCTTTAATGGAGCTATTACTAGTGGCACCACAATGTGCATGCATTAAGTGAGCATGTGACCCACGAATGCATTGTGCCCTCCTTGTGCCCTAAACAATCACAGCTTTCATAATTCACTGATGAACAAAGTCAGCAAATCAAAATAACATTTAGAAAAATCCCAGGATTGATCATGAACAATACAAACAATGGCTGCCAATGTATTGTAAGTGGAAAATAACTTTTCCAAGGAAAAAAAAAAACCAAACATATTGCTAGGAAACATCATGTTCAGAAGAAAAACACCAATATTTAGAAATGCAGATAAAGTCCCCATCTTGGGCTGAGAAGATGCTGCAGCAACATCCTTCATCTCTCCCTTAACATATGCAAATTTTTCCTATTTTCCCCATGAATGGAAAATGTAGTAGCCTGAAACAATTTCTTTTGCTGCCAGGAATAAGCTCTGCCATCACTCCAGCAGTTTTTTGTGGATGGCTGCCAGGCTGAGCAGGTAGAGCCCAGGGACAGCCCAGCCCTGGCAGCACAGTGTGCCCTGCCTTGTGTCACACCTCAGAGCATCACTGGCAGCAGAACACACTCATTACAAGGGAATTTGATTAATGTGCTGTTCCTTCTGCTCTTCCAGCCTCCATTCAGCTTGTAATTGGATCATAAACAGAAATGTGATGGACTCAGCTAAAAATGCACAGACTGGAGGCACTGTGGCAGAGCTCTGTGAAAGGAGCTGCTGCTCTGCCCTCAACACTGACATGATTTCATGAGTGGGGATATTTGGCTTGCTGCAATCCATATCCACCAGGAATCTCTCTGGGACACCATCAGGGAGCTCTGGGCACTCACTGCTCCTGGATCTGCAGGGGGAGGTGAAGGAAGCTGGGAGTCAGGAGAGCTCTGTGTGTCCCAAACACTGCACTCTGATCTGGCTGCAAGAGCAAGCACTGAAGGTTTGACAAGGGAATGACTGTGGCTGCAGAGAGGGAAAATGGAATTCTGAAATGAAATTCTCCCACATATATTTATTGAATGAAAACAGGCCTGCTAGGAAAAAACATGGCTATGCTAGGATTGCACTCTAAAGAACATGGAGAATTGGACTACTTTCAGTACAAACAATTGTAATCCCAATTTCAGCTAACCTGCAGCCTTCCTTCTTGGCTTATTCCTAAATTACCTTCAAAGATGGCTTTATTTAAAAAGCAAAACAAGGCCTAACCTACCACACATCATCACACCACTTGACTTCATGATAAATCTCACGCAGATTTGAAAACTCAGTCTGAATTAAGGTTCCATTACACACTTTTGCCACTTTTCCCAGAAAACAAACGACAGGTGGGAGCAGCCAGGAAGCTGCTGAGCAGGATGGGAGGAGCAGCCACTGGGAGCAGCCAGGAGGCAGAGAAAAGCTCATTCCCTCCATGCCCAGGGCAGGAGGCTGGCAGGTGCTGGGTACCTGCAGAGCTCTGCAGCACTGCTGGGACAGGGAGCACAGGGAGCAGAGGGAATCAGGCAAGGGAGTGAGAGCTACACTTCCAAAAGGGCCTTGATGGCATCACAGCACAGAAATCTGGTCAAAATTCAGTTATTATTTTGGCACTGCAGTCAAAATAGCAAAATCCAATGTTGAATTTCTAGTAGTTATAGCTGAGCTGAAATAACCCCACAGGGAACAAAGAAAAGGCACTTCTCTAAGCTGTGGGACTTTCTACAGAATTCCAAATTAATTATACAAAGGAAAGGAATGTTACTTACAAAAGAAGCATCAGAATTCTGAATAAACACTGTAAAATTCTTCTAAAATGGGAAATAGCAGACATCCTGAAAATAATGTTTTGCTACAAGCGCCATACAAGCAGACAAAGCTGAGCCATTCAGACTCTATCCATTAGAGGGCAATAATACATATACACACACTCATACACATATATATATACAAACACACTCCCTCACACATCCCAAACTGACTTCAGCAGGAAAAAAATAGTATTTTCCTCTCTAATATTACCAATGGTCTATTGGCAGCTTGGGTCCTGTTCCCTCCTCTCCCCCTGCACTCCCCACAACAGCACCCAGCAGATAAAAGGTACAACATCAAATTATTCTTTCAATTTGCTTTTCCCCAAGGAAATCCATGCAATTCACAGTTTCAGAAGGCTTGCAGTTAGTTAGCATTAAACTTGGGTAGGCTGAACAACTAGCATGTCTGTAAGCATGGAAATCATTGCAGGGCTTCCCAAACTTTGAGCAGACAAAAATGTCCTTCACTTGCTCATCTCCCACCTCCATCAAAGCCTTTTCCCTTTCCCTGCAGTGACCCAGAGCCTTTGCCAACAGCAGCCACTGCACAGTGGCAAGGAGCCAAGGGACATTGGTGTCCCTGAGTGCTCCAGACACCCCAGGAAGGGCACTTTGGGTGTCACCAGAGCCACTCGAGGGAGGCACCTCGTGTCTTCTGCTTCCCTGCCCAAACCATGCCAACCTGCTGAGAAACCAACAGAGAAACCTTCTTTAGCTCAGCTCCCCAACCTCCTGCTGCCCCTCTTGCAGATCCCACAGGCACAATTATGAGATCAGCTCTCTGGGACAGGAACTGTCTGCTGTTCCATGTTTTCACTGACACAGCAGAGACCCCCGAGAGGATTCCAGCAATACAAATAATTACCAGCAGCCCCTGAAGTACTGCTTGTCAACATCTCATTAGTTCCACGACTGCAGGAGTTCACAGGGACACACAGGCAGCTGGATCAGTCACTTAATGACCAGTAATTCCTGGGAGCATCCACACTCCATTGAGTTGTGCTTGGGGTGGCATTTTTCCTTTTGTTTGTGGGCTTTTTGCTTCTTTCTGTTCTGTTTGGTTTTTTTTAAAAAAAAACATATTGCTCTGCAATTATCAATCTCCATTTCCTTAGAAACAGCAACTCAGGTAACAATTTCATCTACCAGCTTATTGTTTTCATCAGCCGCTGATTAATATTAATTTTACATTAAACTAGAGGTTTAACTGAAGATCTGAATTTAACTTCCTAAGGTCCAAGATGAAGATGTAGAGAACACACTGGCCATGCTGCTATCCCAGAGAGGACACAGGTGCTCCCAACCCAGAAATCCCTAAGGATACCAAAGGCAGCAGGAGAACATGCAGCTTCCTTCAACTCTTCCAGGGTACTCCCTGTTTGCAGCAGCTGCCTTTCCAAAAATCACTTTCTCTGCTATTTCTCTTTTCTAAACTCATTTTACAGATGCCAGTACAGCAGAAAGCACAGACTACAAAAGAATTCAAGCTGTCAGAGGAAACTTTAGAAGAATTGTATCACCCGTGTGGAAGATGGAGTTCACTCTTCGTGGGATTTTCAGATCTGTTTCAAGTGAAAACACTGTGTCAGAGGGTTTTGTCCTTTTTTTTTAAATCTACCTCGGTGAAGATTTTATGAACTCTGAAGAACAACTCTAAAACCTGAAAACAGAATATTCACGATCAGGTCAATATTTTAGGGGTCAAAGGTAAAGTTTTCTTATTTGCAGTATTTTAGGAGGACTTCCAGACACACAAATACAAATTACTCTGAGATATGTAATTGCAGTTTGAAATATATTGTTTTCTCCATTAAACAGAAATCTACAGCATCCCTGACATCGATTTCTGTCATTTTGTCATGATAAACACTCAGGTATTAAGTACCTTCCACATCATGCAGCCAGGCATGATTCCAATTAGTGCTGAATAGAAGACAAAATGTCAGCTTAATGAGCTTCAATTTGCAGAGCCTTTGAACATCCAATGATATCATCACTTTGCCAATCATTTCTTGTACTTTGGCTTCTTTTTTCCATCTCACCCTCCCTGTCAAAAGGAAGTCTTTCAAATCCACAGAAAGGGAAGACATGAACAATGTCAGTCATTGGTCTGACTGAGCTAAAAGATCCAAAAATGACTCCCCAGTACATCAACAGAGAACTATGATGTGCACAATATTCCCTCAAAGCTAATTTGCTGCCAACATGTAGAGTAATTGGGGGAAAAAAGTCGACTTTAAAGTCATACTGTGAAAAAGATTTTTTTGCATGAAATCAACACTAAAGACCATAAATCACTGTCAGTCTGTGCCACTTGTTCAAATGAAGAAACAGTTTTTGTTCAGGTAAGGTGACAATCATTTCTTCAAAGGTGACTGGGCCAAGGAGCAGTTTTGCTGTCTGACTGGATGCTGAAAATAATCACTGCACTTTAAAAGAACGGATTTTATTTCTAATCTGTTTCCTAGAAAAAAAGAAAAACGTTTCCAAGAAGAAAAAGACAAATAGCAGAGCAGCTCTGCACAGTTCTGTGAGCTGCAGTGTCCGAGGCCAGCACAGGACCAGAGCCCTGAGCTGAGCTTTCTCTAGCTGGAATGTCCCCAAATCAGAACCTCAGATCCCTGCTCTTATCTGGGAGGGAGGGAAAACAGAAACACCACATGGCAGCAGAGAAGACAAGAGATAATGAATCAGGATGGAAGTGTGCAGTGAGACTGAGGAGCTCGTGGGCTCTGCAGGGCTGTGCTGTGAGAGATCCCAGCAGAAATCCAGTGGGAGCTGCAGGTGGGAATTGGGATGGAGGGAAATGGGATGGAGGGGAATGGGATGGAGGGGAATGGGATGTCCTGAGCTGAAGCCCTGCAGGAGGTGCTCCCAGAGCTCACAGCCCCACGGGCTGCACCATTCAGTTCCAGCAGGCTCCTGGCACTGCACACAGCTGTCCCATCCCCTTGGCTGGCAATCCCACAGAAGGCAGTCAGGATCCCTTTGCTGTCCCCTCTTTGTCACTCAGGGCTCAAAGCTCAGGGGACAGAGCCCAGCCCAGCCCATGGAGCTGTGCTGTGCCCAAGCAGTGCTGGGGCTGAAGGGTGGGTCAAAGCTCCTGGAGCTGGGAGCACACCCTGGGCTCACAGGGTGCAGAGCACTTGGCTGTCCCTCCACGGGATGGGACAGCAAATTCCATCCTTCTGAGGCAGCAAAGGCTTGGAGGAGCTGCTGCAGACACCAGGCTGGGCCAGTGGGGAAACAGCTGCAGAGACTGAATGGTGAAATGCTCAGCCCTGACTCTGTGCCAGAACATCATCCCAGCCCCACACAGAACCACCACAGGCTTGGGGCTTTCCCCCCTCACAGCTCCTGCCTGCCAAACTGAGCAAAAGCAGAGAAATCTCCCATTCTTTTCCTGCTAAAGCAGCATGTGAGGACCAGGCAGAGCAGAGTGAGGCACCCAGGGCACTGCAATCTGCCATGAGCATCTCAGCTGCAATTTGTTACTGGTTTTCCACTTGAAGGTTCCTTTCTGAGACTTTAATGTGGGAGCTGTATGGATTGGCTCATATTTCTCAGCTGACATATCTTCAGCCAAACTATGTCAGCTACAGGAGAGGGCAAGGCTTTGCACTGGCTCTGGGATTTCTTCTTCCCCCATCAGAAACCACATAAAAGAAAAATACAAATAAATCAGCTCTCCAAAATCGCTATTTATTACCTCATCATGAAACTGTCTACTGGACCCTGCAGTGGTATTGAGTAATATCATTACTTAAACCATAAAGAGGTTGTATTTATTACTCAGAATTGGGAAAATTAGCATCCATATGGATCTTATTGTTTTACGAGCAGTGCTGCTGCCAAAACAAGTGGTGTTAACATTCCAAACTACAGATTGTCACCATTTCTCGCCCAGTGTCTCATTCTTTCACGTGGTATTTCAAATACCTTTGAATTGAGGAACTGAGCAGATCACAGAACCTCTCCTATCAGATATATATCATTTAACAGCCAGACTACTGTTCAGAACTTGATTCATGGTGGCAGTGAGGGAATGGAATTAACATCTGATGACCTAAGGAAGAGAGACTAAATTGATTTTGGATAATCTTTCTTTAGAAAAGGGATGAGAGAAAAAGCACATTCTAAGAAATGTAACTACTTAATTTGCAATCCATAGCACCTTAGTAGGTAATCACAGACAGGATATCCCAACCTCCATCCCTGGAAAAATGATGGAGACACCATGGAATTAATTTCCAGGCACAGAGACAATAAAAGGGTCACTGGGAACAGCCAACCTGGATAAACCAAGGGCAAAGCAGGCTTGAATAAAGTGATTGTGCTCTGCAATGAAAAGGGAGAGCTGTCAGTGTTATTTATCTTGATTTGAGCAAGGTTTTGGTACAGACTTTACAGTGTCTGTACAGTCAAACTGAAGAGACACAGACTGGAGCAGAGAACTCACTGGGTCTGAAGAGGAGGAGTCAAGAGTCAGCCAACAAGGGGCATTGTCAAAGTTCCAGTGGGGCTGAAACAGCTGAACATTTGCTCCAAAAGGCTGCAGGAAGGACAGAGGACACTGTGCCACACTGTGGATGGCATCAGCTGGGGCAAGCAGGCAGTGTGGAGAGCAGGGTGTCACCCACGGGGACCTCAGAGCCTGCAGGAGCTGCAGGAGGGTCACCAAAGCAGGTTGATTCATCCTGGAGAACTAAACACCAACAAGAAATCGATTTGCTGTCTTCAACTGAGCGAAAGGAACTGCAGAGAAGACGGAGGAAGACTCTTCTTGAAGGAAGGGCAAGAACCCACAGATCTGAATTTTAACACCAGATATTCCAGCTAGAAATAAAGGCACAGGGATGTCACAGTGGATTGGTAAAGCACTGGAGCATGTGGCTCAAGGAGGCTGTGAAATCTCCACCAGTGCAGATTCTTCATAACTCAGCTGGACTTGGCCCTGAGCAACATGATGTGGTTTTGAAGTCAGACCTGCTTTGAGCAGGAGGTTGGGCTCGGTGACCTCCAGAGGTCCTTCCAACCCAAATGATTCTATGATGCTGTGAAAAAACTCCTGAATGAATGCTGGTCTCCCATTAGAGGATGTCCCTTCAGCCACTCAGGGGATGTTTGAAGTGGATGGCACTGCTGTTTTCCAAATTGCTGCACTTGTTCCATGGACGAGGAGAAGCCACCTCCCTTCTGTTCAACAACTGTCTTGAACACATCATGAGGTAACACAAAAAGGCAGTTTTCAAAAGAACTAAAAACTGTTAATAAAGTTCTGAGCAAGCATTCCATCCTATGTACAGCAGACATTTACTGAATATATTTAGCTGTATTATTTGGAAAAATCCAAGATCACAGAAATTACACTCCCAAAATTCAGACACAATTAGAAATAATATCAATAAGCAGATTCAGTCTGGCTTTGCCATACACTGATCTTCACATATAAAGCTCATGTTCCTTCTGCTTCCAAATCAAGAGATTCTATTGCAAATCGACCATTTCTGCAGACTAACACAGCATTTTTGCCTCTCTGCTCAGAAATTACATTACACCACCTCAAACGCTGCAGTCACTACCTGTTTGTGCCTTAACCTGTTCATACTTGATCCTTTCTGACTTCAGTATTCCTTTATACAACTTTAATTTGAGAAATAATTTCACAGCACGTACATCTTATTGTCTATTAGTGTTAATCATTCCTTGCAGCCACAAGGAATGCACACAAACCCTGCAAAGCCACACCTAGTGGATGTGTTAAAACCTGGCATAAAGATCCTTTACATCTCACTGATGAGCAAAACTGATCTCATTTCTAGTCAGAGGAATTATTCTATGTTTAATAACATCTAGGTAGGAAATAATCACTTTTTCCTAATCAAGGAGTGCTGGTATAAAATGAAATTACTGCCATATGATCTACACCCTGCCCCTAGACAAGTGAAATTATACACTCCACCTTCTCAGCTGCCAATATTTAAAATGAAACAAAACAAAGAACATAAAAACGCTGATTGCAATGTCATAATAACTACCAGATATATTCAATTTCATATTATAGAAAGTCCATTTTGCTGAAAAGAACTCCATCTCAGATTCAGAGTTCATGTTATGTGATGAGCTAGTTTCTATGGCAACTGCTTTCTCTTTTACATACACTGTAGACAGCACAAAATGTCTGTTGTCTCCTAAGTTAACTTAACATTTTTAATCAGCAGATGACAATTTGTGCACTATTATGTATGGCTTCCAAAAATGTCTCTAAATATTTCAAGTGCTGGGCAGTCTGAAGTATAAAAGGAGAGAGTGAAGTCATACCTCCCACCCAAATTCCTCACAATCCAATTTTAGCTCTAATTAAGAGTGAGAGTCGAGGAAAAACATGGCAGACATCAGAGAGGATCACCCAGTGTGGCCGAAGGACACTCTGAAGGTTGCAGGAAGTGAGGAGGTGGCAGATGTTTGCAGCTGGATCAACAGGTGTCTGAAAAGGATCTCAGGCTGGGGCAGCAGCTCAGAGTGTGACACAGGAGCATGCAGGTGGCCAGGTGAGCTCACCTGGGCAGGAGGGGATGTGCTCAGGACAGCAGAGCTGATGGAGGAGCCCTGAGGCTGCCCTGCCTGCTCAGCCCAGGGCCAAGGCTCATTTTCACCTCTGAGCTCACAGATTATTTTCATGCTGCAGCCCAAACTCTTGCAGAGCTCCTCTGCAGCTCCTCAGGTGCAGTGAAAACCAGCCCTGGGGACTATCAGGATCTGAGTATTGCCACAAGAAACTGCTGCATTTCACAGCAATACTCTCAGTGAAAGCCCAGTGTGAATGTCTCTGATTTCAGCAATATTCCCCCTCAGTGGGATCCATCACAGCCCTGGGTCAGCAGACTCTGAATAACAACCAAGGAAAACCACACAAGTGCTGCACCAAATATTTGGTACTTTGAATACTTCCCATCAACAGTCGTGTTCATGATCCTGGGCTGCCTGGTGGCAAATGAAACATGCTGCAATACAGCCAAAAGCTTTGGTTTGGGAAAGGCTAAAAGGGAATGGCTGCTGGCTGCAGGAGGCTGACTGGCAGCCCAAGAGCGACTCTCCAAGTAAAATACAACAAACAAGTATTTAGATTGCAACTCCAGGATTTAGACTGGCTGCAGAGAAAGCCTGCATAGCAAGCAGTGGATTTCTTCTCATGCCAGACATCCTTCTACTGAGAAAAGGGAAGGAAGTAGGAAAAAAAGAGTCATATAATGTATTTACTCTAAATTGTAAACAGAAGTGACTTCAGCAGCACCATCAGCACCTGAATGTTCCTCTGGCTACATCTATCTGTACTCTCCAGATATCCTCAAGCCAATTGCTTCCACTGATACTGGTAGAATAACCATGGTGTTTGGAGATATTAAAACAATTCCATGCAGCAAAAGGGTTGATCAGTGATTTATCTGTAGGTAACAATAGAATCTTTCAGATCAAAGTTGAAGAAAGCCTCCTATTCTGAAAAAAAAACCTCCCCAAATCCTTCATATTGAGGTAATACTGAAAAGTTAAGTGCTACAGCAGTATTTACATACAGACAGAAAGTGGGCAAGTGTTGGGTATTTAGCTATCACTAAACATGTAGGTAATGTCTCTATTGGGTTCTTTTCCTGCATTTCCTCTGGTCAATACTTGACAGAGCTCTGCAGCAGACATCCACCCTTCACACATCCATGGAGCCACGAGAAATGTCTTTTGCCCCCAGTTCGTTGATATATTAATTATCTACACACAACCATAAACACACACCAAGAATCTGCTGAAATGAAAATAACTATCATTGCTGGAATGAAAATAGTGATTGCTGTTGGTTTTTTATTTGAACTCCACAGGTTCAAGCAGCTCAGAATTGAGACAAAACCAGGTGTGAAGCAATAGATGCAGAAAGATCATTGATTCCAAATGCAAAGAAGCCAAATTTCCAAAGAGGAGAAGCCAGGAAAGAAGTGATGGGGTGTGGAACATGGGACAGCAGGGCAGGAGCTGCTGATCCCTGAGAAGGGAAAGCAAACCAGGATGGTAAAGGCCAAGAGGATCATGGAAAGTTCAAAAAGCAAGAGAAGAAAAAGGAAACAGATACTTCAGCCATGGATTATGGACAGTTCAAAAAGCAAGAGAAGAAAAAGGAAACAGATACTTCAGCCATGGATTATGGACAGTTCAAAAAGCAAGAGAAGAAAAAGGTTTGTGGTTGGGTTGGGGGGGTTTGGACAGCACCTTATTAACTCTTCTTACCACCTCCAGCCTGTTAGTTGGGGTTTTTTGTAACAAGCTCTGCTCTCCATGTTTGTATTCACACAGCTTCAGAACTACTCAAGGTTTCCTTTCCCAACCAAGAAGGGTCTTCCAAGAGCCCCAAGACACCCCAGAAGAGCAGCCATCTCTCACAGCAGCCTCATTTTTTAGAGTACAAACACTGTCTGTTACAATCAAACCCTATGACATCAGTGCCACATGCAGGCACAACGTGCCTGAGCACTCTTGACCCAATTACCAGTGGCTGAACAGCTGGACTGGCCAATTATCTCAGAACACAACCTGGACAGAGGATTCAGCTTCCTCCTGGAAACTTTCTTTCCTCTCCTTGAGTGCCAAGCGCTGTATTTGAAGTTACAGGGTACATTTTATTTCTTCTTCTTGCCCAAAGGTCAGCAGTGGAAGAGGAGCATGAAAATGATCTAACTCTGAACAGCAGCTGGAACATGGAAATCTTTAGCTGGTTGAGGGCACAGGTCAGGTGCTGGGGAGAGAGGGATATTCCAAGGATAAAGGGAAATACAAGGGCACAGCTGGCACCACAGACACCTCAGCCTCTCTGCTTCAGCTGTTACAATTTCCTATCTCATTTTGCCAAGCAAACTGGATCTATTCTTCTCTGTATCCTCAAGTCTTGCTTCAGAAAATCACTGATTCTGTAGCAAGAGTGTTTTTACTGAAACAAAGGAAGATCTCTGTCGTGCAAGGAGCTCCCTGTTTTGTGAGCTAAGGTAGAAACTGAATTTATGTAGGGAGGTGCAGAATGAATGAGCAACCAAAGAGTAACTTGAGGATGCTCCTATAGGAAATCCAGAAAATAAAAAAAATCTGAATTAAATAGAAGTAGGGATTCAAAACTACCCTTTAAAAAATACATAATCTTGTGTGATTAGCTACTGTTTAAAGAATAACAACATTATGGCAGTTCATAGAAAACGTATAGGATTTAAAAGCCTACAAGAACACAGCATGGCACAAAAGCCTTTGTACTGCTTTGACTTTTACTGACCTACAAGTCAATTTACTCCTCCCCAAGCATTACAACCCCAGGTGAAAAAATCAGAGCAAGCCTCCTAGAAATGGAGAAATCCAAGCGGAATGCAATTGTTATCCAGAAATTTGTCAGCAACACAAAAGGGGATACGCTTAAATCAAATTCCTTTCTTGAAAATATATTAAACTTACATTTCAAGAAGCAGTAACATTGTTTTTTATTTAATTAAAATCCGGCAATGCATTGAACTGTTAATTTTTATACTCTTTTTGTCATTTAAGCATTCATAAATATATTCACTTTTGAATAAAATCTATTTTGTATACTGTCTTTCACAGTATCTGTAGACGTACATAAAAGTAGAGACCTTGGATATGCAATAAAAAAAACTAAGTTAATCTTTACAGAATTAGTAAAATAAATTGATCTGCAGTACTCAGTCGTAGCTGTCATTAAGAATATAGTAAGACATACATATTTTAAATACGAATATTAAGAAATATGCATTCGCTACTCTTTCATATGGAAAAGGATTTAAGAAAGACTTCCAATGAATACCTTTAATAACGGTGCTTTCACATCATCCACCCAACACTCAGTAGATAGGTCCTTCAAACCAAGCTACTCGTATGTGATTAACACTAATTATTATTTAAATTTTTCCAATAACCCAGCAAATCCACTTTTCCTTTCGTGAAGCAAAATGGCTTCCACTCCTATTTCATCTCACCTTTGCTGGGATACAAAGCATGCCTAAAAATTGCTGCTGTCAAAGATGCTTCCAATTTAACAGGTTTTTGAAATGCAGCGCTGTTAAATACCCATTAAATGACTGGGTTATCTTTGTTAAGACACTGACAAATGTTTCATAAAGGACATTGGCCATTAGTCACATCAGATATCCAAAACACGCGTTTTTAGTAAACATATGCAAAGATTAAAAAAAAAAATTAAAAATCTGTGCTGTAATTCTGTAAGAAACACCAGTATTGTCTGCTGAGCTCACTGCAAAGACAGAGGTGGATTCTAACACAAAGACCAGAGGAAGGAACGAAGAGCAATTTATTTTCCCAAATGGAAAAATCTGCGTCCTTGAAAGCTGGGAGAGTCTCACTAGAATTTAAACAAACAACAGTTCTTCTAGTCAAAGCAACTGCCTTTTCTTCCCTGATTTACATGTCATTTTCATGGCAGCAATGTTCAAGTGACTGTACAGGGATATTCAAACTACAAAGAAAAGCTCTGTAAAAAGGCCAAACTCTGCTTTTCAGACTGTTCAAATTCCCCCATTAGCTGCGAAAATTCCCAGCTTTCCAGAAAACACCTGTGGTAGCCTCATTGATTCCCTGCAAACAGAAAGCACAACCAAACTTTGGGCTCCAACCTTTGCCAGAAACAAACCCCAACAGCACAAACCAGAGCTGGACTTGCAGACACCTCCCAGTTCTCGGATTTTGCTTAGAGTCTTTTTCCCTTTGTATTCAGCGTTACAGGAACTGCGATGAGCACTGTATAATTCTATATAATTCCAAAATTGTCTTTTCTTAACCTGGGAGTTACAGCTCTGCTTTGTCCGCAAAAAAAGCCCAAAAAACCCAACAGCAGGAATGTAGGTGAGATGAGGCTGCAACTCTGCAAAGACTCGCACACAGATCCATAGCTGAGATCAGTCTATCTTGGGCCAAAATAAAAAAATGCAAAGATAAAACCAATCCCTTGAACCATTTAAGTCTTTGTTCGCTCTTACAATACAGCGGAAAATAAAAGGAGAGGTTTAATTTTTTTTCAGAGGCCACCTGAGTATCCCCATTCCTTCCCAAGCGTTCTCACAAAGTACATCCCGTTTTCGTTGGAAAACCACAATGGTGGGAATGGAGAAATAAGTCCTGTCTTTGCAATATATCTCTCAACCTCCCCCAAGGAGCCATTTGCTGTCTAACAGACCTCCTTAAGACAGATTTCGATAGTCTGAGCCGTCCAAAGTAAAAAAACCGATTGATTTCAAAAGTAAATTTTCAATTCTGTTCCACTTAGCTACGTTAGAGGTGCTGGCAAAAGCCACAGCCTACCAGTCTAGAGGAAAGTAGAGTGAAAATGCCTCCTAGTCTGAGCCTAACATCTCCTAGGGAAGGTGGTGGTGCGCGGAAAACGTGTCATTAACGATGCTTTACCAAAATGTCCAGTTTTGGGATAAAATAATCCATGCGTGATAAGCAATTCTAACGCTGATTAGGAAAGATTATTTTCGAAAAACTCTTTAAACCAGAAAATCACCATAGTTTTTTAAATATTGCCGTTGCAGGCCTTTTTAATAAAGGCTCTTAGGAAAATATACCATGCCATCCTTACAAAATAGATTGAAAAAAAGGCAATAAGACGGTTTTTGAAGTGAAAACTCATAAAGATCATTTTCCATGCTGACAGTGTGCATTTCATCCAGAAGTTTGAAGAGTCAAATGCTACCCCAGCTGGGGGTTATTCTGCCAAATGGCTTCCAACAGTGACCACAGAGATGGAGGATGGGAGGGGTGCGTGTGTGGAGGAAAACAAACGTGATGGTAAGCGACCCCAAACCCACATCATCTTATCAAACATCCGACATACGGCGCCAAACACACAATGCAAATCTAGAATACAAAAACTGAAACAAAAAAAAGACATGAACAAAAGGAAATAAAGCCATTCGTGAGTTACCTGCAGAGATTTAAAACAAAAAAAAAGCACACGAATGAAGCAGATATAATTCACATGGATTTGCCCAGGAAGGAGAAAAGGAGGGGTGAGTGTGAGGGCTGGGGGGGGAAAAAGAACAGATACCTTTTTTTTCCTTAAACAAATCCATCATGAAAGAAAATGAGACAAGATTATAAATAGGCCGAGTTATAGCGCACCATGGGATTTTTAATCTGGCTACCTGTGGTTTTTGCAGTTAAAGCCCTATTCAGCAGTAGGAAGGGAGGGGGGAAAGCGGAAAAAAAAAAAAAGATAAAAAAAAATAAAAACGAAATCACGTTTATGTGCCAGTTTCGCAAACGCTCCCCCAGCGAGCACCACCAACAATGCTGGCAAACAGGAAACACTCATTATCAGCAATTTCTAATCAGCGGACGCCTTTCCAGCGTTATTGATCATTACCTGGCCGTCTCGTTTCTTGCCTTCTTGACTTTGGCTCTCATGGTCTGCCATGGCAGTGCGGAGCTTTTTCTCCAGTTTCTCCATCTCCCGTCGATGGTCTCGGACCAGGCAGTCCTGCACTGCGTTGTGCTGCTGGAATAGGTGCGTCTTCTCCTGTTCATGCTCCAGCTTCAGCTTCACTATCTGATTGGACAGGGAGGAGTACAGTTCATCAATAGAACATCCTTGTCGTCATGACAACTCGTCTACAGCTTAATTTCCCCCTTAATTTCATCAAGTTGGCAATTTTATTTTTACGTCACTCTTACCTCACCTCTTAAAAAGCCACCGTTAGCGTGACAGAATTCCTCCAGACAATCCCAACAATGGAGACAACCGAGCAAATCCAGCGCATCCTTACCCAATTTGTTGGTACAAATGTCGGAGCGTACGAAAAAATAATATAAGGGAAAAAAAAAGGGGAGGCATTGTCGCATTGTGTGGCGGGTGCCCCCGTATCCCGCTGCTGCTCCTCAGCAGGGCTGAGGATCCTAAATGGTTAAATAGGCAGCCTGCTCGCCCCTTCGCTTAAGTATACAACACACACAACCCCCCACCCCAGCAATTAAAGCTTCGCAAGATTTCTTTATGATTTCCAAAGCGAACGCTCTTCCTGCGATATTCCTCAACGCTGGCGCATGGAGTTGTCTATTTTTTTTTTCTCTTAAATAAAAAAAAAGAAAAAAAGGCAAGAAAATGATAAAAAAAAACAAAGCTCCATTATCCCGTTGTCAGCTACGCTATCCCAACATAAACAGATGTATGTGTTCCAGAAGGGCACCTGCTGTGCCGCAAGCTTGCACCATGATTTCATAAGAAGCCCTCTATTCTCAGGAGCCGTTCCCAGTCCGCACCACACTGGATGCTGTGACCTTGGCCACTCTTAGCCTCTCCCCGCTAGCCTGAATGGCAGCCCGAGACCAAGGGCCTGGTTGCCGCAGCTTTGATATTAATCCTCCCGCCTGCGCACAAAGGCACCCTACCTGGCCTGCACACTGGAGCGGCCAGGCCGCCTTTGAAGCAGGTGATGAATAGGGACGGCAGGAAGCCGCTTCCCCACTGAACTCCGGGCCACACAGCTGCTAAGAACAGTCACTTGGATTTTTCTTCAGTTTTGGTGGATTTCGGAGAAGGAGGAGGGGGGGGGAAGTAAGAAAAATAAGACAAAAAAAAAAGAAGAAGAAATCTCTTATCGTGAACATGGTGGGGTATTTTCAGCATGAGAAAGGAGGAAAAAAAGAGCGGACGGGAGGAGCCGCTGTGTGAGCGCCGAGAGCGCCCGGCACCTTATCTTAAAGCTGTAGCAGTCAATTCTGGAAGGATATCAGCTGTTTGCCCAGATTCTGCGGGGAAAATTTGAAGCGAAGTTAAAATAAATTTTCAGAAAAAGGGTATTTTCTCAACCTGCAGATCAGCGGACTGCGAGCTCAAAAGGCAAACGTGCCATTCGTGCTGCGGTTGGAGCATCTCCCGCAAACGGAGCGAGGAGAACAGATGCAATGTTGCACGGTTTGATGTGTCTACATCATTTAATAACACTAAAGAGCTCATTAGGAGATGCCTGAAGGCCCTGCAGGGGTTAACCCCTCACATAGTCCATGCTGGGCCTGGGATCCTCACACAAAATTCTGTACGCCAGGTTTTTGCCCAAGGTTTCTGTACAAAGCTGTTCTCTCAGGTGCTCGCGGTGTCCTTCCTGTGCCCAAGAGAAAAAGCTGTTGCTCACTAAAATACCTGTAGAGCGTTCACTGATTTAGGAGAAGAAAATGTTTAGCGTTTCTTCTGAAGTCAGACCTGATCAAATAGAAATCGTGTCAACAGGAGAGGCCTTTTCCTTCAATCATTTTGTTGTCTTAATTACTGGGTTTTCAGCTGGTTGTGCCATGTAGGTCTGGGCTAAGGCAGTTTGCTGTGGGCAACTTCAATTACTGAGGCTGTCACTTTTTTAACAGAAGACAAGGCAGCAGGAAGGGAATGTGACCCTGACGGGACAAGGGACAGCTCCTGCTTGTCCAACTCTTCACACATTTACCACACCGACCAAAGCCAATGGTTTGATTTAGTAATCTCTTCACTTAAAGCATTTATAGAAACAAAGTTTTGTAATTTATTAGGTGGAACGAGCAAAAGGCTCTTCAGCAGGTGAGGTGTTCCCCCAGCTGCTAGGTGGGAAGAGAAAGGGTGGTACCATGAGGAGAGATGTTTTACAAAAGGCAAATTTGTTGAAGAAAAATCAAAAAACCTCCTCACTTAAAGCCACATATTCCCCACGATGGTTTTGGTTGCTATTTTAAAGAGATTTCTAGCAGGGAGTAGAGGTGAAGAAACAGGAGAAGAGAGAAAGGATGAGGACCAGAGCATTTTTGTCCCTCAAAGACCTCTAAATGCATCTTCCCTAAAGATTGTTAGCAGGTATTCCACATTCCCAACCAACAGAACACGTAACACAAAGTGCCTGAGCAGCCATTCCCTGCAGCTCCTGCTCTCCTCACAACTGCTGCCAAGCACTACAGCTTCTCCTCCACTCCTCCCTCTCTCATTCTTGTATTGTTATTGGGTTGTTTTTTTTGAAGGAAAAAAAATTAATTTATACCAAAAAAACAGAAAGAGAAAAATCCGTGCTGCTTTTCAGCAACAACAGGACTTCTTCATCACAGGAAACGGCATGAAAACTGTATTAATTCTTCATAAACCAGACAGATTCTGTCTCCTCTCTGAGGCAGAGAGCACCTTTATGAATGATATAACAAAACCACCTCCTTCAAAAACTGTGTGGTGTTGAGATCTGGCTGCATCTCGCCCTGGCTGCTGAGCACTTCATCAGATCCCATTCCAGAGTGTGTCCAGTGCAGCAGCTCAGTGTGCACAGGACAGGCAGTGCTAGGTGCTGCACACTGCAGCCAGACAAGCAACACGACCTTCACAATGGGCATTAGGGGTGACAATGAAAGGAAACATTCATTAAACAATCGTCTGTGCCCAATTACCATAATCACATGGCATTCACTGTGCCTTGGATGTTTCCTCATCTTGTCCTCCCAAAGATGAAAATCTCTTATTCCCTTTCTTGCACATCTGTTCCTGGCCTGGACACAAAACCAGGCAGGAATGCCTGTCTGACCTGGCGGAGTCTTTCTTACCACTGTTGTTATCAAGTAATGCAAATATCTGAAGATATCTCTTCTTGCCTGAATTCTTCATTTTTTAATTCTCTCTACAGTATCACAGAACCACATTCAAGGCAACAGCCAACAGGTGATTTACTAGTGATTTACCATCATTTACTGGTGATTTACCATCACCAGAACTACACTATTTAGCTTTTAATTACACTATTTAGCTTTTAATTACACTATTTATTTCAACTTTAACTTTTAATAAATTTAAATTTCCTTACTCACGCAGAGAGAAGAATTTTAAGAAGGAAACAAAATTCTTACCAAAGAGCTAAAAAAAGAATAATCCAAGAACTGTGGCGGTCTCTTGTCACTCACTCACTCACTCACAGATACACACCAAAGGTGCCAAACAAATCTGGCACTGCTGGTTCTCACCCAGGACATGATGAGCACAGGCAGATGGAACTGGGAGATGCTTTAGGACAACTTGCTAAAACAAGACAATCCAAGGCAGAGCCAAGGTGAAATCCTGCTGCTGCTAGCAGCCTGAAGAACAAAGAGCAACCATAAACAGCCTGCTGATTGCAGGAGGTATTTTCAGAAGCCAAGTACTTGTAATATAATCAACGCCAGCAAATACCTTTTGAAAGTCCCTAATTTAGACAAGACCTTCTACTACCCAGTCTCTGCTTTTACATCACACGCTAAGTTTAGGCTTTTCAATTTTAGAACAATTTCAACTTGTTCTCAAGAACAAGCACCCCTTTGAAATTCCTTTTAGAGTCCCCAAAGGAGGGAAAGGAAATTAGTTAGCTCACTACCTCTTTGAAAAATGTAACTGCTACAATAAATATTTGACACCAAAGTATGAAAATTCATGTAAATTTATGTCTGCAATTCCAGAAATGTTTAAAGTAACACCCATATAAAATACGGTGTTGCAAGGCAGGATGATTTTATAAGCACTGTTTTAGCATGACTGAACAGAGGGCTGCAGAAGCCACCAATGCATGGCATGTGTCACAGCAAAGAATTCAGCTAAACTCACTCTGCAGAACACCTACAGCACGTTTGCTTTCAGTATTTCTATCTCAGAAGCATTTTGGTGTTAATAAATCAGGTGTTCCTTCATTGCCCTGCTCCAAACCAGCCCCACCCTCTGCCCAGGCAGGCACAGCACATCATCTGTCCCCAAATAACAACTCCAGCAAAACCCAGCCTTTTCTGCCTCCTAAGCCTATAAATAAACGTGGCTGTTCCGTGAGGATATGGGGATTACCCATCTCTGCAAACACTGCTGCTGAAAGTAATCTGATCTAGCAGGCTGCAGCAGTGAGTATTAATCATGTTGGGGTTTGGTTTAGCATAACTTTGGGCAGAAAATCTGCACTGCAAGGTAAGGGAGAAAACCAGAACCACTTCTACCTTTGCAGCAGGTAAATTAAATGGATTTTAATCGACTATTTTTTTTTTTTTTTGAGATTTTTCTGTAAGTTGAAATCCAAAGGTCTCCCAAGATTTAGGGCTGTATGGAGCCAAGGGCAAATGGGACAGTGAAAAATACATCTGTGCAGAGCCACACATTACCACTGAAACAGCAAGTAGACATGGGGTGATGTACATGACTCTATTTCATTGCAGTAATTTAATTGGCAGGACTGTGTTTCCTGTAATACTAACACCTTCTCACCAACCAGCAATAATTCTATTCCAATGGCAAACTAAGCATTTCAAGAAAGCACTCAGGGTTTATCCAAGGACCTGCTCTGAGCACAGCACTGCCTGAGCTGCTGCTCACTGCAGCACCATTTGTGTTCTGCTTCACTCCCTCTCCCTCCTCCCTCCAAGAGCATTCTGTTGACTACACAGGGAGCTCAGGCTTTTAACTCTGAATCACACACAGCTCGATGCCTGAAGGAGACACTGCAAATACCCATCTGTCTGGTTAACAATTCTGTCAACAGCATTGGTACCAGGAGAAGATTTCCACCCACTCTCCACTTGGAGGTTAAATTCATCTCCTTTTCCCATTTGTGAGTTTTAGCTATAAAGTAAAAAGTTGATGTTGATTGAAGAAACTATTCCTCAGATATTCTGCACAAATGGTATTCATCTGTGTGTTCGGATGGTTCAAAGGAAGCATTTATGCATCCTAGATTAATTTATTAAATGAAATTTATGCAGCTTGTTGCTGATGACATGAAAAATTTAGAGCTTCTACTAACGTGCTCATTTGGCCTCCTTGCAAGAACAGACTGTATTTCAATTATCTTAGAGTACAGACAAAGAGGAGAGGAACAAAGCTTTTCACAAAGACTCTCCTTATAACTGAACCAGCATACTGAAACTGGATTGTGGATCTCTGCAAATGAATGGTCAGGTTAATGTACAGCTAAGGAGCACCTGGAATGTTGGTGTGTCTGAGGAAGAGCAGATTTCAAACAGGTCTCTGCAAGTGTTTCCTTCACTTGGGTGGGTGACAGATTGGTGAAAGAGGAGCTAGAAAAACAGGAAAGGAGAATGAGGCCAGAAGAAGAGTTCGGGTGGAAGTGCAGTGGCAGGAACTCTTAAAGGAACAAAGGTGTGAGGACAAAGACAGCTGAAGGATAAGCTTTTTATCCCTATTAGTGTTAATTACAAAATTAATATTTTACCTGGGAGAACCTCACTCTTTTCTTTAAATTAACCTCACTAGAAAGTTATGAAAGACAAAAAGATCTACAGAATATTCTTCCTCTCCTCTCAAGAACACTTCCCACTGCTAAAATAAGAACAGTTTCCTAACACCACTTCAGATATTGTCCTTGCTGCTGGCAGGTAACATTACAAACATGCTTTTTTCACTCTTAACCAGCTATTTTGCACTTCTTTACCTCACTTTCTTTATTATAAAAGGCATATTTAAGCTCAACCACACCTTTGTCTTGCTCCCAACTTAAAGGCATTGTCTATTGACTTGTCTTTAGCTTGATTTCAAAGTGACTTCATTAAATACCCAGGAACATATTTCTGAAGGTGTCTCTTTCTTTCCTATTTGGATAAGTAGGACAAGATGACAACTCCTAATTTCTTCACAACTTTTACAGAAGTCAGAATCCAACAATAAATGTCACAAGAAAGGATTTCCTGAGATACAGGGAGATTCTTCAGCTATCATGTAACAACTTTCCACTTTCCTATGGAAGCATGAATAATTATTTTTACGTGGAAGGAACACAGTTAATGGCGAACCAAAGCAAAAAGATTATTTATGTATTTAGGCTGGCATTTTATCTCAGAGAATATGGCCATAACTCATCAGGTAACACCATCCTGCTGTGACCATAACTCATCAACTGTTCCACTGTGTGTTCTCTCCCCACTGGGAAAATAAAATTTCCTACACTTTGGCTGTCTTACTAATCTTGCATCTCATTTATTTCACATTCACTCAGTCACAGCACTTCAGCAACTTTTTCCAGCAAAAGATGGGTGTAATAGTGATCACAGTGCTTATTAAAGGGCTGGGTTTTTTTTAAAGGACAATTAATGTTATTTAAGCATTAGGATCACATTAAATTCACTGAAAGTGTTCCATTGTTGACAATTTATGAAAATCTGCTTCAAACAAAGGTGAGCTTGTGCTTGAGTGTGCTGGGAAATGCATGAAGCTCTGTCCCACCTCTGCCATGGAACCAGCACTCCCAACAGCTGTGCTCACAAAGTGCTCAGCTGACACAGATATGGGGAAAAACAGCAAATTCCTCAACTTTGCTGTCCAGTTTGACTACAATCCATTGCTGAAAAGCCTGGCCACATGCTCTCTCAAACATTTGGGCTTGTAGAAGATGAACTCATCAGAAACACTCCCCAGGTATGTTCAGCTAAATTGAGGATGCAATTAGAAAGTAGGGGGGAAAAAATGGAAAAAAAGACCAAAGGGAGGGGGTGCAAGAAAACCAAACAACCTTTCTTCCTGTGCTGCCAGTGCCATAAAGGCCAACCATAGATACTGCAGCCATTTCAAAGGCAGGAAAGGCTGAGCCCTTGGCTGTGCTGGCCACTGGCTTTGAAGTGCCGAGAGCAGCTGCTCCCAGCAGATAGGAACTGAGCTGCTGCTGCTGCTGCTGCTGGAGTTATTTCTTTTCCTTCAAAATATACTTTCAAATCTAACAGCTGCAAGTAGAACAAAGTTGAGCTAAAGTATATTTAAAGAAGGGAAAAAAAAAATAAAAGCCACCAGTTTCTGTCGAAGTGTGTTCTCAGTGGACACTTCAAAAGCAAGTGGCACCGAATGAGAGGGAGTTGGAACCAGGAGGGACATGTGGCAGCTGAGACTAAATCCTGCCAGATCCAAAAGTTCCTTTTTGCTTTATTAATGGATTCGAGTGCATTTGAAAAGTTAACAAAGCATTAACTGCAATGGTTTTGTCCAAATGCTTTTTGAAGCAAAGGAAAAAGATAAGTAGGTATCAATATATCAGGTTATTTGTTGTTATAAATACCAGATAAATGTCAGTATGTAGCATATCCGCAGGCAGAGAAATCATTCAGCCCCAGAATGAACAATCCATGTAATTTTTTTGAAATCAATATTCAAGGAGAGTCCTGTGACGTCAGCCATTCCTATGAAGCAGGTAAGTGAAAGCACTGCTCCTGCACTCCCAAAATGTTCCTCATTTTGGAGAACTGGATAACACATCAGGTAATTTGTTTCTTCATTACCAATTTGATTAAACTTACGGGCAACTGAATTGTCCAGGTGCTGTCAGTGCTGCTCCTGCCACTCACCATGGCAGCCACCAAAAAATAGATCTGTAGGGCAATTTCCCTTCCCTTTATGTCTAAATTCCGTTTGACAATTAGATTCAGACACTTGAGGCAGAACATCTCAAAGCAATTACTGTATTTCTCAGGTAGCTCAAATATCCAGGGTTTTGGTTGGGTGTCTATTTCCAACTGAACTCTGCTGGAGCTCTCAGAATGTATCCCCACTTCTAACTCACTGCTCTATTTAAACAGCTTCAATCAGTCTATTCCTCACCAAGCAACAACTAAAGAAATATGCAGTAAAACAAGGCAAGTCTGCTTTAAAAATGGCTTAGAAGTTCTGAAGCATAAATAGAGAGCAGTGCAGAGAGACAGGAGTTGGAAGCACTGAAAGGAAATTTGGAGAGTGGAAGGACTGAGCTCATCCTGCTCGTGGTGGGGCTGGAGGGGCTTTGTTCTGCAGAAAGAGCCTCCAAAAACCATCACTGCCACTGATAACCACTGCAAGCTGCAGCAAGGGTCACATCTTTTTCAAGCTCACCAACTTTCAAAGAACATTCCGGATGAAGTACAGAGAGAAATAAATTTTTTAAAAGGGCATAAACAGGATTCCACTGAAAATTCTTCTGAGGCTCTCATTGTTTAGGGCTGAAACCCTTGGGTTGCACTGATGTTGCACAGAGCTTAGCTGTTCTTTCTTACAGTAAAAGCAGCTATCCTAAATAAAATAAATGGGAAGCAGTAAACATCTCTGTTTACCACAACATAGCAACGTCAAAAGATCCACCAAGAACATTTTAACTCATATTAATTTCTTGGTTTGTGGGGTTTTTTGACACAGCCTCCAGAGGGTCTGAATATAAGAAGACATAAAACCAAACCATGACAATATTAGACATCATGAGTGCAAACTCAGCTGAGTATTTGGCAGAAAATTTTATCTATGGTTTAGTGGATCTTACCATAGATAGTAAAAAAAATTACCATTTGTAGGTAGGAACAGGAATGTTGTAACTCCTGATACACTGCAAATTAGTATTTACCTCTACAGATCATTCTCCTAAGCCTGGGAACAAAATCTTTGAAGAAATGCTTACTTTGGATTTTAAAGATGCACTACAAATTACGAGAAGTGTAAAGAAAAAGGTGAGCCAACTATATCACTAAAATGATGTGAAAAAATTATTAAATAAAAAATTCTGCCTTAAGTGACCCTAGAACTTCCCATTGCCCTCCTTCCAGTGAGTCCTTGACACCTCCAACTTCCTCACCTTTACTGCACAAATCCTCAGTATCTCTGCCTATTCCTGAATCCCCAAATACAGGAATCACCCTGAATAACATCACCCAGTGAAGCTGCACACCTGTGGGATGTCCCTCATCCCTCACCACGGCAGAGGCCAATGTGTCACCTCTGCCAGGTGTCACACAAGTGGTGACATTGACAGCTCTGAGTGAGGACAGGGAAAACGCTTTGATCTGAGCCAACAGACTCCTCCTGTCCAAGAGCCACACACAAAACACACCATTGTTCCTTCAGGCACAGAGCAGGGTGGCTCTCAGCACCTACCAAAGTGGTTTTGTTCCTAAATTCCCTGCAAAAGCCTCTTCCAGATGGAGCAGAGCAGTTCTGGCACCAAAGCCAACCTCAGCATTTCATCCTCTTATGGCACAGAAGATAAACAGAAACAAAACCACATTTCCTGGTGGAAATGCAAACTCATATCCACACAAGAACAGTGATAAGGGAGAACTTTGATGGGTTAACCACCTCAATCCTGTGAAGTGCTCAAAGAAGTCTTCCAATCCTTCAGCAGGTGTTCCCAACAAAGGCCACTTTAGTTTGAAGACCAAGAACCACCTCCCAGCAGTTCTTAGTGCAGCTCCTTAGCCCCAAGTCTGCATCACACAATAATTCTACTTTTTTCCCCCCTTTACACTTCACAGCACTAGTGAACTAAACTGTCTTGTCTCCACCCAAATGTTTCCTGAACATTTCCCAACCCTGCAATCACATTACAAAGAAGAAAATCACCATCAGTGGGCCAAAACAAGCATTGGTACGAACACTCCCTGCATCAAAAATGATAAAAAGAATAAACAGCTTTCTTGACAAGAAGAAAAACAGATAATGCATTGAATTGTTTAACCTGGTGATTATGAAAATAGGTGTTGCCACCTGTAAGCCTGGGAAACTATTTGAGAGTGTCAGAGGTAGGAAGGATTGCGAAGAGGAAACAAAAAGTATTTTCTGTGTAAGTTCTTCCCCCTCCAAGGCCCAGCACAAAACTCTGCGTATCTAGAAATTGTGATTTTATAGGAAAGGCAGCAACACACAGTGACCTACAGCTGCAGGAAGGGGTTGCCCTCCTCCCCTCCACCTGGAGGAGCAAAGCAACTGACCTGTTGTTCATATCTTTTCTTGATCTCCTCCAACTGCCAGGAGAATTCTTGGGCTTGCTTTTCCCGGAGCAATTTTGATCTGCTTAGATCTGCTTCAACCTCTGCCATCTACATGGGAAAAGAAAGGGAATATTTAATTTTTTTTTTTTTAAGGCAGAGCTTGAAGTGTTCTGACATTTCTACAGTTGTTTGTAAACCATCAAAGAGGCGAACATCACTTGTTGAGAATGATAACAACCCCATTTGTATGTGGTGAAAATGAATATTCAGTCACTGCAGGATTATTAGTTACTCAAGGACATAGTGATCACTGTCATGCCACTCCCTAATTACAAAGCATTGGCTCAGTTTCTCACTCAACAGTGGTGAATATCCCAGAATAATTCAGTGAATATTTTTTCTAGGCGTATTTAAGAATCAAATATATTTCACTTAAAAATGTATCGCCTGTGGAAATTCAAGGGAAATCATGTGCGACTCAGAGCACAAACTACACTTTTAAAGCAAGTTTACATTAAATCAGAAAATAAAATAACTTAAAAGAGAATTATTTGGCTGCCAGTTAAGTCCTCTGAAGATAGTCATCGTCTCTGAATGAGTCCCCCAGATTCCAGCACACAGCATCAAGGAAGCAATTTCCCAACTCAATTAACAAAGGCTTTTGTATCAAAAGCACAACTGTTAGTTGTACATCAGGCATGTTTCCAAGGGAATATATATATATATATAATGCATATTCCTCTGCTGCAGTGCACACTCAGCAATGGCTTTTCAATCTCCATCCCAACAGATGCAGAGAGTAAACTGTGTCCCTGAGAAAAACCTCCCTAAAAAAGAAAAGGGGTCTAGGGGTCTGAAGGACCAGTGCTGCTCAAGCCCATCTGCTTCACAAAAAGAAGCAACCCATGAATTCCTGAGCCCTGAGCCAAAATCCTGCTTGGCCTAAGGGAGTGCTCAGTGCTGACAGAAGTCTGTGCCAATTGGACATCACTGCCCAGCCGGGGAGGAGGAGAAAAGGCATTTCGGAATGGGAAAAGCATTTTATTGCAGTGCTCCAGCCAGGGAGGAGACTGCAGCAGGAGCAGTTGGCCAGATAGAAAGTGGAAAAAGAGAAGAGTGAGGAAGCAGCTCCTGAACCTCACTACTACTATCTGCCATCAAGGAAAGGCACTGCAGTCAGTGTTTTATGAATAATTTTCTTCCAGCTCCAAACTTAAATTGCATATCCATGGCCATATTTAACTCATGTCAATAAAACCCAAAAAATTAACAGATCTTGTCACTGCACTAAAGGATTTTCTTTTTTAAGAGAATGAAAACATTCTGCGAAGTGAAATAGTAAAAAAATATGCAAAGATGCTTTAAATCCACTGGCTTTTGCAGTTTACTCATTAGGTCACATTCATATATTTCCAATAACTGCAACAAAAGCTCTTGATCATTATTTGCCAAACCCAGGAAGCCCCAACTCTAAAGCACCATGATACAATCTATGTATTGTTTCTCCTTTTTTTAGTTATTACTGGAAAAAAAGCAGATTTTGCAGTTCAACATGTGCCACCCACCCACCAGTGGACATCAGGTGACTCTCAATAATCACAAGCTTGACAAAATAGGAAGCAGATGGCAAAAAAAAATACCATAGAGCCAAAGTAATGAATCAAATATTGACTGCGACAACTGCAAACGAGCCCATCCTACTCATCTCCATAATTAACCTTATCACACACCAAAACTGGCTTCAGAAGCTCAGGATTTCTAATGGAGATAAAAGGACAGTGTTGCTATGGCTACTGCAGTTGCTGTTTTATAAGTAATACATCCCTCAAAACAATAACCTCACCACCAAACACAGAATTTTCCAGTGTGTTCCAATATACTGGTGATTTATCTAAGAGCATGTGGACAAAAGAATGAGAGGCCAAAGCTATGGAGAGAGAGCTTCAGCAGTGATCTTTTGCTGTATTTCCTTGGACCTTGGTTCCTGTAGAATAGACCCACTCAACTGTACAATATCAGTTAATATTTCTAGATTTTAGCCCCCAAGTATGGACTGAGTAAACCTATTGCTGATTCGTGGAGTTCAGCAAAATTCATTTTCAAAATTTCCCAGAACCTAGCAATATTCTGAAATAAATTTACTGCCACTTTAAAACTACAATTAACTATGTTTTTCAAATTCTTTTGCATTTCTTTATGTTTTGGACTGGTTTTCTATGCTGAAGGTTTTTTTATATGAATCAAACTATTATTAGCCTTTCTGGAATTAGACAACATCCCTTCTGGAGCAGAACTAGGATGCTATTTTAAGCCACTATGAAGAAATTGCAGGAGAGCCACATAGTACAGAAAATGTTGGATTAAAATTGTAGGATTTGTTATATTGCCCCTTGGGTCTGGTTTGCTGAACAAATCTTGCTTTTATAAGTTTGTCCTTGCTTTTTTCTTTTTTTTTTAAATTTCCAAATTCTATCATTGGCTGCCTGCATGGGTCTTTAAAATATCAGCAGTGAAAATGTTCAAAAGACTTTGAGAACAGCAAGAAGAGCATTTCCTCAATGCTCAGGCAGCATCCTCAGCCATCCACTGCAGTCCAGCCTGCAGCACCTCCTGCCAGCGCTGAGGTTTGGTCACAGCAGGTGTGGCTGGAATTTCTAAACCAGAATTACAAACTGGAGTTATGTCTGGAGATCTCAGCCACACGAGGGAGTTAAGGAAATGTCATTTCTCTCCCCTTCTTTTTGATCACCTGTTGCTTGTTCCTCATCTCAGTCCTTGAGCTGCTTTTGTAAAGTCCCAGGAGAATGGTTTAACTAGTGTTTGCTTCCTAAGGAATCTAAGCCACTAAAATCCCTGGTTTTCAGGGACAGAAAAATGGGTTTTTCCATCCTGTGCACATGACTGCCAGCAGCCCCCACGGCTCTGCCCTGTTTGGGCTCCAGCTGATTACAGCAGCTCATTAACAGAAGACAGAGCAGCTTGCTAAAGAGTGGGAAGAGACACACATTTAAGTGGGAAATGACAAACGCCGTTCTGTAGGGTGTACAAACTAACCTTTTATACTCTCACTCCTGAAAAATCCCTAATCAGTATCATAAGTGCAGCTATCTTTATCACAATGACAATTCCGGCTTTGTCAGGAAGATGAAACAGCCACCACCATCCCTTTCTGACTCGCCGCAAAGACACTACATTGTCAGGGATTTTGATGTAGCACTCTCAAGTGGAGCATGTTTCTGGCATTATAAGATCAGAATCCGCTATCCCACTGCGCCAGAGTTTCAGAAAGGCTGGCATTGTGACCTCCTCACCCGCTGTTTCATTTCTGCACAGTCTTTCTCTGAGTTCAGCTCCACCTGCCGCTTAAACTCCTCCAGGGCAGCGCCTGCCTGCTGGGTCTGCAGCCTCTGTAGCTCCATCAGCCGCCTCAGCTGCTCCTCCTTCTCCCTAGAAAGTCACAGAAAATTTTCAGAGTTCAAGTATCAAATAAAAGAACAAGTGTGCTGGTGTAAAAGAGAGGCCTTTAACCCGATCAGTTTAAAATAGTATTCAGATTTCAATTTCCTGTCCCAGCTTCTGCCCAACTTCCCTTTGCAGGGCTTTGAAGAAGGCGCTGCAAGGCTGGAGTTATTTTCGCTTTCCGCGATTGAATTTCGCACGGCCAAACACGGCAGCCACAGCTCACAACAAAACCTCCTCCTTCAAAGCCTCTCTTCTCTTGAATGCCTCACTAGCCACTGCAGAACCCCCTTTATTAATCAATGACATCTCATTTATAACATGGAATAATAACAACAACAACAACTAGTTATTAATAAATGAGATTTCATTAATTTCAGTTTAACACCCACCAACACTTAAACAAACCCTTTTTAGCAGGATTGCCTTTTCAGATTAAACAAAAAACCAAACAAAAAAATTATCCCAGTGCCATCTTTGCCCACACAAAGTGCAGGATTATTCCCTGCTTGTCATATATCAAAATGCAAAGTGAGGTAATGTGTAACACGTGGGTCCTTAATCTATAAGGAACCCCTAATGCTGTGATGACTATTCAGCCTTTACAGTAATGACAGATGTTAAATCTCTGTGCAAAAATATTTCATATGAACAGCCTACACTGTTTGGCATATTCAACCTGATACATCTCTAGAAATCAGGTTGGGTTTCTTCAGACTTGATGGTGTATCAGTAGGAATGCTTCTGTGATATTCTATAATATTTTATATACATATACACAGACTTATGGAAATAGTATTTTATATACATATACACAGACACATGGAAATATAGAGACATTCACTATATTGCCACAACGCAGACAAAAATTCAGGTAACTTGTAAATATAAGTGAAATTTTGATGTGATTCCTCAATTATTACTAACTTTTATTAACTTACTACTGATTTTGTTATTAAGGTAGCATTATTAACTTTTGGTGACACTTTCCTACTCCCACAGGTCAGCAGAGTTGCCTGACTTTGTGTCAAGACACTGCAGAACACCATGGTGGCATCCAGGGACAAAGCTGGCTCCACCCATGGCTTGTAACAGAAGACACATTCAAACAGACCTGCGGCTGACATTTTCATTTCACAGGCAGAGGAAGTACCTCACGATCAATTTCCCATTCTGACAGAAATTATTTCCATATAAAACAAAGAATCTGACACATAAGAGACGGAAAAGCCCAGCTAATTCCTCTTGTCTGTCACCTTGCCAGCGCTGAAGGAGCTGCTGCAGCACTGAGAGCTTTTCAGAAAGGTCAGGAAGCTGCCAAGCCCAAAGTTACAGTATTCACATCCTCTGCTCTGGTTTTCAGAGCAGACTTTGACAATGGGACAAAGAACATAATCCCACATCTTCACAAAGCGGCTGTTTGCAGTGCAGGAGAGCAGGGTAATTCCATTAGCAAAGAGATCAAAGAAATGCCACAAGCCCTGAGTCAGTGGATTGCTGTTTACTTTTAGGGGTTTTTTTCATGATGCATATTTAAAAAGAGTAGATTTTATTTTGGTGCCTCACTCACAGCTGCACGGAATAATTGAGAATAGGGAGAGGGCTGTTTTCCTTACAGAAAAAGGAAATTACCTTTCTTACCCAGCAGAACCTGGAGGAAAATAGAACAAAATCCTGTCTCACAGTTTTGGGGATTTGGTTTTGTGTTCTTAGAAGATCTGTGCAAATTGTCTTCCAATTTGCTAGAGAGCATCCATCAGCCCTTCCCCCAGATATGCTTTATTTCTACAGCCTCATCACTCCCATTTCCTACACTCCCTGGAGGAGGAAGCACATCTGGTTTAGAATCTAAGTTACCCTGTTCTCTACTCATTTATGAGACAATAAAAATTACATAGCAAAAAAAACCAACACTACCAAAATCAACAGTTTTTCCCCATCCAAATCCAAGTGGTGAAATACCACTTAGGATTTACATTTCTCCTGCAGAGGATCCAAAAGATCCCAATTGCAAGTGCAAAGCTCCTCCACCACTCCTCAGGACAGGAACACCAATGACACCCTCAGAGCTCAAGTGATATCAGTTATCCATGTTATCCATCAGCTCCTGCTGGCTGGCTCAGTTATCCCCCAAATCCCCCATTCCGGGGAGCTGCTGGACAGAGATGTTTTTAATTTTACAGCTGTTTGACACTGAATGACAGTGAGCACATCTCTCCCTCTCCCACAACAAAATCTGCCTGAGAAAGAATAACAGGTAAGAGCTCTGTCCACATCTGGAGAGAGCACAGAGAAGGGAAAACCTCCACTTCCCTCCCGAGGATCCATAATTCAGCACTGGACAACAAATCTCTCTCTCTGCAAAACACATCTCATCATCCCACCCCACACTGGAAACAAACCCAAAAATCGAATATTCAAACACATCCACACTGCCAAAGTGTCACAAGACAATGGGACAGCAGCTTTGGTCCAGTCAGATGGAAACACAACAAATCTAAACACAAAAGGACAAGATATCAGTCCTTGGGCTCTTAGAGAGGCTCCAAATTTATGCATCTTCTTCCTCAGAAAGATGTTTTTATTTTGAAATATTATGATGTAAACTCTTAGGAATGTGGTTTTGTGCACCTTCCTTTCTTTTAAGGCCTTAATCCCCTGAATAAATGCAACATCTCATTATAACCAGGAAGAAACCTTCATTTTTAAGGATGTGGGAGCCAGCACTCTCTACTTCTTGTGCAGCTCAGATTTGTACAGAAGCTCACAAAACCTGTACAACAATGGCCCATGGTTCACAAATGTAAGAAAAGCTTCACTTTTTTTCCCAAGACACCAAGCAATGTGCCTTGCATGAAGCACTGAAATATTCACTTTGAAGATTATTTTTTTCTGTTGGGCTAGTTGTGGGGCCCAATACAATACAATACAATTACATCACCGAAATCCCCTAAAGCTGAGCCGCCTTGAATATAAAAATAGGGTGAATTTACTCTTTGCCCCCAATTTAAAAAGCAGCAAATTCCTTTTGTTTCAGCATATAAAGGACATGGCAACGAAATCAGGAATCTTACATGGCAAAACCATCTCAGGGAAAGTTGACTATGAAGTCTGGAATTTCAATATCAGAAATCAGCAGCCTGAAGTGCACTGATAGATGGGAAATATAAACATCTTACATGCTTCCTCTTCATGCTTCATCATAAATATTTGTCTTGCTCTGTCAAACCCTCCCACACAACCCAAAATTCAGGAGTTTCACCTTAGTATCTTCAGTGTCTACAGACATGGGGACCCATCCAGTATACAGACATACACTTCACTTTACACAGGGAAATTTAAGCAGAACCACAATCCTGATCCCTGAGCTCCCCACACATGGAGATGCCCCAGTACCGTCAGGATTCCAGAAAACTGCAGCATTTTAATTAATTAATTAAATTTATAGTCAACTGCAAGACCCATGCTACCACATTTCAGTGCCAGTAAAAACCACTCCCTGCACTAATCCCTCTGATTTAACTTCTAGAACACAGACATTCCACTACATAAATATTGCATTAAGGCCTGAAGTACCAGGTATTTGTCAAAGAAGGGGTTAATGGGTTGGTTTATTGTTACAGAGAAATGCTTCAGTAGCAATGCCAAATCTGTGAGATGCACAAAAATCAATTTTGCTTTTCCTGCTCTCCTGTTTTTAACACAGGGAGAGCTCAGTCTCAGCTCTGGGTCTGAACTCCCCCATCCCTGTGAGGCTGGAGCATCCTTCTGCAATTCCACAAATGGGGAACACCAAGGGCTCTCCCACCATGCCAGCCCCAAACATATGGAATCTGTGCAGAAACACTTCTTCTTTTTGGTGGGGAGAGGAAGAAAGACAGTGTGAAGTCATTCAAGTGGAATGATAACTAAACCAAAGCCAGATCAAAGGAGAGAAGAAGAAAGACTGAAATGTGAAGCTGAAATATTTATTGCCTTCAAAACATCATCCCTATCCTGTCCCTGGGCACTTTAATATTTCGGAGTTGTTAGAAAGCATTCGAACTTGGTTCATCATTTCAAAGAAATAAAGCCAAAAATATAAAGCCAGGAATAAATATAAAGCGTTCCCCAATTTTAAGAATAAGATGAGCTTGTCTTTATGAGAAAAAGCACAAACCCACTTATAAATTGTTTACAGTTTGCATAATTTGAGATGTTAACATCAAAAAGCTGGTCTGCATTCCTTCAAGTAAACTCTAACAATGGAAGATATTTACAATACTATTATTGTTTTAAGCTATATACTCATATTTTAAATAAATCATGAGATAACATTAACAAACCAAACCACTCCTTAAAGCCATTAATGAATTTAGAATAAATAATACTCCATGTGTGTAGCATCACACTGAAATAAGAATAATGCATTACAGGCAGAATTAATGGCTCACAGATTAAGCAGACGTTGGTTAAACACCCTAATAATTATTGTAACAGTTTCTCATTACAATAATGACAGGGCACTGTTGGGCTAGGTGCTATGCAAACAGAATAAAACAGCAACTGCCAAATGATGAATGTGATGTGGGTTAAAAAGCTGGGCAAGTGCTGTAAATGTGGCTGGAAAGGAAAATGGTGTAATTTTGCTCCAGACTGCAGAAACTCTCCAAGATTTAGATACAGCAAGAGGCTCAGTTATCAGGGGAGGAGGATCAGAACACAGGTTAATGGTCACAGCTTTCCCATGCTGAGACAACAGCTAAACCTCAACCAGGACAACACAGAGGGGAGAATAGAGACAGGTGTAGATAATGGCTTAGCAAAAGGGAGACAAGTCTGTAATGAAAGGCTGGACCAGAAAGTTAGCACAGACAGCAAAGAGAATCAGGAGATGCCCAGAGCAGAACGAGGCAAAGATGGAGATGAGAGAACAGCGCTGTGGTGCTGAGAGCTGGGGGGGCAAATAAAATCAAATAAACCATCCAGAGGACAAAGTAAGTGAGAAATCACCAGGCACAGGACAAGAGGCAGGCAAGGAGAATCACTTCACACCAACAAAGCACAGCCTAGCTGGGTGAGGAGGGACAGAGCCAACAGTGGTTGGCAAAGCAAAGACACAGAGGATGAAGTGCCAGGATTAAGACTCTTAAGGAGGTGCAAGGGCACAGAATCATCCTGTCATTCCACTGAATTAAGGTAACTGCTTTTATGGTTCAAATAATTGTGTAGTTCAGGATTTGGAATAATAATATCCATGTTGTAATGGCTAATAAAGATGTTGAATTGTGGGGAATGGTGGGTGTCTGCTTGGCTCCTCGGTTTCTTCTTCCCCAGAGGCTGGCATGGTGGACATGGATTGTCCCAATTTTCCTTAAAAGTACTGTTGAAGTATTAGCTTTAACCCCTCAAGGAAGGTTGGTTGTGCTGTTGGTGAAGCTGAAGGAAAGTTGTGCAAAGTACACACAAAGTAAAAGCAAAACTAAGACTATCAAATGCAATTGAAGTCGAGTGATCACAGTCATCAAGCAACAACAAAGATCTCAGTTTTCCCTTGTAATACTTTGTAGATGGTTTTTAAGTGACCCAAAGAAGGTGACAGCCTGAAACATTTCATGCTTTTTAACAGTCAGTAATTGAGTTCAATCATCTGTATGACCTTCTTCAGCCAACTGAAGGCTTTTCTCATTTCATCAATGTTTTGGGCATTGTATAATCTTGAAATATAGTCCAGCAAACCTGGAAAACACACTGATGTGAGAGGGAAGCCTTGTGGAGTAACAGGGGAACAATTCTGACATTCGTGTTAATTACTTGTATATTCATTTAGCCAATGTGATAACGCTTAATTGCATTAATAGAATAGCAATTTACAGCAATTAATGAGGTGCTACAGCATGATGCACCAATGCTCTCCACCTCACAAGGCAACACTTTCCATTTCCCAAGCTGTGTGTCATATCAAACCATTCCCATGGTTGTTATCACTAAAAAGCTGTCATGTGATATCTCTATAACCATCTTGAGGGACAGAGCAGTCCCAGAGCCAAGGATTAAAAATCAACTGTTACATTATGTTTTTGGTACAACTGGAGCTTTCCTTCCAATACATATTTCATTATTGCCAGTAGGTCTCCAGAGATACGAGGTGTGGGGGGGAGAAAATGAAAGGCTGTAAATAGTTAATAGAACACTTTATTTTGGCTTTTAAGTGAGCCTATTAAGCAAAGCTCCCCATTGCTGAGCCCTCTGTTCAAGCCCCACTCGTGGCCCCTAGAGCGAGGGTTAGGAATGTTTACAATATGCTGGAAACTTTGACTGCCTTTGCTCTAAAAGGTTGCAGATGCTCAAGCACAGCACCAAGTGGAGAACAGCTGCTTGGTTTTCCACTGGTTCTTAGAGGAGAAGGAAAAAAAAACCCAAAAAAACCAAAAAAACCAAACCAAAACCCACCCTACCAAAAAACCACACAGTTTTTAAAGGGGAAAACTACATCCCAACTATCAGCCACATCACGTTGCCACTGATTTCAAACCCCAGACTTGGCTTTTTGCAGCACATTGCAACTGTTGCGAGCAGCCAACCCTGAACATTTCAATAAAAGAGAATGATGAACACAATGAACATGAGTATAAACTCTTAACAATGTTCTTTTATTGCAACACTTGGAATTAAAGACAATGCCTGCTCATATTCCTTTAATTATTTCCGGCTTTAAATAGTAATAGCTTTTCCATGCCGACAAGAATTCTCTCCACACACAAATACTTCATTTTCAAGGAAAAATGGAATTAACTGCAGGAAAACAGCTACACTTAGGCGATTACCCTGAAAACATTAACAACAACAAGCAATTACTCAGAATCTGGATTGAGCTTAGAGGAGCAAGAAAGGAAAAAAGAAATAAAAAATTAACTTGTGGTTAAAGCTATCACTCCCTTTATTTATTTATCATTGCATTCATGGTTCTCAGGCTGTTGTGTTTTGCTGTGTGCAATGGCATTTCTGACTCACAGCATTACAAAAAGCCCATAAAAGAGGATTTGAGGGAGCACTTGTTTAAATATAAAGTTCTCAAAGGGCTTGGTAGAATCAAATTCTCAAGATCCACTGTAAAATCACAGCTTTTTTTCAAAATATGACTTCTGTATATTTTAAAAAGCCCAAATTTCACCTCTTTTCAAAACGTTGGGATGTAACAATTATACAACTGTAACTTGCAAACAAATTAAATTATTTCCACTGCTATTTATTCAACCTCCTTCTGCTAGCTCTCTTCATGTGTTTGTTTTTCTTTGCCTTCATCTGTTGCCCTCTTTATTAGGTCAGCAGCAGATTGTTCACCATTTATTTCTCTCAAATCTATGTCCCCTCACTTCTTTTCCACTGTTCATTTTGTGGTATTACAGAGAAAAGAAAAGTTAAACACCATGGGAATTTTGCAAGATATAAGCAATCTTAAAGACAAGAAGATCCTTACAGAAAACTTCTGTGCTAAAGTTTGATGCATTTTTAGTTACTTCTGAATAAAACAAGAAGAGTTTTTCAGACCAAACCAACCCAAGTCTTCCCTTTGTGTGTCAAAGAGAAGTAGACAATGAAAAATGAGTCATTATTGAGCCACAGCTGTGGGAAAAGATTCTGCATGGGACATCCTCACCCTGTTCCCAACTTTATCTTGTCCCCATTTCACCTGCACAGGTGAACTGGGTGTCCCCAGGCAGGAGGAGCAGCTGCTGGAGGTGGCCAGGCAGGCTGAGAACAACAACAAAACATTAATAAAATACTCAGGGCAGCATGAAAATAGGATCTCATCGACTCAGACCATCCCATGGCACCAGAGCCCAAAGCAGACAGAGGCCTTGTGGAAATAAAAATGAGAGAAATTGGGAATTCACTGACCCTCAGCATTGCTGCCATCCAGGCATTCCCTGTGTTTCTAGAAAGCTGAGCAGCTTAGCCCCTCTTTCTTCCCCAGAAGAATTTTAAACAAGTTCAGACAAGGGCTAGAGAAGCCATGGAAAAAAAGAGGTGTTGGTAGCTCCTTACGTAAACAAATAATTTTATTAAGTGACTCAGAATAAAGCAGCTGCTCAGCATTTGCTCTGTATCATCTCCACTTGCAAAGTGCTGAGATTTGGCTCCACAGACAGATGAAATAAAAAATAAAAAAGGTAAGGAGTGAGAGGGAGAAGGCTGTGGAGCAGTGCAGTGGAGCAGTGCAGCCATTCCTTGGCACTGCAGTGTTCAGCCACAGCACCTGCTCAGGTGGAGTTTGATTTCACTCCATTTCTCCTAATGGGACACTTAGATTAAAACCCTGTTTCCTCCAATCACACTGCAGAACTGAAGAACAAGAACTCAGGAAATCTCTATTTCAGGAGCACATGAGAATATTATTTGTGTATGAGGCAAGCAAAGAAAAAAGCATAAACTCAGATCCCCTAACCACCTCCAGTGCAGAACTGCCAGAACCATTAACCTGAAGAAATCCACATTGGCTGCACTGCTGTGAAGGTGAATATTTCCCTACAGCAAATATATATTCCCTAGAGTAAACTAAAAGTATGAACAAATCTGCTACCAAAATATTAGCAGAGGCAAAATAAGTATCTTGAGTGAATAAGCCTCCAAATTCCACAGAACAAGACAAGAGATGATGCTGAGAGCTGTTTAACAATATTGCATGAAGTCAGCAAGACCTTTGCTTCCTCTTCCATGCAATTTCTTCAGCAACAAATGGGTACAGAGTTTTTTCTCATTTATTTTCTGTTTCATTCTGCTCAGTTTGTACTGTGACAAATGATATACCTCTATTTCCTACTCCTCTGCTCACTGGGAGAGATAAGAACAGCAGAGATTTAGCCTATTTGCAACTCACTCTCATGACACATTTTCTGCAACCAAACTATAGGGATTAGAGAAACAACCTTTCCCCCCAAGTAATTACTGAGAAGCTTTTCAAGAAAACTTTGTTCTTCCATAAATGCCATTTAAAGGACATTCTAGGAAAACCCTTGGAGCACTTCTCAGAGTGACTTTTGCTATTGGGCAATGCCTGTGACATGCACTGCAAAAGTACATAGAGATTTTCTGTCTACAAGTCACCACCACGAGTCAGGAGTGTTGGAGCAATTCTTTTGCAAAAGGTTTGTTTTTGACAGATATTTCTCCCATGAACTTCAGAAGAAGGGAAAAAACCTTCTGTAAACTATGTAAACCCCTATTCTGTACTGCAACTGTGGCAATACTATTTTTTTGTTATTTTTGAAGTGCAAGATACTTTTAGAAATGTGGATTTTACTATTCCACACAATGCCTCAAATCCCTTTCATTCTGCATGGCTGTGGATGTGTTTGAAACAGCAGCAGCACTGTTTGCTGTCACAGCCCCGGAAAAATAATGATAATAACAATAAAACTCCCCTCAAATGCCTGCCACTTGCCTTGCTGTGTGCTTGCAGCTCAGCAGCTACTCCAGACACAGTGCTGTGGCCACTGCAGAACCAAAGTGCACTCAGACCAAGGCAGCTGATGAGGAATCTCTGCTGCACTGCTGAGCTGCAATTCCAGAAAGCATCCTTTCCATTGAAGATGCTCAACTGTATTTTCCCCCACCTCATGCAGGAAAAGGTAATTTTCTCAAGATTTACTGTGTCTGCCTTAGCTTGGAGTTACTTCATTTCATTCTGCAAGTTGTTGAAGAAATTCAGCAAAATGAAGTGTTTTTACAGAAGATATTAGATCTTATGGATTTGTATTAATAGCAAGGGATTGTTAAAAAGACTCATTTTTGCAGCAATGAAGAAAAGAAAAAGCCATAAGGAAGACATTCATTTCTGACACAATAAATAATCACTGCTTCTTATTTATTAGCTACATGTATATCATATAAAAGCACATCTAAGAAAATCTTCTTATTGTCTAGAAGCTTTGGTGCTAAATGAATGGTTTGGGTTCCAGAAAGCCCTGCAGGGCTGGAAGTTCCTCTGTGCTGGGATGGGAGTTTGATCATCCCTGGTCAGACCCTGAGCTGAAATCCCAACCAGCAGAACATGTGCTAGGCCTGGACTAGGCACTGTACTTCTGCAAAAATGATCTTTTTAGGATCCCAAATCCACCCTCATGAATCTGCCAACTTCTGTCTCCATCCATACTAAATCCCACTTGAAAGCTAATTTTCATTTCTATTCAATTACCAAATAATTACTGATTAGCATTACTAATTCCATTACTCATCTTAAAATAAACCCCAATTCCTGCTATAAAACAACCAAAAGAGCAGCAGTGTAGAATTTTATTAGAGTAAACCATCTCCACAATGAAAACCTTTTCTCTGTCAGTTGGGAGAGGTACATATGATTTGGTATTAGAAATCTCATCATTATTTTCAATACCCAATCAAAGCAATGAAAAGAAAAAAGAAAGGAAGTGTCACAGGACATGGAAGTGACCCTGAAATACTAAAAGATTAAGTGGAGTTGATAACACTTCAATCTCCCTAAAATTAGAAATACTAGTCAGTGTAAAGAATTTAAAGATTAAAAGCTGGAGTTTTATTAATGTCTGCAGTGATTTAAGATAGTCTCCATTTATGCCAAATACCTCAGAGATTATAGAAATAAAGAAATACAGACTTCAGCCCTGTCACTTTCATGGAATAAAAGTATCTTTACTTGCCTCTCCCAGCCCAGATAAGGTACATTGTATATTAAACTGAATACTTTTAGCAATAACTTCTGGTTTGTTTCAGAATAATCTGTTTCCCCCTAGAAATTACTTCCACAGCTTTGAATTTAAAGTGGATTAACACACGGAAATAATACTTTAGTAATACTATAGGAGGGCAGTTAGATGAGATAACAAGTTAGTTAATAAATAAATATTAATAACTAAATATTTAAAAATGCCAGGGATGGTTCAACAATAATTCCATATTCACTTACTTCAGAGTCTGCTCCAGCTGGCTAATCTTCTTTTTAGCATTCTCTCTTTCTTTGTGCAGGTCAATCCGAATGCCATGGATCTGCCATTTAAGGAAAAAAACACCAGATATTTTCAAAACCAGGGCCTGAGTTAAAAATAAATCAATGTTATTTTAAATTCTAAAAACTATTTATTTTCATATTCCTTTTCCACTGATGCAGACAACCATCTATAGATTTCTAGAGTTATGTAAAATGCAAAAGAAGAGATCAGCAGAGAAATTAAGTATGAGAATGCAGCCAATGAACTATTTTCCTTCTCAAAGTGTATATTATTCTCTAGAATACAGAAATATCCATAATTACATAAAAAATGAACTGGATTTTCTTTAGGTAAGTCCAGAAAAGCATATAGGAATCTGCCTAAAATATGGCCATGTATTCTGTAGGGTGCAGAGCTCCCACTCACCAATTAGTGACCAAAGGAAATCACTTCTGATCAATTCTTACAATAAAAAACACCAAACATAAATACCTTACATGAACATCCTAAAGAATAATAATAATAGAATCATTAGTAATAATAATCCTGAAAATAGTTACAAAAGTCTTTCTATTTGGCAATGGTCCAAAGCATGAGTTTTTGTGATGCTTTTTGCCCAGGGCAGGTTAAGTACAGGAGTTTGTATATAATGAAGAGTTCTATTGCTTTAGAATTGCTCAGGGACAGCCAGGAAACCCTTTATTCACCTCCAGGCATTTGGAAGGTTCCAGGCTGCTAAGACACCACAAGAAAGAAAAATGTGTTTTGCTAAGTGTGCAGAGCAATCACAAAACAAACTGGGAGATCCTCTGCTGGAGGTGTTCATTCCAGAACACTCACTGCTTTCCAAGAGCTTCCAAATCTTTTAGAGACTAAAGGAACTATTGCCAAAGCTGCTAAAATTCTATATATTGAACAGGTGGCTGGGGAATGGCTCTGTGGAATCATCTGTCACTCCTGTGATGCTGAGCTGACTGTTTGGAAAACAAGCAGTAGATTATTGATAAAAAGCAGGTGTTTCCTTGGCTTGTAAAGCCATTTGGCCTAACTGGTTCCTGATTGAGCAGATAAGCACATTGAATCCAACAGTGACACTGCAGGTTACTACCTAGGATTTGTTTGATGTTTCAGGATCCTCAGAGGCAACAGCCACTGCAGACTCATAAAGATGATTAGATAATGGGGAGGTTTTTAAGTGAACAGATTGCACCAGAGACTTCACGATTCCTTTACTTGTTTTAGTATTTTATGGGCCAATCCATCCTGGTTTATGGATTTATATCCATAGATTATTCACAGGAATTTTTCTTCTCGTCCTTTCTCAAAGATTTGGTTTTGGAAACAGTTACAGCAGAATTTATGAACAAACTGCTGTCAGGTTATCCATACAAAGAAAGGCTCTGCTTCCTTGTTGATTGATGCAGAATTCCAGCTTCCCTCCCTGGGCTCACTGCTGACTCTCAGCCCATGCTAAGGAGCTTTCTCCCAAAAGATCCTCAAACTTCAGTCAAATTGTGCCAATATATTTTTATTTTGGCCTGTGAATTACTCCAACCCTGGATTTCTCTGGAGTTCAACATTCATAGAACCCACGACTTGACTAACAAGACAAATGTAGGTTAGGTTTAAACCAAGGCTCATCCTGGAACAAAGAACTGTTTTGACTTCAAGTCAGCAGAAGGGACTAACTCAACCCCAAACCTCCCTCCAATTCATGTCACAAGTACTATTACCAAGTGACAAGTAGCTCGGATCACAATCCATTATTTTATGTTAGAAATTTGCCACATTTGGAAATGACATGTTTTGAGTAACACATCCTTTCAATTAAACAGGCATCTAAGGCACCCTCTGGCTGCACATGAGTTGCACATATAATGTCACTAAAATGGAAGTTTAATTTGAAGCCTATTGATGTTTCCAGTCTAAAAGAGCAGGCAGGATTTGCAAAGTGCTCCACGATGAAGTGCTTTTGACGGAAATTACATTTTTTACTTTACGTTTCTGATGTAAAAACAATGCTTGTTGACAATATGTAGAGAGGGATGGAATGGAGATATCCTGGGGGAAAGGAGGATGGGAGAACAGACTGACAACAGCCAGGGCAAGTTCCCTTCAGCTCCTTTTGTGTGCAGTGCTCACCAGCAGGACAGAGACTGCCAGCACTGCTCTGGGAATCCTCCCAGCCTCCAGCTCTCCACAGCAGCTCCCTAAAATCAGAGGTGATACCCCTGGATTGAAGGGCTGAGCTTCAAATCTGCCTTGATTCTGTCCAATTGTTTCTCCAGACTTTGCAAAGCACTTGGGTTCCCAAATTCACTATTTCGGTTTCAAAGTTTAAACCTTTAACTCCTGTGCAGAACAAAACTGGAGCTGGGCATAAGATGGTGAATTTTCCTCCAAATCTTACCTTTTTCTCACACACATGCTGCCAGTGCAGCTTGCTCTGCTGAATCTTGTATTCTTGATCCTGCACAGGAAGAGATGTGTATTCTAAATAAACAAATCCCGTTTTTTTTCTTCCATTTCAGAGCATTCAACAAACACACACATTTGCTATTATATAGAACAGTCCATAAAAAACAAAACTCCACTTTATATCATCAAGAAAAAATTCTCTGACATACCAAAAAATTCAACCAACAGCAAATAACACAACTATCTGGAAAGCCATGATTCAGTTTTCTAAAGAGAAACAGCAACTTGTTCTCCTGAGCTATTAAAATGCCATTCTGTACTACATCAACTGTGAAATGAAAGACATTGGAGGCAAAGTAGATGCCAAAACTCAGGCAGGACTGATACATGATACAGATGTGGAACTCATTACCCTGAGATAGGAGGATTAATGTAAATGCCTACAGGAAGACAGAATATTGAACTGAACTATTAGACAGTGAAAATTAAAAACCATTTTGAAACTTTTAAAATGTTTACAGTTTACGAGAAAAGAAAGATATTCATCATTCTTTGACAAGCTTCTTTGTAATCCACCAATGCACATCTAAGCTGTTTTAGTTAACCTGTGAACTACAAAAAACAGTCCAAAAACTTCTGTGAAAACTTTGCTCTTACCTCCCTTTCAGTCACACTTTTTAAATCAACCTTTAACCACAAGGTGACACTTTACACATTTCTATTAATAAGCCAGAAACAAGCAAGCATGGTGCAAATATAAATACATTTAATCATGGCTATCCAAACATTTAAATCACCAAGGAAAGTGAAAAGATTGGTCATTTTTGAGACAGAAAGTCAGGGCTCACCCTCAGCTGTTGCTTCCTCTGCTGTTCTGAGTCTGCCAGCTGCTGTTTGAGCAGAACGATGCTATTCTGCAGCTCTGCAATCGTATCAGATGTCTGGCATGGAACAGAAACAGCAATTTTAGCTCTTTTGCATTTTTAAATTGATTTCTCAGAGGTGCTTGGAAATTGGGAAAAATTATCAGCTTGGGAGGAAAAAGCCTGTGTGAGTTGACAGCTCTGGCTTTGTCACTTTGGGCCTGCTGGTGAACTTAGAAATGGAAACAAAAGCACAAAAAACACCCCAAATAGTAAAAAATCTGCTGGTACTTGGAATTGGTAGACAGAAAAATACCTTGCAAATGAAATGCAGTACAGTATCATCAAACATCAGAGAATTTCAGCAAATAAATACTGGAGACCTCACCTGTCCCATGGCTCTATGGATTAATAAATGGTATTTAAAATTTGAGTCTTTCCTACAATTATTTAACTTTAAAATCATTTAAAATATATACCATCTATGTTCATATGCATATTGGTAGATATCAAACTGAAAGCTGCTTTTCCAGAAACAAACCAGAGTTATTACATTTCAGGTGGAATGTACATTCGCAAAATATAAAAATAATTCCTTAAGCACAAAAATATTTAACACCATGTTCAATACTATGAGGCCTACAGGACTGTTTTTTTCTGGAAAAAATATTTTCTGTCATAGAAGAGGCTTTATGAAAACATTAAGTGTGTTGAAATCCTCTGGAATCTTGAATTTTTACAAAAGCACAAACAAAATCAGGGTATTAATTGTACCTGCTCTGAACCAGCTGTGGAAATATCACCTTTATAGACACCAGAATGACCAACCAGCTTCAGATGACTCTTCAGTCAAGTTTGGGAATGAAAAATTACATCCCAATTTTATTTACAATGAACAACTTGGGGAACTGAGCAAGTTCCTTGGATTTATTCATCAGCATCACACTTACAGCGAGGAGAGCCCTAAAATAAATAAATAAAGCCCATTTTCCTGTTGCACCTCAGCCTACCTGAGCTTTTTCCTGCTTCTGCAAATCTCTGTCAACATCACATTTACTCTGCACTCTCTGCAGGCTCTCCTTGTACTCCTGGATGATCTGGTCCCTGTCCTTCTCCAGGGAGTTGTACCTGCAAGGGGGGAGCAAACACATGATGGAAACTGCTGGTGGATTTTGGCATTTTACCTGCTCAGGATAATGCCACAGCTGTGTTTGCCATGTGCTCCTGTCACAGAACAGCTGCTCAGGAATGATGCAGAGGCACCACATGCCTGCAGGTGGAACTTTGGGTCACCCTGAATGACTTTGACACCAATTAATGCATTTTCACCACAGTTTTCTAATGGCAAACACCATTCAATGTGTTCCTGGAACAAAACTGATAATGCTTGCTTCTGGAAACTCCATATTCCTGAAGATCATGATTTGATTACCTGTCTTTCAGGTCGTGCAGTTGGGAGCAGACATCCTGGTAACGCTGCTCCACCTCAGTCTTCTCCTGGGATAACTTCTGACGCTGCAGGTGGTTGTTTTCAGCCTCGGCAGTCAGCTGCTGCACACGAGCTCCCAGCTTCTGCACTGTCTCGTTCTGAGGGAGATAAGGATTGGGAAAAGCCCTCAATCAATTAGGGAATAAATATCTCTGTGGTTATTCAGTAGCCTTGAGCACCGAGGTTCTTTGGTGATGCAGTGACACAAGACATCAATCACGACAGTAAATTCAATGTTGTGTATAAAAAATAAATAATTGTTCCAAATATGGGTGTTTATCCCCATCCCGAGTGACATGGCTTCTCCCTTATGCAAAACAGCATTTGCAACTGATTTCTAAATTACAGATCTTTTAAAATGGGAGAGAAGACAATATTTCTGTGGAAAACTGCAATGGATGGTAATACACATAAAGCATTTTTAGACTTTCCATGAATCTCAGTGCAGCAATTTCTTTTCAGTAAAATACAAGCATCTCTCCAAAGTTGTATCTTTTTCCTGGAACTTCATCTTCTAATATAAACAAATTTAAAAATGAGCAGAGTGAGGACAGGCAGGTAGCATTGTTTATTTTGGGGTTTTCTGGGGTTTTGTGGTTGTTTTTTTTTTTTAATAACAAAAAGAAAGAGTAATTTCTAATATATCACAGAATGTCATTCCTGGCTGGCCCTGTGGCCCTCAAGGAAGTTCATCCTTGTCCAGAGCACAAACCCCTCCCTGTCAGCTCCAGGAATTCATGAAATTGTTCAGCCAATTCCACTTGCTAACAGCACTGGCATTCCTGACAACATGAAACTCTGAAATACCAACAGAAAAAAAAAAAAAAAAAATCAGGAGAGAGAAAGGAGAGAGAGAAAAAAAGAAAACTAATTTCCAGTGACAGTCTAGTCTTTCATCTTAAGCCCTGCCTTGAACTCTACCTTGTTTAATTATTAAATCAGAAGCTGCTCAGCAAGATCTGTCTAGTTTTGATGGTTCTTAAATTCAATCTTGCTGACAGACTGTGTCCATTTTTCTCTGTATTTACTGTTACCTATGACATGATCTGAATGTTAATTTTTAAATTCAACATTCATTAATAAAGGAATAAATTTTGTTTGACATTGTCTTTTCACTCTTTCCATTTTCCTCATACCTCATCCTGATGAAAAGTACAGGATGCTTTTTTGAGGTTACTTGTTAATTTTTTTGCTTTTTGCATCATTTATATAACAGGCACAAAATCCAGATTATACCTGACTACATGGTTATAACTAGTCTAGAAAAGAAATGCAATAAATTAGAATAACCAATATTCATTCTAAAATCCTTCTAATGTGATCTTTCAACTAACAGAAGGATTTGCTCATTCACACAGGAGGTGGGTGAGCAAAAAGTTTCTATGAGAATAGATGTAATACATCAATATTTCTGTATGGTCAAGGACAAAAGTTCTGCTACCTTGAATCAAAAGCAGGGAGGCATCAGAATCAGCCCTTAATTACAAATTTATCTGTGTGACATTGATTGAAGGGCTGTACCTTGATTTATTTTATCTGGGGAATAAAATCCTTGGTTGGATTGGCTGCCAGGACAGTGCCCCCTAAAACTGCACTGCACCATCCAAAATAAGGATGTCCAAACCCCAGTCATGGAATGGTTTGGGTTGGAAGAGACCTTAAAAACCATCTGATTTCACCCCAATCAAGGCAGGGACACTTCCACTGTCCCAGCTTGCTCCAAGCCCTGTCCAGCCTGGCCTTGGACACTTCCAGTCCACTTAAACACAACCAGAGGAAACTGAAATATTTGAGCAGACACTTGCTGTCCTGAGAGGTTTGCAACTAAACCTACAATGGACTGTGTCTGCTGCAGATATTCCTCCTCCATCTTCACCAGCCGGCTGTTGGTTTCCTCCAGCAGCTCCTGCATATCTTCTGTGTGCTTCTTCTGGATGTTGAACTTCTCCTTCTCCATCTCAGCCACAGCATCGTGGAGCTGCACCAGGAAAAAAAGCACAATATAGTGAGTGGAATCTACAATTAGCATTGAGAAGTGTTAGATTATATAGCTCATGGATAGAACCACTGGAAAGCCCAGCTATTCCCATTTCTGCCCTCTAGGAAAATACTGTTTCTCTGAAGCAAAAAAAGACTGTGGCTGCCCCTGGATGCCTGAAGTGTCCCAGGCCAGGTTGGACAGGGTTTGGAGCAGCCTGGGACAGTGGAAATGTCCCTGCCATGGCAGGGGTGGGACAGGATGAGCTTTAAGGTCTCTTCCAACCCAAACCATTCTGGGATTCTATGAAAAAAAAACCTCAAACAAAAAAACACTCAACACTGAAGCCTCAAGATCTTCAGCACAAAGGACAATTTATGATTTACGATTATGATTTGCCTTTAAGAAACCCAACTTCATTTCTAGAGGCATTTAATTTCTAAATGAAATTATACAGCAAACTTCATGCAGGGAGCTAGGTTTGTCCTTTCTGTGACCCTCACTCTGCTGAGAGGGGGAAGCAGGACAAACCCTGACAATAGTCTGGACAAAGGTGACACTGCCTCACAATAAACATGCTTTTCCCTCTGCCTTGCTGCTGTCTTGAGTCAAACAATAAATAAAAATAGATGGAAGAATTCATGACCCATTGCAGAACTATGAGTTCAAAGGAATCACCGTGCCAGCAGGTAGCAGCAGGTTTACCCAGATTAAAATTCCACCTCAGGTCAACCAGAAATAAACACTTCCCTAATACATCCAGAGACTTGCCAGGAGGCAAGAGGAACCCCAGGAACAGGGTGACCAGCTGGGTGCAAAAGCATCAGCAAAAAGAGTCTTGGTTACTCCAGGAACAAACAAAATCAGCGCAAAAGATATCCCTAAAACATATTCTGGATGTTTGTTTTTTTCAGTTACAAAACACATTATCCCAGATCAACCCTGCAGGAGTGGAATGCTCATTACCCTTTTCTCCCACTCGTTGTTCAAGGAATCATTGCTTTGCTCACACATCTTCTTCAGCTCCACAATCTGCTGCTCTTTGGCTTCTCTGACCACTTGGGACTCACGAACAAGAGTCTGAACTGTTAAAAATGGCAAAAAAAATTAACAACCATTGAAGACCTTTGGGATTTTTCAGTGTTGGCAATACATGCAATCAGGTGATGTCAGTTTTCCAACTGACCTGGCTTTCTGCTGGTTTTTGGCTCTGAAATATTTAATTCATGTGCTGCTTTGAAATGCAGCACTGAGATTCTGTGTCACTACAATATTACAAAGTTTTCTCAGTTCTCTACTTTGCTTACAGAACATTTCAGAGTGAGTTTTCCTTCCTGAAGGAGTAAATATACATCAGCAAAATTCTGCATAACCTCATGCAAATAGGTTTTTTTTACCTGATTTCATGAGCACCCTTAGGAGAAAAGATTCTTGTGAAGGTTGAATGCCCAAGATAAACAAAGGAATTAAATTCCCCAACTTCAATTCCATGTGATTGCATCATCATTAGTGGAAAACAAAGCAATACATATTTATTGTTCAGGAGTGACTGAGGATTTTCATTATCTGGCAACAGTGTGGGCAACTCCAACCAAGCTGGGACAGTCAGGAGCAACTCCAGGCCATGGAGAGAAACACCAAATGCCTTGTTGGACAAATTGCTTTCCCAGGAGCAGAAAACAGACATGGACCACTCTCCCTTTTTGTACACAGATTACCAAATTTCGATATTATTTTCCATTGTGGTTTAGCCCATAGTGCAAATGGACTCCAAGGAATTCTAAAAGAAACTAACACTGCCAAACTGCTGACAAGCCACACTTGGGGCGAGTTTGGTACTCATGACACACTCAGGACTACTCATGTTTGAAATCTCTTGCAATAGTCTTAAAAACAACCCATTGTGGTTTGATTAAAATGTACTGAATGTGTAAAAAAATGAACTTTGAGCCAGGGATTCCAAAAAAAAAAAAAAAAAAAAAAATTGAAATGAGTGGCCAAAATACTCCAGTAGCATCAAAGGAACTTTTTTTGGTGATGCTCATAAAACCTGTGCTCAGTGTAATAGATTACAGGCCTCTTGGAACACTTGGGCTGGAAAGAGCAGAGACAACTGGACAAGATTCTCAAAATAACGAGGACAAAATTAAGTCAAGACCTGCAAATGAAGAAGAAAGGGATGTCTGCAGAAGGAACACGCAATCCCACAGCCACAAGACAATGCAGTGCAATACCAGCACACAAAAACACAACCAGGAGGATAAAAATCACCTTTTTTCTCCAGTTTTCTAATCATCTCCTCGGATTCTTTCTGTTTCTTTATGTAGGTGGACTTCAACACATCTATTTCATTATTCTTTCTCTCCAAAATCTGCAGGGAAAATTCAGAATATTTTAAGAAAAGTCCAGAAAATTCAAAACTACGACCAGTGCACAAGATAATTTACCCTGTTGTCTGTCAAACCTCTGCCTCCAAGAAGTGCTCAGGCTGTGCAGGAAAAGTGATTAAACCTAAATAATTTTCACAACTATGACTGCCATGTCATAAACAAAGGCCCAATGTAGGCAAAAGCAAATTAAAATGGAGTTTCATGTTTTAAGATGGGTTTTTTTGTTTTCCTTTAAACCTGGGCAAACCCAGTGTTGCTTCTGTTGAGTTTGGAGGTTTCTGCTGCAACTAGGAAAGATTTTCATACTTATGTTGCCTAATGGCATTTAAAAGCATCTAAAATTCTCAGCAGATTTAAGAAATATTTAAATAAGTTGGTGAACTTCATTACAGCTTTTTGTGCTTCACCAATGGAAATTCCTCTCATGGATCCCAAGGAACAATGGACTGGAAGAGAGTAAGTAAATGAGGGTAAACTGCACCCACAATTCTCTGCATGCTGATTTTGGAAAAAAACAGCTCCAATATTTGCACACTTTGAGATAGTATTTTAATTTAAACTTTGTGTTTCAGATAAAGATTAAAGTCGCAGAAATTTTATAACATTGCCCCAAATCTCTTATCAAACAGAAGCTTTCATCTTAAAACAATATTACTCCATCTGCAATAAACGTTTTGTGTCTTTAAAGATTAATGCGACACTATTTAACCTTTTCGAAAATATCCAACGTTATTAAACAACTTCAAAAGACGGAATTCTAACATCAGTTAGGAAGGGATGACAACTCCAGGGATGAGAAAGCATTTAAACTATTTCTCATTCTCACAAAGCTGTTTCCTTCAGACTCCCAGCTTTGCTTGCTGCTGCTGCTCCGAGGCCTTGAGAACAGATGAGCCCAAATCGCACCTGACCAAATATTAACATCCTCTCAGGAGGCTTTGATGTCTCCCAGGGTTGTGTCAACCAACTTCCTCCCGGGCTGTGACTCAGGCTGGACGGAACAAAGCAGAGGCACTGAGCAGTGCTGAGCTTCCAGCGGGTTTGTCACCGCGGTCCCAGCGCCTGGCGCGGCGTTCCTGTGACATCCATGGCACCAGAGGCACCTGGCATCTCACACATTGTCACCCCATGTTTAAAAGAAGTCCCAGAAGGGTCTGGGATGGGTTTGAGTCCTCCCAGCAGTGGTGCTGTGGGACACAATAAGGACAAACCAGTGTAACCCACTGATGTGGTGCCATGGCGATGCTGAAGAATTAAGAGCCACATGGACTTCAAAATGCTCCACCATCAGTCAGGGGCTGTTGGGTGACCTGCCTCTGCTCTAGGGCTGTCAGACAGAGCCAGGACAACAAGCAGTGCTGTTGTGGGAGCAGGAACATCCAGGATATAGCTGTGCATTTTCCTACTCTTGTATTTTGCATGTTGCCCACAAAAAATTAATTCTTTTTGTTCGCATTCTTCTGTAACACAATTTCTCTCTAACAGAAAAATCACAGGTTTATGATTTCCTACAGAAGTTGTTATGCTGGTAAAAGAGGCTGTCTTGTTCAAACAAACAAATTGCCTTCTATTTTCATCTCCTTTCTGCAAGTGTTTTCCCCTTCCTAAGTTTGTTGCCATTAAATATTCTGCATTCCTCTCAGCTCATGCCAACTGGTACCTACAATTTGACTTCCAATGAACATTAATTGCAATTGTGAAGAGGTTAAAGAACAACTGATAAATATTTATGATAATCATAGTCTCTATTATTGTTTAATATGCTGTTTTTGGAAAGAAATACAAACATTTCTTACCTTTTGAACATCAGCATCGTGCTTCTGCTGTAATTTCAGTTTTTCTTCATGAAATTTACCTTCTGCTATATTCATTCGCATTTCCAGCTTTAAATGCAAAACAGAATAGATACAGAATTTGAATAAAGAATAAATTACACCAATGACCTTTTCTTAACTTTTCAATTATTCATTCATGTCTTTCAGAAGGCAATGGGAAGTCACCAACAAAGAATTCCTATGAAAAAAAAATCTATATTCCGTTTATCAATATTTTCATATTAATTTGATACAATTGTTACAAAAGATGTCATCCTACCACATTTCTTCAGAAAATGAATTTGTAGGATGTTTTAGTTGGCAACAAACACAACTGCTACTGCCCAGAACAAGCTATCGTCCTTAGCTTAAATAAACACTTAGGAAGAAAACTTTTAATATTTCTGTTAATATACCAAGTTTGGTTAACTCATTTTCATTTCTTCAGGCAGGTGTTACAAAGAATGTCCTTTAGCCCAGATGCACATTTGTTTTTGTTTGTTTTCTATTATTCACGGAGTTCACATTATAAACACATTTCCTTTTAAAGGTGACTTATGATGGGATTAAGGATTGGATCACTGAAATACACTTCCTGTCCTGCTTGTGTTTGTTCAAAGCTGTACTTGAACCTCTCCAACACGAAAATTCATTGCCAATTCTTCCTCAGAGCCTAAGTTTCCATCTTTAAAGTTTTTTTGGATCTCTTGCATGTTTTCAGTGTGCTGTTCCAGGCTGTCTCCAGGACTGCTAGGAGAGGAATTTTGTATTTCTCAGGGTTTTCTAGAAACCAAAAGTGACACCTTGAGTTCAGACTCAGACATTTATTAATATCCACTGTCCAGAAAGCCAAGTGGACAAAAAGCTTCCCCAGAAGACTCTGATCTCCTGACTTTGCAAAGGGAGGACCAAATTCCCTCCAGATGACTCCAAGTGTCTCTAGCCAACAGAAAACTTTGTGTTTGACTTTTGGGGGTTCTAAAAGGTGCTGAGGTCCCCCACCTCCAGGCTGGACACTGCACTGCCACCACCATCCAGCCTCTTCCAGTCTCACATTTTCATTTAGCTCAACTGAGAACCTGACTTCTAATATCTCAACTCACCAACTCCAAATTAACCAACAAGCATTATTCATTCTACCTTTATTTTCCATACCCTTGACTAATCAAAAGTTGTCATTCCAGCATGAATCTTTATCTCACACAGACGATCACTAAACACAGTAAAAATTATTAATTTTTATATGATTGATTTGTGTTATATGTTTGTTGTGACTTGAAAGCATCACAACGTGATTGAAAATGTGACTTAATGTGAGCTACAAAAATCCAACTCAACTCAAAAATGTAAGATGCTGTGCAGTAAACACAGAAAGTCCTCAAGAAGTGAAAAGAGAAGGAAGAGCAGCAAATTTTTTCATTTTCTGGACTCATCAACTGATACCCAACAGCTGCTTATTACTTTATTGCACCACATTGCTTATTACTTTATCTTCCAACTACTTGTACACAGTTTTATGCAAATTAATGGGGGGGAAGTTAGGTTGACAATTAATCCAAAGAAAATAAATCATATTCTCAGCTGTCAGCCAACTCTTTTATCACCCCAAAATAAGCATCATGACATAAATGCATGTTCTATTCATGAATTCTACGCATATGTATATATGAAAAGAAATGTATGCATAGATCCCTCCAACAAAGTGACATTATAGAAGAAAATCTTAGTACCAGGTGATGAGTAAGTGTTGATTTAATAAAAAGAGCACAGTAATCCACTTCCAGATAGACAGCTTGTGAACATTCCATAAATAAATATGAAGGTCTCGTAAAAACACAAATACCAGAGACGAAACATGAAAGAGACTCCAATCGACTGGAATTCCATTAAAAGCTTATGAATGACTGAGGTGCAGCTACTGCCCTCCCACAGCCACTAAATCCACACAAATCACATTTCAAACTCATTAATAACTGAGAATGTCTTGGCTGATGGAAATGAACCCTTGGTGGTTTGTATCACCTGAGAGCTGGTCTAGGTTTTACTATTCTGTACACTGAAATAACACAAAAATACATCAAAATCTAGAATTTCACTCGGATTAAATATGGACATATACATTTTTGAGTGCTGCTGATTGTTCTCAGCCACAGGCTGACCCCAGAACTCACTGTACTTGAAGTTGGTTCCCACTTCTCATTAATCTCCCCTGAGCTCCACCCTTGCACTTGCACCAATTCCCATCAATTCCAGCTCATTAATTCATGACATCACTTCCATCTCTTCCCATGTCACCCATTTGGGACTGCTTTCCAAAAAGGAGAGCTAATTGCAACCAAACAACTGGGAAAAATGTGCCCAAGATACAGAAAACAGCCCTTAATGGATGCAAGTGCTGCAATAACAAAGTAGATCACTTTTCCTCTGAATATTAAAAATAAAATAATTTAAAGAAAAAATCTTACTTGAAAAATCCCAAAGAGCATCTCCTCATCAGGTGAGGGCTGAAAAGAGGACACCTTCAAAAGTACTCAAGGTGCTCAACTTCTATAAACTTAATGAAATTGTGAAGTTTCAGCATTCCAGGCACTTTTCTGCCTCATCTGCTTCATCCACAACTTTCCTAATTTTCCCTTTACCATATAAAGAAATGTGAGAAGTCCCATATTAAAGTGTCTTAAATTCAATAGTTGATGTGCACATGGACTTTACAGCTAGCATTGAGGTGAAAGCTGTATTTGTACCAAGTAAGTGGTAAAAAAAAATAAAATTAAAATATTCAACGACATTTAAATGTTGTAATGGCCCATAGTTCCCAGCCACACATCTACCTTCATCACAACTTCTGCAAGTGTTAATGTGAGCATTTGCTGCACAAATAATGATACATTGGTTTAAAAATCCTACACTCAATTTCTCCTGTGGAAAACTGCTGGAGAAGCCAGAAAACATGAGGACAACAGTAGAGTCCTACAGCAAAGGCTGGAGGAGTGGTTCCATTTCCAAATGTGCTTTTTGAGCCACCCTTTCTCGGAGGCAAACTCCCAATCTCACCGCGATTGTCGATAAAAGAACTGAGTCATGTAAACACATTTTCTGCAGTGATCTCACCAAGGCTGTGCTGGAAGCAAAAAGGGCTCAGCACTTCCCAGCTGGGAGTGCAATGCCTCCCCAGCCACTGGAAAGTCAAAGCACATCATTAAATACTAATTTCAATCAAGGAATATCTCTCAAATGAAAACCACACCAAGCTGAGGTGGAGTCTGGCTGCAGATCCCAAATGTCAAAGCTCAGCCTGTCCCAATTTCCTGTGGAGCAGCTCTAGGTAACTCTGTGCTGCTCTTCCATCCCCTGCCCTGTGCACTCCAGCTTGACTTCATTCATTAAACACGTATTAAGAAACAAAACAACCTACAGCAGTACCAAAGACCTTCACAAGTTTTAGGGAAACCGATAAAAACAACTTTCCTAAGGTGTCCACTTTGTTAAATGCAATTTACAGCTCTTGTGCTCGTTAGTTTTAGTATCTTTTATCACCAGTTAAGAGACAGCAGAGAATATGAAATTTATGGCATGTTACCATTCAGACAAGGGGAAAAAAGTGTAGATATTTAGTTATAGTTGGGAAGTTTGCAACTATGTATGAAACGCAGCCCTTGCTGTTGGCTGAACATCATTCCTTTGGATTTCTGTCATTGTTTATCCTCCTCACAAAGAGAATGAGGCAATTAAACCCTAAGGCCATGTAAACAATCTTGATGTCAAACATCTGTGCTGTCCCTGTTATTTAAAGTCATGAAGGGTGGTAGCAACAGAGCTGCTTTCATGTGCCTAGTCACACTTTCTTCCTCATTTAAAAAAACACAACAGCACCAAAACCAGCAGATCGTTACCTGAAAATGGGATTTTGTGGTATCTCTGTTCTGTTTCCATAGCACAGGTCAGGTGCTAGGAAATTTAATAACTGTCAGGCTTGAACTGATAGTCTAATCTGCAACTGTCATAGATCTCCAGGGGGGGAAAAAAAAAAGTGATCTCCCCTTTTTTCATGACAGAGCACAAACATTCATCTTGTCCCCATTTACAGAAATTCGGCACATATTGAAATACCTGATTTAAAAGCAAATCAATGAGTGGGTGAGCAACATAAATCACTGAACTGCTGCCCACTGGTCTTCATGGCAGGGCTCACCCTCAGGCCAGGGGTGGCATTTGGGGCTTTAACATCCATCAGATTGGCTTTTTGGCTATTTGACAAAGCAGAACTTGTTGCTTGCCAGATTCTTTTTTTTTTCCAAGCCTACGAATATATGGGGGAGGGAAGGAGGAAGCGAGGAAGGGGGAGAAGGATGTAAACAATAAATGAGAACTTCAAAGTAAGAACTAACAATGTAGAACAATGACTTGTATATCTTACAGTGCACGACAAAAGTTATTTGTCTTGGTGTTCTGCAGCTGCTAAAAGAAATCAGTGCACAGCACACAAAGCTTTGATATTGCCACAGAAGAAAAAAGGTTTCTTAAAAAATATCAACAAACAACTCAAACTTTCTACTGGATTGTGCTTACTCAATTTTCACAGGCAGGGTTAAAATAATAAATATTGATAATTTATACAGTGTTTTAAAGCATACAGGAAGGCCAAGACAGAAGAGACTGTACTTGCAAAACAGTCAGGATTTATTATAACGACAGGCTGACTGCAGACCAAGGTAATTTGGAACAGAGTATTTTAATCATCATTACCAAGCTGTCTGTTCTCATCCTGTTATTTCTGTATCAAGCTGTACCCTCAAAAATTCTTAAGATTAGCTTTGAGGTTTATGAATACTTCCCACATTGTACAGCAATGTGAGACTCAGAATATTTAACAGAAAATCTCTGGTGTGAAAAACAGGAAAAAAATTATACTTCATAACAATGTAGTTGAAAAGAAGTTTCTACAGTAAATGCAAATTTTAATCACATTGGAACTAACCTTCCATTTTCAAATGGAACTGCTGAAAACTTTGCAGTTCACAGGATGTGGGAAAAAATACTGTTCACTTCCCATTTCAAAAAAGTCAATGAATTTATAACTGCATTTTGAAACAGCACATCATTAACCAGTCCAATTTTGGCTTTGAATATCATCAATGTTTTTATCCCATGCAATGACTAAAGTGAAATAAATGTCTCATAAAATCCCATTGCAAAGAGCTCAGGATAAACCCAAGATGGACTGAAATAAAAACAGCATCAAACAAGTGGAACAGCCAGAAATTAGAATGTAAAAAGCCCCTTTACAAACATGGCACTTTGCCCAGATTCAAAGGTCCCTCCACAAAAGTCCATGTTTATGATCTGGACTGTATTATTTGACCTAACAAACATTTATAATTCCCTCCACAGATCTAACCCTCTTTGTATCTTTACTCTTTAAAAACAATACAACTGCTACTTCCAGTTGCAATATTTTTACACATTACTCTTTAAAGGGAAATGATATATTCACTTAATTAAAAAATTAATATGACACTGCCTGACTTTTATAGCCCCCAAAAATTAAAGGTTTTATGCTAAATCAAATCTTACCAGCTTCCCCCATCAAGAAAAATCTGACTTTTCAAATGACACTGAAATTAATACACATTGGCTTGATACAGAAAAATAATTGAATGGACAATTGTTCTTATTCATATGTAAATGTCATTAGGCTCTTTCAAGAGAGAACAATGTATTTTTCATGGATTTCCATGCTGGGGGTGGTGGGAAGGAGGAGAAATGCACAGAGCTCTGTATCCCAACAACTGTAATAACTGGAAATGGTATTTCTGTTCTCAAGGATGTTTTCCATAGCCAATAAACATCACATGGATATTAGCACTACAACACATCATATTCTTGAACAGCTTTATTTGCAGTGGAACAAATGTCTGCCACCAGTGGGAGACACTGACAGCAGTGAGGAGCAAAAAAAGTTCAATGTGTGTTTGGAAATTATGAAAGCTTAGACACTGTAGTGTTAGATGTAATTCAATAAAAAACTCAAAAATGCAACAAGCTGTACCTTGGAGTGCCAGCAGTGAGAACTGAACCAGCTGAATGTGTGAACATGCAGGAATCACTCCGATTTCAGAGGGATTTTGTGAAATATGAATATAATAGAAATAATCTTGACATTTTCATGTAATTCTGCATAGTGTGCACTCCAGTGAATGAAGTGAGTACAGAGTCAACACTGACTTTTTTTACCCCAGTGTTATTCCTCTTTTTTTATGCTGTATTTTAGCAGCTACTGAACTTTTTGTGCTCATTTCAAGATTTAGGAAATCAGCCACTAAAACTGCACTCCCACCTTCTTTTCACCAGTGCAACATGTAGCAATAACAGCATAGAGCACCTACTTTTCTAGTCTTTTCTCCCTTAAAAATCAGAATCTATACATGAAAAAAAAAAAAAAAAAAAAAATCAAACTTTCTTCCTCATTTTTTTTTAAAGGGTGAGACACTTTGAGGTAGAGATTAATCATGCAGCAAAAGATTAATTCCCAGCTGCTTGGCAACCATCTGGACATTCTACTGGTTAAAACACTAGTTTGAATTGCTAACCTAGCCCTTTGATCTTTCTCAGTGTCTCCAGCCCATATGTGCAATAATTAAAGACATAGTTCACAAACTATTGCACAAAAAAAATAAATAAATAACTGTACATGCACATCTAGCTCTCCATAACCAGCCTGACTGGTATCAGGAATTATAAATCAGCAGTGAGTTTATGAAAACATGTCTCATCCTGACATGCACTGTGTGTCTCACACCAGGCTAGCAGTAATGGAAGGTTTGGGGTTTATGACATTCATCCTGAGCAGTTATCAAAGCCAGGCAGGATGGGAGCTCCTCACATGGAACACAATGGACAACTTGCACATGGTTTTGGGAACAGGACATTAATCAGCCAGCAATCATGTTAACAGCAGGCAGGGTTGCTGGGATTTTAAATATGAACTAACAGATTCCCACTCAGGACGATTAGTCGGTGGTGAGAATCAGTTTGCAACTGGATTCTCCTATAAATCAGATCCTGCATTCAAAACAGACTGGGGTTGTGAATAAAAGGAGAAAATCCAAATGAACCAGAAAACAGGCAATGCCACTGCATGGAATATTTTTAAGGGGAAAAAAAGTATTTTCAGAACCAAGCTGTCATAAGGAAAAAAGTTACAGAAAAGTGAAGATCACAATGAAAGCAATAATTAGGTTATATCTGCCTTTCCTTGTCTCCCCATTGGGGTCACACTGGTGTGAACAGAAATCAACACACAGCCTTATATTTTAACATGAATATTCACCAGAATTGAAAACCTTAACAATCTTTATCCTTGGAAATCAATGTGACATTTAGGAGCAGAACTATGGCTTGGAAAGTCCCCAGTGCACGGAAGGACAACAGAAGGGGAGCAGCAAAGCAAGAGAAGTGGAAGAACAGAGGGATAAGAAAAGAAATTCCACCACAGGAAGCTCCAGATTTTAGTGCCACTCAAACACCTTCAGGAAGTTCACCAAAACCACTCTCACGAATTTCAGGTATTTCAATACTTCCCTTTGGAACAGGGAAATGAAGAGGAAGAACTCCAACCCAGCAGGGCAATGCCTACAGATCCCACCTCCCAGCTGCAGGGACTCCCTCATCTCCAAATGTTCTTTTCCTTCTCTTTTCCATGCTAACACCAGCCAGTGTTTTTCACTCTCCCTCCCACATCTTACAACTTTCTTTCCTCCCTGCATTCTTTCCCCTCCATTCTCTGGATGGTCCCTCTTGGGGAAAATCCATATCACAGCCCTCATGCAATTTGCTCTGTTTTAAGTTATCATCTCCTGCCAGAGAAGTGAGAAGCACAGTAAATCTGCTGCTTTCAACACCTTCAGTTCAGAGCACTTTTAGCCACACCAGGACTTAACCATATCAGCACTGCAGATTTTATCTTCATGTAAATATATCACTAGATCCCAACACTTTCGGGGCAGTAAAAACCATATAAATGGCTTGATGATCTTTATAAACAAAATTTGTGTCATGCAGTAAAAGGGAGTGCTCATTCCCAAAATAAAAGGGGAAAAACATAAACAAAGATTACAAAGATGAAGGTCCTAAACAGCTTTTTAAAAAGGCTGCATCTTAAAGATAAGACTTCTTGAATCATAAACCCATAAAACACTCCTTGTTTTCCATCTTACTTCTGGTCCTCCATCCATGAACATGAGTTTTTAGGGGGAAAAAAAAAAAAGTCTTTTTCCCATTCTCTGTGTTATCTTACACCACCTATCTCACCTCTCCTTTTCCTCTGGAACAGCACCCCTGGTTCCAAAGGCTTTATCACTGGATTCCCAAAAATCCAAACAGAGAAGTGACAGGAGCACAGTGATAAAGTCAACAAAAATATTGGAAACACTCAAAGTTCTCAGCTAACCCAGAGAGATGAAGCTTCACAATAATTATTGCACACAGCATTGAGCTTGCCAGTGTGCCTGAAAAATAAAGAAATCAAGAGCTGGTATACAACTTAGCACAAATTTAACCTTCAATGAAAAGTGAAAATTATTTCCAATAGGCCTCAGATTAGGTTTCCTTTGCTAAGATAGGATAAATAAATATCTTGGCTTACAAAAAAATTGAAGGAAATTGAGCAAAAATGCTAAGAAAAAATAAGAGTGGCAAAATGAAAAATGAAGACAGAATTTCTTTAAAGAAACACCAAAATGTCTTTAAAGGATGCATCAGATAAAGTAATTGCTTGCAAAATGTTAAAAGAAATAATTTTATTAACACAGCTAATTTTATCTTCTCATTCCAGCTGAATTCCAAACCTGTACCTTAGCAATTTTCCTGGACCTTTTTTTCTGAAATAAAAAATCCCAACTCAGCCCTTTTGCTTTCCCCCTCTGCCTGGGAGCACTGGGTGACACAGCCTGGCAGAGGTGAAGTTCAAAGGGACACTTTTCCCTTTTCATCAAGACAAGCCCATCACCCCTCGGTGGTGCTCTGCTGAACACACACATTTTCTTGTTGGGTTGCATCCTGCTTGTTTAAAGCCATGATTTTCTGCAGTTTTGGAGCAGTTTTGGAGCACTTCCCCAATGGCTCAATGCACGTCAGCAGGATTTGGGGGAAGATGCCTAACAGCCTCAGCCTGCTGCCATGGCAGCTCTGCAGGGCTGTGATGTGGTGCTCACTGCCCATGGCCATGTGTTCAGCATTACACACTCCAAACAGGTGCAGCAGTGCTTTATGAACAAAGGGCTAAAGGTTAAAAGCAAAAAAACCCCACAGTTATCCTATTTGATGCTCTCCTGTTGCACTACAAAGAGGTTGAAAACGGCTAAGGGTTCCCCAAACCCTTCTGCACAGCACTGCTCCTCTGCTAATCCATTCACATCCTATAAATGAGAAGGGCTTCGTTCCTAATTGAGCCTCACAAACAAAATCAGATGAAAACACACTGAAGTTTTCTCGTTAATGGCACACACATGGTGATTGTGAAACACTGTCTGTAACCTTTCCAGTTCAAACCAGCCCACAGTCGAGCACCATTAGCAACAAGTCCTGGATTTTTACTGTGTGGTTTAGAGGATTTTTCCACTGAACTAGCAAAGTATTAGCTGGGTATTTTATGTAGCTCCCTGGCATGCATTCCTGTTTATTTAATTTGAAAATATTGTTTAAATGACAACATTGTGCTTTCAATTTATTTCTTTTCTGGGCTATTTTCACATCTTATGAAACCTTGCCTCATCCTGAGGCACTGGTGGTTCCAATACTGTCGATACAAAAGAACAGTCCAGAGCAGAGCACAGAAAGTGAAAGGCCCATGGATTGAGCAATGCTTGGTTGAGCACTGAGTGACACTGCCAGGTAGAAATCATCTCATCCACATGGTTTTATTAACAGTTGAAGGATCTGCCAACCAATTTCACCTTTCTCTGTATCTCTGCTAAAGATGTTTGCTGAAGTGCCTTGAAAGTAACTTTAGGAAGTTCCAATCCATGTGTCCTCACAAGATACCAAGGAAAAGGAGGGATGATTTCAAAGGCTTCACTACCTCTGTTAAAAGGTAATTTGGAAAATTCCTAGAATTCAAACTTTTCCCCACTAAAGATTCTTTCAAAGGATTTGTAAATGTGTTCAGAAAGTCATTTTTACCCCCCAAACAATTGAGAAATACATGAAGTATTTAATGACAAGCCCTGTCCCTTCAGCAAATTTCTCTCCCACATTTTCTGCTACAATTCCTTGCCAATGCCCAAATTCCAAGGACAATGCCTCAAAGCCTCCAAAGGCTCTCACCTCTTTCTCCTGTGTTCGAAGCAGAGCCTGGGGGTCCCGAGAGGGGCTGCTCCTCCCCAGGCCAAGTTTAGGTGCCATCTGTTGAACAAGAGAAGGTTCAAAGCAACCAATGAAGTTAAAAGCAGTCACTCCAAGCACAATCAATGCCCACCAGAAATTAAAAGTAGGGAGAATGTCTGTTTGCCCTTCTGGAATATCAAGGGAATAGAAATACCTACCAAAGTTATTGGCACTGGTTTTTCTCGCAGGTATCTGGGGTTTTCTAACTGGAAAAGAACAGAGAGACAACTCAGCAGATCAGCAATGTCTTATTCTGTCTCACAAACTGAGACATCCTAACTAAACTCAACTTAGCACAGCAACTGCATCACTCAAAAGCACCACAGAAGAGATTTCAACATGCCTGAAATGTTACAGAAATAGGAAATCATCCTAAGAGATCATTTGGTTGGAAATGATCTGCTCAGCAAGTCTGATAATGGAAATGGACCAAAAGTTGCACTTCTTTTCCCCCAAAACTCTTGTGATTGTAAAAATTCCATCTATTTAAAAGAACTTGGCAGCTGTTTACACAGGCTTATGCAAAGGAGTTCCAACTTTATTGGCTAAATTTCCATTGAAATCAGTATAAAGCTACAAGGACTTCACAGATTATACTGATAAAAATCTCATGCTTTTGAAAAATTACAGTTGGGTGCATTGAAACTATAGCCACACATGTAAGTTATAGAGACAAAACATAAGGAAATAATTCATTAACATGACTGTATAATTAAAACAGCTCTTTTAATCACCATTTTTAAGAACTGGATACAAAACATTGCTCCCAACCCACTTCCTCTATCAGCCAGCTCTATCTTTCTCATTTTCTCCAATGATGAGGCTCAAACATCACATCACAGAGAAAGCAGAATGCCCAAAAAAAGCTTTCAAGGGTATAATCTTGTAAAATGTGGCAGTAAGATTTGGAATATGAATGAGATTGCAACACACATGAAAAAAAAATTAAAATGTTGTAAGATTAGGTTGATCTACGAGGCATGGCAAATATATCAAATGCCTGCACTTGCTGCAGAACTATTAAATAAATTTGTGTGTTGAATTTATCAGTGGAAAAGAGGCTTAATCCCTCTGAAATTTCAATTTGACACAGTGTTATTCATTTCCTGTCCCACAAGGTGATGTAGGATTTCTGTGTGCTGCTCAGGAGTTGTCATATTTCACCCAGAAGTGTTGGAGATACATTTAACACAAACATTCCATTTCAATGAATTGCATTAGCCAAGATTTTAATACCTGTGCTGAAACCAATAACTTAACAATAACCTATTTATTGTCAAGGAGGTCACTAAAACAGTTAGATTCAACTTTCTCTCACACAAGGCATCCTCGGTAAAAATCATGGGCAGCCACCAGGGAGGGAAGGAATCCTGGATGCACCTAGTGCCACAAAAATTAGTAATTCTGGACACTCAACAGGTTGTGAGGAGAGGAATACAGGAGTGGGATCATCCTGGAGCATCAATCACAGGAGATACAGTGGAGAGAAAGAAAAAGCAAATTAAAAGAGCAGGAAATAAAAAGTAGAGAAATTCCAAACTGGGAAAACCTTGGAGGATTTTCTCTCTCCGACTCATTTGGACCTGCAGCAGAATTTTCTATCCACATTTTTGCTATTACACTCCTCCTCCCAGCTCAGTTTGGCTCCTTCCCCATCCAGCCCACACTGCTGATCATCCCAGGGCTGGAGGAGGTTGCCATAAACTCCAGGTACTCCCAGGTACATCCCAGAGCCCTGGAGAGCAGGAACAGGGGAACCTTCACCAGTGCCTGCTGGAGGCTGGAGAAGCTGCAGAGCCACATTGCAAAGGCTTAACCATTCCCTATGCAAAATGAATACAATCACCCTGTACTTTGGCTTTTTTAAAGGTAAAAAATATTGTAAATATTGACAATTAATTCAAATCCTTTATCTGACCATGACAGTAAGTTGTTTGCAGCCTTCATGTCCAAACCGATCTGAAAAGCCAAGGTATAACCCACTTGTTTATGAGAAAAAAGGAAAATGTGTCTCTAATACTTTGTAGGGCCTAAGTCTTGCATTTTTTGATTTTGTAACAGCAGCCATATGTGCTTTGAAGTTAAATGTTCCCACTTTGTTACTTGTTGTGGATTATATCCACTTAAACTGATCTGTAAACATTTAATGCCTCAACATTCATTCTTTTCATGCTGGTCTTCTGCAAAACTTCTTGTTCTCAAAATTAGACCACATTAAAGAGGGAATATCACAATAAAGAATGCCCCAAAAAAAGAAAAAAAAAGGTCTGTATTTATGAGAAACATGCAAATTTAAAAATAATAAGCAAAAGGTCAAAGACAAGCCAAAATACATATGCATGAAACTGAAGGACTGCCATGAGAAGAGCAGTAAATCACATGCTTTTTTAAGAGTATGAACCAAATAAATGTCATCATGAAAGACATCTTTATTTGAACTAGAATTGAACTCTAATTTGTAAATACCACTTCTTAACAGAAATGGTATTTTGAATTTCTTTGTAGGAAAGAGTTTGGATTCTCCTGTTCTGTTAGGCAGTCTGACAAGGAAGCATGTTTCAATTTGTGAGGACTGCAATGGTCACCCCCAGGCCTCCTAAATCAGAGCTGGAAGGTGTTGGGTGATCAGATCCCCATGAAGGAATCTCCACCACTTAACAGAGATAATCTACAAGAAAATATACTTATTTTCTTCAGTTGGAAAAAAAGTATGGGAGAAACGTGCATAAAAACACAATTCCAAAACTGAATTTGAGGCAAATTAGCCACAATTTCTAACTCTGGTATTTTCGATTTCTATTTACTTTAATAACACCTGAAGTGGTCAAAACTTAATATTTATGAGTTATACAATTTCAAAGCTACCAACGCAAGTAATGAGTGAAGCACTGACAAAAGCTGAAATGCTTTCCCCCAAAACCAAGGACAGTGCAGGAAAAGCACAATTTTGAGTTTTAAGTGCTCCCCCAAGTCTCATCCTCAGGACATCAATTCTATTCCACGCCTCAGGCTGAAAATATCATACAGGATTTCTATCTGCACTATATTGCAGTGCAGAAACTCAGAGCAAAGCTTTGCTCTTTTGCTCAGTAAATACCTCACCGATGACAACACTGCTGTCTGCTTCCAAACTACCCCTCCAAAGTCACGTTTCACCCTTTGGGAGATGTTTATCAAGGGATGATTATCTTCAATAATGCCCAACTGGAGCCTGGTCAGTCCCCTGACAGAAGGTAGACTGTAAATATTAAGGTTCAGGGAACAAAACCCCACACTTGGATCTGCAGCCTTGGTGCTCATTCCCCCTTTAAGCTTCTTCAAAGGCAAAATGGGACTGTTTTCAAAACAAGGATGGCAAAAACACACATGAAAGAGTTAAGAACACTTAAGACTTTGAAATGGTAAACAACTAAACTGAACCTTGCCCTAAATTCTTACTTTAATCTAACAAACCCAGCCAGCCAGCATGTTCCCTACAGAAATAACTGCTGAGTAGCTTCAGGAAATTTGAGTAAGGACATTCTTATCTAACATCATGATTTGTAGGGAAGTTCACTTTAATGCTGCTTCTGCAGTCTTAGTGGAAGGACATTAAAGCACATGAAGATTGTTTGTCAGCATGGAAGTTGAATTTATTTTTTGAAGTCGCACCACCACTTGGAGTTCACTGTGGGAAAGTTTTCCCAGCACTGCTGCCCTGCAAGGCCACAACACATCCAGTAGGTATGTTTATAGTAAGCAGACAGACTGAGAAACCAAACAAAAGATAATCAAATGGCTTGTGCAGAAATGGTTGAGCTTAACTCGACTGGAAAGGCCCAGGCAGATGTGAGCCAAGTGCAGAGAGCAGGCACAGCATCCCCCAGGAATTCCCAACACTCCAGCCACTTTAACCCTGTGCTACAAAGCTTTGCTCCGAGCAAGGAGAACGAAACAGGAGCACCAAGCACGGCTCTCTGGGGGCTGAGGCTTCTTAAACCTTTAGTAAGCAATCATATTTCCCAGGACAAATCCTTCTGGGCAAGGCTGAGCACCCAGGCTCTCAGCACTGAGGATCCCACAGCACTTCTGGCCAAGGCTAAGGAGTTAATTCTTGTCCTGGCTGAATTCCAGGGATGAAAAATCGAGGGATTAAAAACCCCTCTGCTGTTTCCCCAGGGTACAATCTCTTTGTGTGCTTTTTGTGCCTAAAACGATGTGCTGAATTTCCTGGGATGTTTGAAAGAGATGCTTTGTCACACCTAAAATTGGCTACAATTTGGTGACAAATGAAACTACATCAGAGGCATGAAAGAGAGAGAGTGAGAGGCAGGTGAGGTAAGAATTTCCAGGGGTTTCATTCGTTGTTGTTCCTTTACATAACTTAGATTTTTTTATCCAAAAATCATGTTTGTCTACAATCTAAAAAGCTCAACTACAGGGGAAAAAAAAAAAGGAAGAAAAAAGGCAGTTTAATTCCATGATCCAATAAGGTTCTTTTCCTGACACTACACATCTTTCACAATATTTAATTCTTTTCGAGACATAAGCAGGAGATGATCACCTCACCCCCAGTGATGAAGTACTGGAGCTGCAACAATATGCAGAAGTTTATTGCCAGCTGTTCATGAAATGAGATCACAGAATCACAGAAAGGCTGGGACTGGGAGGGACCTTGAAGTTCCTCTCATTCCCCTAACTAGGTGACTTTTATTATATTCTAGGATGGCTAAAGAATGACAAAGAAAGTCCAAAGTAACGACACACCCAAAGATTATTGGTATTTCTTTGTCTCAACTCCTGGCTCTGAAACTTTTCCCTTCAAATAGCAATACAAAAGGATTTCTGCTTCTCTGTGCTGCAAATGCAACTTCAAGGCATGAACAGCTGATAAAGGACATTCCCCACATCAGTTTATTTAAGAGTCAACACAGGCTAAGAAAAACACATTTTATAATGTATGTAAAATAAGCTTAAATTAGTATTCCATGTATGAAAGGCAAATTTATCACAATCAAAACTCAACCTTTTTTAAAAAACATTTACTCCTGCCTGACTAGAATCTAAAGAACTTGAACAATAAAATGTTTGATAGGGATAATCAGGAATGCTGCAAGGAAAAGGCAAAAATTCTGTTATTACTCATGAGGAGTAACAATATCAGCAAAGTAATGCAACAGACTTAATTCTCCTGAAGAAAATGTAATTATCAAGAACAAGTATCTCAAGCCTCCAGATCAGACTGTTAAGCTTGACCTCTGTGCTCAGTAGAGAAACCATAAAAGCATTTCCCAAAACTTTTCATAGTACTTTTAATAACAATAATAATAATTAGAAAAAAAAACCTCAATCCCTGATGTAGGTATATAATAAAAACTGAAAACATGCCCAGTCTGTGACTTTAAAAACACAAGAGCTCTGAAGAAGAGGAAATTTGGAATATATGAAAGAAGCAGGAGTCCAAGAGGTAAGGGCAAAAATATCTGAATATTTATAATTGGTCATTTCAACCCAGACACGCCCAAGCTGGAGCAGCGAAGGCTCAACAGCAACTCACAGCTGGGAGACAGCAAGGTTGGCTCACCATTATGTGTACCCAGATATTTTCATATTCTTACATAAAAGCATGGTCTCCATATAGACTTGCCTGAAATACTCACAGCTTCATAAAAGTCCCAGAATTCTTCCTAAGAAAAATCCTTGTATGAAGACTTGTATAACCAAAAAAACCCAAGAAGAGTTTGAAAAGCTTTTCAGGACAACTGTTCTTCACACCAGGCAGCTCAAAGTGAAAGCTATTCTGGATCTCCTTTCCTACCTTCCCCCACTACTGAAGTGCTCTTTTGGGTCAAGCTCTCCTGCATCTCAGGTGGCACCACTTGTAAATTAAATTTCCCAAACGGTCTGCAGCTGGCAGTAGCAATGAAAGGCCAGCAAGAAGCTGCCATGGCATTTGAAATGCTCACAAATAGCAGCAGTCATGTCTGCCACTCAAACCTCACCAGTTCCAAGGTGCTGCCATCGTTTAGTGGGGCTTTTTTATTTTTAGTAATGGCATATTCTTGAAGTGTGGCACTGCACTGAAAACTTCCTGACCCTTTCAGAAGCCACCAGAGGTTGTGATCCACAGCAGGGAAACACTGCTCAGCAGCAGCTCCTCCCAGCCCTCTCTTTTACAGCCTCAAATCCTCTTTGTCAGGTAACTCCCAACAAGTCTTATCAGGCAATCAAAGTCTCTCATGAGCGACTTATTTAATTACCATCCCTGGAGAGGAGACTTGAAAAAGTGATTTATGTGTCACGGTAGCCAATTTGTTATCCAAGGGAGCTCCTGTATCAGCACAGGATCATCACAGTTTAATAACCAGCCATTATCTCCACAACATGATTGCAAACTGGAATTTCAATTAGGAAAAGGAATAAAATACAAATAAAATTACTGAGATGCCAGATAAGCAGGCAGGCAGATCGACACTGATATAAAAAAGCTGGATATAAAGAGATTCTTTGTCAGCATCAATCGGAATAATTTGTAAAATGGCCATGAGCAAGTTTTCCCCCTCCAAGCAGCTTTAAAAGCTCGAGGTATGACAGTTTTCTGCTCATAGAATCCAATATAATATATAAATACAGCCCAAATAGGCAAAATCTGCAAGGGACTGCTTGCACCTTTGTGTCAGACACCTGTGCAGTGCTGACAGGTTCAGCCACCTCCACCTTCAGTGTAAATAAAAAATCATGTTCTAGTGTCATCAAGAAAGAGTCTGAAGACAAGAGTAAGGCACTTGGTTTGCCCAGCAGCCATTATTTTGCCTGATTTATCAGCAGCCATATTAAATACATCACAATGATTATTACTTAATGCTAATGTTTTCTTCTCAAACACTCATAAATAACCTTTCCAAGCTTTACCAATTCATTTCTAGAAGATTGATTCCCACATAAAGCTTTGTTGGCTAATGCAGCCTACATGACTGAGGAGTTCCCACTGCAAGTTAATAAATAAGGAATGTACTCAGTTTATTTTACCCCAAGATTCCAACTGTTGAGACGTGCTTCGAGGTCATCATCATCCAGTGAAATGCTTTTTTTGTGCTGATCATCCTGGAACATAAAAAAAGTCAAAGAGAAGATCAGAATTGCTGGCACATACATAATTTAAAATAAAGCTTCTCATTGGCTTGGCCATGCCTACACTGCACTTCCTGAAGTGTCACAATAGCTCTGACAGCTTCCACCTCCACAGCTCAGTTACCAGAAGGATACTGTGCTGAAAATGGAGCTCAGAGGATAAATTAACCCAGCTCTTCACTTTAATATTCTTTATTTATTTCCAAAGCAGTGGTCTCCTTTACAGAGGGGGAATTTACTTAGTGAAAATCAAAATACTCCCTTTTCAGGTAACATGTTCATTCTAGAAATGATTCATGTCCACAGCACTTTTTGTGGGGCTAATCCAGAATTTAGAGATCACCTGACCAGCCTCCAAATAAAAAAATGGGTTTAAAAATTAAAGGCAAGCCCAGCAAGGCAGTGCTGGTTCTCAAAGCAGAGGACAGAGCAGCTCTGCCCAGCTCTTCTCATATTTCCAGCACCCAACCAGGGCTGTGCTTCCTGGTCAGGGAAGGAACAATGAACTGCCTTGCAGAACTAAGTTTTCCTGTAGGATAACAAGAACTACCAACTGCATTTAATGCATCAAATGGGGAAGTTGGTGCAGAACATTTCCTTAGCTGAGGTATTTGGAAAAACAACACTGAGGTGTGAATTACTTTGTCTCATGAAGAGAGGTTTGTGTAGAAACCTGGCAGCAGCTCCTCTGTAACCCTCACTTGTCACCAGCACCAGGGACTGGAGCTGGGCTGCACCTCATCAACACCTGCCTGATGCACCTTTTCATGGTTCCTAAAAGTCTGCTCTACCTGAGCCTGAATTCTGCCAGAACATCTGTGCAGCACTGACAATGGAACAAGGTATTGTTTGCTCCAGCCAGCCAAACGCTATCAAACTGTTTGGAAAAGCAAGAGAGGATTATTTCACCTCAAGGTCCTTTCAAAGCTGCAATCACAGGAGAATCCAGTGTATGGAGCTGAAGAACAATGAAGTGCAGTGATTTGTCTAACACTGCCCTGGCAGCTGTGGCAGAGCCAGCAACAACAAAAAGAATTAAAAATAAACAAACCAAAACAACAAACCCCCTCTACAAAACTTTGAAGCCCCAAATCCAGGTTTTGACTGAAGAAAACAATTTCTTTTCACAAATAACTCTTCCATAAGGAATATTTCCTGAAGCAAAATAAACAGGAAACCAACAAGGAGAAATTTAGTAAATCCAGCATGTGGTTTTATTTTTAATTATGGCATTTCTGTATTTAAATTCCACTTGTATACATACAATCAACAGAGACATAAATACATTCCCAGCAAACAGAGCCTAGAGCACAGGCACTGATTTATTTCTGCCCACTGAGCACCTGTAACCTGCCCTGATAAACCAGCCCCTTGCTAATCCTCCATTCCAGATGCACAGCAGAACACAAATTCCCTCAGAAAAGAGCTTCCAGTTTATCCTATTTGCACTTCATGTCCTCGTAAATCCTCAGCTGTGCCCAGCTGCAATCTTTCCAAACTCTTCCTCTGATAGAATCAAAAAAGAAGCGTGGGCAGAGCTACAGGAACAAACAGGAAATTCAGTGTTCCTGGAGGGGTGAGGGCTGTTCTAGGTGTGGTGAAGGACACTGCAAGGCCACAGAGCACATTGAGGAAGGTAAACAGCACATTTCTTGCTAACACACATTTGTCAGGAGTAATTGTCAGTGCAAATGCTTGCAATTATATAAACATCATCATTAAAAATCTTGGACTGAAAGGGTTTTAGACAAAGCCTGTTCATTGCCCTTTCATCAGTCATAATGCTCAGTGTGGAAAGTCTGATGAAACAAACTGTCCAAAATTCACTCTTTCAGAGGTCAACCATCACTGAACAGAGCCAGAGGCATCCATGCAGCTTTCTTTAATCTATTATTGCAAAATACAAGATGATGTCAATGCAGGCACCTTGCCAGGCCCAGGGAAAACAATGCAGCAGGCACTGAACACACAACTCCAAACAGAGGTCAAGCATTAGGATGAGCTGAGAATCCTGCAAGGAATTCTTTTCCCCTGCACTGCAGAGGACAGATTTTGATGAGCTTCAGTCCTCCCCATCACTCCCTCTCAAATGTCTGCACCTTTCCAGGGGGAGCACCACCCACACAATGGAAATAGCTTCACAGGGATATATAAAATCAACTCAGGGGAAGTGGAGCTGTAGGACAAAAAGGAGGATATCTTACAGACAGTGACGTGCCTAGGTCATCTTCATCTGCCCGGCGAGGAGAGCTCAGACAGTGGCACAGAACTGGTGGCTTCTCACTGAATCTGTCCCTGTTGAATAAAACACTTGGATAAAGGGAAATGAAGAACAGCAGGCAGGTGGAGAGAACTGTCACTGATGCACCTGGTCACTGACAGGCTCTCAGCCACAGAACAGGGAAAAAGCAAACCAGAAAAAAGTTATAAATGTTTGTTAGATAGGCTGATACACCAAAAGATCCAAAACAGTAGTGAAATACCCTTCAGCCCATAGTCCACTGTCAAATCCGCAGGTATTAAGGTAATTAAAAACTCCTGTTAGTCCCTTCACCTTCCTATGACTGCCTATATTATATTAAAGTCAAATCAGACCATTAAAATACCTTCCTTCCTTTCCATCTGGCAGCAAATGAGAAGGTTGCTATGCCAAAAAGACACTGAGATGAATGAAGTGTTTATGAACAGAACAACAACAGTTGGATGTACAATATAAAGCAGTCATTTCTAGGAACACAAACACCAAGTTTTCACCAAGCTCAGGGCCCAGCTTTCATCAGAACGGCAGGGAACAGAGAAATACAACAACTGGCAGCCTACCTTCCCTTCCAGCACCGATAAATCCCACATCAACAACGTGTATGGATGCACAATAACAATTACAAAGCACTAAATAGTTTAGATAAGCAAAGTCTTAGAGGTAAAAAAGATCAAAAGGAATATGATAACACGACTGCCTCTTGCAGTTCTTACCAGGATTTCATTTGACACAAAATTACCTTTCATTAAAAGGAGATAAATCTTTGCCTGTGAGTAAATCTGCCCTTTTATCAGATTTCCTTTCTGAACAATACCCAGGTTAGCTAACAATGCAATGAGGTTCCAGTTGTTAAAAAGGAGAGAAAACAGAATTCATGCCCCCATCATTCAGAGATTCAAGAATATCAACAAACACACAACCCAACCCAAGTCACCTGTAATATTTCCAAACTGAACAAAGGAAGGAAAAATGTCTAGATGTATTCTTAGTTCTGTATTTGCTGTTTTGAAGAAGAACTTAAAAGGAAGCTGCTTTACTTGATTCTACAAAAGAATTTGAAAAGATTGCTGAGGATGGACACAATTTTGCTCATTTCAGGTATTTACTACCTGTCCACTCAGTAAGAGTCAATAAGAGTCAGGCTCCAAAAATTCAGGATTCATTCTTTTTCCTCCCACTGCAGGTGAGTGCAGGAGGATCAGAGTTTTGCCACCAGCCCTGTGACCTCCTGCTTCAGCCCAAGCAGGGAGCTGCCATGGGAGGAGGAAGCAATTTGCTGCTAATAAAGGAGATTAGTAAATATTCCTTCTAGGAGCAACGTAAGGAAACTCCCTGGTTCCTCCTGGTGCAGCACAACTCCACACTAACCTTTCACAATATTTTCAGGCACACTCTGTAAACATGGAGTAGAATTTTCCTACGGGGTCAGAAAGCCTAGGTTTCTAGTCAAACCAATCAAAACATTTCTCACACCAATCCTCTCACATTTCAAAATAAATCTGCACCTTTCCAGCCCCAGCTGCTTGGCTTTATTCATCCACACCCCACTTTGCAAGGAAGGTTTGTCTACCTACTTTTTATTTAGGCAGAAAAACAACTTCATATAGAAAAGTCAAAATTGCCCAACACAGAATTATCTGTATGGCAAGATAAAAATCACTATGAAAAGAACTTCTCTGTTTGTTTGGGTCTTTGAAAGGAGAGAATCTTGAGATAAAGAGCATCAAGTAGTTACTCAAACATGTCTCACTGACATTATCTATTCTGCCCTGAGAAAATGTTGTAAGAACTGAGTCATGGCTGGAATGCAAAATTTTCATCCAACTACATATATTCCATGCCCATGGACAGTTTTCCCAAAGCACATTCAGGGGAGAGAGAAAATCTAATGGAACTCGGTCACCATCTGCTGGCTCTCCCTACAAACTGCACATTCCAGAAATATTTAATACTTCACATTTTTACCTGCACTGATAGCTCATCCAAAATTGTCAATACAAAGAAAAACAGGATCTATATGCTGAATATGGGTAATATCTTAACATATTCACATGTAAATAAGACAATATTAAATAAGTTATTTCCACAAAACACAGCAGCTGAAATATTTGCCTTCAGTATTTTTTTGCATAACTCACAGGAAAATTAAGTTTCTTATTGCTGTGGAGAGTAATTAATGTTATCTACAGAACTACCAAAATTTGTCATCAGAAATTCAGATTTTAAGTCTATCATCTGTATGCTTGCTTGTATTTCTAATCTATAAGGCAAAAAGTCATTAGAAACTATTTGATAAAACAGCTGCTTTCAGCATCACAGCCTTAGAGGACAAATGTAGACTTTGATTTCCCAAGTTAAGTGTCTGTAACTGAAAGGGGAAGAACGAGAGGAAGAAAAAACGGATTAGAGGGATGGGGCATGGAAAATGTACAGAAGCCAGAGAAGAAGACATAAAGGAGAAAAATAAGAATAAAAAAGTCTAGAAGTTCCCATTACACAGAAGCTGTTACCTATATATTTTGTATATAAAACACAAACTTATGGTGAGTCCACGAGGGAGAGCAACAAACTCACACAAACTGAGCTGTGCAGAGCTTATCAAACCCAACATCTATTAAATACAAATCACACCTGGCTAGAGCAAGGCCAGCAGCCTTACCCATGTGCAGGTGGTGTTGTTGAAGATGATTCCTCTACAGAAGACATGTTAGTTTCCTGGTTTTCCAGCTCTCCCATCACCCACTCAGGTACATCAGGGCTGTGAACTCGTGGTGCACTTGGCTCATCAAAATAAACTGACTGCAATGAGAACAAATGCAACATCAACACGTGAATACATTCACACAGATACATTCCTTACACTTTTAATGTCATTTCTTGCAGGAGTATCTGCAGTACAGACATTCTTCTTCCAATGAAATCAGTGAGGTGTGCAAATCCACCATCCCAACCCATGGGAATTCATGGCAACAGTGGAAATATTTTCCAGTACTTTACTTCTTATGGGTAATTTTTGCACAAATTGGCACAGTTATGTCACTGAAGCTGATGCCAAGGGTTGGCACAGCATATTGAGCTCTTCAGAAAACAAACTGCAGCTTTAACAAAGTCTGTGTGCATTCTATAGTCATCTCAGGCTACTGAAGGCACCACCTTTTAGCACATTTTTCTTTTCCCAAGAATTATCTACTGATTAGGACAAAAGAAAGCCTCAAGGGCCTTTTATTAATTTTTCCAAAGAACTAGAAAAATATTACGTTTCCATTCTTTAAAAACACCTATTTTTATAAGCCTTTTAACCAGAACAAGTCTCAAAAAATTTTGCCCATTCAAAGATTTTCCCAACATCAATTACAAGAAATGCATTTATTTATCACATGCAATTCCACCCAATCCATCCAGAATCATCTTACACATTTGTGCCAAATCAAAGATGGAAAAGCAATTTCAGGACACATTTCAGTGAATTTGGCTTACAAAGAAATGTCACTCACCATGTAGGCAGGCAAAGTTTTCAGCATTCCTTCCTCTGGTTTTTGGGTGAAAGGACCATCCAGAACTCCTCTCTGCAGCATGTGGAGCAGCAGTTTGGCATACAAGTTTCGATTCTCCCTTCCCACTATTCCTACACCTGCTCCTGAAGGCTTGCAGAGTTTTTTAATCCACAGCGAGCATCTTTTTCTTTCTGAAAATATAGATATGCATGCTCTGAAAATATAGATATACATGGTCTGAAAACACAGATATACGTTTTCACAGCTGATCAAATACATTCAGAAACCTGCAGACATCCCTGCTCACCAGTTTTGTAGGTTTCTCTATTCTACACAAAAGTTTAAAGCGAAACAAATAAAAAACCCAAGTGGACAAACCAAATAATGGTTAAATAGCTAAGTTAAAAATAAGTCTTTATCAATAGTTCAAATTTACGTATTCCACAAACATTTTCTACAAATTCCTGTTTACCAGAAGTTTACATTACCTTTGGAAATAGCATGGAATTGCAAACACCAAGAATTCTGCACTCACTGCAAGAGCTGCCATTGACTACAAATTACAGCTTGCACGACCATTAATACTTTAAATACACAATAAAACCTCATCTATCTAAAAAAAATAAATCTCTATTTACACAAGCTTTGCTACCAGATGATGAAATTATTCATTTGGTTAAATGTTTACACATAAAGCTCTTAATTCTTAGGGTTTGTGCCTTTAATAATAACCAGTGTGTTGTCAAAATTAGATTTATACAACATCATTTATTAATTGACGTTCCTATTGTTACACATTCCTGACCAAATGTTTATAGCTAAAAACTAATTGCAGTTTTGTGATGGCTATTTTAAAAACAATGCAACTTAGAAGCTTTTAGTTTCTACTGAACTTGGTTTCCAGAGATAGATGTTAATGTATTTATGCAAAAGCACATTCACTTCGTGAAGGCAAGACAGATAACCTCAAACAACGGCAGTAGGAACCTAAAACATCCAACTTTAGAAGTTGTGCAAAACCCCATCAGAACTGTCCCTTGTAATGTCAGAGATTTAGTGCCTAAATTTGTCCTTAATTTAGGTTAAATTAAATGATCCAACTACACATATTAATGATCAGTCACCCAGAACTTTGCTATTAGTGTTTAAATGCACATTTCACCATATTTACCTGAACTGTGCTTCAGGTTTAGGACATAGGGCTTCATAGCCACAACACAGCGATCCAATTCTGCATCCAGCTTCTCCTTGGTTTCCTCTTCACTGCTCATTTTGAAAGCACACCAAGTAACCTGTCAAATAATCACACCGATGCAGAAAAGGTCAAATACTGCTTTACCCCAGTCTTTGCTCATCTCAGGCCACACAAAGGTGTGCTTGGAGCAACACAGGGAGCGAAACTACACGTTATGTTCAGATAAACACAAAACTAGGAGAGATTCTCTGTAAATAACGGGTAGTCAGTGTGATCTACAGGTAAAAACAAAACTAGGAGAGATTCTCTGTAAATAACGGGTAGTCAGTGTGATCTACAAGGAAAAACAACACTAAGAGATTCTTTGCGGACAAGGAGTGTTCGGTGAAATCGACAAGAACGCGCTTGCTTAGGCTGGAAATTGAGCAGCCAACCTCACAATAAATGGGCTCATCACACCCAATTTGTATCAAACACCTCAAGGGGTTGGGCGATACCGCATTGCTAACTCGGTATTCCTCACAGGGGAATGGTTTACAGAACAGGGGCAGAAAGGGGGAACGGGCAGGCAGAGGCACAGCTGAACTCCCAGAGCCCAAACCGCTGCCGGAGCGGCTCTAGGAGCGGCAGGCAAGGAGCAGCGCTCTGCTCTGCTCTGCTCGGCTCTGCTCGGCTCTGCTCTGCTCTGCTCGGCTCTGCTCTGCTCTGCTCTGCTCGGCTCTGCTCTGCTCTGCTCTCTGCTCTGCTCGGCTCGGCTCTGCTCTGCTCGGCTCGGCTCTGCTCTGCTCTCTGCTCTCTGCTCTCTGCTCTGCTCTCATCGGGAGATGCTCTCCGTCCCGTCCTGTACATCTCCCGGCAGTGAGGAGCTCTCCTGGCACATCCCAGCCATGCCCACGCCTCTCTGCCGGCACAGCCCCACAGCAGGCCCGCCCCGGGCCCTTCCCTGCGGCCAGCCCAGCCCAGCCCGGGCCGTGTCGCGGCGGTGTCCCGCCAGTGTCACCGGCAGTGTCCCGGCTGTTCTCCAGGCTGTTCCCCCGGCTGTTCCCCGGCCCGGAGCTCGCACCGTGTCCCCGCATCCCCTCCCGGGCCCTGCCCCGTTACCTGGGGCGCTGCGGGTCGGGCCCGGCGGGGAAGTGAAGGCGAAGCGGCCGAACGTTCAAACCGCCCCGCTCCCGGCGGCCCGCGCGCTTCCGTTTCCGCGGTGACCGGGCCGGGCCGGCTGGGAGGGACGGAGGGAGAGAGGCCTCAGGGCCGGGGAGCCCCGAGAACAGCCCCGAGCACAGCCCGGAGCACAGCCCGAGCACAGCCCGAGCACAGCCGGGAGCACAGCCCGAGCACGGCCCGGAGAACAGCCTGACCAGCCCGGAGCACAGCCTGACCAGCCCGGAGCACAGCCCGAGCACGGCCCGGAGAACAGCCCGGAGCACAGCCTGACCAGCCCGGAGCACAGCCCGAGCACAGCCCGCGGGGAGTGTGGGAGGGCCGGGGAGGTGTTCGGGACCGGGAACCAGCACGGGCAAAGATGTGGACATCGAGCGGGTGTCGGTATGGTGTGGCACGGCGGGAATGCAGTCAGTCAGTGCTGTGGGAATGCAGTCAGTGCTGCGGGAATGCAGTCACTCAGTGCTGCGGGAATGCAGTCAGTCTCTGCCCCGGGCGGCGCTGGGCTCTGTCTGCCGCTGCTGACCGGGATGAACCAGGGCATGGCTGTGCCAGGGCAGGTCAGGCTGGAGATCAGGAAAGGTTCTTCCCCAGAGGGTGCTGGCACTGCCCAGGCAATGGGCACAGCCTGAGGCTGCCAGAGCTCCAGCACTGCCAGGGATGCCCAGGTGGCATTGCCAGGTGTCTGTGCAGGACAGGAGCTGCGCTGGGTGATCCTGTGTGTCCCTCCAGCTCAGGATATTCTGGGATTCCTGCCCGAAGTGGGTGGTTCTGCCTCAGCCAGTGCTCTCCCCAGATTCCCCTCCCTGCACAGTTACTGATCCGATCGCCAGCACGGAAACGCCTCAAGGGAGGCTCCTCGGTAAAATCTGTTCAGTGTATCCTCTTAGGTAATAGAGTGACTTTGGGCTCGCTTGAAAACGTTACATCTGCTCCGTATTGCTCGTGTTTCCTGGGCTGTTCATGTCCTGTCCCAAGGGCAGACAACACGAGGGGCTGTTGTGGAATAGAAGAATTTCAAAGTCCATGCTTGACACTTCTACACAAACCATGGGATGTACTTGTTATTTTGTAGGCATTTCAAGAAAACCATCAACCCAAAGGAATTAGAAATCTCCCAGTTCCTTCAGCTGTCTAGTCCCTTCCTGAGTGAATGAAATGATTGTGTGTATGGATGAGCCCAAATAAACCCTCTGACCTCTTGGATTCGCTTATTTCTCTTTCCCCCAAACCCGGTAGAATCTCAGGAGTACGTTACAAAGATGATTTGTTATCTTCAAATTGCAAATTTAAAATAGTTGTCATTTATTGCCTATTAGAACACTGGACATTTTTCATCTGTGTTAAAACCATGGTAGATCCTTGGCACAGAGTAACACTGCTGTGTTTCTGCATGTTGCCTTCAGGTTTGAATATATCTCTGTCATGCTCATCACCAAGTACTTTGGAAAAGTGAATTTGCTGGAATGTGATGAAAAAGAGCACGAGGGCAAGCAAAATAAATGATTGGAACCACTGCTCCAGGAGGAATTTCCTGAGGGAATAGATCCCTCTGCTTCCCAAGGCAGAGCAGTGTGGTCAGAGAGATTGTAGTGATTTGACAATTGCACAACTTCTGTCCAAAAAAGCAGAAAGAAAAATAGAAGATTGAAGAGATGACTGAGGTTTGTCTCCAACCAAAGCTGCAGCCTGGACATGAGCACTGATGTGCTCCCGAGGAAATCACTGTAGCTACACTGATAGAGAACACAAAGATATCCCAAACAGAATACAGAACAAATTGCCAATTTGAATTGTAAAAACATGGTCATTTAAGTCAAACACATTCAGTACTTTTTTCCCCCACCCCATTTTACCATGTTCTCTTATCTCTTTAACTATCTCAGCAGGTTGCCACAAGTTACATGAACACAGCTTAAGGCATTTTTTCAAACATCTCAAAAATACAGAAAAAAAAGGAGTCAGGTTTCACTGCCTCATACCAGCTTCTCCAACACTTGGAAGTTGCAAGACATTATTTTTCAGACTTTCTGAGCAAATCTTTCATGTCTGAAAAGTTGTGATTCACAAACACCTCACTACTTCAAAGAGTTAACAGGTCGCAGATTTTTTTTTTCTCCCTCTCTTGCTTGGGGAGAGTAGATAATAAATTCAGCCTGTGAACATTGGCTCCTAAGGGTGATCCTTTCAAGTATTCCAGTGCTGCACATCCAGGGAGAAAGCAGGGCCAGGCAGCGTGTTCAGTCATTATCCTGCTGCATGGGGAAATAGAGCTGGGAACATTTCCTTAGAAAAATCCCACTTTTCCTGGGGCAGCTGTTTTTGTGCAAAATACAAGTCATTTCGGGGGCAAGCAGCATTTGGGTGGCAGTGAATGCTAAGTTCCCTTACCCCAGTTTCACAGGGTTTGCTGCGGAACACAAGTTAATATTAAACTGTGTTTGGTGTCGCAGCAGCTGTGCTGAACATCCCAATGCCAGAGATGGATCCACACAATATTCACACTTGATCCCAGGTTAATGGGCTCTTGCCAGCTATCTATGGATGTGTTAGGAGGAGTTATGGATCTCTTGCCTGCAAATATCATGTGAGGATCCAACCTAAACATGTTCAGAACCAAAGCATGGCACACACTGTACCAACAAAATACCCACTTCAGTTGCCAGCATGGATTTGTCTGTCTCTGTATTAGAAAATTAAATTGTTGCTGAGTACAAAGTACTAAATACTTAATAATAGCTGCCTCAACCTCTCCTTAAAAATAGGAAGCCTAAGGACAAATTATATCAGTCATACTATTAAAATATTCATATGCAGCCTTAGAAAAAAGAAGAAAAGAGATAATTGGAGTATGTTCAGAGTTCTTTAATGGCAGCTCTACCATCTTACAAGCAGTTTGATCTTAATGTTAAATGGTCCTTTTAAAAGTCCTACAGTAGATTGCTTACTGTGGAGCTCATGCTTTTCATCAAAGAAAAGGCTTTTAAACTGCAGAGAGAACCATGGATGACTCATGACAATTTATTATATGTGTACCACAAATATTTCTCTATCACTTTCTAGGATGTTGAAATCATAATTACTTTTTCTGAATGAAAATACAGACATAAGCACAAAACTTGCCAGACTGGATCATACCAGTGAGATGCCTGTACCGTAAATCAAATTAAAAGTACAATTTACTTCAGAGCTACTTAATGACCAGAGATCAGTACTGTTGCTCAATGATGTACAGTTCTCTTGAAAAAAATAAAACAAAACCCCTGAAGCAATTGTATTGTGCAATGTTGAAACAGTGGTAAAAATTAACAGTGGTTTAAGACAGTTTCAGGTGAAGTTAGAACCTCAAAATCTAAGTAATCTTACTAACTTAAGCAATTTTTTTTTTTTTAGAAATATTAAAAACCCCTTTATCTGATGCTATTGTTGTTTAAATCATGATCAGATACTTGGCTTGTAAACTCATTTGCAAATCTCAGTTTTTCTATTTATGTAAATTCTGGAGAATCCCAGGCTGATGACCTTCTGTCTATCTATAATTAAAGGTACTCCTGTCACAGGGGAGTGGTAATGGAATCAGAACCCAGGCATTATTAATGATTAAAGCCTTTTGCTATAAATCAGTCCAGAGCTAAAGGATCTGATTGATTATTAGGTAATATTAAATAAGATCACACTAGTGGCTGAAGATCATTTTATTGTAAAGCAACTGCTATTGAGGAAGTCATTAACAGTTGCAAAAATGTAGGAAATATGAAAAGAGAAGCAGAATTGCAGGGATTGGGAAGAAGGCAGAGACAAGAGAATGGAAGTTAATGGCTGAAAAGTTGTTTTATCTTGTGGAAGAGCCTGGTGGGGATGGTGGGGAGGAAATGAGCATTCACAGAGTTTGGAGTTCACCTGGAAGTTTGCACTCCCAGGACCTAAGCTACATTCACAAGAGCTAAGTTACACTTGCAGGACCTAAGTTTCCACTTGTGTGTGAGATGTTGTGTCTCAGTAAGGCAGAAATGTAGTACTGGGTTATTGCTCTGCTTCAGGCTTCATCTTCACAGGGTTTCATTTCTGAGATGTCCTTCTTAAAGAGAGATGACACAAAGCCACGTTCTGTTGGGGACAAGTGAAGAACTTGGGTTAAATTCTGGAAACAGGAGATAGCTGAAAACAACAGCGAGGTGAGCAGTCGATCTTTGCATCACAGTGAAACTGGTAGAAGAAATGCACTGTTTGAATTTCTGTCTTAATAAAGCTGAGGTGTTTTCACCCTGCACAGGCTGTGCTTTTGCTTCGCTTAAAAATGAAAATAAAACTCACAAGGAAACTTGTGTGCAAGGAACATTGACAAAACAAATGCAAAACATTTCCTCTTGCTACCCAAGCTGGTCATGTCTGTTTATTTCTTCTCAAAGCCTGGATCCCTGAAAAGCAGTTCCTCCAGCATCAATTTCTCCCCACACCTCTCAGCTGCTTTTCAACACTCGTGGTCCAAAGTGTTTTCCTGATCAGCATAAGGTGAGAATAATTCACCAGAATAGGAGGGAACACTTCATGTTCTCAGGGCTGCAGCAGTGTTCAGGCTTTTTATCCCTCAAGAAGGTGCTGATCCAAGGATTTGTGAAATCCCAGAACACTTTACATAAATATTTATTTTCTCTGGGATAGACTCCCTTTAAATAAGGTCCTCTGGAACAGGACAGGAATTAGAGCAGGGCTCTGGCACAACCAAAAGAAAAGTCCTGTAATCATTCTCTCCTCAGGCCATTTTCTTCAGAAATATCCACTAACTCAAATACCCAATAATTCAAACAGGCACTCAAATAGGGCTTGAAGATGAAATATGCTCAAATAATAACTAAATAATTGTTATTATTTTGTGTCCCCCACACTAAAGCAGTTGTCATTCCCCCACCAGGAGGTGGTTTGTGACCTCCTGGCTCTTACCTTTGAAACAGGCAGGGAGGGTGAAGTTGCCATCCACACATTCTGCATCCGCAGTGTAGGCACAGGACTTTTCCTTGTTCTTGCAGTAGAAGGACACAGTTTCCCCATGCAGAATGCCATCCTTCAGGTCGTTCTGAACTCTCTTCTTCTCACCATTGTACAATACCACAGCTTTCTTCACTGGTATTTTACATGGGGCTGTAAAAAATCCAGTTATAATGAACAGGTTTGAAAGGGGGGGCAGATTAGATCCCATCAGAACTCTGCTCATGTGACCTTTGGGAATGAAAAATGTGTCCCACATATGTATAGAACTCCATTAAAATGCTGAAGAAATTCAGACCCTGAAGCACAGGGTCAAAAGTTTCCAGTGAAAATCCAACCTTGGTAAAATTTCTAATGGTATGGAATAGGACAAGGAGAGGAAATACTCAGGCAAAATGAAGTTATACATGGCTGATTATTAAAGTCAATTCAGACATATCATCAAACATTCAGTGTTGGGAGTAGCTTAGGTTAGAGCCTTGCAATTCCTTTTTTGGCTTCGTTTTGGGGACAGCTCCAGAACAAAGGAGTGATAATCCACAGTCAGAGTGGGGGTCTGACAGAAGAATTCCATTTGATTCCTGGTTTCTGACAGATGGAGTGTGCTTACCTCTGCAGGTTGGCTTTGTGGACCAATTCCCAGTTTTCTCACAGCGGGAGAACTTGGATCCTTCCATCACATAGCTGGGCTGGCAGCCAAAGCTGACACTCTCATTGTAATGGTAAGTTCTGCGAGCAACAAACTCGAGGAACCCATTTTCTATTCCTATTGGGGTGGGGCAGGTGACAACTGTGGGACAGAACCAAACCCAAAGCTTTATCAGTGTCACAATTCACAGACATACTGAATACCTGAAAAATGTATAAAAACATTCCTGGTAGTTCTTCCACAGGAAAACACAGCCAGGGGGAAGGTAGCTTAAAACCCACAGCAAATAAATAACCATGACTTGTTTTAAATACACATCTGGTGCAATCTGTGGTGACAACATGACCCAAACGTGGTGTAATTGAACTGAAAGCAGGGCAGGTTTTAGGACAGAGGGTAAGGCTGGCTATTTCTTAGGTGAATCTGAGCACCTAGAATCAAACGTTGGCTGCACACTGGAGGTCAGGTTCAGGTTCATGCACTACTTTTAGGAGGGTTTGTTTGTCTAACCTTTACACCTGCAGCAAATATTTTGTCAATGCCATGCTTTGGCCATGGGTTAGCAATCCCCTTGATCCATGAGCCTGAACGATTGCAGAATTCAGCTGCAGAATAACTGAGCTGCATGTTTGCAAGAACAATTGTGAAAAACAATCAAATATGAAGGTTGCTGGTAGAGCTGGGTGTATGGAACTCTCAGGAATATTTCTGGTGTGGATAAAAGTGATTTCCTTACCCTTGCACTCTGGAATGCTGCTCCAGCTGCCATCAGCCATGCAGGTTGCTGTCTCGTTCCCAATCAGGGCGAGAGGAGGAACACATTCAAACAGGATTGTGTCCAGGAAGTGAGAAACGTTCCCAGGAGTTAGGCGGCGGAAGGAAAGGACCCCAAATTCGGGCAGCGAGGGAGGGGCACAAGTCACAGCTACAGAAGCACAGCATTCAGAACATTAAGGCTTAAAATCTCATTATTGGAGAATCGGGGGAGAAACATGGTTATAAGTAAATCAATCCACACCACCCTGCATGGAATTTGTATTTGTATTTGTAGCTGGCAAAACAAATAGTTCAGATTAAAAGTCTCAGGAACCTCAGAGTATGGAATTCATGAGTTTTGTTGCATTTTTCAGACAATATTATTGCTTTTCTGCCAAGTGTTTTTGCAGGATAGGTTATACAAAGCCCTGCATAAGTACAAAGGCATGACAATATCCTCTTTTTATACACAGGGAGGAGGAATTTGAGTGGATAAGCATCTTACCTCCAGCTGTAAATAGCATCCCTGATCCCGACCTTTTGTACAGACCTTTAAACTGTATTTCTCTGAAATCCACAATATAAAACCAAATATGCAGGATTCTGCTTGATTTTTCCTAACCAGCTTTTGCACAGCGCTAGAGGAGACTTCTGAATAAGAGTATAGAGAGTTCTGAATCTTCCTGGAATAGCAATAGGGATAAACTTTTTTATCATTTATTATTGAAACACATACGTTGGCACTGTGGAAGAGTTCCAGTCCACTTTCCATCTGCCATGCACTGGCTCGTTCTTGACCCAACGAGGTTGTAGCTGGAAACAAGAAGATCTGGTTATCAGAAAGGGGAGATTGATTAAAGATCTGTCATTTCTCAGGAACAGATTTCAGAGTCCAGCTCTGAAATCCTTTTCTAGTTTAGCAATTCCTGACCTCAGAGGAAGTTTCAAATCAGATCTGAAAAATTCTTGATATTCAAATATTGCAAACATGCAGGCAGAAGGCTTCATACAACAAGATGTTTTTTTGTTGTTTCAACTTTATATTCAGTTTTACATATTAATTTCTACAACTGATTAATACTGAGGATGTATGTAAATAGCAAACATTGATCTGTGATTGCTAATGGAAATGTTATGGTGTCTTCAGAGGAGTTCCTAGTTAATTATGGCAATTAGGATCAAATATTGGAAGGAACTCAGCACTCTTCAGAACTGAAGTCACTGAGGTGCATTGTTATATTTTAATGCCAGACACTTCCATTTCCATGTGCACACTACATGCTTCTCTCCCATCCTCTGGACTTGCACAATTATCATTTACTCAGAGTTTTAAGGAAATATTCATCCTGTGTGTGTCATTTCAATATCATGCAGCTGAAAACCAGTACGTTAAATTAGCAAAATCAAATCAAGTCCCATTGCTACATGTGGTGCCATAGTTGAATTTATTTATTCCTTGTCCTGCTCCTCTTTACAGGAGGAGCTTGCTGAGGCTGTTGACACTTTTCAGTGAACTCTGGACTGTGTCCCCCTGTGACCTTCCAGGTAAGCACTGGTCAGTCATTAATTACCCAAGTACAATTAAATAATACCAATTAAACCCAATTAAATACCTGCTGCTATCAAATGCTTCCCTGCATTTAGCATAACCGTTTTTTAAAATGCATCCTTATTTCTAAAGCTAACGAGTAGCCTTGAGTAAAAGTGCATTTACTGCAGGTAAGTTAGGATTAACCTCATGTTTGCATTTAGTGAGCTCAGAAAGGCACTGAAACACAATTTCCAGTCTCCAGAGCCCAACAGCATAACTTTGATGGAGATTATCTACTCTCTGCTGTAGGATTTCATCTCATGATGTAATAAGAGGATTTGAAAAGCAGAGGAAAGCAGTGCTGAATAAATCTTTGCATAAAATCTCTGCTATTTTGGTGGTTTCCATATTTGTAAGACTTTTCTTTGGAGTAGCAAAGCTCTGTAATGTTATAGCCAAGACTGAGCAGAGGTGGATCACCAGACAGGCTTTCTTTTGCATGATTTCTGAAATGTAGATGAGTTTTTGTGTGCAGTTGTCTATCTTCTCTGTCCTGCAGTGGGGCAGTGGGTGACACTGCAGTTTGATTTAGGTTGTTTATTCAGCAGCATGAGGAAGAGGATGCTTACCCTGGATCACATGAGAAAGTTACACTACTCTGGTACTGGAACTCTTGAAAATCCATCTTGCCATTCTGCAGGGGTGGAGGAGGAGGACATCTCTTTGCTGTTTATTAGAGATAAAAAAATGATAACATTATTTCCTGAGGCATGAAAGAATAATTTCACGGAAATGGGAACAAGTAGATCACAAGGTTCATCCTGGGGCTGTCGTTTCTCTGCTGCCATGCAGCACATTTCCCAGTCTGGCTGTTCTGTGTGTCTGTCAAACACAGTCATTTCCAGGTTTCTGTGATGATTGTCTGAGGAGTGACTTCATGCAGTGAGATGATGAGAATGGGCTGAGGGAAGCACTAAATGCAGGTTGTGGAGCACTGGGGTTAGAGGATGAGCCCTGCTGGGCTGGGGCAGCTGGAGCTCACCCTGTCCAGCTCCAACCTCCATCCCCAGCAGGAACAGAGCCTTTGGGGCAGCAGTGGGACATGGATGGGAAATCCTTCCCCTGGCACCACCCCTGTTCTCCCCTGCTTCCCTTCCAGCTGGAAAACACCTTCTTGTCTCCCACCAAGTGAGGGAAGAACCGCTGGGGGAGACAAGTGATGGAGACAGCTCTGGTTGAACACATCCAATTACAATCCACACTTGGATTGTCCAGCATCCTCTCTGGATCCCACACTTGGATTATCCAGCATCCTCTCCGGGTCCCTGGGGAGGAGCTGTGGTACTCACGGAGGCACAGCAGGGTGTTGAAAGCCCATTTCCCTGTCGGCAGGCAGGTGTATTTCCTCTGCCCGTTGTTGGGCATGAAGCCTGGCCGGCAGCTGTACTCCACCTCCTCGCCCACTTCATACACCTTTTTGTCTACATTTAGGGTGGCAAACATCACTTCTGGCGGCCTGGAGCACACTGGAGGAGAGGAGACATTTTACAAGGAATGGGGAAGAAATTGGAGTTGTTTTTATTTCTCAGCTGTACTGTTATGAGTTATGGGATCTCCCTGCCCTGAGCTCAACCATCCTTTTGGACATTCCTTGCTGAGGCAGCTGATGGCTGCAGTGAGAATTAGCCAGAAAAATTGTGTTCTTCTTCTTCTGCTCCTCAGCAGCTCTGTCAATGACTCCTGTTGGATTTTGTATCACTTTTCAAACTAAAATTTACTTTTCCTTCTAACTAGATTTATGAAGGTGGTGCACAGAGTCAATTACAGTAAATTACCTTGGACAAAACAGGGTGACAGAGACTTAGAAGAAAAATGCCTTTAATTTTTAATCTAAATTATTTTGGTGGGGTCAACCTGAAATCAAATTTTTTTTTCTTGTAATTAAATTCCTTTTTTTTCCTCTGGTGTCTCCAGTTTTTCTGTTCACTGGGGCAGACCCTCTGTTCCATGAGACAGCTCTGCTTCCCAAACAGCTTTAACATGCTGACAGCATGAACAGCTCATCAGCCAGAGGGTGAGAACAGGAGGGAACAGCGAGGGAGGAACGGAGGGTGCAGCCTGAGCTCCTGCTGGGGACATGGAGAGGCTCCTGCTGGAGAGGCAGAGCCAGAGCTCTTGGGGTGGGCAGAGGGGAGGAAAGCCAGGCAGGGGTGTGCAGAGGGGAGAGCAGGGAGCAGGGAGCATGGAGCATGCAGCAGGGAGCATGCAGCAGATGAGCAGGGAGCATGGAGCATGGAGCATGGAGCAGGAGCAGGGAGCATGCAGCAGGTTCATCCTGGCACACACAGCTCCCCCTGCCATGCAGGCAGCCTGGGGTTCACAACATCCTTCAGCCATTCTTCTGCTTCATTCTATACTTGTGTGCACAGCCACTCACCTCCCCAGAGGAAGAGATAGGAAAGGATGGAAGAGGAAAAGAGCAGAAGAGCTTCCAGAGAAAACCCCTGTTCAAACTTGACCAGGATTATCTCGAGGCTTCACAATCCCGTTGTTCTGTCCAGCTCCCCTCCATTCCCCTCAGGGTGGGGAAAGCACTCACCTGTGCCAGCCAGAGCGCAGTGGCTCAGAGCCACCAGGCACCCCAGCAGTGCCAGGGGCTCCATCCTGCCAGTCCCCGACGTCCCAAGTGCCCCCCAGGCAGAGCTGCAGCCCTTAAAAACCCCCACGAGGATGGTTACACATTAACTCCTGGTGTTTATTGGCATCCCAGTAAACAGGAGATAAAAGCCTCCTTGTGTGGCTGCTAATGCAGGCTGAACCAACCATCACATGGTGCACTGGGGGCACAATGCAGGAATTCAGATGGCACTTGCTGCTCCAAACAGGCTCCTCTCAGGCTGGTTCTGCAGAGCATCTCCTGCTGGGACTGATGGGATTGGGAAAGACAGTATTCTCAGCATGTGTAGGGGATGAGGGTATTTGGAATGCAGAATTGGGTTGATTAATAGAAGTGTCACTCTGAGGTTTGTGTTTATCACTCAAACATGGACATTTCTGTGCACCAAAGACTTCTGCTAGTTATAGCAAATAATTCTAAGGCAAAATGATCCGTTTTGGGGTGACACTGGCATTGCCATGTGCCTCCAGTGATGTCCCAGCCTCATGCCACTTTCCACAGATGATGATCTGCCCTGAGACTTGGGGCTCCAGGGCTCTGCCTGATCTGATTGCTGTTGTCTCCCAATTACCACAAACCCAAAAGCAGCCCAGGCAGTGCTCAGCACTGCAGCAAGGCTGAAAGGATCATTCCTGAGCTTACTTGTGACAAGGGGGTCATAAATCATATTTTTGGGTGGCATAAAGGCTTGTTGTGGCACTGCTAGCTTGGGCCATCGAGTCAGAACTCGACAGCTATCAGCCAAGGTTCTGATCACTGCAGTTCTTCTAATTTAGCAGATTTTAACTGCAGGAGCATCTGATGTGCAACCGAAATAACATTTGTGTAATGATTGTTCCACAGTTTGGTGTTTCTAATCTAAGTATCCTCCTCCCCTGCTGACTCACAGGCTGTGAGGGGGAGTGAGGGACATTTGAAGCTGAGAGAAGCTGGGTTATGTCAAGCTCTTACTGCTGGGATCTCCAATAGTTTGTTTGTTTTTGTTTTATGAAATTTCTCTGTTTGCATTTGAAACACGAATTTTAGCCACAACATTAAACAATTGGGAACATGCTATTCTCCTCAGAAAGAAAACGCTGCGAATGTCCTGCTCAGAATATTTACCAAATACACAGTGCAGAAGGGCAAAGTACCACTGCTAAACCAACAGAAAAAGCTTGACTTCATTTTCTGTATTTACATCTGATTGTTTTTCCATTTGTCACAGGCTGCTTTTTCCTCTTCTCTTTCACGAGTGGCTTTTCCCTTCAGGGCACACTGCTTTAATGAACTTTCCTGCCTCTGGCTGCAGTCCTTCCCGAGATCAGCCCGATATTCTGTCCTTCTCTGTTCGAAGCTCCCAAAGAGGAGTTTTTGGCACAATTTGGCATTGAGGCGCTGCTCGCTGCAGTTCCCGCCGCGGGCAGCAGGCGGCGCAGCGCGCTCTGCCTTGGGCAGGAATCCCGGCGGGGAGGAAAGGGTTAAACTACCTGCGCCTCATTTCCCTTCGACGGCTGGGAGTGAAAACTTTGCCGCTCGCAGAACTGAGACTGAAAACTGCCTGCAAAGCGGAGGGAGGGATGAATCTTTGCGTATTTCACATTATTGTGTAGTGATTGCCAACGTGGTTCTTCTTGAAAACTTATTTCTCTGCAATGAGAAACATCTGAATGTTACAAATAACGGTTTATGTTCCAATAACTGGAGCAGTCCAGAGGAGGCCACTAAATTAATCACAAGATTGGAGCTCCTCTGCTCTGGAGCCAGGCTGGGAGAGCTGGGAATGTTCCCCTGGAGCAGGGAAGGATGCAGGGAGAGCTCAGAGCTCCTGCCAGAGCCTAAAGGAGCTCCAGGAGAGCTGCAGAGGGACTGGGGACAAGGGATGGAGGGACAGGACACAGAGGGGAAGCTCTTCAGCTGGAGATGGGCAGGACTAGATGGGATTTGGGAAGGAATCCTTCCCTGTAGGGTGGGCAGGCCCTGGCACAGGGTGCCCAGAGAATCCATAAATGCCCCTGGATCCCTGGCAGTGTCCAAGGTCAGGTTGGATACTTGGAGCAGCCTGGGACAGTGGGAGGTGTCCCTGTCCATAGCAGGAGGTGGATGAGATAATCCCTTCCAACCCAAACCATTCTGTGATTGTGTGATTCCATGAAAATGTGACTTTTATTGTGTGAATTCACCTGGGCCCAGCAGGAACAAACCGACCCAGTTCTTGCTGTGTTTGCATCGTGTGCAGTTATATACATCAGCTGATCTTCCATCAAACTCATCCCACTCCTTTCACACGTGAGCTATTTAATATCACAGCTCCTGCAAACCAAATCACAGAGCAGAATTTTGTTTGATCAGAAACCACATAAACACAGAGCAGAGTGGTGAACTCTGTCCCAAATCCTGCTCTGTCCCAAGGGCTGGAATGGCAGCTGCAGGCAGAGCAAGCAGTGCAGGAGCAGCCCGAGGTGCTCTCAGGCAGTGTGGTGAGAGCCCCAGCAGTGTCCCAGCAGCCTGATTGTCACCTGGGAATGTACAGGAGGAGGTGAACTAAGTGCCTCTGCAGAGCTGCTGCTGCCCAGGCTGCAATCTGAAGGGCAGCAAAGCAGAGCTCCAGAGTGGATGTTGGCAAAGGCAGTGATGAAGTGATGGAGTCTGGCACTGATCAGAGGGGTTTCTGCAAGGAGCAGCAGAGAGGAAGAGGATAAACCAGCAAAGGCCTTACCAGTGAAGGTGAAAATGAAAAAGAAGGAGGGAAAAAATAGAAAAAGAAAAGAAAACCACTGATTTTTTTCTGAATTTAGTAAAATAATTATCATTTTAGTCCTGGATCTTAAAGGCCTTTCAGCACCCAGTGTGGATGTTCAAATCCCCATTTGTGTGTGACTCTGAGCTCTCAGAGCTCTGGCACTAACAAGCTCCCCAGTGACAGCAGGCCTGGGTTCTCCTGCAGAGGCAGGAAGGTGTTCCAGTTTTCCCATCCATTAAACTCACAGTGTACAAAACCAGAGCACATTTTACAGCTACTTCCTCCTCTCCGCCTTCTCATTTCCTGCACAGAAACCCAGAGAATCTCTCTCACAGTTCTACTGTGACCCAAATATTGTGAAACAGTCTGTTCCTCTGATAAATTTATCTAAACGCCGTCTAAAAAAATCCTGTGTTGAATTTCTTCCTCGGGAATGTCGAATTATGAAGCCTCAGGGGCAAATTATTCTCTGTGAGAGTTTGAATCTGCAGGGAGCAGCTCTGCAAGGGACAGCTTTGGAGATGGCAGTGTGAAAGCACAGAGGCACAGACCTTCTTTCCTTGTCTTGGCTGCTCCCACTCTCTGCCTTTCCCTCTGTGCTTGCAAGGAGGAACCATCAGAGAGCCTCAGTCAGGCTGCTCTCCAAGCTCCAACTCGTCTCTGCTCCCATCAGGCTGGGAACAAAGTTTTGGAGATTCTCTTCATCCTTATCCTTCCACTTGCTATAGAGCCAAATGTCACAGATTTCCATTGCAGCAGCAGCTGACCTATATTTTTGATTATTTTAGAGATATATATATGTGTATTGCCTGTGGTTGTCATCTTGTTTACAAGCTGGGGAAAGGTCAGCTGTGGTCAGATCTGCTGCAGGTTCTGCAAGGAGCACTCTGTGCTGCAGGAGAGCACCTCACAGTGACCCTGAGCTCATCACACTGGCCTTGGCATGTCACCATCTCACCATTTCACCATATTTCACCATATTTCACCATATTTCACTATATTTCACCATATTTCACCATTTCACCATTTCACCATTTCACATTTTACCATTTTACCATTTCACCATTTCACATCTCACCATCTCACCATATTTCACCATATTTCACCATCTCACCATAATTCACCATAATTCACCATATTTCACCATATTTCACCATATTTCACCATATTTCACCATATTTCACCATATTTCACCATATTTCAATTTCACCATTTCACATTTTACCATTTTACCATTTCACCATTTCACATCTCACCATCTCACCATATTTCACCATCTCACCATATTTCACCATATTTCACCATCTCACCATATTTCACCATATTTCACCATATTTCACCATATTTATTTCACCATATTTCACCATCTCACCATTTCACATTTCACTTGCCGGAGATCATTTGTGTCACCAGATAAATCCACAGCCCATCCTGAGAGATCCTGAGATCTGCATTAGCCACGGAAATCAGCTGGGAAATTCTCCCTGGGCACCAGTCCAGAGTGTTCTGGGTGATTAAATCTACCTTCTTTGTGACTCAGTTCCTGTACAGAATAATCAAAAAGAGGATGCTGATCTCCCTTATGGTCTAACCCAAAGCCTTCCCACGTCACTCCAACTCTTGTCATTGCTTTTAGTTGAGGCTTTTTTAAAATGGGATTTTATCAGTGTTTTAATATGTGATTTGAATCATTTTATGTCCAATTAACAAAATTACAAGATTAGGATTTTTTTTTTCCCCCAGATCTTTATTGATCTACACAAATAGTTGACTGAGGCTTTTTCTTATATATTTTTATAATATATAATATATATCACATATGTATTTATATATTTGTATATATTCCTTATCTTTTGTATATTTATATGTACACTTGTATTCTCAGCAAGTGAACTCTGAAAGGAGGCAATTCCTCATTTCACTCTTGTCTGACAAGTCTGAAAAATACACTCTCAGAGCTGAAAACTCCACAAATTGCTGGGTCCAAAGGGAACACCATTGACCTTTACAAGCTGGTGGCTAAGAGTGCTCCTGAATATTCAAACCCGGAGTGGATGGGTTTAGAGGCAGGAATTTTTCTGGAAATGTCACACTGCTCCTCCATCCCTCTGGGGTGAGGCTGTCTGGTGCTCGTGGTTCTCATCACTCTGTGGCTAACAGATCTCTGCTGCACCACACTGATGCTGCTTTTGTGGTGGAAACCATTAGAAGGTCTCCATAAACTAATTTCCCTCTGTGACAACCTCTAATCTGCAGCAATAAACCAGGGAAGCTTTCCTGAGAGGAAGCAGATTTTGGAGGAGCTGATATTGCTAACTGGAATCAGATTTTCTGAAGGACTCAAATCCTATTGAGGCAAATGAAGGAAGGCCCTGCTTTTGAAAGTGCTAACTTTATTCCAGCACTGGTTTCTTGGTTTCTTGGGAAGATGCAGCTCTGCCTTGTGCTTTCCAGAAGGCTTTGACAATCTGGAAATCTCTGACTCAGCTGCTTTGACAATCTCCACATGTGTGAATCTAAAAATTCAGATTCTGGTCTTGTAATCTGCACCAGCAGCAAGCCAGGCTCTTCTTGGAGTTTTGCATTTATTTTGTAATTTTCTGTAAAAATAACAGGAAAAAAAATCAGAGGTCATTTTTCTTTTATTCATTGTGCATGGAGATTTTTGTCGTTGCCCAGGAAGACAGAATGATGCTGCCAGCATTTTGGCAACAGGAATGAAATGAAATTGCAATCATTCCAGCATTGCTGAGACTGATATCTGTGACATTCCTGTTAATTCTAGTTTTGAGAGGAGAAGATGTCCAGATGTTTTGGAAAGAACAGATCATGAGCACTTTAGAGGGTGAAAAATATTTATTACATTAGTTGGAAATGCACAGAAAGCACAAGTATGTTCACTGCATATTTTGTTCCTTTTTTTATTATTATTTCTAGGGAAAAAAAAAATCCCACCTACTTTGTTCCTTCCAAACCTGTGCCCCATGTTTCTCCAGATAAATCACAGAGGCTCCCTTGTTTAGCTGCACAAGAGCAGTTTGTTTTTTCCACATGGTTTGAGTGCTTTGTTTGTATTTCAAAGTCTCCATCTTTCTGCCTTTTTTGTTTGCACAGTTGAAGACAGAAAGTTTGCCTACGCAAGAGAATTGTTCTGCTGCACTCCAAAGGGTGTGAATTCCTTTTTGGAAGAGAGATTCAAAATTTTTTTTCCAGAGTGATTGCTGATGGGAAGGACAAAATCAGCAAAACAACCATGACAGCAAATACTCCAGCTGAGGCAGAAATGTTTGTTTGTAAATCTGGAAAGTGACAAAATGCAGGAAACATCCCAAAGGACCTCATCAGCTCTGAGAGTGTAAAACATCAGCTCTGATTCAGCTCCAGAAGCAGCAGATATCTTACCATGCTGCTCATACTCCTGAGCTACGAGAAGAGAAAGCACTGGGTTGTCACTCAGTATTCTGCTGAGAACACTGATATAAAAAACCTGTTTTACACTCAATGTTCTGTATATGATCAGCCATTTCTTTCCAATTCTGTGGAGAGCTGCTGTGAGGATAATGCACAAGCTATCTGCATGAGGAATGAGCTTTGCACGACTTTCCAGGGAACTTGAGTTGAAATAATGGCATCATTTTTATGTCACAATGGGAAGGAGGATTTTCCTGATTAGGACATGGCAATGGACTGCAATTTCATCCCTGGAAAATGATTAATTATTATGATATACCATTTTTCTTTTCCCCAGATTTTTTTCAGAAATACTTTCTGTGACACTTCATCTCTCATAGGACTTTTCTTTCTGTGCTTAGTGGTTTTTGGACTGTATTTTAATGCATGCATTCAAACTTTCCCATTAGTATTGACGTGTAAACAAACTGTCTGTCACAAGGAATAATTTAATGATAAACCTGTATTGTCACCCAGTGCTTCTCAACCTGCACTCTGAGGGACTTGAAGAGGAAAAGGGCAGAGAGGAGGAGATGTGGAACCCCAGAGACAGGGATGGAGCTGAGGAGACTCTGAGCACAGATACTGAAAGACACAGAAAGATGCAAAAACCAATGCTGAGAGAAAGGGATGAATTATTTCCATCTCCTCACCGCTGGGTTAGCAGACAAATCCTTACAGAAATGTATCTCTTTGTGTTCCCACATCCTACCTTTTGCTGTTTCTTGGAAACACACGAGGTATATTGTTGCCAAAACGGGGGTAAGAACAGTAAATGGGGGTTTTGTGAATGAATTTGGAAAACCACATGATCCATAATTAATCACTGCTGGGCAAAACATGACAAACCTCTGGTTGGGAGCTTCAGCACTAGATGGGTGATTTCAGACAGAGAAACAAAGTTTATGTTGCATGGGAAAAAGAAATGAGGAAAACCTGGCTGCTCACGTTATACAGTGAATGCCATGAATTAGTGGAAACTGGTAACTGGTTTTGATCTAATTATGCAAATTACCCCCCAATAGCTGCAGGTAGAGATGTCTATGAGCTGCTCTGTGCAAATTCCTTTGCAAGATGAGGTTGGGTGAAGCACAGAATTTTTATACAGTGATGTTGCAATGGTCAAATCATCCTTCCCAAAAATGGCTTTGGAAAATCTCTCTTGTCCTCCTAACTCTCTGGAAGGGAAGTGGTTGTGATTTGCTTTGAAAAGTGAGGAGGAATGAGCTCCTGAACTTCCTTATAGGCCTCCAGCAGGAAGTGATTCCTGCTCGGTGAGTATTTCTCACAAGCAGGAAATAATAAAAGATCCCAGTTGCCAAAGCAGTTGATGAAGGTGTTCTCCTTGGCTCTCTCTGAATGGATCTGAGGCAGGACAGAGCCTGCATACACATTTCCTTTAGGAAAAAACCCTTTTTTTTATTGTTCCTGGGTTAAAAAGTGATGCAGGCAGTAGTTTGCTGTTCCAGCAGATGAGTAAAAGTGAAGATATTCCACAAAAAACCTCTTTCCAAGTGAACCCAGATGCACTTACAGACCTGGGGTGGTATTGATGAAAATAGAGAAAGGCTCTTCCCTGGGGCCTCGCCAATGTTCCAGGGAATGGATCTGCTCCAGAGGCACTGCAGGGAAGAAACTGGAATGCAAAATGATTCAGCAGCTTTGGGAGATTTTAAGGAACAATGAAATACAGATTGCCCCAAACCTGATGTGATCTGAGGTGTGTTCAGTTCAGATTCTCCAGTTCTGGTGGCTGTTTGTGATAGAGCACAAAAGGAATGGAAATAAACACGTTTTGTGTTTCTTGATAGAACCCTTAACGAGAGTACAAAATGTTTCTTGGTGCTCCTCAGGCTTTGGCATAAGTTGATTAAGGCAAGAAAAATCTATTTCCTCTGAAGAAGAGGAAGGGATTTGAAACATGTGCAGAATAGGTGGAGACCAAATTAAAAATCTTTATATTTCATTGGATTTCAGATCAAATTTGGAAGTAGCTGCTCACAAAATAAAATCTATGAGGCAAGGGCATATGGCAACAGTTTCTAGGGCATCTGGTGTGACTGTCTAAGTTTAGAAAACAGCAGGGCCATCCCTGTCACTGGTTATTTGGTGGAATGCCACAGACCTTCCAGTTCTGCCAGGCTGCACCCAGAAACTGCAGCTCTGAAATTAAGCGTAAGATAACACAGAGCAAGTTATTTCTGTTCTGTGCTAAGTGTCCACGTGCACTTCTCCCACCAGCAAATACGACTTAATTTGAGTTAATTAGCTGGATTTCATTCTTGTGAGATAAAGCATATTACACATGCTTACACAGACTTGCAAGTACACAGATGTATTGGGGTGGAACTTTTAATATGCATTGATTTCCCATATGTGTAAATTTGTAACCACGGGAATAACATTTATTAAAAACAATGTGATTAATACTCGAGGGTTTTACTTAACGTATATATTGTGATTTTATGTTAACATTGTCACAATTTCTGTGGTATTTTCCTGAGCATATGGAGATCTGTATTCATATCAGAGGATGCCATGGGCAGATGTTCCTGTATCCAGGGACTTGTGAACATTTTGTGTGTAATGTGAGTAAATGGAGATGAACAGGTCTGTTATTTTATGGAATCCTTGATCACACTGGTGACATAGAACCATGGTAAAAGTCAGTTGTGTGTGTTGGATGCCCTAACTAGTGACAGAGACTTGGTGAGTGTTTCCTACACTTTTTGTTGCTATTTGTATTGAAATATGAAATACCAAAGGATGTTTCTATTGCTACACAAAGACCCACACCCAGTGCAGTGGGGCAGAGCAGCCTGTGTGCTGCACGGCTGTGCAGTGTGGCCTCTGACAGCTTTCACTCTGGGGCTGTGAGCAGCAGGAAGGGAAAGGTGCGCGCAGGAGAGCACAGGGCTGCTCCTCTGATTGTTGTGGTGGAGGAATAACGACTCTGGGGTGAGCGCAGGAAGTCAGAGAGGCGGCGGCTGAGAGCAGCGCGGGGCAGACTGTGCTTGGCACGGTGTGCCGGCTGAGCTAGCCGGGTGAGGGGAGGCAGTGCTGGGTCAGGAGGGATGGAGGGATGGAGGGATGGATGGAGAGGGATGGATGGATGGAGGAATGGATGAATGGATGGAAAGGGAGGGATGGATGAATGGAGAGGGATGAATGGATGGATGGATGGATGGATGGATGGATGGATGGATGGATGGATGGAGGAATGGATGAATGGATGAATGGATGGAAAGGGAGGGATGGATGGATGGATGGATGGATGGATGGATGAGGGATGGATGGATGGAGGGATGGATGATGGATGGATGGATGATGGATGGATGGTCACTGTCCTGCTGCTGCCGGACAGGGGGCCAGGACCCAGCAGGGGGAGAGGTTTGGGGTTCCATGGCTCGCTGGGGAAGCACTGCGGGTGTGATGTGCCTGGTGTGTGTGTGAGTGTGCGAGGGGGGCAGACAGAAGGGTCTGCACTGTCAGTGTGTGCATGGAGGGAGCTGGGGGGATGAGAGGAGCCGGGCTGTGTGCAGGGGGTGTGAGGGGAACCTCTGTGTGTGTGAGAGAGAGCGAGAGTGAGAGGGGGCAGAGCGATTCCGTGTGCGTGTGTGTGTGTGCTAAGGGAACCTCTGAGTGTGTGCGTGAGTGACAGGGGAGCTTCTGTGCCTTGTGTGTGTGAGAGAGTGAGGGGAGCGTGTGTGTGTGCGTGAGGGAAGCCTGTGCAGGCGGATGTGTGAGAGAAAGAGCACAGCCGTGTGTGTGAGTGCGAGCGGAGCGCTCTGGGGAGCTGTGTGCGGGAGCGAGAGGAGAGAGCGTGTGTGTGTGAAAACACCCTCTGTGTGTGTGTGAGAACACCCTCTGTGTGTAAGAACACCCTCTGTGTGTGTGTAAGAACAGCCTGTGTGTGTGAGTGTGTGTGTGTGTGAGTGTGTGTGTAAGAGCAGCCGGTGTGTAAATATGTGTGTGTAAACAGAGCCCGGTGCTCGCTGCGCGGTGCGGGTTGCTGACGAGGGCCAGCAGGTGCTGCCGCACAGCTCCAGCTCCCCCTGTTCTCCCCCCGTTCTCTCCCCGATCTCCCCCCGTACCCTCCCCCCGATCTCCCTCGTTCTCCCCTCGTTCTCCCCCCGTTCTCCCCCTGTTCTCCCCCCGTTCTCTCCCCCTTCTCCCCTCGTTCTCCCCCAATCTCTCTCCCCGTTCTCCCCCCGCTCTCTCCCGATCTCCGCCCGCTCTCCCGGCGCTCCCCGCCCCGCTCCGCCCCGCCCCGGCCGGGGGCTCTGTCGCTGAGCCGCGGGCGGAGCGGAGCAGCCGGAGCGGCCCCGGGATCCTCCTCCGCCCGACGTCAGGCGGGGAGCGGAGGCAGCGCCCAGCGGCAGGGCTGGCAGAGCCTCGGCGGCCGCCGGACGGGGCGGACGGCGGGGCGGCGACAGGCGGCCGGCGGGGGGTGGGGAGGAGGCGCTATGGCCGACGTGTTCCCGGGCGCGGAGCCCGGAGCGGACCCGGAGGCGGCGCGGCGCTTCGCTCGCAAGGGCGCCCTGAGGCAGAAGAACGTGCACGAGGTGAAGGAGCACAAATTCATCGCGCGCTTCTTCAAGCAGCCCACCTTCTGCAGCCACTGCACCGACTTCATCTGGTGAGCGCCGCGCCGGGCGATTCCCCCGGGCCGCGGGGACTCCCGGCTCCGGTGAGCCGCCGGCCCTGCCCTGCCCTGCCCTGCCCTGCCCTGCCTTGCCCTGCCCTGCCTCGCTCCCCCCGGGCCGGCAGGTGACCCGCCGGGGTGACCCCCCGTGTCCCCTCGCTGCCCCGGCGCTGTCGCATCCCCTCCCGGGCCCGGCTCCGGGCGCTCCCCGCTTTCGGGGGAACCCCAAACTCCCGGCGCTCGGGCTCTAGAGAGCAGCAGGGTCCGGAGAGCGAGCTGGAGCCATGCTGCACATGGCCGGAGTGTTTGCCCAGCCCTTGTCCCCGGGCTGGCTCGGCTCGGCTCGGCTCGGCTCGGCTCGGTTCAGCCGGGCTCAGCCGCGCTGGGCACACAGTGCCCGTGTCGCCCCGGCCGGTGCTGGGTGGCCAAACTCGGGTCACCCAGCCTCAGGTCCTGCTCGGTGGCTGCCCTGTCCCCTGCCGTGCCGAGGCCGGGCAGGCTCGGTGACACCGCGGCTCCGCGGAAAGGGAGGGGTGAATTTTGGGAGAGAGAGAGAGAGAGAGGGAGGGAAAGGTTCCTGCTCGGGAGGGCAGGAAAGCTCCCTACCAACACCCTCATTACTGCGCTGCTAGGAAAAATCCACCCATGGGTTGGTGCGGTGCCGGGCAGGGCAGGGCGCAGCTCCCCTAGGCCGTTCCGTGCCGTTCCGTGCCGAGCCGTGCCGAGCCGTGCCGTACCGAGCCGTGCCGTGCCGTGCCGTGCCGAGCCGTGCCGTTCCGTTCCGCGCTCCTTCCGCGCCCCGGGCGAGCAGCGGCGGCCCCGGGCAGGGCTCGGCAGAGCCGGGAGAGCCTCGGGGCTCGGAGCCGGCAGCTCTGTGCAGCACGAGCAGCTCGGACCGCCCTGCTTCCCCTCGCTCCAGCCCCGCTCGGCTGTGCTCTGCAGCTCTGGGCGCTCAGAACCTGAGCTGTGATTTATTTGGCCAAAGTTGTGAGGTCGGCATGGCTCTGCTCGCAGCCGGCTGTGTCCGCGGCACGCTTCTTACTGCTTTCATGTGTGTTTATGAGGCTGGACCCAGAGCTTTTCCTTCCTCTGTCACTTTCCCGCTGGTCTCATCCTGGGGCACAGACTGTGGTTGTGCCAGAAATGATTGAAATGCATTTGCAGAGTAAGGGAGGAAAGTTGAGATGGTAGACTGCAGAAGAAACAAGTCAACTTTCTGAGTTTGCGTTTTCTCCTTTTTTTTTTTTTTCCCCTAGTTGGAAAAAAAAAAAAAAGTGGAGTTGTGTATGGTGAAAGTGAGAGACCTTCAGAAACTGCTTCAGAGTTAATCTAAGTGAATGATTTGGGAGGATGAGTTGGGAGGTGTGAAAAGCCGCTGCAGGGCTGTTGCCGAGCGCTGTTTGTGCTCTAAGTAGCACAATTATCAAAGAAAGCAGAGTGACAGGGTGGATTTGGGAGTGAAAGGCTATCCTGGGGCTGACAGGTGGCGAGGGCGACTGTGCTCCTGTCTTGTCGCGCTCGCTGAGCCCGAGGAAGCTCTTAACATTCCTTACCAGAGCATCTGACAACAGAAAAGTTGTTTCATGCTTTGAGGATGGGCTGCTCTGGAACAGCCATCGCACCCACAGAAAGGGCTTCGTCTGTTTCCAAAATCACTTTGTGTCAATTCAAGCATGTTTGAAGGTATAAAGAATAGTAAACACAACCTTGCCATGAACTATACAAACAGATTTTTCTCCTTAGATCGCGTTTCATCAGGTGATATTCACCAAAATAGTTTAGTGCCTCCTAATCCACTTAAGCGACTGTCACCTCTCTGCTTTGTTTCCGGAGTGTTGATATTTGTTTAAAAGAGTTTTAACTCAAAAATTGCATTGTAACTGCTCGGGGGGTGGAACTGCAGCTCTGCCCGGGCTCAGCTCGGGAACAGCCGTGCTTCTGGAGCGGGGAATGAAGCAATGTTTGCAAATAAGTCTATTTCAAAGGACTAAAAACGATCTCAAGTGTTTCATGTTCTCAGTCCTGCCATCAGCTCTCCTGCAATTGCCTTTCCACACTTCCAGCTTTGAGTTTTGTGCAGATGAGTGGTGACAACATCAGAGTGACAGTCCAGGCAGGTGTGCTGCCAAGTAAACAAAGAATTTGCTGTTTCTCCTGGTTTTGGCAGCTCAGGATTGCTTATAGCAACAACAAGTAGCGTAGAGATGGACAGAAGTGCCCCAAGCTGTGTCACTGCAGCTTCCACCTGAGGGGACAGTGCACTGGAGGTTCTGTCTCTCCCATAAATAAATAAATAAAAAAGTGGAGAAATCGCTGGGACAATTTTAACAAAACCCCAAACGCATTTCCATGAAGTTGCTAATTAAACCACGTGTGGTTAATTGCACACAGCCTCTGCAGCCCCTGGCTTTAGCCTGTTTGTGTTGGAGTGTGAGCAGCTCCAGTTTCCAGCTGAAGAAGAGGCTGCAAAGAGGGGGAAAGGCAGAGAGGTGTTTCTAGGGAGGATACTCCAAACACTTATTTTGTGGCAGGAGAACGCTGAATGCTTAAAGAGGAACAAATAAACCCACAGCAGCACAGTTTGCCAGAGGTATGAACTGTGCTGGTCCCACAGTCAGTGTGCTCACTGCAGAAGTGTTAAACACACGTCTGTGTTTCGTTATGGAAATGGTGAATAATCAGTATGGAAATCATGGGCCTGCCGTCTTCTCACTGATATTGAAACAAGCTAAACCTCCAACCTGCCTGCTTTCCATCCAGCAAACGGCTGGAGTTTAGCTGAGGCTCACAGCACCGCCTTGGAATCCCCAAATTTGGATGAAAACCCAAGTCTGGCTTGTTTTATGTGCCTTTGCTGGAACTTGGAGTATTTCACGTGGCTGTTAAGTATACATGTGGCATGAAACGAGTTGAAATATTATGCAGTAATCACAGATGATGATAATTGTAGATCCAAAATAGCTTGTAAAATAATAATAATAAAAAAATTGTTGCCAGAAGCTGAAATTACAGAGCTGGTGACAGCTATTGTTCTCTGCTGGGAAATGGGTGGGTTGGTCTGTGTTGTGTATTTGAAAATCTGTTGCTGTCGTAGCAAAACCTGAAGTAATTTAATATGGAGCTATTTTTATGTTTTTAGAGATCGTTGAGTAGAAATTATAACTAAACATACTAAGGCAGTTTTTTTTCTTCTTCTTTCTGCAGGGGATTTGGGAAACAAGGATTCCAGTGCCAAGGTAAGCCACAACTGCTCTGCTGGCACACTTGTGGTCCTTTTGAAGGAACCCAAAACTTGCCAGCAGCAAGAGAGGAACAACCCTGGAGAAACTAAGCATCATTGCCGATGGAAATTCTAAAAGGAGACAATTATTCAATTAAATAATTGTTGATATTTACATAATTTACATGGAACAATCAAGTAATTGTTCATAGTGTAATAATGTAAGAAGTTGGTGGTTTTTTTTTTTTTAATCTCAGCGAGGTTAATGTCGTACAATCTGCATGATTCAAACTTTTCGTGGAAATAATCTGCGCAATTTAGCTTCAGCAGAGATCATTTTTCTCATCAGAAGCTCTTGTCTGTGTGGGCGTTTTGGAAAATGGATTCACTTTTTAGTCATATGGCTTCTTTTCATAACCCAAAGTCCCTGGTTTTCATTTCCACACAAAGCATGTTCAGGAGGACCTTTGGCTCTAACTGGGTTAGGACAAGACAATTCTATCTTATGTCATACTGAATTACCAAAAAAAAAAAATCTGCTGTAGTGCAAGGTAACTGTATATTCTGTGTTTCTGCCAAATACTTATCGTTACTTAGCATTTCATCATGAAATAACCACACCCACCCAGTGCAGGTTTTTTTTCTTTGTCATATGTTTGCTTTATTGGGATGAACCTTTTTGTTGTCCTCCTCTCTTCTCTCCCCCTCCTCGCTGTCACTTCACCTGCAGCTGCACACTGTGTACTCATTAGCTGGCCTTTTCCTTCTTCCCTCCATGGCATTTCTAATGGGTATTTGCTTTGCCTTAGAGCACATCTGACTATCCTGAACGTTGCTTTTATTTAGCAGTCAGAGAAATTATGGATTCTGTGGTATTTTGGTGGAAACTGATGTGAGTTGATGCTTCTTGAAATGAAACCTTTGAGAAAGTGGATGTCAAAGGCTGATGCCTTTTAAAGATGTTGCAATAAATAAGTTTTCTTTCTGCAAGCAGAGGCTTGCAGACACACACAGCATTTCCTGGTGGATGTAAGCAGACATCCGTGGTTTTTCTGCTGTGCCCCAAAAGGTTGATATTAAATTTTGTAGATATCCTGCAGTGTTTTGGGGGATACCAAATCCACCCATCACATCCAAAGCAGTGCTGTAGGTCAGTCTGCAGTGCTCAGTTGGTACTGGAATGGCATTTTCTCTGTCCCACAGTCAGTGGCTTTGTCTGTGTCCTTAGTCAAGATCTCTAAGAAATACTCTACCTTTGCATGGTTTATAGCAAGCTGTTGGTGTGCACTGATGAGTTTAAGAAATGGGGTTTTTAACCATCAGTCATTAAACTTGGTTGTGTTCACAAAGAGCTCATCCTCCGGGGATAGTACTCCTGAAAAATAAAACTTCCACGAGAAAGTTAAGCTGCTGAATCCGTTTTTGATGCCTTGCTTTGGAGGAGGATTCCAGCTCTGCAGTTTTGTCTGTGCTGTTTGCTGTTGGTATCTCTGGCAGTGCAAACTCGAGGGGATGATTCTTGCAGGGAGTTGTGGCTTTGTTTTGTTCTCTCACTGCCAAGCAAGTGGCTGAGGCACTGAAGCTTTCCTCTGCTGTGCACCTGGAAACTCTGCCAGAGCAGGGGGAAAATGCAATAATTCAACCCTTTTTCAATCTGCCTCAGCATCAAAGTTCCTCTTTTGAGAGAGCAGACTTCAAATTAAGCAAGCAATTAAGTTAAATTTCGGCTTCATCATCCTTTTGATAGACTGTTGCACTCAGAGTGGAACCTGCACTTGTTTCTTTCTGTCTGATTTGTAAGAAACATTTTTCTGGTGAGCAGAGCTCGACAAACAGGAGCTCACTAGGCTGTGAAGAACAAATGCTGGAGAACATGTATTTATGTAGGTTTAGAGGTTGTTTTAAGTTCAGCACTGAAGGCTGAGCAAGTTTCCTCAGGGCAAGAATATTTTTAGTTACAGCAATATAAATGTGATCAACTCATGTTCCTGATTAAGGGCTTGTTGGGAATTCTCTCCTAAATGGTCAAAATTTGTAGTTATTAACAGCAAGTTTTCCCTCTTTTACATGGTTGCTGCAGGCTTTTCTGGAGTGCAATATTCTCCTCTAGAGAATATTCAAGTTCAGCTTTGAAATACATTTGGCTCAAGGATAATAATGAGCCAAGGAAGGAATTCACTTTTGTTTTCTAATTTACATAAATAAAAATTAGAGAAATCAATTAAGGCAGATCATTATGTTTCACTGATCTGGGCAACTACTGTTCTTTCCACTGTTTTTTTTCTGTCTTCCCTCAATTTATTTTCAGGTAATTTTTCTCTGAATGTTGAATTTTACCTTCCATGGCTGTGCTAAGCTTTTGGAGCAGTTTGTGCCATGCTGGGTCTGGGCTGGGCAGACATCCCCAGTAATTCCCTCACTCAAAAGGGAAATGGAGGGATTTTATTAGCTTTTAATGTTCAAATATTGTAACATTGGCACATCAAACCAGCACTTCATTTCCTCTGCATTGTTTATCTTTTATCTGATGGTCCTTGACCTCTCTTCTGCAAGAAAGAGGCCAAAGAAGCCACTGATGCCACCTCATTTCTAAATCATGTAGTTTCATTAAAAATGTTGTATTAAAGGCTTCTGGAAAGATGTGATCAAGAAACTAATTTTTTATTCTCTCTCTATGATCTGAAGGTTTGAACCAATGAAATCTCTGACCACCTCCAGCCTGGCTGACACAGTTTCCATCAGTCCTCAGAACTGATCCATTTGTAGTGGAAGCAATACCATTTATTCCTTTTTCTCTATGGCCCAAGGCTTAGTTCTTGGTTTTCCAGCCTGATACCTTTGTTTCCCCTGCAGTTATTCCTTTTACAATTGTCATTTCCCTTTGTTATTAAAAAAAACCATCCTAAGAAAGGAAAATCTATTGCATTGCTGTGCTGCTTCTCATAAAAATAATTTGTCTTCCTTACTTGGAAATGTTTTTGCCAAAGGGTGGACAAGACACACAGCAAGTTGCCCTTTCTATGGCAGAGCTGCTTTTCTTGTATCATTATCATTTTTGTGGTGAGTTGGGTATTGCAGAGCAGGCCTTGAACAATGTGGGTGTTTTCCTTTGTGCTCCTTACATTATTTATTAGTCATGTGCTGCAGTTTACATTAACTGATGTTGCTGCAAGCCTGAGATTGAGAAATTAATTCCATGGAAGTTTGTGACTGTGGAGCTTAAAAGGCAGCATGAAATCTGGAGTGGGAGCTCAGTAAAAACACACTCAGAGCCTCGTTAATGTATTTCCATGTGCATGACTTTGGAGGTGTCTGCTCAAAAATGGAACCCCCTGAGCAAAACCCAGAGTCACACACACTCTCCCAAAAAAATCACAACCCAAACAAAATAATAGTTTATTTTGTTAATAATAAATGGCACCTGGGAGCATTAATTGGATCTGCACACATTTTCCATTATTCCTCTCCCCTTTGGCCTCAGCCTGATCCCTGCACTGTGTGTTTCTGAACTTCTTCTCAAGGGGCAGTAATTTCACTGATCTGCAGATATTTTGACATAAACACACCCAGAGATAAGATGCTTCTTGTGCATTTGTCTTGTCAGCTTCTATTTATTGTTCTTCCCCTCCTTTGGCCGTCCTTAGTTTTGAACATCTGACCCATTTGATGAGGAAATCTGGTCCAGTTAATTGCTGATGCCTGTGAAAGTTGAGATTCTGTTCCTATTTCTGCAGGTGAACTCTGAGAGATCTTTGAAATATTGCCCATGATCCAAGTTTCTCCTGAGAGCAGCAGTGATGGTGAAACTCCTGAGCCTGAGCAAGTGCAGACAGATCAGAGCTGGTTCAGCTCAGGAGATCCCTCTGGAAATGTCACCTCAGCTGCTCTGTGCCACTGGGTGGCCTTGGAGCATGGAGAGTGCTTTCCTCTGGGTGCTCCAGAGAGCTGTTGGAGGGTTTTGGCTCCTCAGAGAGCTGTTGGAGGGTTTTGGCTCCTCAGAGAGCTGTTGGAGGGTTTTGGCTCCTCAGAGAGCTGTTGGAGGGTTTGGTTCCTCAGTCCCCCTGCAGCTCCCCTGGCAGAACAGCCCTGGGATTGGCAGCTGGAATTCCCAGGAATTCCAGGAATTCCCAGCACTGCTCTCCTGCCCAGATGTGTTCTGCTGAGCACTGCTGGCTGCAGATGTGCAGGTTGTGCTCTCAGCCTTTGCCCCCTGTGCTGGGAGGGGATTTGCTGTCCCTGAGTGTCCCTGCTGGCTGCAAGGGACAGCAGGGCAGGGGAGCTGCATGGCTGTGCTGGGGAGGATCCTTGGTCACTGCAGCCTGAGTGATCACAACAATTCAGTGGAGTGGATAGGATGAGTCACATTCCTGCAGGGGCTGAGGGACATTAATGTGGCACTTGGGGACATCATTTAGTGGTGGCCTTGGCAGTGCTGAGGGTTGGACTCAAGGGTCACCAGGGTGTGTAACAACAGGGCTGAGGGAGGACAGGTTTAGATTAGATATTGGGAAGAAAATCTGTACTGAAAGGGCAGGCAGGCACTGGCACAGAATTCCCAGAGAAGCTGTGGCTGCCCCTGGATCCCTGCAGTGTCCAAGGCCAGGCTGGACAGGGCTTGGAGCAGCCTGGGACAGTGAAGGTGTCCCTGCCATGGCTGGGGTGGCACTGGGTGGGATTTAAGGTCCTTCCACCCCAAACCCTTTAATTCCTTGCAGCTCTTTTCCAGCCTGGATGATTCTGCTGCTCGATGCTTAGTTTGCTGTATAATTCACTCAGCACCAACCAGGGCAATAAAATAAATGCAAAAGTCCTTGTACTTCTATTTCTCTAGCAAATTTCCTTGGTGACATTGTGCTCATCGAAACTCAAACATAATTAAATCTCATCTTGCAGCAAACATTTTTTTCCCCCCTCATATTACATTTCAAGATCAAACCCATCTTCACCCTTTCCACACTTAACATGTGAAGTTTTGTTTCCTTGTGTTGGTTGGATATCCCAGCAGTGTTTTGTCCCACTTAGCAGAGGTTGACTGTTCCAGTGCCCTGCATGTAATTCCATGGAGCTCTGCAGCTTCTAACTAAACATGTGGGAGTGATAGCTCATCCCAGGCTGACAGAGAAACCGGTTTGAGTCCTGGGCAAGAAAAAGGTTGGCATATTCTTTATTTTCCCTCTGCCTTGGTGTCGTGCTGCACATCAGCTGATGTTGCACAGCCTCATCTGGTGTTCATTTGATTCAAGATTTTTGTGGATGCCGTGAGCAGAATGTAATGAAAAGTTGGAAAGAAAGTTGCAGAAAGATGAGGAAAAACAGATTTCCCTGTTGGGATGCATTGGTAATTATTTCTTTTATGTTTGCTTTCGTGGGTTGTTTCTCTTTAGGGTGAGAGGTAAAAATAATAAGTTATTTAATAAATACTTTAGGCTCAGTTCTTCAGCTTTTACATCTGCAGGAGGAAGCGTGGAAATCTAAGAGGAAAGGACTCTCTTGTGTGTAATTAATATCAGCAACTACCCTTTAAGTGTTTTTAAATCCTTGTAGCTGCTGAACATTTTAATTCTAACAGTTTCCAGCAGTGCTGCTGAAGCCTTGCAGAGGCTCAGAGTGCTGGTGATCAGCTGCTCCTGTTCAACTGCAGCTATTTCTGAACAATCCTTCCCTAAATGGGATTCCCAACTGCTACCTTCTCAGTCAGGCAGCCAAACACGTGCAGATGCATTTCTCTGCTTTTCAGTGTCATTTACTCTGCTTTCTTCATTGCAATTGGGTTTACATGAAGCTTTTTCACTCCTTTTTGCAATTACATAATGTAGACTCTAAGGTGCTGCAGGTCTCTTTTCCAGGTTATCTTCTAATTGACTTCATTTGGATTTTGAAATCTCATTACTGTGTTAGTTAAAATCTTTCCATCAAATGAGCTTTATTAGAAGTCTGGAATATGTCCTTACAAATGTAGAAGTTGGCTGGAAGTGTTATTTTTGTCTGTCCTGTATAGTTTACAAAATGTCCCTTTTAATTTATCACTTAAAATGACAGAGAAACACAGGTTTTGAAGAAAAAGTGCAAATTCATCCAGAAACACCGAAAATATGTCATTATTGCTCTCTTAGAGTGCTGCTTTTTAGTTTTAAAATGAAGCTGCAAAATTCTAACTAACATTTGTCTTTGCACAGAGTCCTGTCAGGATGTAGAAAATATTTGCTCATCATTTACAGTCACATGCAGAGGTTTTCTCTGTCAGAAGTGTCAGAGGAGGGAGAGCAATTGACACAAATTGCATATTCAAGGCTTTACTTGGCTCCTGTAGCAATTGTCAAGTTGTTTCCTTTTTGCTAAGAGAATAACTCATATTAAAAAACAGTGATTTTTAACTGGAGTTGCATCTATTGCTCCTTATTTGTCTTTAACTCCAATTAAAAGAATTAAATACAGAATTAAATTGCATACACTGGAAGCATTTCCATGTAGGTAAATGAAGCTTATAATTGCATCTGGAAGTGGCAGTTTGTCCTGAAACAAGATTTTATGAAGAATGTGTTTCTGAGAATTCAACATTTTTATTCCTCTAAATGATCCTTACAGTGATGGCAAATTGGATATTGGTGGCAATTTATTTAACCATTTTCAAATTTAAAATCTACAGGAATTAGATGTTTAGCAATTGGGGTTTGTGTGTTTGGGTTTGAAAGCACTCAGGATGTGCATGAGGTGTTTGTTTAGTTTGTGTTTAAAAAGGGATTAGTGACTCAAAAAAAATGGTTCAAATACTGACCTTCCTTATTTCCCTGCTAAGTGAGGAAAATGCACATATTGTCATGTATGGACTGCAGATAGAAATCCTCCTTTTGAACAGTGCTGAAGGTTATTCCCAATTGAACTCTCTTCCCAAAGCACAGATATTTTGCTCTTCATTTTCCTTTAAAATTAGCAGCATTTTTAACTTCTCTGGAATGTGTGCTGAATGTGGTATTTCAGCTCCTCAGTAAACAAGGCATTATTCATGTGCAAGGATGAGTTGGAACAATACTTTATCTTCTTTTGCAACTTCTAGGCTGTGTGGGTTTATTATTTTGTTTTTCACTCAGCACAATTAGCCAGAATCCACCTCAAAGCATTCCTGTTCTCAAGAAATTGGCATTTAATATTTAAAAAAAAAAGAAAGAAAGAAAGAAAAAAATAAGTGACTCTTCCTGTTCTGGCTGAGAGTGCAGAAATAATCTCTATTTTGTGGAAAGTCCTTGTGTACATCACTGTTTTATTGGGTTGATTTCAAGTTTCTTTGTTGGGAAAAATGCTCCCCCAGAATTATCTTTGCTCCCCTATCAAATTCTGTGCATTTCCAAGGCATCTCCTGCTTCCCTGGGAGGTTCCTGCTGCCTGTTCTCCAGAACTTCTCACCTGAAGCAGTTTTCCATTCCTTTTCCAGAGATTTCAGTGTGTCTGGAGGTGACATCCTGGAGGTGCTGACAGGTTCTGGGCAGCTCCCTTTTCCTCCTGTTCCAGAATGGTGTAAAACAGATTTCAGCCTAGCAATTCCCTCAGCTTGCTCTCATAAAAATGTTATTAAATAATGACAAACACAGAAACAGGCTAAGCAGCAGTGTTTATTAGAAAGGTGTATATACAGGTTTTTTTCATGTTTTTTCCGTCATGGCAGGTTAGCTGATTGAATTTGTGATGTACTGTACAGTTAGTCAGATTTTGGACTGTTCCTGCCTTGTTTGCAAACTTTAATTAAATTGGAGATTATTCCAAGAATGTCCCTTTTAAATCTTCCTTCTTTTTGTCATCAGCTTTTGCAAATCACATCTGCTGGATGCATTTTTATATGAAACTTCCCTGTTAGAACAAGTGATGTGGCTGCAGCAGAAAGCAATAGTTGGACTCCTCTGGGTTGGTGTTTTTCAGTTCTGCTCTGTGTTTGTGCCATTGAGACAAATGCTGCAACATTACAGGAAGAAGGGAGAAAAACAGGATTTTATTTATGTTCTGTTTCAAATAGTTTGGTGCCCAGGTATTGCTCAGAATTCCTTTTGGTGTTATTGAGAGATCCTAAACTGTGAACCTTTAAAACACAGCAAAGGCTCAATAAATCTCACTGTGCAGCACAAACCATATTTCATGGTGTTTTTAATTCAGTGTATGCCCAGGACAAACAGCTGTGGCAACTTCCTGAAGAGCCTGGGGAATGTTGTGCTTTGCTAAATATGAAAATTTCTTAAAGTATCATACACTGGGCGAGGAGTCAGCAAGAAAAAGTGGGGATTTTCTCATGGCAGTTTATTTCTTTGTGTTTGTGGACTCATGGGATGGTTTGGGGTGGAAGGGACCTTAGAGCTCACCCAGAGCCACCCCAGCCATGGCAGGGACACTTCCACTGTCCCAGGCTGCTCCAAGTGTCCAACCTGGCCTTGGACACTGCCAGGGATCCAGGGGCAGCCACAGCTCCTCTGGGAATCTGTGCCAGGGCCTGCCCACCGTGCAGGGAATGATTCCATCCCAAATCCCACCCATCCCTGCCCCCAGCAGTCTGAAGCCATTCCCCTTCCCCTGTCACTCCACACCTTGTCACACTCTCTCTCCATCTCTCTGCAGCTCCTGCAGGTACCAAAGGCCACCATTGGGTCACTCAGCTCTCCATGCTGAGCAATGCCAGCTCTCCCAGCAGAGCTGCTCCATCCTCTGCCCAGCCTGCTCCTCCCTGGCTCATTCTGGGCTCATCCAGCAGCTCCAGCTCTGAGTCTGGCTGTGTTTGTCCAGCAGCACAGAGCTGTGTGTCTGCAGCTCTCCCTGGGCAGCAAGATCCTGCTCTGCCTCTGGAAAGCAGCCCTGGAAAGCTGTGTGGCCGCTGAGGAGGCTTGGCAGTGCGAGTGGTGCCTGTTCTCTCCATTTTCCTGGGCAGCTGCATTGTTTGCTAATGGCTCTGCAGTCGTTATGCCAACTGCACAGCAGGCTCTGCATTAGAGCTCTTCCATCCCAGTGCTCCCGGGGTGCTCCTGCCAGTTGTTGTTGCACTGAGCAACAACATTTATTTTTATATTTATTGTTTGAGTGCTCTGTGGTGCCCCAGGCAGCCAGGTGTGCTGCTGGAGCTGCACAAGTGATGCCTGCCCTTGTTTTCACACGAGGCAGCAAAGGATTTCTGCAAAACCCAAGTCCTGTCAGCATCTCCTGACGCTGTGTAATGAGGAACAGCTTCGTTGTCAAGTTGATATAAAGTGCTGATGATCTAATTGAGCCTGAGCTGCTTTGAACCCTTTGTGAAAACAGAGTGATGTTGTATATTATTAAACCTGGTACAAGGCCAGGCGTCACTTTCCCTTCAGGATGGAGCTGCAGTGTGTTACAAACGTTTAAAGCTTGTGTTTTATTCAGGGCTGCCTCGTCACGTTGTGGCAGCAGATGTTTTGCATGGTTTCTGTGGCTTTGGACGCTTGACAGCAAATAGCTGAAGGCAAGCTCTGTCTCAGGGCTCTCCCAGAGTCCATCCAGCAGGAGATCCCTGCAGCTCTGGCACTGCTCTGGGACCTGGGGCAGGTGATGGAGCACAAATCCCTCACTGACACCTTGCTCTGTGCTCCTTGTCCTGCTCCAGGTTTCTCTTTCTCTAAACAGACTAAAAAAGGTAACAAACCCCTGTTTAATATTTGCTCATAGAGCTGTTTCTATTTTGGGAAGAGGGAGGACAAACATTTGTCAGCACTGCACCTTTTCCTGGTTGCTTTGGCTTTGGATTCCTTGGTTTCCTGCTGCTCCCTGAGCTCCCCTGGCTCTGTGCTGTGCTGGGCAGATTTACACTCCCTGACTGCCACTGCAGCTCCTGTTTTTAAACAACCCAGCCACCAGAATAATGGACATATAAAGTCTCAAGGGTTTTTATTGCTGCTGTCATCTCAAGTGCTTTTGAATCCTGATTACAGAGCAATAAAATGTGGCTGGTTGGGTTGATGTGACTGACAGGGACTGTGTGAGAAGCTGTTGAGTGAACAATTCATTGATGCAAGGCTGGGACTTTATGGACATCACAGAGCTTTGGAGTATTGATTATGTAAGTAAATGTGTAGCTTAAGATTGATGGAGGGAATAAAAGACCTCATAAATCATTAATGAGTCTGGGAGGTCTAATTGGGTTTGTGCAGGTTTTTGTACTGAGCTTTCTGAAAGAAGCATTGATAAACATGTTCAGGAAATCTTAATGAAGTCCTCAGCACTATCTATGAAGCTTATTTTATAATATAAATCAATACATTAGAAAGAGTACTAATTGTAGAACTTACTGGAGAATTAAATTTTTAATAATTCTTGCTTTCTTGGCTTTTATCCGCCTTATGCAAATATTGACCTTTGGATTCTCACTGTTGCCTGTGTTTCAGTGAGCTCCCTTGCAGGGCTGAGGGAGCTGTGTGTGCCAGCCTTGAGCTGTGGTTGTAACAATTAACAGGGCAGTGTCAGACACTGGGTCATCTGACATTTAACAGGGAGAAATGAAGGGAAATCAGTGATAAAATCCGTGGGGTTAATTGTGGAGCTGTCAGAGCTGCAGAGCAGGGAATGGACACTGGGCTGGCCAGAGTGATGCATTTCCAGAACTTCCAAACCCAGCTTGTCCCAGTTCTGCACTCGCTCTGAGAGTGTAGGATTGCATTGCTGCTGAGCTAATAAATGTTCTTAAAAACTCTAAAGCCTGGATCTTGCAATCTGCTTTGTGGGGAGGATCAGTATCATGGCCAGTGAACGTTGATCTGTTCCATTCTCCTGTGTGCAACAACTGTTGGGATCTGACCTTAATCTGCAGTTAATATATGGGCTTTATTGCTTATTTTGATTTGCAGTTCAGAGATCCTCTGAATAACTGAAGCCTCCTATTATGCAGAACTCTGCATGAATATTTAGCAAAGCGAGCTGCCCTTGATACAGGAGGTTCAGTAACCTGGAGAGACACGAGATGTGCTGATAGGAGCACACATTATCCTCTCACTTTCCAGATGTACTTTTTGAAGTGGAAATGATTTGCCTGGGCTCAGTATTGAAATTTCAATTTAATAGCATGATAATGTCTCCTGAAGTTTTACATGAAAGTGTTCTGTCACATAAATAGTTGATATCATTTAAATGATGCTTGTTGTGGCTGCATGTGAGGACAGAGATGTAAACACCTCCTGAAGCATTCCCTGTGCAATGCTTACCTTGTGAGAGAAAGTGGCCAATTTAATGGATTGTGCAAACCAAATTCCTCACTGCAAACACCTCTTGGAACAGGAATTAGAGAGGAGATGCAACCCTTGCTTCCTAGGAAGCTCAGAGAGAGAATGGCTTCATCCCTGTGCTTGTGTACAACAGAAATCCTCCCTGGGAATCATTCCTGGGGTTTACCCTGTGCTGACCTGTGAGGAAAAGCCCACAGCACCATTCCTCAGCAAATGGAGTTAGGCCAGGTTTCATGGCAAGGAGATGATTTATTTCACCTCCTCCCCTCTTATTTTAGGGTGTAGTTATCAGTGGAGCAGAAAATTATATCCTTAAAACTCCTTCTCCTCAGCTAAGCCCTTCTCACCTGGTGTGTGACTTTCCCTGCTGTGTGCACTGAAAGCTCAGGTGACATTCACTCCTTGAACCAAGTGCTGCCTGGAGCTCCTCCTGGGTTTTGGGGTGAATGAGTCCTTCCTTGGAGGTGTTTTTGCTGAATGCAGTTAATGGAATTAAGAAGCTCTCAGAAATCAAATGGGTGATGGGAAAGAGGATTTTCTTGCTTGAGAAAATGGTCAAGAGGTAGTTTCCATTGTGTTATCTGTAAAATTGATAAGAAAAAGCTTAAGTTGGTTTTCAGGTTGTGGTTTTCTTTTTTTTTTTTTTTTTTTTGTTTCCCTTCCCCTATTAGACCACATTTTGAAAGAACAAAACCTTAATTCAAGCTCTTGTTGCACAGGCAAATTATTTATCCCCAGCTTGAGGCTCAAAGCCTGAGATATTTCTGTTTCTGTGGTGTCTCTGTGCAGTAAGGCACTGGTGACATCAGGGTGACAAATGCAACCTTGCAGCCACCAGCACAGCTTGGTGAGAACCTGCCAGCAGGAAATATCAGTGAATCACAGCAGAACAGAGCACATCTGCTGGAAATCTGTGCAGAGCTTTTGTGGAACAGGATGGGAAAAACCTGCCTGGGCTGGGGAGTGGCTTTGGGCACAGCTGAGCCACGAGAAAGAGAGAGAGAAAGAGCTTTTCTCACAAAGCCCCAGGTGCAGTTGGGTCCTTTGGCTTCTCTGCAGCTGCTCTGACTCTCTGCCGTGTGGAAGAGAATTCTGGCTTTTCTCTCAGCTCAGTCTGCCCTGTGCAGCAGCTAAAACTCACAGGTTAATCAGGATAATTCCTCATTTAGCCTCGACTTGTCTGGACGTTGTTTTTGCAGGAACAACGTCCTAATCCCTGCATTCCCGAGGAAAGCCCAGAGCTCCAAATCCACCCTTTCACATTTGCCTGGCCCCAGCTTGGATGTTTTATTAACTCACCCTGATGGCATCACCCAGGTTGCCATGAGGATGCTTTTGAAGGCTGTTCTGAGCAGCTGCTGTCCTGCTGGGGTTTGCAGCACTCTGTCCCAGTTCTGGCATTTCCCTGACATAGAGATCCCAGCCTGACCACCTCACAGTTTCTGCAGATCACCTCAAGCCTCTCTGACCTGCTCTGCACAGCACCAGCACTGGGAAAATCTCAGTGTGGCACTCAGTGGGAGCCTAGAGCAAGAGAATGAGTCCTGGATTAATTGTTAACACAGTTAATAAATTGTGGATAAAGGATAAAGCATCACTTTCTTTCAGCGCTCTTGGCAATGAGGCCTTCAAAAATTAATAATAACAGAAAAATAAATAAATAAAAAAACCCCTTCTGCTCGTGCTCATGTTGGACTTTGGTTTTAGGAGAGGTGGAACACTGGTTATTATTTAACACGTGCAGTACCTCCATAATGGTTCTAAAATGAGTCAGTTTTTAAATGGTTTTAAACGTGAATTGCTTTCAAGTCGAGATGTGAAAATCTCTCTCTGTAGATTTTTTTTCTTGTTATTTTATGAGATCAGTTTCCACAAAATTTCTATTGAATAATATAAAATGCCAAAACTTGCTCAGCTTCAAAACAGCTCTGTCCAAAATGGGTTCTCTGTTGATGGGAAACTTCATGCTTTCTCTAGAACAATGCACTAAACCAAAGTGTTATTCAAAATTCTGTGTTTGCAGATTAGTTTTATGAAAAGAGCCAATTGTGGAGATGGTGGGTGACTTTAGGGTTAAATGATTTCATGCTGTCTCTTGAGAAGATACCAAGATCTCTGATAACAGAGCTTTTTATTTATAGATTGCTGATGTGTTTACAAGACAGAAATTCATCAGCAATCCAGATGTTCTAGTTTTGTTAATTAACTTGTGTCTGCAGAGCCTCGGGCTGTCTCTTCACTCCTGGACCTGCAGATCACAACATGTTTGGGGGATTCCAACCACAAATGGGTCTGGCTGTAAAAAGGTTGTTTTCAGACAACACTCTGCATTTCTGTCTTTGATTTAAGGCTCCCCAAAGCACTAAAAATGGAATTGCTTTGAGTCCTGCTTGTGTGTCAGACTGATGTTGTCTCCACCTGTAAAATGTGATATTTAGCAGTGCTAGGGTTGTGTAAAGATCAAGGAGATAAATGTGAGATAAATGTGAGATAAACGGGAGATAAACGGGAGACAGGACTTGCTTTGTTTTGCTTTGTTTTCATCCCTGTGGTACAAAGTCCTGAGCAGAGATGTATTTCTGCTTCCCGGGATGCTGCTGCTGAGGAGTGTGAGTCTGAAAGGGATGAGTCAGAATGGGAACAGAGCCCTGCTCTCTGAGCTGCCTGAGCAGAGCTGCTCCCTGGCTGTCCTTCTCTTCATCCTGCAGAACAAGGTTCTGCACTTCCTGGCTGCTGGGAAGTTGTAGATTTTCAGGCAGAATATTGCAGAGGAGGTCTAGAAGGAGATCCAGTTTATCTGGTCTTTCACCGAGGAATTATTTCTATAACTTACTACATCTGAAGAATGAATTATGTGTTTTTGCTCTTCCATTAGGTTTTCTGACAGGGAGTGTATTTTCATCTAAGCCTCCCTGGCCTTCTGGAGGACACTGCATGGCTGAAGGGTTGTTTGAATGAGAATGGATGAGTGCTGGGTACCTTTCTCAGAGGCTCTTTGCTCCCAGGCAATCTGTTCCCAAGATCACCCATTTCCCTGGCACTGACCCAGCGCTGGGATGAGTTTCTGCAAACTGCAATAACCCTGCCTGTGCCAGAGCCAGCCTCATCCCTGCCCCAGTGCTGGCATTTCATCACTCCCCTGGCAGGTGTGAACTCCAGTTCTGATTTCAGAGTTCAAATATTTCATGTATTTAGGTTGGGAAGGCAGCATGCCTCTTCCTCTCTTTTAGCTCATTACAGGAATTAGCTTGAGAAATCCGTACGGCTCTGAGATTTTTGGATATTTTTTGGGCACTGATGGGATCTCCCCTGGCTTTGTCCAATCCCTCTCTGCAGCTGCCAGGCTGTGTGTAAAGGCTGAAGCAGTGAGTTTACACATGTTGAGCTTGGGGTGAGATTTGTACTCCATTCCTGCAGCTCCCAGTCCTCCTCCTAACCCATGGCACTGCTGTTTCAGGTTAACACACTGAAATTTTATCCAGTCATGCTCACAGAATCTTGTTATCACCACTGAATTCTGCTGCTGGAGAAGAGATGCTTGAGAAGCTTGTTGCAGATGGTGTTCCATCTTTGCAGATAATCAGATTAAAATGTGTGACGAGGCGTCCCAGGAAAAACCCACCATGGTTGGGATTCTGTCACAACCTCTGGGAAGTGACAAATGATGCACTGAATCGATGTCTTGGTGATTTTGGTGCTGGGGGGAGCTGGGTACAGCTGTGCCTTAAAAAGCCTGGGAAACCTATTTATAGGAGCTCATTTCTGCAGATAGCAACAAATCCAGCATGCTATCACCATCCCTGGGACGTTTCCTTATTTGAAGCTGATGGAATGAAACAGAGAGATATTAAAAATACAGCATCCAACAGAGCTGGAAACCCTTAATTCCAGAAGTATTTTGGCTTCCTGACATCACTTCTTTCATCCAGGAACACCTTTTGGCCTCGATTGGAGACAGATTTTGTCTCGTTGAGCAGCTGTGGGGCTGCAGGGAGAGCACAGAATTGCCCTGGAGATGTGGTTGGTGCAGAATGGCTCTGAGCAGGGCAGGGAGTTCATCCTGCAGCCCCGAGTGAAACTCGTGTGGGTGAATTCTGCTCTGCCACGGGCAAAGCTGCCCTGCCCTGAGCTTGGGAATCCTGCCAGGGAACTCCTGTGAGCGCTGAGGGGATGAGTGAGGAGCTGGGAGAGGGAAGGGAGGAGAGCTGGGAGCTGCCTGGGCATCCCAGGGCACCAGGAGAGCTTTCTGGGCACCCCAGGGCACCAGGAGAACTCCTGGGCATCACCAGGAGAACTTTCTGGGCATCCCAGGAGAACTTTCTGGGCATCCCAAGGCACCAGGAGAGCTCCTGGGCATCACCAGGAGAGCTTTCTGGGCACCCCAGGGCACCAGCAGTGGCTCCAGCCCTGTGCCAGCTGGGCTCTCCCTGCCATGTTGTGACAACATGTCACAACTGCTGTGTTGTCACAACACTCAGAGTTGCACCAATGGATCCCCAGAAACTGAAACTTCCTCACAAAGCTGCTCTGCACGTGGTTGGGAAACTTCAGTTTTGGGTTTCACTGCTTTTTTTCACTGTTGGGATTTTATCTGAAATGAAGCATTTCCTCTGGTCTTGTTGAGTCTGCAGGAAGGTTGTTTTCTGTTGGGTTTTTTTTTCATTCACTCATTTTTATATTAGCAATAAGTGAAATGCAGTTTACACTAATTACATTAAAGCCTTGTATGCTAGAATTTCCCTCAAAAATTAAACTAGGAACAAGACCTTTGGCTTCTGTTATTTTGCCTTGCAGTCACTTTCACGTAAACAAAAAATATTTTAGAAATGCCTTCTGAATTTTAAAATTATTTCAATATTAATTGCAGTCATTTATAAATCAATTTATCATGGAATTCCACGTGACCTCCATCTTTTTCCTTAATTTACTATCAGATTAATTTTCTTTTTTCCCACTCAAATCACACCCTGAACTGCACCAGTCGGCTGGTCTGGGCTAAAAATAACCTTTTCCTTGTACACCATGACATGGCAGCCTTTTATTTACAGATATCTTATAAGGAAGGATAACTCTGTGACGTGTCAGGGAAACTCTAACACTCTCTGTGTACAAACTGGAGGAGATTTTCATGTTCTGCACACAACCTGCCCTGGGGCTGCTCTGCCAGGAGAACCTGAGCACACCTGGGGCACAAAACATCCCTTTTTAGCCCAGGTTGGGGTGCTTTGGCCATTGGTACCCAGAGCCCTCAGGCACTTTGCTTTTATGTGTAAATTTATTTTTAATCGTAAATTTATTTTTAATTAATTGTAACAAATTTCCCTTCCTCAACTGAAATGCAGCAAAGTCTGGAATGAGTGATGCCAAAAGCAGAGTTCTCCTGGGATGGCTCAGGCCAGGCAGGTGAGGTGAGGTGAGGTGTAACCAGCAAACCTGAGATATTTTATTTACAACCTTTGCATTTCCCCATAAATTAATTAGTCGTTAAACTCCTATATAAAAGAAAATGTCTAAAAATAGCCACAGTGCTCATGCCCTCGACTGCATTTTGTTGAGTATTAGGTATCTCTCCTGGCTGCTCTGGGGATGCTTATTTTTAGAGCCTCTATTAATATCCTCAAAAATGTGATGTAAGAAGACTTGAGACAGTGTTAAACTGGAAAACTCAATTATTGTCTTTGTCGTTTTCGCTGTTAAATATGAGTTAAATCAATTGCAGTGTTTAATGCAGGAAGTTTTCAAGGGAAGAAGCTGCAGTGTGACAGCTGGTTTGGTATTCAGTAAAGCTTGGATTTACACCAGGGGAAGGTGTTGGTGCTCCCTGCCACTTTATGACTGTATTCTGCATTATTTGGTCATTTCTGGAGGAACCTGCATGGCCAAAATAAGAGTTATCTCAATTATCCAATATTGATTAATTAAATACAATGGATGTGGAGGTTTCAGCCAGGCAAGCTCTCTGGCTCTGGAGCTCTGGTTATTCTCAGCTCTGTCTCCCTGACACTCTTGCAAAACCCCAAATCTCTCAGCTGCTGTGCTCCAGATTTCTTTCCACCACATTCTGCCAGCCTAAAAAGAAAATTTAAAAAAATGTTAATGGGGAGCTGATTGGCCTCTAACTGTTTTAAACAGAAATTCTGAAAGTTCTGCTCTGTCACCAGCAGCAATTTGAGAATAATAAATCACCTTCCTGATGGCAACACCTCTTGTTCCCTGCTGTTGCTCACTGCTGCCCTGGCTGGGCTCTGCTGCTGGAACTGCCTGACACTTCCATTTTCACTGAGTCTTGCGGATTGAATATTGTACATTCCAAGTCCAGCCTGTTATTTCAGCCTGGATACATTTGGGATTTTTTTCTACCCTGCAATTTTTCCTTTCCACTCCCAGAGCTGCCAGTGACTTTTTTATCTTCAGGTCTGTGGCAGTGATTGTGTGTTAATTTGAGGACAAATAACCACAAACTTGTTGATAAGTTTAGGGTGGAAATTGCTGATCTTTGGCTGCTGGAAAACACTTGTCCAGGAATAGCTTTGTGAAGAGATTAGCAGACCAAGAAACCAAGTGATTTCAATCTGACCTTCCAAAAAAATGGTCCTGGTTGCCAGCAGGAGCAAGGAGCTGGATTCAGTTACCTTGGAGTTCCTTTCAGTCCTCTGCTCCTAATTAAGCAGGATTTTGCTCTGTTCAGCTAATAAGTTAATACTCAGCTTGTAAATGCTGATTATATGAGATAGAAAAAAATCATGGAAATTAAAATCCTGTTGTTATAATGTGTGGAAGCTGCTATATTCGTGAAAATATAAAAATATGATGGTATGAAGACAAGCATGAGCTGTAAGGCTTTTCCCAGATTTTGTATATTTTACCTTCTTCCATTCTGTCACTGTGCCAAAATCTGTGTTGGAGGGTTTGTTTGAGTTTTCTCTTTTTTTTTTCCCCTCTGATGCATTTCAGTAATCCCCTTGTAATCCCACCATAAACTGCTTAGTTTGATGGAGAATGTTAGATATTTCTGGTGACAGAGTTGCCCCTGTGACATCAGTTTCATTGGGGGAAATGCTTTCAAAGGCTCTGCTCTCAGCAGCTGTGCTCCTTCCCTGCATTAACCTGACAAACCTCTGCCTGGCAAAGGAGGGATCCCTGGATTAAACTCTTAACACCAGGGAACAATGCTGGGCAATCTGGGTGATTTTAGGATGTTTACTGTTTTCTGTGTGTTCTGCTCTCTGATAAACCTTTCTTGGTTATGTAATTTTACTTTTTTCTCTCGTTGCCGTCTTGCAGTGTAGAGAAATCCTTCCTTTTTCTGGGAGGATTGCAGTGGTTATTAGGAGAATGTAACAGACTTGCAGGCAGGTAAAAGCTGCATAGATTTGTCTCTCTGCTGATTGCTTTCAGGTCTTCTAAGCAAGATAAGTACTTCCCTTAATTTGTAGGACAATTTGGGGCATAAATGTGTCATAAGCTTGTTAAAAACAGGTACAGAAGGTGTTGAAAGTCCCTATTTGAAGTAATTTCATATTCATTAGACTACAGCTTGCTCCTTAATTCAGCTTTGATGTTTTCTTGCTGATTTTTTTCCAGTCCTTTCATTTTCATATGCCAGATAGACCTAAAATGAGCATATCCCCCTAGGTATAAAGAAAGGAGTTGTTCTCATTGCCAAATTATAAATGTGAGGGGGAGGAGAGTGCTTGTTTGAAGATCTTATTTGTGCAAAAAACACAGATAGATTTAAACAGTTTGCTGGAGCTTCCCCTCTCCTCAGTATTATTTCCTTGCCTCAAGGAATAGAAATATTTTTTTTTAAAGAGCTCTGCATTTAGGGAGGTGCAGCCACTCCCATCCTTTAGACTCTCAGCTGTTTTTAAAATGCTCACATGATGGGGTATTTGAAAATAAAATTTCCCCAGCACTTGAAGGGAGGTCTCAGGAAAAAAACATAAAAACCTGAACTACCTGGATACAAACTGCTTTCCTCCTCTCAGCTTATAAACTTCACACCTTGTTGGCTTCGGGCAAAGTATTGAATTCCCTTCCCTGCAGTAGTGTCTGCACTGATGGGAGTTTGGCAGCAGTTTGCAGCAATGTGCAGCATCACTGCTCACAGCAGCTCAGGTATCCCTCAGGGGTGGCTGAGAGTTTCCCTGGAGTGCCTCAGGGATTTCAGAGGAGCTCACCTGCACTGGGGTTTAACCCCATCACAGCCTCAGGGATTTCAGAGGAGCTCACCTGCACTGGGGTTTAACCCCATCACAGCCTCAGGGATTTCAGAGGAGCTCACCTGCACTGGGGTTTAACCCCATCACAGCCTCTCCTTGCAGAGCTCCACTGACTCCAATCTTGGCCTGTTTTTGGGTTTCTGAGCCCAAGGAGTGAAGTCCTGGGCAATCTGGGGCTTTATGTAACCCTGGTGGGGCTCCTGGGAGTTCTCCTGGTGCTTTTATCAGCAGCTTGCCTCTGTAATGGACAGTGAGATAAATCCTGTTCCTGGAGCTCGCTGGTATTGATGATGACACAAGTGCATGAGCAGGAGCTCCACTAAAAATCCATTTTCATTTCAGGCCCCATTAGCCATGCAGAGAGAAATCATTATTTGTTAAACAGAAAAGAAGGACTGATACCTTTCTGCACCGTCTGTGTTTGAACCCAAAAGTCAGTGTAATAAAATACAAACGTGTTGATTGATCTTCCTCTTCTTTCCATTATTTCTTTAGCTGGTTGAAAAATGAACTGGGGAAAAAAAATGAGTAGACTGAGGTGAAAATAGGGAAATGTATTGTGCTATAGATGGGGAGGTCAGAGTGGATTTGGTTCTTTGTTCAAGCTGCTCAGGTAGTTGTGTTTGGAGCTTGGAAGAAGTGCTAATCCTCAGCTAGTCAGGAAAGTTTAATCTAAAACAGTTCTTAGAAGTTTTTAATGTTCTGCAAAGATTTATTCCTTGGCTAATTGAAGACCTCTGTGTTATTTAAGGTTGTGTTGCCTCTTTAAAATCAGCATTATGTGCAACTCAGTGAGGATTTCTCTTGTCCTCTCTGCCTTTTCTGAGAAACATTGATCAAATCTTTGGTCTCAGTGGTTTTTTGTTTAATTACTGCCATACTTGTTTAATTTGAGGAAGTGTAGCATTGACTTTTCCAGCTGTTGTTTGGCATGGCTGCAGTATTTAAATATCTCCTAAAGGATCTATTTTGCTCAGCTTCCTTGGCAGCAGAGTTACCACAGTCAATCATGGCAGCACTGACAATATTCAGATGTAATAATTTCCCCTGATATATTTTTCTAGCACAATTAAGACCTTTCTTTGGAGACATAAGTATGAAAAACTGGAAACAGCAGGATGCTGTCATGTGTACCTTTTTAATTGCAGGCAGTTTTTGCTTTTCCTTTTTTTTCTTTTTTTTTTAAAGAAAATAATTGCTGTCTTTTTCATGTAGCTCTGTTGTCAAGAACGTGGTCTGTGTCCTTATGGATACATCAGGCAGTGGTAGTGTCTGATGAAGGTTTTTGGAGGTTTTTTTACACTTGAATTGCTGCTGTATATTTTTTCATCCCCTAATGTCTCTTAAGTGTAAATGTTGTGGTGAAAGCAATGGGAAGAGGGACAAAAGCAAACAAGACAATTCTGTTGCTTGCAGCTACATCACGCTTGGCTGGAATGTCAATAATACATAAAATAACATGTGGTGACACTTCTGATGGGTGGAGGTTGTAATGTATAGAAATCCGTGTGGAATGGGAATAAATCCTTCTGCTGCTGCTGTTGCACATCATTGCCTTGGCTTTTCCTGGCTGTGCTTTGCTCAGAGTTTGCCTTTCTGAGCAGCTGAGCCAGGGGGTGATTGTGCTCTGGGGATGTTCCTGAGCTGAGGTTTTGGCAGTGCTGAGTGTGGGGAGTTGAGAGCAGCTCAGCCTGTGGCTCCTGGGTGACACTCTGCCTGTTTCCCTCTAATGACAGACAGTTAGCAGCTCAACCAGGCCAATAATGATAAAATGCAGTGTTCCTGTGCTGCTGGGAGGTGTTGGTGCCCAAAATCAGCAGGTGCTGTGCCAGTGCAGTCTGAGCTGCAGCTCCCAGCTTTATCCACCTCTCCCTCGGTGCAGATGTTGGTGAGGATAATGCAGCACAGCACTCTAACCCAGCTGCAGCCATGGCAGCTCTCCACTGCAGCCAGACACTGGTTTTTGTGACATTTTTGGCCATTCTGTGCACTGCCACAGGCAGTGCTGATCCACCCTGGTGAGGGAGGTGGTGAATGAGCTGAGATTACAACTGCACTGTATCCCTGTGCTCTCACCATCATCTCTAATTAACAGATAAGCAGGCAGCCCAGGCAGCACTGTCACCAGAAGCTCAGGATTAAGCTTTTATCTAGCTCTTTGCATTATTTGTGCACATCAGTCAGCAGCAGAGCTGCAGTGGGCGGTAATGAAAGTAGAACATGACATTTCTTTCCTCTCCCCATCTAATAATCTGACCTTTTGCATCACTCTGCTTTAAAGCAGCAGAGTATTTTGAGAGTCAACTGCTTTCCCCACCCCCAGCTTTCACTTTGCCATCCAACTGTGCTGTGGAGGAGAAAAGCAGATAAATGGAGGTGGAAGGGATCTATGGAGTTGTTTGGTCAGTCTCTGCCTTGGCCAGCTGTGAAGTTCTGCTGGTTTGCTGGAGGTTTGTGTGGCTGGAGCTGGGATATCCCATGGCAGAGCATCCCTGTCCTGGCTTTGACCTCCTGCCTCAGGAAATTCATTTTTGTGGCATCTTGTTGGGATTTCCCCTCCTGCACCGTGTGCTCCTCAGGCTGAGTCCCTGCCAGGCACTGCCCAGTCCAACTGCTGCTTCCTCCCAGTATAACCAGTCTGGCAGGGAGGTCACTGGGATCCCGTGGATCTGCTGGAATTGGTGCAGAGCCTCTGTGCTGCTCTGTTCATTGTTTCAGCTCTGGTGTCACTGGGAGCACTCAGGGCTGAGGAAATCCTGTGTTATGAGGATTTCTCCAAGGTGCACATTTGGGATCTTTATTGCCTCTCCAGACCCGGATGTATGGTCAAGCAAGCAACCAATATTATTTCCTGCATGGTGTGCCTGGGGAAAAAAAACCAAAACACTCCAGAAATATCTATTAGTGCTACCTGTGTTTCTTTATCTAGATAAACGAATTTTAAAGCTCTTTTGCATTCCTCAGGACCTTTCTGATTTCTTTTTACCTGGTGTTTTCATCATTTTTTTATTTTTATAAAAGGACCATTTTTACTTTTTTACTCATTCTTTGTTGTGCTAAATGAGGACATTTTTTTTCTGTAGCTCTCTGTGACTTTCTAATTGCAGAAATCAAGAATAGTAATATTTATTAGTTGTAGTTTGCTCGTAAACCTTCGTGGTTTTCACCTGTGTCTTGTATGTCCTGTGAGCTGTGAGTTTCCTCGCAGCCCAAACAGAGATATAACACAATATTCTGGGTGAGATATCCTGTGTGTTCACCACCACACCACTCCTGCTTGTATTGCACTATTAACCTCAAGGGAAATTCAAGGTTAATGGGGTTTTTGGTGCTGGCCCAGTGATTGAATTTTGTTGTTGTTGAGAAGAACAGGACATCCTCTGCCCCCTTGTCTCCAGCTGCAGTGGAGCAAGGTCTAGCTGGGAACATATTTTCCATTTGAAAGAAAGAACTAGCAAACTGTTAAAAAATGGCAAAACTGTTAGAAAGGTGTCAAATTTCTGGTTTATCACAAGAATTTCATTACCTGAAACTTTTAGGCAAAAGATTCAATAATTCTGTGGCCTTTCTGCATTAGATCCATGCAGAAGTGTTGGCAGTGTCTCCTTTTGCATTCGCTGGCACCACTTTTGATGAAGCTGAACAGAAAATCTCCTGGGGGATACACTGAGCTGGGCTGGAGCTTTAGGCTGCTGTTTGATTAAAAACACCCCCTAGGCACGTTCTGAGAACATCCCCTCCTCGCTGCCCATTCATACACTGAATTTCAGGTGCAAAGCTCCTCTTGCACTGCCCAAGAGGATTTCTCTGCTGCAGTTGGGGACACAAAGGACTCGCAGTGCTCCCAGCTCAGGGACTCATGGCTCACTCTGTGAGCTCCAAATGCTCACCAGAGATGCTGCCTTTGGTGGATCCATTAAAAACACAGCTTTCTGGTTAAAACTCTCTTCAGTCATCTCCAAGCAATGGCAGAATTTGCAGATGCAATTAGAGCACAACTCGTAGTCTCTTGTCTGTGTTTGTTTCTTGGAAATGGATCAGGATTTCCATAAATTCACTTCTCTCCTGCGTTTTTCTAAAGAGTTTCATTGCTTCCACTCACCTCAGACTTCACAGTCAGCTGGGATTTTTGATGCTCTGGATAATCAATACAAACTGCATTTGCTAAATTATGTCTTTAATGAAATTAGATGCACATTCTTTCCATCTCTCGAGCACCAGCTTGGAGCAATACATTGAAGCTGAAATTAGTAGGAGCTGCAAGTAATGAAACTCTTGTTCACACTTTCCAGGTAGGAAATACTTAAGGCAGCTTTTTTTACTTTTGTCTTGATGGTTAAAAATCTATGATTAAAAGCCTTTTTTTTTTTTTTTTAGCTAAAGAGTAGCAGAATCTTTCATTAAGAGAAAGAAATTATTCTCTCTGCTCTTCCCTAGCTTCTTCTTTCTCCTGCTTGATTTTTCTTTAATAGATTCTAACTAAACTTTAGGATTAATTGACAGTAAACAAATGGTTCTCCTGTAGCTTAGCAGATGACTTTGCACATGTTGCATCCTCTGGTTCCACCCTTTCCGATTCTTTTTATATCTAAGAAACTCTAGATGTGAAGTTGTCTTTTTGTTTGTTTTTTTTTAATTAAGAATACGCAATGCTGTGGCTTCTGTTTTCTGCACTGATGACCTTTCACTCCACATCAGATTAGGAGCTTCTTTGAGTTTCACTTTTGAAAATGAAGTAGAGATAAAAAATTGTTCTTAAGAAGCAGAGTAGATTCTGTGATGGAGTAACTGACAGAAGTAAAGACCTCTGGAGATGGAGTTGAAGTTGCTATTGGAATTACATGTACTGGGGGATGATATTCTCTGGCATCAAACCTGCCAGCAGAATTTTGGCAAAGTTCTCTGTTTGTCAGCACAGTTCTGCTGTGTGTTGGTTGTGACCAAACTGCACTGTATAAATCACAGAAAGGTTCTTACCCTGGAGTACAAATACTGCTCAGTATTAAAGGTGTGCCTATGCAGAAACTATATCCTCTTGTTTCTGTTGGATTGAGCTAAAAGCCTTGGCAGAACTATTTCTAGACAATTCCCATTACTGGCCTTCGGCTCTGGACTTGCTGCTCACTTACAGCTCTCTTTAATGACAAACACTACTTGGAAATGGCTTAATTGGATTGTCTGCTTAATAGCATTAGGGTTGTTGTGCTGGTTTAGCTGAGCCCTAATGGCCCTGCTGGTTAAGGGATCAGTGAAGCAGCAGAGCAGAGAGAGAAACTTCCCATTTCACATCGAGAGAAGATCCTTTGCTCCTCGGAGAGCTGCTGCCCTGCGAGGACAGGAGGCTGCTGGGGCAGAACTGAATTTATTTGCTGTGCTGTTGGGCTCAGCTCAGTGCAATGCTCTGCTGAGCTCAGGCTCTGCTCAGCCCCAGCTGGGCACAGCAGCTTTGGCAGCACTCAGAACAGGGTTTGGTTCTGGTCTCAGTCTTGATGCTGCAGCTTTCCAAGAGGATCTCTCAGTCAGCCACCAACCCCTGGGCAGTGGGAAAACAAACTTCTGGGTGCTTTTTGACACTTTTGGCAAGTAATTTCTGAAAATACAAAACTTTGCCAAAGCTGTCATGTGTGGAGAGAAGAATGGAAAGGAATAAACAGCCAGATGTGATGGTGGAGAGAAGAGTTAAATGGGTTTTACAGGCCATGTGAAAGGCTCTTGATTGAGCAGAAGACTGTGGGTTGAGTTTGTGGGGGAAGTTGTGTTATTTAATATTTCTTTTGGCTCTCAGGGAGGTTTTGCAGATTGTCTGAGATTTCTCAGAGTCCAGAGAAGTCTCCACTGGTCCTGCTCGTTAATGTGATTCCAGGAGACCACTTGGGCTGATAAAACACTCCTTTGTTACAAGTATATAATACATATTTAACAAAATTCCAAGAAGCAGATGGCTAATTAGATAGCTTGGTAATGCTAAGCTGATCATATGTTCTAGCTCGAAATAAAAATTTAACAAAGCTTCATTTGAATATTTTAAACAGACTTACATAATGTTTTCTGGTTGGTATTAAGTAAGGTGAATACAGTTGGGATTGTCCACACTGATGTGAGAAACCATCAGAATTCTGCTCCCTGCTGGATTGGGGTTATCTGGGGTCAGCTGAGATTCTCTTTCTCGAGGCAAAGCAAACTGAAAGGGAGTTTGTGGCCATCAGTCCACTCTGGACATTTTTTCCGTAACCACATCCAGAATGAAATCAGATAAACACTAAATATACATGGAAAACTTCATTACTTTAAATAACGTTTCTACCCCAATGATAAAATTCTAAGGCATTACATCATTAGAATGATTTATTTTTGTGTGGTGTCTTTCTGACTGTGTGTCAAGTCATTTTCACAGTTTAATTCAGGAAAAGAAAATACTACAAGAAAGTTATGAATAAAAATGCTTAGAAAATTATAAGGGAGGGTGAAAAAAAGGGATTACAAAACTGTTTGAAATTCTTATTTGAAAGTAAATCGAATGAGAGACAGTTCACTATGGAAATTTAGGAAAGACAGATATTTCCCAACAGTGAGTATGTTGTGGAAAAAATGAAGATGAAGTCATAGAAGAGAGGTGTGTAAAAGGGAAGGAAAAAAATCCAGTTAGATAAGTAGGGAAAAGGAATTGTAAAAGTAATGACAGGCAGCTTTGCAGTTGGATCTGGGAATGGAGGAGACACTCAATTGCTCATAAAGCTATTCTGGAGAATTTTGTTTCCTGAGACTGATCGTATTACATGGTGCCATATCTGACTGCTTGGATTAAATCCTGCTGTATTTATTACTAAAGCCAACTGAGAACATTTCCTACTCAGTGTCATGGACCACAGGAGTGATTTTTTATGGAGCCCAGAACTTAGGAAAGGTTTTCTCGAAGATTTGGTGTGAAGAAATCAGCAAATGTTCTCCTCCCTTTCCCCTTCCTCCTTTTCATGATCTCACCTTTTCAGTCTCAGGCATGATAAGCAAAAGGAAAGTGGTGATTTGCATTGTTTCCAGTCTGTAAAGAGGCAAAAACTATAAAATACTTGATAATAGCTCTGTGTTCTTTAGCCTGATGTGCAGTTTGGAAAGGCTTTTTGCCTTTAAATTTCAATTTAAACTTCTAGAATGACCTCAGAGCCAAACCAACTCACTGTTTCCTTGCACTCCAGCTGCTCTCTGCCTGTCCACAGAAGATTTTCTAAGTTTCAGCCTCAGAAGAAGGGAAAGCTGCAGACAGAGCAGTGCTGTAGGAACATTTTGGTTTTATTTCAGGCAGTGAGTCTGGGCAGGGTCAGAGTGTTACCTGCAGGAAGCTCAGCCGAGGTGGGTGAGCAGAGAGAGCACAGCTTGGCTCTTCTGAGCCCCACAGCAGGGAGGAGAGGAGATTTGCTTCTCTGTTAATTGATTTCCTCTCTCCCTCTCCAACAAGCTGTCAGTGCAATGTTTGCCCCAGTTTTCCTTGTCATCTGGAGAGGTGGTGGGTTGGTTGCTCAGAGCTGGCAGGAATCTGCAGATATTCTGCCAATGAGGAGAATTCAGATGCCTAAGAATATTGGGGGAAGCAGTGGAATTCAGGATTCAGGCTCTCAATTGCATTTCTAGGGCTGTCACCATTAAAATTGCATTTCTAGGGCTGTCACCACCCAGGGATGTGAACACTGAGAGTTGTTTTCCCATATGGAACTTTCTCTGTATTATCCTCTGTAAATGCTCAGCCAGTGGTTCTGTAGCTCTTCCTCATTCAGTTGTAGTTCTGTAATTCCTGGAATTTGGTTTTTGCTGTCATCTAGAAATGAGTGAAAAAAATTTTTTAAAAATTCCCTTACCATTGGAAAAGGCTCCTGTATCCCAATTTTACACCAACTCAGCACTGGTATTTTTGCACAGAGGAACAGATTGGAGTTAGAGGGATAACGTGAGTCCACACAAATCACCAAGATTGGCTCAGCAGTGATTCCTGTTTGCTGCCTTGGAAACAAAGGATGGCATGACAACAAAAGCAATGCAGAGAGAAAGGTTCAACCTCAGAAACGTTGGAAATGTTTTCTCGTGGGGAAACTCTTCCCTGGCATTTCAGAACGGATTTTCAAGTTTTAGTACCTCAGCAAGGATTTCTCTGAACCTCAGCTGAGGTGAAATCAAGGCTTGTAACTAAAAACACAAAAAGGGGATTTTAATGTATCAACACTTGAAATATGACATTTTAAGAACAAAAGAAAAAGATGTGAGGTCTACCTCCAGCTAAAAACAATTTTTAGTCTGAGCCATTCAAGGGTTTTTTGGAAATTCTTGGTCAAAAAACTTTCTAAAACCAAGTGTTTCTTGTGTGGATGGAATTGAATGTAGGGAACATAAAGATGAGCAAACTGTCAATGTTCTTTGAAGTGTTTGGGTTTTTTTTAAATTACTGTTTTCATTTTTTACTTGTTTTGCTCCCTGTTTTGTTGTTCAGCTCTCTGTTCTGCAATTATCTGCCTTGATTTCCCCAATAACCCAATTTGTCCAGGTTAAGGATACTAAAGACAAATGTCAAAATATGTCAAAAATCAGCTGCTTGAGCTCACAGTCAGAATGGTTCTCTGTAGAAGGGAGCAGCATAATAACTGTCAAGAAAAGGGGAATTTTAAACACTTCTTTTTATAAGAAGTTCACTTCCATAGGTGTAATCTCCCTCATTCACTGACCGTGTTTTGCTGCTCAGTTAGGTCGTTCAAAGGCTGTGCCAAAGGAGGAAAGAAAGGAGGTATTTATTTTGTGAATAAACAGCTCTGGTGCACTTTGAAGGTCTCTTTATTCATGCTGAGGCAGCAGTGAGGTGAACAAACAGTGTTTGCTTCCCTTTGCAGCTCCCCCTGCAGAAGGGCTTTCCTTGTTTGCTGGGCTCTGGCAGTGCAGTCACCCAGCAACTCCCAAGGGCTTTGGGTTGTGACAGTGATCTCTGAATGCAAAACCAACCCCAAAAAGGCTCCTCAGAAAAGCTGAACTGCAAAACTGCGAGGCATGGAGTTCTGCTGCAGCTCAGTACCAAACCTTTAGAGTTATAATGTAATTCTTAAATATACATTTCCAGTAAGGACCAGAAATTTTAAGATTTTTTTTTTTTAAGTGATTTGCGACCATGCAAAAAATGTTCATTTCAGTCTATAGGGGAAATGTTCCGAGTTTATCCTAATAGCTTGAAAATTCAGCTGAGAAAGTGAGGAAACTCCCCAAAAAATAGAAATACAGGACCTCCTGTAGTCTAAATGTTCTCTAGATACCCTGATACAAAAGGAGCTGTGATCAGCCTCACCGAGGAGAGATTTGCTGCCTGAATGTATCCATTTTAGAGAAAAACGGTGAGGGAAAAATGAATACATCTTTGAGAATGTGGTAAAGGAAAAATTACCAACATGAGGAGGCAAAGTGTGGTAGTTGTCATGTTTTCCCAGGAAATGACTGAAGCTGGTGTGAAAGAGGCTCATTGATGGTGGGACTGGGGTGAAGGGAAATGCTCAACTCCATATTCTGCAGTCAAAGTCTTTTCCAGGCTGTCGAAGGCCATGAATGAAACATTCATACTTTGAATGAACATGTTGTCCCTGAAGACAGTCATGTTTTGAGCAGAATAAAAATAGGAGCGGAAAGAATGAAAAAGAGTATTAAGTGAGCTGAGCAAAGGAACAAAAATTCCATGTAACAGAGCACAGCTGAGTTCAAGTTTGTGCTCTAATCCAGCTTTGGGGTATTTTTTGTTGCATTTTCCCTGTGCACATATGGGCTGGAATAGGCCCATAAAGCCCTAAAAAGGAGTAAAAAAGCATATTTTGGCAGCCAAGTCCCTCTGCTCCCACAAAGGAGGCTCTGAGGAGGATCATTCCTGCACCTAGTGCTGAGGTGAGCTGTTATTCCATCCTCAGGCTGGTCCTTCCCTGCCTTGCCCAGCAGTAAAGTCCTCCTGCTTTATTTTAGTTTGGAGACCTGGGAGGCTTTTGAAAAGGAGTTTTCAATCATTGCTTCTGTTGGGCATTACACAGAGAAGGGATTGGAATAAGAGGTTAACATCCTGACCTGCTGATTGCTTTTTGTAGAAAAGCCTGTTATTCAAGCTGGAAATTCCACAGTGACCCAGCAGACCCAGTGTGCTCTGCACCTCTGTTAGCCCCGTGCTGCAAATGGTGTAGTAATCGTTTAAATGATTAAAACAGAATTACATTAGCAGGAAGTAATCAGTGAAATGCATCCTTCCTTAAATCTGCTAAATCTACTAATACTTTTTTGGCTTTTAGTGCTTGCTGGTGCAGCAGTGTAAGTTTGATGCAGAATGCAGCCTGAAAGCCTCTTAGGCTCTTTTAATCCTCAAACCATGAAATGATGCAACTGCCCAATGTGTTCCTTCATTTGGGGCTCCTTGCTATAAATGAAGATCTATCACATGGACAGATTTCCACTTGGAAATTCAAATTTCTTACCAGTTAATCCAAAAATGGCATTGCTCATCTGGGTAGTGCCTAGCTGCTCTCAGCTCTTTGGCCAACCACACAGAGAGAAAATACATTTATTCTCCTCTTGAAAAACAATAATAGCAGAAGTGACCCCACAGCCTCTGGCTCCATTTTATTTTCATGTTGGAATTTCAATGCACAGCATGGTCAGACGGTGCTGCTTTGTGAATTTGCAAATTTACAGGCAATTTGTAAAGCTGAGCACATCTGAGAATTATTGACTGCTTCCCATAACCTGAAATGGTTAAATGTTGCTAGAAAGGTAGAGGTAAATTGAACTTATTTCATTCATGCTAACCTAGTATCTTCTATAAAAAGATTTAAAATTCACAGGTAATAGCCACCCCCTTGTCTAGCAGCCAAGAGCCCAAAAATCTGAACTTCTGAAACATTTGGATGGGCAGAGGCTTCCTGTGATCCTGTTAAACCCACAGTGAGTGCTGCACACAGCTCAGTCCCTGAGCACAGAGACTGTCACTGATTTTCATTAAATTCAGTGGTATCAGCTAGAAAGCTTAATGACAAAGCTTGCAACCAGGAAAAGTTGGAGTGTATTTCCCCCATCAGATAGAAAAGAGGCAATTAAGACATCATCTGGGTCAATGAATGAGTCTAGACACTCTAATAGCCCCCAGGGAATTTGCATCTATTCTTCCAGCCTGCATAATGTGGCCAGAGAGAAGTCCAGAGAGGGAAGGAATGAATTCAAGGGCTGCAGCAGTGTGCTGTCTGTAGGGACTCTGCTCTGCCTGTCCTTTACACCCTGAAGGAGATCCCTGCAGCTTGCCTGAGTTTGGAGTGAAGCCTCAGAGGTGATGTGAGCAGTGCCTGAGCCTCTGGGGCTCCAGAGCCCAGAAAAAGCAGTTTTTAGCCTCAAAGCCCAGCTCAGAATGTGCAGTGGTGCTGCTGAGGCTCAGAGCAGCACAGGGGATCCTCCTGGCTCAGGGCACTGCAGCCCAGGCAAGCAGCACGAGCTGGCTCCCAGCTCAGCTTCCACAGATGATCCTATTAATTTAAACCTTGTTTGACTTTATCCAACCTGCACCGGGAGGTTAATCTGCTCCCATTGAAATGCCAATGCTGTCAGTGTTGCACTGAGATCTCCTGGATCCCCTTGCAGCCCGGGGAGAGCAGTGAGCTCTGCTCAGGTGGGATTCATCTCATCCTGAAGGATTTCTATAAGGGACTTGTATCCATCTTCTCTAATGGGGGACTTTCAGAAAGCAGTGTAAATCACGGTGAAGCACTGGTTTTGACAGACATGCCTGCTCTCCTCCATTGATTTCACAGCCATGAGCTCAAAAACCACAACCTCTGTTCAATGGCTGAACATGGGATAAATCCCACTGGTGCTCATTTGTAAACCCAAGACAGCTCCCTCCTCCATCATGACACTCCAGCCAGGAAGGGTAACAACTTGATTGACAAAGAAATGGCAAAGATGAAAGAGAGAGAAACCAAGTGTTTTGCTGAGCAGAAGTGAAAATGTGCCTTTGCTTTGACAGCTGAGCTGCAGGAGCTGAGCAGGGAGGAGAGCTGTGCTCACCTGGAGGTGCTGCAGGACATGAACACACATCTATTAGCACCAGCTCTGTGCACAGGAAGCCATCAGGTGATCAGAAATGCTTTTTGCTCTCGAAGCAAAAGCAGCTTTATTGTAAATTCCTCGCTAACAGAGTGATAAATGTGTGCAGCATTGCTGGCAGTAGAATTGAAGTGCCCAAAGTGTGCTGGGAGGGTCATTCCCTGAGAAGGCTGGAAGTCTCTTGGGGATGCTGAGGCTTTAGTAATTCCTGAACCAAATTGAATAACTGCCCTGAAGTAGGAATAATTTTCCCCATTAAGCAGACACTACGGGGTTTCATTTTTGTCTTTCTTTGCCATGGGCCAGTTTTAAACCCTTCAGCCAAGTCTTGCATGTAAGATGCTGAAATGAAGATGCCAACAGAAAGCATGACAGGCCAATTTGTGTTGTACAGCAGCTCTGAAAACAAGCTAAAATCTGCATCTCAGTAAATCAGAACAGTGTGTGCCAGCTGCTGTCAAAACAACACAGGATAATAGAAATTTGACAGGTTTTGGTTGCATCTTCCTCCAAAAAATTGAGCTAGTTAATGCAGAACATACACTGTTACAAAGTTAAACTCTTGCTTGTGTTATTCTTTTTGTTTCTATTTGTTTGACATCAAATGACTCATTTCCAAGTGCTGTGGAGTGCAGAGAGCCAGGATTTTGATCCACGTGGGGTTTTTTAAGGTGTAGGTTTGGTTCTCTTCACTTTCATTCAGTAATGAGTCTAGTGACCTCCCAGAGCCCCTTTTGTCACTACATCACCTCCCTTTGTTCCTCTCCGTGAGGTTTGGTGATTCAGTGACTCTGGGAAGGAAACAATCATAGAATCAATATCTTTCCATACTCCCTATATTCAGCAGGTATTTATCAAGCTGTTAACAGCAGCACAGAATGGATTTTATTAAATTTTTTTAAAATTTTTTTTTGTCCTGTTCATGACAGCAAAAATGGAATCATGGAAGAGCTAAAGGAGAGCCGAATAACAGATTCAGCTGGAATTTCTTAGTCATGTAAAATGTTCTTATTAGATTAAAGTATTAAAAAATCCCCAAAAGCTCAGAGATTAGCATATTCCTTTAATGGGTTATTTTGAGCTTCCATTGAAGCAGTTACACTTTCAGCAGATTGACTTAAATGCCAGTTGGGTAATAGAGCAAGAAGAAAAACCATAATCTTTTTCTTTGGAGCAGAGAGTCATTTAAAGCTGAAATATGACTAATTACCACAAGTGAACTTGTGATACTCCTTGCACTTGTTAAGAGACTTGGTGTGCTAATGTCTCTGGGAATGGATGTTCAACCCAAACAAAAGAAAAGCCCTTTTTGCATTTTCAAGACATAAATACAATCTTTTGTTGTCCCTTGCAAACAAAAAAAAAAATATGTGAAATACCAGTTTACACCACGCAGCAGCAGTTTAAAAGAAAAGTTCATTTTTTTGGTGGCTTTTCTACCAAACCCTAACATAACTGAAATAGTTTAAATTGTTTGAAAAGCTCTGGTTTACAGCAATGGGAATGTTCTGTGAGAAGAACCAGCTTCCACTATGCAGCAGGGAAATGAACCATGAATTCCTGATCACAGCCATACCTGGCAGGACTATTATTAGTGTAGTGTCAGCTGTTGCTTAGCATTAGTATGTCCAAGAAGAAAATGTTTAAAAACCTCTTTTATTCCTCAGCTGAGCCTTAAGGAAGTGCAGAGAAGGGAAGAAGGAAGGAACTGAGCTCTGTCCTCAGCAGGGTCACTGAGAGTTGTCAGTTCTGCACATTTTTAAAATAATGGAACACATTCTTTCTGCTCTTTTTTTTTATGTTACTCATCTTCAATTTGTTCCCAATTCTGAGTCACTTTCATAAATCTGTTTTTGATGAGTTTCATCCAGTCAGTGAGTTTCAGAACAAATGCATCGTTGGGTTTTCAGCTGCAGAAATCCTCCCCAATCCCATCGAGTGTAACTCAGGCAGCTGAGAATTCAAAAATTAGTTAAACCATTGATACAAAGTCTGATCTTTGGCTCTAAGGATGTAGAGTATTAAAATAAAGGGCAAGGTGGCTGGGGAAATGGGGCAAACCCCCAGCCAGGAATTTCCCTGTGTGATTTCTGCCCCTGTGATGTTCTGCATCATCTGTGTGAAGATGCTGAGCCTTTGGGAAGCTTTGGTGTCCTTCCAGCCCAGCTCAGCTGGGAGAGCCTGCCTTTGCCTGGAGCTGCACTGCAGGACTTCCCTGGCTGATCTCCTGCACCCCAATCCCTTCCTGGGCACAAAATTGGATTATTGACACATCTCCTGCACCCCAATCCCTTCCTGGGCACAAACTTGGATTATTGACAGATTTCCTGCACCCCAATCCCTTCCTGGGCACAAAATTGGATTATTGACACATCTCCTGCACCCCAATCCCTTCCTGGGCACAAACTTGGATTATTGACACATCTCCTGCACCCCAATCCCTTCCTGGGCACAAACTTGGATTATTTTGCTGCATCAGCATAAAAGCAGTGCTAAGGTGCTGAGGAGGGAATGTTTGAATAAGAAAATGCCTTTGTGCCCATGACCCAGGAGTGTCTGCAGAAAGAGGGGTTTTGGTCCAGGGCAGGAGCAAGCAGCTGGGGAGGAACAGGTGGCAGAAATGGGGACAGGGTCCCAGCAATAGGACAGATCCCAGCAATGGGGACAAATCTGAGAGATAGGGACAGATCCCAGCCATAGGACAGATCCCAGCAGTGTTCCCTCCAGCAGAGCTCTATGCCTCAGTGCAGCAGAGATGGAAGCAGAGCTCCTTCCCCCAGCAGGGTTTGCCAGGCTGAGGGTTTTCAGCTCTGTTTTCTGCCCATCAGGCACACTCAGTGTGTGTTGCAGGAGAATCCTCACTGCTCTCACACTGTGGCTTTGCCCTCCAGTCTGAAGGGATGTTTTCACCCAGACTGGGGGAGGAATGGATTTTCTAGAGAAGCTGTCTGTGCTAAGAGCCTGGCTGGAGTGCTTGCTGACCTCTCCCATTCTCTGCCTCCCTCCTGGCCCTTTGCCCAAGACAGTTTAGTCCCTTCTGAAGCCTCATTCTGCACTGATTCTAGGAATGACAGATTTGCAAATTAATCCCTACAGCTTCAAAGCAGCGTTCTAGCTATGCTGAAAACCTGTGGTGCATCCAGGTGTTCATGGAGGTTTGGTCTCCTCTCCAGGAGTTTGTTGCTGTGGGATGCACTTGTTCAAACTTTGCAGCTTGAAATTACTTCTCCATCTATCACAGCCCTTCAGCATAATTCATGCAGAATTCATCTGCTTGCATGCCACTTGGAGCCTCCTGGAATTTGTTATTTTCCATCCCCATCTCGAACAGTGCCACATTGTTTATGGAGAGAACATGCAGTTTGCCATAAATCACTTGCTTTCATGCAGTTTTACTGCATTATTTTACTCAATTTGTGAGGATTTAAGCTCCCTGCAGTGTGCAGCATTACAAGGCACAAAGTGGTTGGAAATAAAAACTATTTTTGGCTGAAATAATGGAATATTCACCATCAGAAATATGAAACAGCATTTAAGTGTGGGTGAGATGTAATGAATGAGCTACATTATATAAAAGGATATTACTCAGGCTATTAATTATAAGGACTTAAATTTAAAGCCTGCAAGGGAAAAATGAGCTGGTTTTTCTTGCTCCAAACTAGCTCTGGAATGATCTTTGTTTCCAAACTGAGGTCCACAAGTGTGTTATGGAGACTTTGTGAAGTTCTAGTTTTTAATTGTGTTGAACACATGCAATAAAAACATTGCATTGTTTTGTGTCACTGTGAGTAAGAAGGGGCACAGCTAGTTAGGGGAAATAGTTTTTATTTTGGTCAGAGAAACTTTAAAGTCCAAAAGGAAAGGTTTCAGTGTTTTCTTTTCGATAGATATTCATAAAGTTGTTATTATTTTTTAAAACTCCTATGAAAAATAGAAGGATTTCTCCCATTATCTGTCAGTGGTGAGTGCTTCTAAAAACTGTCAGCCTAAAGCTCAAATTCTGGCTCTTGTTTTCCTTCCCAAGTTAGAGATTTGGTGTACAATTACAGAGTGCTTTAGTTTTTCCAGTTGCCTTTCTGATCAGAGCTCCAAAGTGCCCATTGCATGCACTAAAACCTTGACTAAAACCTCTCTGCACAGACAGCAGTGCCAGACATTGATTTGCTCTGCAGACCCTTTATGCATGTTCTGTGCTGAGTGGGAATGAGCTGAAATCTCATTTTTCATGTGGTTTTTTTTTTCTTTATTTTGGTTTGAGTCACAGCTTACTGAATCCCAGCCCCTTCCTGCTGCTTGCAAATTCCCAGCCTGTTGTAGGCAATATTCTGGGATGAATGTCAGCTAATTCATCACTGACATTCATGCCTCGTTTTTCATTTGTGCTAATATATTGCTTTTAGTGGAGACATGGGAGAGGGAATGGTGTTTACCTTTCCGTGTCATGAGAATTCTCCTCAGCCTGTCTGACAGAAACCAAGAGCTGCTGTTTGTATTGCTGCTCCAGTGAGCCAGCAAGGGCTGCACAAATATCTCGTGAGCACGCTGTGGAAAATGCTCTCAGACAATTTTCACAGTCAAGGTTTTACATGAGTTAGTAGCAGGAATAACCATGTTTGTTTCTAAAAATTAGGAGCTCAAACATAGACTAAAGTTTGGGGAGAATTTTGAGGTAATTATCAGGTTCTAGGGGTGTTGTCTGTAGTTAAAAATGCTCTGAAATCTTAGCCTCGTGGACAAAGAGAAGAAATCATCTCAGTTCTTTGAGCTAATCATGCCACAAGGATTGAGTTTCAGCACTGACAGAGGTTTTTAGCACCTGGGTTCTTTCTCTAGTTGGAATCCAGGCTGCTCTGGTCTCCTACAGCTCTGTTTTGAGCTGTGGATCTTCATGTGCTCTGTGCTGAGCTGCCCTGGGGAGCTGCTCCAGCTGAACCCCAACACTGCCAAACCATGGGCTGCAGAGGAGCTCAGAGGCAGCCCCAGGCAGGCAGAGCTGGGACAGCAGGGAGCCTTGTGTCACATTGTGTCACTGCCCTGGCTGAGCAGATCATGGCTCAGCTCTGCTCAGGATGTTCTGCCCAGGGCAGAGCTGAGCTGCACAGCCAGGCTGGAGGAGCTCCCCATGCCTGGTGGGCTCAGGCTGCTCAGATCCCTCCATCAGCCTCCAAATGGGCCTTCCCAAGTCACAGGGAATGTGGAGAGAATGCTCCAGAGGCTGGAGTGGCTGGAGAAGGGGAATGGCTTCAGCCTGAGGGAAGGTTTGGATTAGAGGTTTTAATAAATCCTTCCCTGGGAGGGTGGGGAGAGGCTGGGATGGAATTCCAGAGAAGCTGTGGCTGCCCCTGATCCCTGGAGTGCCCAAGGCCAGGCTGGACAGGGCTTGGAGCAGCCTGGGACAGTGGAAGTGTTCCTGCCATGGCTGGGGTGGGAGGAGGTGATTTTCAGGTCCTTCCACCCCAAACCCTTCTGGGATTCTGGGATTCTACCTGGTGACAAACTCCACTGACTGTTGCCATTGGGTTTTCTTGCTGGCAGCTTCCCATCTCAACTCCTTCTTTGTTTTGAATTTTTTTTTTATCAAATGGTTTACAGCAAATATAAATAATTTGTTCATAATTAAATGACATGTTTCCATGGTTTCATATTTTGTTATTTATGTACTGCCTACTTCTGAGCCCACAGGTATTTCATGGAAATATCACTTTTGCTATTGGAATGAATTCCTGTAACTTACATCTTTGAGTCAATTATGCAATTTTGATAACTGCCAAACCTACAAAATTAATCTGCTTGTAAATAATATACCCACCAAACTTAGAGTGGAAAAGATCTGAGGGTGAATTCTCTTAATTCTTTGATTGGTTTCCCAATGTCTGTGTTGTCTCATGTTTTGTCTTGAATTGGCAAAAGAATTCTAACTGTAATTAGTCTAACATGGAGTTGAATTTTTCTGTGTATGTTGTTTTTCTTCCTGGGAACTTGCAGTTTCTTTGAGCTGAAGCTTTGTTTGCAGTGACTGATGAGAGCAGGAAAGTGATATTGGAGTTTCTGGCAGACGACCCTTTAATAAGATGTATGTAATTGGCTAAGATTTGCAACAAATATTGGGCATCTGTTGGGTAACATGGAAATAATGAAGAGAAACAGGAACTGGAAAAATCTTTAATTAACTAAACCCCTTCAATTCCTTGATATAATAGTACTGCTGGAACAGAATGGGTGGGTAGGATTGAAAAAACCTGCCTGAATTCTTTGAGAAAAATGTTTAGAGGAATTATTAGTTGGTTATGTTGGTAACCCTTATGTGCAGAGGTAGCTGAACTTGATCTTTTCCCTGCACCCTTTGAACATTTCAGCTGTGTCTCTCAAACCTTTCTGTTTTCAAATGCTTCTCTCCATTCAAGACACATTTCTGGTAGGTTTAGACAGGCAGGGAATAATTACTGACAAAACAAACCTAAATAATGTGTGTTTTCCTGCACTTCACATATGAATGATTTGGTGATTCTCTCTCACCTTGAAGCCTTTTGAGTTTCCTAACACAACTGCAGTCAGGATTGTGTCCAAACAGGTATTGCAGGAAGTTTATCTCTTGCAGTTCAGTGCTTAGGCTATGGCTCTGTTCATATTTCAGCTTGTTCAGTGTCATCCCTGCCTCACTTCTTGCCATCCTGAAGAAAAAGAAACGATATTTGGTAATAGTGGAATTAGTGTGTGGCTTGTGTTTGCTGGCAAGGGAGGTTCACTGATTTTGTTAGCCTGTTTGGGGTCACCTTGATTTCCCAAAAGCTCTTTGCATTCTGTCAGTGTCTGGAATTCCAGCTGTGTTACAAAACCAAATGCAACCCAACAGCTGCATTCTGGAGGTTTGGATTCATCTCTTATCCCATCATCTTATGCAGCCTTAGAATAAATTCAGCCTTGCTGCTCCCTGCTGCTGCCTTGCCCAGCCCTGCTCTCTGTGCTGGGTGATCATCAATCCAGATCCCATTGCTGCCACTGGGGTCACTGCTGAAAGAGCTGCAGAACCTGAACAGCTCCTGCTCAGCATTCCCAGCCAGCAGCTCTGGCCTCTCTATTGTGTTGGTTCTTTAATTGGCAGAGCTGTGCTGCTCCTGGCTGTGCTCAGCCCAGAGGGGGTGTGAATGGCAGAAAGCAGGTTAGCAGCTTCTTCAGATGGGCTGAATTCGAAGTGCAGAAGGGATGGGGAAAGGCTGTGGCTGTGGGTCACCTTTCTTGTTGGTACAAGTTCTCAAAATAGCTATTTCAGCACCGGTTTTGATAGGTGATTTCTGGGTTGTTCTTCATTTATAAAGTGGGACACCTCAGAGCAGGGAGATTAATGGTTTTGTGAAATTTTAGCAAGGGCTTTACATAGAAACAGTGATCTCTGTCTCAAAAAGTATATAATTAACAAGGAGATTGAAACAGTGCTGAATATTTCAAATTACATTAAATCCTTTAATACTTTCAAACTCTTCCTCAGTTTTGCAAATATCACACTGCAGTTTAATCAGAACAAACAGTATCATATACCTTCTTTTTCCTGTAATGGAAGGCAGAAACGACAATTCTGCTATAATATGTATCTGAATATAGTATTCAGACAGATCTGAATATATTAGGTGAGGTATTTTTACTAAATCCCAACCAGTTCAAGATGTGTTAGGTGCACATTTATAATTTCAAATGCACAGGTGTATATTTATCATTTTACCCCACGGTGCTGCCAGGTCTGCCAGAGCTGTTTGGGTAAATGTGGATGTGTTTGCACTCCCTGCCAGCACACAGACTGGGTTTGCACACTGCTGCAGATCCTGCAAAGGCAGCTCAGCACAGACCCCATCTGTCTGCTGCTCAGAGGAAAGGAGTTAATGACCTGACGAGTTAAGAGTGTCCAGACAATCCTGTGTAATCCTTTCTCACAAATGAGATACTGCTGCAGTTAACTGTTACTTTCTCTCAAATTATAAATAAATAAATAAATCAAATTAACAGCAGAGTTTACAGTGGTTGTATTTCTGTCCTCCATGCAATTTTTTATTTGTCCAACTGAACTCAACCAAACAGAAAACCTGCAGCAAGGCCAGAGGTATGAACTTGGGATTAGGCAGAACAATTATTAGCAGGTAGACTCAGAGCTCTAGAAATAGGAATCAGCCCTAATTGATCAATATTGATTGAAGGTGTTTCTCTCCCGTGGCTCCAGGGTAGGTTTGGAGGAGGCAGTTTGGGTTTTGCAGAAACCACAAAGCAAACAAGGGCAGTTCATGGCACAGGGAATGTGCAGCACTGCACAGAGTAGTGCTGGGAGCTGCTGAGTGACTCGGGGGTTACAAAGAGCTTTAAGGAGCTTAGGAACAGGGTGAGGTGATGGCAGAGATGTTTTCCCTGCAAACACCTCAGCCTGGGGCAGACTGTGTCTCGCTGAGCTCTGCCTTAGCCAGAGAGTGGGAAATGCCAAGGGGAAGGTTGCAGGTGCAGCTGAAGTGTTAGCCTGGCTGCTCTCCTGGCACAGCTCTGCCTGCTGGATGGGGTGAGACACTGGCAGGAAAGCAGCTGCTGTGTTATAAATGACATATGTTGGAAAAGTTAGGCTAATTTCATTTTTAAAAATTCTCAGTGGATTCAGTGTGTCAGTAGCAGTCAAAGGTAGGGCTGCTTGTGACTTGTGTTTGCTCTATAATCCACAGTCTTGTTTATATTCAATATAAAAGGGATTTGCATTCTATTTTTACAAGTTATAGTATGTTCAGAAGAGAAGAAAGACAAATATTGCTCTACCATATATCTTAATTGCTACTCTCCTTGTTTATCTATTCCTAGTAAATTTATTTAAACAGTACTTACTTAACTAACAAATGTAGTCAGCATTTAACTGGTTTGTCTATTTTGAAGTCTTGCCCTATTTCTGTTTACTGGAATTGCTGTATTTACTCTCAGGATGATCCAACACATGCCATGTGCCACATTCATCCATTCATTCATTCATTCATCCCTTGGTGTTGTGCAGAGAGCCCAGGGCAGCCCCTGCAATGAACCCCTGGGGGAAATCCTGTGGCCTCAGGGAGAATGCAGAGGGTGTGAGAGAGCAGCAGAGCAATGACTCTGAGCTTCTGTCTGCTGAGAGATCCTGGAGTGGAGTGAGAGCAGCCCAGGGAGAGGATTTGGTGCTTTTTGTGCTCCTGGTGACTCCTTGGTGCAGCTCAGAATCAATTCTTGTTGAAAAGCCAAACCAGGAACCCAAACCCAAATCCTGGGTGCTCACAGGTATTCCCCTGCTGCTGCCAGTGAGCTCCAGTGCTGTTCCTTTGGAAGAATCAGTGCTGGAAACCTAATAATGCCATGTGAGCAGAGCCACAGCTCTGGGCTGCTTGGGATGGAAAGTGTGGGATTTTCACAGTGGGTAAGATGTCATAAATTCAGCAGTTGAGGAGTCCTGGCCATGGGCACTTGGGGATGTGTGGGAAGGCTGGGATTTGTTCAAAGATTAGGCTTGGTGGTCCTGGTGATCTTTCTCAACATTAATCGTTGTATGATTACAAAAATGAGTCAAAGATGACTTGAAAAAGCCTCACTGATTTCTCTGTAGAGGATAACTGGCAGTTCAGTTGAACTCTCTGGCAAATATATTCTCTCCACCCTTTAGGTTTGCAGCTTAATTTGTTTTACTAAATAAATAAATACAGTGGTGTAGTAGAACTATTTATATCTAATGGAAAAGCTCCATCTAACCTGTTCTTTCTCTTCCAAAAGTGGGAGTTTACAAGGGATTTAAAACAAAAATAATTCAGCTGAACTTTTAAAATAATTCTCAATTGTAAAGCATGTGACTATTGTCCTGATATTTTTCCCCTTGTTCTTTGGAATGCTTGTGGTTGAGGAGCTCTTCAGACATATGGCTCAGGGATGTGTGGGCTCAGCAATGGCTCTTCTTCTTCATACTTCATCTAATAGAGAATGTTGTTCTATTGCTGTTATTGATGGTGGCAATCCCTCCCGTTGCTCTCATCCATCTGTGTCTGGTAGGAAAGCCACCAGCAGCAGTGTTTCTGAGCAGAGAGCAGCAGTGTTTCTGAGCAGAGAGCTCTCCCCTGACAGTAAATCACAACAATTGTTCCACTCCACGTAATTTGGAATAAAGCTGGAAATTTACAGTGGAGGTTTGTAGCTCGAAGTGATGACAATATAGATCTGTATTATTAATTAAGTTTTCTCAGCACTGTGCCTGGCCAGGAGAGCTTGGGTGGAATGGATTGTTCTCCATCAGGTGCCATAAATCCCAAGCCATGCTGAGCACCTTCAGCTCCTTTGCCCTGACAATGCCCTGAGTGCTCCTCAGAGCTCCTGACCAGGTTCCTTCTTGTTTTGTGCTGCCAGTTGGCATTCTGTGCTCTCTGGGAGGGCAGAGGGCAGGAGCAGCAGGAGGTGTCCCTTGCCAGGTCTGGTTCTGCAGCACAGGGCCTGTTTGGTTCTCTCCATCCCTCCCTGCTCTCCTCCCTTTGGCTCCAGCGAGTCCAGCATCTCACAGCCACACTCTGTATATACACCACAGCTCAAAAGCACGCTGTCAAAACATGAAAATACCTCAATAATTTCCTTTTTAATTTCAGCTGTCAGCCTCGAGATGCCACTTTGCTCTCGAGCTGCTCTGCATGGTGTGCCAGCTCCCTTCAGCTCTGGGGAAATGTGAAGGAACAAATTCCCTGGCAGCCTCTGCAGAGCAGTGTAATACAACTTTCATTACACGAAGGTGGTGAACATAATGTGACTTCTTAACAGCTGCAATAAGTGATGTGAAGCTCTTAACATCTTTTCAAAACAAGTAACAAGTGAGAGGTTATTTTTCATCTCCGTGCCTAAAAAAAAATGGTGACATGTTATTTTAAGCAGATGACACTTAGTTTGCACTCAGCTGAACCAAGGAGATTTTTACATGCGTTCTTCAGATCTCTGAAATGAAGAAAAGGCTAAAAACTAATGCTAAAATACACTCCAATGGCTGGATTTCAATGTGAAAATTTGGATTTTAAATATTATGTATGGCAATGATGGCTGTCAGATGGATTTCAGTTCACACTTGTCCTTTTCCCCTCGATTTTATCATTCCATGAGAGTTGCTTGTTGCATTGTTTATTTCTGTGTTGAACTGTTGGGTTCTCCTCTGAGTATTGTCCAAAGGTGAGGCAGCTCTGGTGCTTCTGGATCACCTGTTCAGGAGGAATGGGGAGGAATCACCCATTCCCAATGGGAAATGAGCACAAAGATCAACTCTGCCCCTGCTCAGTTGCCCACATCAGCCAGTCTGTTCTCAGGCTGAGCACAAATTCAGGTTTAAGAGGTCAGTGGTCACCATAGACAAAGCCATGGTGCAGTTTTGAGGTGAAGCCCCAAGGCCAGAAGGACAAACTCTCTGGTTTGCTTACCCTGGCAGGGAGTTGTGGTTTCCATTGCAGTGAGGAGCATCATTTCCAGGGAAGTTCCCACTGAAGGTCACAGGTTGGAGCCAACAGCCTCTCCCCTTCCCACACCTTCATCTCCATGCTAAACCCATCCAAAACAAGGGTGACATCCTTGGATGAACTCCTCACCACTCTGAGAGGCTGTCAGCTCAGAGACAGGATGGGACTGTGGTGCTTCAGAAATCCTGCCCAAAATAGGAGCCAAATATGCAGTTTTCCTCCACCCATTGCTGAATAAAAACAGAGCTCAAGCTCCTCATTGGGATGGCAGGCACTGGGGAAGCAGCTCCGTTCTATAAGTTCTCCAGATATTCCTAAGATCTTTGCATAGACTATCACATTATATTTTCCAATTTTTACAAAAGTAACTCATTAACGTCTTTGTTTTCTGAAGGATGTACCAAGATTTTTTTTTTTTTTAATTTCCTTGCATATGATTTGTTCCTGAAAACACAAATCAGTCTATTCCCTTCAAGACTGGAAGGTTCGGAACCAAAAATACAACCTGAAAGTAAAACATGACTCAGCTGCAAGTAATATTCATGGTAATTGCCACTTAGTGATCTTCCAGTTGGTAGAAAATAAACCCTCAGGATGATAATTGCAGGATTCTCTGGGACTGCTGTTGATTAACAAACCAGACAAGCAAGTGGGCAGCAGGCAGAGGCAGAGCTGATCTGGAATCAGTGGAGCAAAGCTCACCTCATTCCCTTTCATTCCCATTCTCACCTCGTTCCCTTTGCCCAAAGAGCAAACATGTGCCAGAAACAGAGCAGTTGGAAAGAACTGCTGCATGGGATGGGATGAGAAATAGCTGGGGAGAGAGGGAAGGGTGATAAAACCTCCCTAAAGGCACACAGGTGACTTGGGGATGGGAAAGGGGCCAGGCTGGCGTTTCTGGGATCAGGGCTGTGTCTGCTCTGAGCACTTGCTCACAGCTTCTGCACTGGTTATGCATGAAATCAATTCATTTCTGTTAAAATGGGAAGGAGAAGTGGTAAAGTTGCCTCATGCAATGAGCTCTTTAGAACCATTCAGGTGATTTAATGTGGCTTCCCCTGAAGCTGAGGAAATTCAACGTTCCCAATTGCCAAGCAATTCAAATCTATTTTATTCTTTAGATTTGGGAAATAGTGTATTTTTCTGTGTTGGAAGTGCAAAACTTCAAGCATACAGACAATGCATTATCTGTAAACAGTGAATTACTTTAAAATCATTTCATTACAATCTCCCAACTCACTGCTTGATGGCACAGTGTTTATGACAAGATTTTTTCAATCTCAAATCTTCATTGTCTGTTTCGCTGAAATGTGGACCAATTTCAAAATATCTGAGCTAACTTTACTATCATGAAATAACCCTTAGTGGGGGTGAAAAGCTGAAATACTGAGTTTTAAAGTAAGCACCCTGGAGCAAATTGTTCCTTTTCTGTGGTTTGGAGGGACCTGTGTGACAACCCATGGCCTCAATCCCATGACAGGAGCTTTTTTACCCCTGAAAGAAAAAGTTCTTTCAGATCATTCATAAATTTTAGATGGGATTCATACTGCAATCAGGAGCTAATTTTCTGTGCCCATTAGCTCCTGCCATCCTGCAATATGAGAACATTTTGTTCTCTGCAGCTTCACTCCCAGCCTGGTCCTTCACAGAAATAATTCACTGGGAGAGACTTTGTGTCTTCAAGGAGATCTGCCCAGGGTGGGCAGGGAGCAAATCCCACCCAAGGATGGATTTCATCCCAGCTGAACATTGCTCCCTGCTCCTGCTGGATGCTCATTGACAGTTCTGTGACAGAGAGGGGTTTGGAGTCAGGAAATGTGGAATTGCTTCGTGGAATTGCTCATCCCACACTGGATCTGAGCCCTGTGGGCTGCATTCAGCATGAAAGATTTATCATTGTGTGGAGTCTCTTGGCTTTTAGATGTGAATGCTTATCTCCTCTTTAATCACAGTGCTTGCTTGATGTCTTGCAGCTTTATTGAACATGGGGCTCTGCTTGCTTTCATCATCTTCTAGGTGAAATGTGTGACTGTAACTTTTATTTCCTCTGTATTTATATTTGTTATCAAAAAAACCAACCAGACAAACAAGCAAAAACCCAAAAAACAAACAACAACAAGCCAACCAAACCAAACCCATGAAACCTCTGCCATTCTAACTGTCCTTTTCTCTTTTTTCCAGTTTGCTGTTTCGTGGTTCACAAGAGGTGCCATGAATTCGTCACCTTCTCGTGTCCTGGGGCTGACAAGGGACCTGACACTGATGTGAGTACTGTGACATTTCACACTCTGTTTGCCCAGCTTTGTGCTGTTCCACCCATGGCATGGATTGCAAACAGGATCAATAGGCTCTTCATGACAGATAATTGAGTTGGAACAGCTCTGAAGCGAATGTTTATGGACAGAGAGATCTATTTTTGATAAGGAAAGCAAGACTGAGTGTGTAACCAAGAACAATATCCTGGGAACGTGACAGCCCTGAGGCGTTTACCAGCCATGAAGTCAGCATTTCATTTCTCTTTGCTGCATGCTGGATGCATTTGATGCTAACAATTCCCAGAAAAGCTGAAGCTTTCTCTGAGCTTCCTTTGTATCTCCCTTATCTCCAAGAGTATCTCTTGAGCTGTCTCTGGTCCTTGTCTCTCTGCACACAAGCATCTGTAGCTCCAATTAAATGACAGTTTAATCCTGAGCCAGCTGGCTTATTGGGTTTTTATTTTATTTTCATGTTTGAGCTAGTCTAGCAGTCTGGATCCACCCAACCCCTCCTGCCCTGGCAGTTTTCTGCAGCCACACAGCATTTTTTGGTCAACAACCAGTTTTTGCTCTCAGCACATCTGCCTGGGTGGTGAGACACATGTGCAGAATCTTTGTGTCACCCTGCTGAAATAACAAACCAATCTCATTTGTTCGCATGAAAATAACATTTCTCTGTGTTTTATAAATCCCACTTTACAGTGAAGTAATTTAACATCTGCTTATGGGAACAATACATTCCAAGTGTTCTTTGTCTGAATGGCTCTGTTTTGTTTTTTTTTTCTTATAACATATTCATGGTCTAGATTGAAGGCTATTATCTGCTCTGATAAAATGCTCCAGAAGAATTTTCTTGCAAGGTTTTAATGAGCTCCTCATGAATTGTTTCAGAATGCCAGCCAGGAGGTCAGTGAACAATCTATGGGCAGAAGCCACAAGGGGTCTTGGAAAATTTCAGATATTAAAAAGTTCTCTCATTTTTAAATTTAAATATGGGGGGAATGTTGAAGAACTGAGAAGAATTTTTAGAAGTTCAATTTTTAAGCATTTCAAGTAAACGATATTTAGGTGCAGAAGGAAAATGCTGAAGTTGAGAATGTAATTACCTTGTTCAGTATCTCTTGTTTGGCTGATACAGAGTTTACATTGAAACAATCACTAGGGCAAGAGTGAGAAACCCAAATTTCTCTTCATACCTTTCCTTTGCTGAAAATTGCTGTTTTCTTTAATATTGCTGACTGCATTTTGTGGTTCAGGTTTTTTGGCCTTGGTGATGAAATAAATCAGCCTAATGCCTCATTTCTGCATTTGGGTTACCAAAGGATCATTTTCAATATTTACACAGCAGCAGTAGCTCAAAAACACTTTCAAGATTAAAAGCAATCAGAAAATAAATATGTTTTATTAAAATTGTGCTACATTAGTGGGCACTATTACACAAAGAGGATTGTAGAATATTATACTTTAATTTGCTGAAATGTTTGACTATAATTTCAACCCTTTCACAATTCAGCAACTCATTCCTGTCCCAATTGCTACAAGCTTTGTTCTGAAATGTTGTGTGCTATAAAGCTTATCATAACATTTAGCAGATTTTTAAATACTAAAACACCCTTTTCTAAATTACTTTGTGCAGGTGCACAATTAATTTGTGTACTCAAATGCTCCAGTGTAACCTTTCCATTAATCCTAAGAGTGATATTGTCATTAATAAAATTAATTTTCCAGAGCTATGATTGTAATAATAACTATTGTGCATCAGAATAATGTTAAATTATTATGCCCTGTGCTTTTAATATAAATAATTGTAATATAAATGGGGCAGTCCTTGCAAATACATCATTAGAGTAATTGTCAGTTCAGTTTGTTTCATTTAACAATCACAGAACCAAGGGTGGTTTGGGTTGGAAGAGCCTTAAAGCTCATCCCACTGCACCCCTCCATGGCAGGACACTTTTCTCAGCCAAATATTTCCTGAGGTGACTCCTGAGCTGGGGAACAGCCCTGAGCACCCCAACCATGGGACTGTCCCATTGCACAGCACTGTCATTCACTGCAGCATTTCTAGTGCTGCAAAAAGGGAAATTAATGGGTTTTATTACCCGAAATAATGGCTCAATAAAGGTGTGTGGGGAAGAGGAAAGCTTGAGCTGAGCAGTGTCTGTTTGGCTCAGAGCAGCTGGGATGTGAGGCTGAAAGGCTCTGAGTCTGAGCCAAAAGGAAAAGAACACTCAGAACCAAGTGAACCTCCTTGCAGTGTGCAGTCTGGGGAGCAATGTCCTGCTGCAGGGAAATCAAGAGTCCCAGTCAAAAATGGATGTTTGCTCACTGCTGGCAGCTCTGAGGCTGAGCACAGAGCAGCTCTGCTCCTGCTGCCCAGAGCTCTCTGGGCTGCACAGCAATCCTTCAGCTCCTGTTCCTGGAGATGCTGCTGAGAGCTGAGCTGCTGCCTGCAGAGCCCAGAGAGCAGCAGCTCTTGGCTTGGGAAATGTCCTTCAGACTGCTTGGGCTCAGTGATGAAATTCTTAAAACGTGGCTGAATCAGTGTGAGGATGTAAGAGCAGCCTCAAAAATGGAGCTGCTGTCATGAGCTGTGCTGGAATGTGTTTGATATTGATAGAATGATATTTAATATTCGTAGTAGTATTTAACATTACGATAATATAAATGTATAAATATTATTTATATAATGTTTAATGTTATATAATAATTGGTCAAGTTTCTTGAAAATTGAGTTAAATATTTGTCTTCTTTGTTAATGGAATGCAGTGACCAGAAGGTGTCTTTTTTATATATTTATATATATTTATATATATTTATATATATTATATTTATATATATTTATATATTTTATATATATTTATATATTTTATATATTTTATATCTATATAGATATATTTATATCTATTTTTATATTTATATACTTATATATATATAAAATATATATTTATAGATCTATTTTTATATATATATATATATGAAATGCTCCTAATTACAAGCTACATATAATTTTAAACCCCCCAAGCAATAATTTAAAATAATGCTTGACTGTCTCATGGTTTTCAGTAGGATTTGTCAGACTTTGGGTGCACAGCAGCTCAGAGCTCCTGGTCCTGGATCAGCTCTGTTTTCCTTGCAGTGGGTTGGGTTCTGCCTCGGGCTTTGGGGCAGAGCTGAAATCCACATTTACTGCTGTTCCACTGCTCCTTGCATGGCTGAGGCTCTGAGGGAAATGATTTGAAGAATCACCTCTGTGCTCAGACAGAATAAATTAATATAATTGCTCTGCCCTGGAGGGTTTGGGTGTCTTGAGCAGATTTCTTTTTCTGTTCAGTTCCAGGAAATGCTGAATTTTTTTTTTTTTTTTTTTTTCTCCTTGTTCCATTTTATTTCCCCCACTGGCATTTAATCATGTTTCTAGATCATATTTACATGTAGGAGGCTGATTTCAGAGTGGAAAAAGAGAGTTGCTTGACTGGCCTAGGGAATTAAAAAAACAAAACCAAACTCATGGAAAGCAAAGGCAGTAAGTGGAAGCACAGCATTAAGATTTACTGCAGAACTAGTTAAAAAGGGATTTTAATCAGAAAGCTTTGCAGTCTTTTTCCAAGAACAATGAAATGCAGCAGCAGGGTTTGTCTGATTTGCTTTTAACCCTTTGGTTGTTTTTATAGTGAAAAAAAACTGTGATAAGTGTTGGACATCCTGAGACTGAAGCAACAACAAACACAACTTGATAAAATATTACAGAATCATTTCAGGTGCAAAGGAATTCTGAGATCATCAAGTCCAACCATTTGCCACTAAGGTTTGGAGGTTTTTAGTGGTGAATCTGAACTTGGAATAGTGGACAATCTTGTCCCAGAAATATTTTCTTTTTGATTAAAATGAAAACCTTCCTGCTTCATCCTAAAAGACACACAAATGCAGGGAGATCTGGCGAGATACAATTCACTGCTTGCCAGGTAAACCAAAATGTTCTCTCAGAAACAAACCTGGGTGAATTTCTGGAAGTGATTCTTAAACAGCTCTGATGTATAAATGTATCACTTTTTCGTTGCATACCCTAAACAGAGAAAATATAAAGTCACCTCTGTTTACAGATTGAGAAAGCAACTCAGTGTGTTTGCATGTCTGTGCTTTCTAATTATGATAATTATTAATCATGAGGACTTTGCATTATTAGATGGAGATTGTAGTTAATATTTTTAATATAAAACAATTAAATACAAATATACTTTTGTCCAAATATGATATTCCTTACTATATTATCACTCCCTTTCACCCACAAGCAAGTCAGACAACAAAATCAACATAACTACAGTCAGTGCAGGGAGTGATACTGAAGGAGCTGAAAATTTTTATGCTGTATGTTATTTATTATAAGTACTTTAAAACAAAATTGCAGGACTGCAAGGTTATTTTTCTTACAAAAATAAGCATTTTCTTTCTTGTGGTTACCCTGACTGTTGAATCTCTGCAGAGTGTTTGAAGTATTTTATGGAGAAATAGAGATTTCATGCTATGGTTTTGACCTCAAAGCCCTAAAATTTGATTGTTGGGGCAACTTGCTTGTTTTTCTAATATTTTAATTATTTTTTCAATGGTGCTGTGTGGCAATGGCTCATTACACAGTGTGGTCACACTGACAGTGAAATTTCAGTTTCACCAGAATCACTCCTGAGGTGAGATTCCTTTTCATGGAAGGCAGAGAAAGTAGAGAAGGAAAACTGCCCCAGAGGGCTCTGCATGTCTGAGTACACTGAGCTCATCCTCCAGCACTGGGAGGAGATTCCTGCTCATGGAGTTGGAATTCCATGAATTCACTGGATTTCCATGGAATTGCTCCTCCCTGGCTGTGCAGAGCTCTCTGCTCACCTCAGTGCCTCCTTTGCCAGCAGCTGCTCAGCTCTCCTCCAGCAGCTCTGCTGGGATGGGTTTGAATTAATCATCCCCAGAAAACACTTGTACCTTTATTCCCAAATTAGAGCACAGGCTGCTTTTATTGCAGCTGGAATGGCTTTTAGCTGCAGTGAGTGATCCTCAGCAGCAGCAGAATTCAATTACAAAGGAACAGCTCAGGAACTTTCCTAACTGCTGGTAATTCCCACCCTTTCCCTTTCCCTTTCCCTGTGAGGCAGTTCAGAGCTGCCTCTGTCCATCTGCATGGAGAAGTTTTGCCTGCAGTGCTGCAGGGAGCTGTGGATCCTCTCTGGAGCAGCCAGGGCAGGAAATCCATGGTTTCTGTGACTCCAAAGGAACATTTGCTCTCACCTTCCACTGCAGCCCTTCAGCCCCTCAGCTCATGGACTTTGTGCCTGGAGTGCAGTTTAATTTTTATTACAGCCTCTGAGCCTTGAAAGTTCATAGCTTTTGAAAGCTTTTTATTTGTAAAGAGTGTATTTTTTTTTTATTTTGCCAATGCTGAGTGACTGTATGACAAAAGCTAGACTTGGTATTTATCTTTCTAGACATTTCCTGTGCAATACACAATACAACATAGGTGGTGCTGCTAGGAGTTAATCACTGAACAGAATCAGAGCTCTGCTGAGAGAGTTAGGAAATGTAAACCTCAAGATACCCATGATTTGCACAAGTTAGCACTGCAGAACAACTAGGCACTATGAAAGGAAAACTCTCAGCTAAATTATTCCCAATAGTAAAAAGAAATCCTGGGGATTGGCTGCAGTTTTGGTGGCAATAACTAGAGGAGCTGCAGCAAATCCTGGGTGCTGATTTTCACCATTAAAATTCTTTCTAACTCCCCAAACTGAAGTTGGCATAATTCCAACAGCACTTGTTTTCCAGTCGTTAAGGATATATTGAGTTTTGTGCAATTTGGGTTGAGTTTCATTATTTCCTGCTCAGCTTGTGTTTCCCTTGGCAAAAGTCTGTTGTGTCAATCTTCAAACTGTGTGCAAATGTGCTGATATTTGGGTTTAGGGGGGAAGAATGCCTAAGAATTACTAATAATCTGTTTTGTTACGTGAGATATCATGTGTAAAATGCACCACAGGCATTTCTATCAGGTTCCACCCCCACAACTATGTGGGCTTTAAAATAAAAATAAAAATAAAGTGATTATGGCACACTGAACTCAGTAGCTAGAAGAGACACAGACAGACCACAGGGAGAGCCTTGCAGAATTCTGATCATTTTTAGCACTGTCTGTTTGGTGAGGTGGCAGCTCTTGCACCAAAATTAGATTAAATCTTAATTTGGAATGAAACAAGTGGGCTAATTCTGAAAAGCACTGCAGATCCCATATGCTCCAAGTGATTTTAATGTGTCACCAGAGTGTCCCCATCTCAGGGAACTGCTGGGCTCTGCCTTTGGTTCATTTTCATTCTCCATTATTGGGATAATACTTGAAGAGATCCAAACAGTTCACAGATTTTTCTCCAGCCTTTGGAAAAGGTAGGATTTTCCCTGCAGTGATCAGTGGTCTCAGGGAAGATGTGTTAAGTGTCATCCCTGGCACCAAATATCCTCTCATTTCATAATTGATCCAATTTTTCTAGCAGCCTAATGAGACTGGAGGTGAACAGATTTTAAACCAAGGGTGTTTTATTACCTGGGCTTGAAAAACAAAATCCTGCTGCTCCTGTTGGAGTTAACACCAAGCCAGTCATCATTCCCTTCATAATCTGATTTTTGGCTGTTCCCTTGCAAATAAATTACCTGTAGCACAGCCTGGGTAATTAATGAACCTCAGCCCTTGAAGGAGCACTGCTCATTGGCTGAGCTCATAAAATAAAGGCAGAAGAACATCATAAATTCTGCTAATGGGAACTTAATAGGTGGAAGAGGCAGAGATTGATTTATTCCTTTTCCCTGCTGTCCCCACGAGAAAGGTACCTGCTGAACTGAGGCATCAAAGAAATGTCTCTGTGTTGGGAAAACCATTGTAATCTGGAACAAAGCACCTTCAGGTCTGTTTCCATGGCAACAGGAGCATCAGACCAGCAGAGAATGGACCAGAAAGGAGATAAAAGCCTCTACAAAAATAGTTAGGAGAAGTGCCTGCATAGCTTTGGCTACTCTTCTTTCCTTTTTTAGAAAAGAAAAAAAAAAAAAGAACGAGAAAGAAAAGGAAAAAGCCCAAAACTTGGAGTTTTTTGAAAGCTGGTTATTGTAGTTATTTAGGTTAGACCCTATTGGCACTGAAGAACTGATGGAATACTAGCAAATCATTAACTTCAGGGACATTAATTAAAAAGAGTTTATAAAAAACAAACCCTCAAATCTAAACTTACTAGAAGCAGTATAACTTTTGAAGTGATTTCTGTGTAACTCCTCTTGCAAAGGCATTTTCTGAACCTAAAGGTCTTCATTCTTTTTTCTAAAAGTTACAATAAGATGAGAAGAGATCCATCTTTGGTCTGCAAACAGCCTTTTCTCCTATCCACCCAATTGCTTTATTACCATTAAATGTTGCATTTGCTGTCTAATTCCAGTGATGTGAATTGTGAATCACAGACTGGCAGCCTATGGAGGTCAATATTCCTCTCTGTCCTTGTGGTGCCAGAGATTGGGAAAAAACACCTGAACAGGAATGAAAACCTTTTCCCTCCATCTTTCAGCTGCACTTTGGCCATTCCAGTGGGAAATGTGGAAAATCCCAGCTGCAGCTGCAGTTTGATTTTTGGAACGAGGAGCAAATGATGATGGATTGGACAGAGATTTCAGAGAGCACCAGGGAATGGTGCAGCTCAGAGTGTTGGTAGAGTCGAGTTGGATACAAATTCTGCTCTACCCTGTCCAAAAATAGGATAAAAAGCAACCTGACTGCAGCACTGAGCTTTGAGGGAGCTGAGAACAGAAGGGCACAAGAATAGATAGAAAATCTATGTTATATAGGCCATGCAGAAATACATGGGGTGTTTATGGAGGTTCTTCGTTTCTTTGTCACAGTTTTGGGGTTTTTTCTAGAAAAGTTTTCTAGAATATTTTTCCTCCTAGAACCGTTTGAAATCTGGGATTATCCCAAATTATTGTTTCCTTCCTGTGAAAATTATTTGCATTTAATTAAAGATCATTTGAGCCCCACAATCCTGGCAGGCAACAGGAAGAAGACCTGAGCATCTCTTCTTAAAATAACTTTATGAAATCCTTCCTTAGTCAAAATCCACTGTTATTTTCCAAGGTCAGTGTTAGTACCTACAGATTGACCTAGTTATGGGTAGAGATGTTGTATTGTTAAATCTGAAGCCTGAAGTCCCATTCCTCAGTGCATATTAATGGCATTCCCTTTTTTTAAACTATATTAAAAAGCTTTTTACTTCCCTTAAGAAAGAAAAATCAGAATTTTAATAGCCAGAGACTTTGATTTTTGTGGTTGTTCTCAAATTTGTAGGAGTTTTTTTGTCATGTTGATATTGTTCTACCAATATTTAGTTGTCAGTTTTGAGATTTTGTGAAGTCAATCCTTTGGTTTAATACCAAATAGAATAGGAGTCAAAATACTTTGGTATTTTGACTTTGGGTGAAGCACAACCAAAAAAAAAGATAAAAGGACAGTAAAAAACCCCCAAACCCAGTAGAAATGAAAGCAGTCGTTAACTTTTAGAAGGAATGTGTAAATCCCTCAGAGTTCTGTTCAGCAGCTGCTGCTTGTCTCTCCGTGTGCCAAGAGCATGATTGGACCATTCAGGAAAAGAAAAAGAACTTTGCAATCAACAGACTTTGTTCAATATTCCTGCACAAAGGGGGCTCTCCAGAAATAATATGAAAGACTTTGGTCCGACAGCAATGAGTTTATATTTAACATGCTTTATTTAGAAACCTGCCACGCAGAGGTAAAAACTAAGAGAAACAGAAAACCACTTTTAATTTATTGTTTTTTTAATTTGCTGGAAGGCACATTATGGACGAGAGGGTAGAAAATGTTCTATTCTCCCACTGCAGACTAACCCTTCGCCCTTCTGCGAGGAGCTACAGCTGCTTGGGGATCTTACAGCCTCACATCCAATCCAAGTGCTTCCCAGGCTTTGGGTTTGGCAGCAGCAAAGCCCTGAGGTCAGCTGAGGAGACAATTCTGCAGCAGAGCAGACCTGAACTCCTCCAGGCTCCTCACGAGCAGTTCTAGAGCTAAATCAAGTCCCTTTGTGACATAACAGGCCTGAAATGGCTCCTCTAATAAAAGTTTATTTTCGAGTAGTTCTGAAATAAATGAGGGGGAAAGTGGTGTTTTATTTTCTCTCACTTCAGCTGTGCTCACACTGCATTTCATTGCTCAGCTCTGCTCCTGCTGCACTCACCCCTCAGGGTCAGCACTGCTGCTGCTGCCAGTTCTCTGGGGAGAAACTCCAGCAATTTGGGTTTTCAGTCACTGCAATAAAAGACCAATGCATCTTAATCAATGCACACTACCAAAAATTAAATGTTTTCCTGAAGTTTGGGGTTTGAAAGGATAACATTAAAAATGGAGTTCCTCCTTGCTGAGCAGCAGACTTTTTGTCTGCTGAAGGTGTCACACGTGAAGCTCTCTGTAAGACGAGATTTATTCTTTTTAATTAAGGCCTTTTGGCCAAACCTGCCCTGCTCTGGGGGGTATGGAATTCCTGCTCCCTGCACACAGATATTGCTCATTCTCTGTGCTCCCCAGCACAGCCAGCAGGAGCTGCAGGGAGGCCCTTGGTGCTTCTGAAAATTAGGTTAATAAATCATCAACACCTCATGTGGGAGTTGGTGAGGATGGTCTGTGCTGTTTAAAACACAAGATATTTGCTATTTGCACTTTTCATTGTGCAGTTCTATGTCTACTTGTGCCTAAACATCACTGCATATCTACAGTATTTATGGTGTATATTTATTTTAAATGCATTGCAGTTCTGCAAATACCTGCAGTACTGTGAGTTCTGTGGCTCAGCATTCCAGTTTTGAGAAATCCCTTGTTTGTCAAAGGAAAGCTCAGGGAAAAGGTGAACTGCTCTGGGTTGAAGCTGAGTTTTGCAGAATGGACTGAATTTCCAAGGTGCTGCTTTGGAAATCTGGAGAGTGAAGAGAAATTCAGGAAAAGGTCTGGCAAGCAGTGAGTTTCCAGGCATTTCTACCAAATTTGCATCTGAGTCAGTGGGAGTCTTTGGGGCTTAGTGAACTGTGCTTGAATTACAAACTTGTTATTTAAACTGTGCCTTTAACACAGAAATAAAGAGCTTGGGAGATTTACAGCTGCAATAGAAACCAAAAAGATGCCAAATAAACTCTGCTGCATCCATTCCACTCAGAGCCCTCAGGAAAAGAGGATTATAGAGAAGCCTTTGGTGCATTTCCTGCAAACTGCCAGGCAGGAGCAGCTCTGGCTCTGGCAGGAGCTGCAGCAGAAATGACAGTGAATGGTGCCCTGAAATCAGATCAGAAATTCCTCCTGTGTTGGGCAGGAAATGGAGCTGGAGATGCTGCAGTGGGTTTGGGGTTTCCTCCTGCAGCCCTCGGGATTTAGGGACTCAAATCACCTCAGCAAGGGGAAATCTCTTCTGCAGGTGAAGAATTGGGATCTCTGCTGGGACCTGCAGAGTCACTGCCGTCAGCTGGGCATTTGCTGCAGCTTTTTGGGTAAATGTGCCCAAAATCATCTGTTTTGCCTCAAACACAGAGTTCTGCAGTCACCCCATCTTCTTCTTACAAGCTTTGCAGCTTTTATTTATGTTTTATTCGCTGTGGTTAAAAAGAGGTGGAGTTGTAAATAAGGCCAGTGGCAGGAAACTGTTGGTTCAAAAAGCTTCCTAGAATAATGATTTCAAAAAGCAGACTAGAAAAAAAACAGCTTTAACTGGATTTCTCCAGTCTTCCCAGCCTTGTGCAAAATCATCTGAGTGTAGCCAGTTTTTAAAAGACTGTTAATGTTATTCTGACTTAAAAGATGATAACTTAAAAGTGAAGTCTGTCAATAAAGGGAGAAAACAAATAGGTGGTAATCAAAGAAACAAAGGGAAAAAAAAGAATTATGTCCTTGCTAATGATATTCCATAATTAGATCTCCTTAATGGATGGGTAGAATAATCTATTTAATTGTAAGTATAGTTTGTGATAGATTACTGTGCCTGATTGTATTATGTCCCTGTAATGAAAGAACCAGCATTACTTTTGTAGTAAATAAATGTTTCTCAGAATGTATTTTTCAATCTTCTCAATTTACTCATCATTTATATGAGGCCTAGTGAAGTTTTTCTTTATTCTTTCTAAAGGCATCAAGCTTTTGATCCTTGGATAGAAATTGCCCCAATTTCTCATTTCTGCAGCCAAGGTTTTGGCCTTATGCATTTTCCAGTATATGCTTCTATTTAGTGATTTATCCTGGACTGGCAAGCCTTATGCTGAAATGTTCTTTACAGCCTAATTAAACTCAACCATATACCATCTGTGTCTAGTTCAATTAAAACAAATTGGACAGATTGACCTCCTTAATACTCTCCAAAGCATTTTATTAGTCTGTGGAGTCCCTTTGAAACAACTTGTTACCTCCTGAGACAACACTTGCTGTCTGCTTGGGAAAAGTTGGGGAACAAATGCCATTCTGCCTGAAAATGAAACAAAAGGTTGTTCATCTTTCCATTTCAAACCAAAGAAAATGCTAAAAGCCCTGTGGAGGTTCATCAGAATGATCATCAGCATTCAGAAATTCAGAATTCCCTGACTGCAGAGCTCTTTGCCATTGCACAGCTCTGGGAAATAAAAGCTCTTTGCTGCTCAGCCTCAGGAAATGCTGCTGGGATAACATTTCCTGCTGCAGATTGGGAGCACCAGGTTTCTGGTCTGTGCCATGCTGTCAGTTTTTGGCTCCTGGTGCCACCAACACCAGGTTGGGTTTGATCCTCTCTGCTCCTGCAGGTTGAACTCGATGGTCCTTGGGGCTTCTTTCCACTCAGAGCATCCCTGGATTCTCTAACCAAGAAGAAAACCAATCCCTTCCTTAACAAGGGCTCACTTGGCTTATTGCAGGAGGTATTTCAGGCATTTATTTCAAGGCCATGTGAGAAGATTGTATCTTTGAAAGACACTGAATATTTGAAATGAGTGTTCCAGGAGGTTCTGAATTCTCAAGGGACACATTAATAACTTCAAGTTGAAATATTGCAAAATAATAAAAAAACCCCAACTTATATTCCAATAAGTTTTCTTGTCTCCTTAAAATAACCCAGCTGTGAAACTGGAAGTATTTGGTACTAAGTGTTCTTTGTTCAGGGTTTAAAAATAATTCCAAACCCCAGGGATCCTGAAGCAGATGTCTGCTGAAGGAATCAAAAGACACCAACAATGGGAGCATCTCCTTGTCAGCACACTGACTTCACAGTCCTGTGGCACCCAGCAATCCCCTGAAAAACTTTCTTTTTCCACTGCTTAAAACTTCGTTTTGAGGTCAGGGGTGTGCTGGTGGGTTTTTTCAATTTTTTTCCATGTGCTTGGGATAGTCCTTGCTCTAGTCTGATCCAGCAACCTGAGAGATTTCATGGAATCATAGAAGGGTTTGGGTTGGAAAGGAGAGATAGATATAGATATAGATATATAGATATAGATGATATAGATATAGATATAGGTATAGATATAGATGATATAGATATAGATATAGATAGATATAGATATATGATATAGATATAGGTATAGATATATAGATATAGATAGATCTATAAGTAATCCCATCCATATAGGAGGGTAGAAAGAGAACCTGCTCTTCCCACACCACTTGACATGACATCTCCAAATTTCTGCTCCCATTTTGTTTTCTCTTATCTCTGTTCTTTGTTCCTTTGACAGATTTTTTCCCCCAAACATTCTTGCATTCAGTGCCGCTGCACAGATCTGTCCCTCTCTGAACTGAGGGGTTGTGTTTCAAATCAATATTGCCATTTAAACCCTCATTTCCAAAATAAATCAGCATTTTACTGGATTGACTGCTTTTTCTGAGCCCTGCCTTTCATGCTGCCATGGGTGTGATGAGTAAATGGTAATATGTGACCACAAATAGGTGTTTTATCAAGGAGCATTATAGAAAGCTTTAGGTTAAGAATTTTTGGGTTTTATTCCTTAGCTCCAGACTAATGAATACTTTCCTGCAGTGTTTTTCATGCACAGCTTTTGTCATTGTTCATTTGTTAACCTGCAGTTTATGTAAAGACAGTTATAATTGTATGCATTATTCTCTGGAGAGCAGGTTTTTAAACATATAATCTTAGCTCAGAAACATCCAGCATTCATATTTTGGGCCTTACTTCAGTCTGTGTGTTCAATGTTTCTTTATTTAACAGAGAAAGCTTTGAGTTAAAAAAGTATTTTCCTGATTGACAGTGTTTCTGATTAGACATGAGAATGTTTTATTTGCCTAGAACAGTCTTGAGGCAGGCAGGGAAGAAACTGTTTAATTGTGTGAAGTTAATTATGTTCTGTGTGTTTGTTGGGAGCCAATGCTTTCACAAGAAATGGATAGTTTATTCTCTATAAAATCAAGGTTTTGCACACAACTGGCTCAGTAGAGAACCTGCACTGAAACTGAGGAGTTGGTAGTGAGAGGAAAAATGAGCCAAGAGATTGGATAAAGTCACTTGGCCACTTGAAATCTGTATTTTATTAACCTCTCTCACCCCCATGGATCACAGGCACACAGTGGGTCAGGCTGAGCACTGCAGGAGATGAAGTGCAGGAATTTAGCCATGTCATATATAATGGGGGAAAGGAAAGTGCGTGGCTGTGGGACTTCAAATTAATATCTCTCCATCATGAGAACTGCTTTATTTTATTTATGGAGCACTTGGGAATTGTTCTTTTTGCAGGGTGAGGCTTGAGGTGTTTTTTCTTTCTTTCCTATAATGCAGTGTCGTAGAAAAAATAATAAGGAAGAGAAGAGAAAATCTGAGTCATGGCATCTGTATTTATCTGTGAAATAAGTGGCTCGGTGGTGGTTGTTGCACACATGAATGTCATTTTTGATCCAGCCTGCTGTCATTCTCTCTCTCCTCTTTCTCTCAGTCACACTATGGACAGGTCTGCTGGTAGAGGATTGTCCACTGCATAGTGTAAAATCTCTGGGAAATAGTTCAGTGCCTTCCAAATAAAACTGGGGGTTTTTTTATTAAAAAAAAAAACAAACCAAGGTGGGAGACCTTTATTTTGTACTTTATTTTTGAGGTTCTAGAACAATGCTTAGTGGCAAAATCTTTTTAAAAGTCCCTACCCATGCTCTGGGAAGCTGAGGTTGCATGTCAGGATCAGCCCTGCTGTGCCTCTGAGGCTGCCCAGATCCCTCTGGGGGACATTTCCACCATGCCTGGCACTGACTAATAACTTAACTGCATTGTGCTGAACTGACTCGTGCTGTTTGCTGTTGGACAATTTATTTTGCTGCTTGACAGGCTCAGAATTTGCTCTTTTTCTGAAGAGCTTTCTGGAAAAATAATGTTACTGCTGTGGTAATAAAACATGTCTAAATGCTTAAGTAGAGCTTTACAAGTAGTTCATGTAGCACAGGGATGAGAATGGCAGGAAAAGTCTGTTGTTCTTTCAGGTGCAGTAATAATAATTATAACAATAACAGCAACAACAATAATGTTGATATAATAATAATAATGTTGTTGCATAGGGCTGTGTTTATACTTTGTGTACTTAAACTTTCATTAAGCTCTGATTACAGCTTTTCTCCTAAAGTCGTGCTGCTGCTGCAGAGTAGCCTTATTTGTTTTGCCTGCCAGGAACTATGTAAAAAATAAAAATAATAGCACAAGACCATGCTCTGTCACACTTACAGTAGCCGTGGGAGTTGAAGGGAATGGGAGTTGATAAATTAATGATGCAAAGTGCTGAAGGCAAATGGGGAAGTGCTGAATGCAGGGAGAGAGGTGCCAGTGTAATGCAGAGATTGGCGAGCCAGGAGCAGAGGTGATGGCAGAACTGGGGGCAGTCAGTGAATTTACAGCAAATGGCTGAATTTGGGACCAAAAGTAATAGTGCTTTGTAAAGACACATTTGTTTTAGCCACTTTTAAAAATATGGTTTCGTTTAGGAAGATAATATGATTTTCCAAATACTTAACGCTATCATTACTTTTTTAAATGTTGTAACAATATGTTATACTTCACTGCAAATTTAACCTGGCTTTTCTAACTGATATTTATTATGAAACTGCCTCTTTGTTTGAGCTTGAACTGATCACATTTCTGGGCTACAACTGATTTTCTCCTTAAATAATGCATTTCCATAGCTTTCCGTGGCAGATTCAGTCAGTCCCCATCAGCTGTGGATTTCCTGAGCTGTGGATTTCTGTCACTCTGCTCACAGTGACCCAGAGCAGCTTGTTTGGTGTGAAACCAAAGCCTGCAGCAGAGCTGGGTGTTGGCTGGGGAGAATCCTGAGGCACAGCACTGATAATTGGCACAGGAGCAGGAAAATCTGTCTGCTTTGGGAATTGAGTTGGATTTTGCTGATTGAAAGTCCCAAGGAGTCCACCCTGGGTGGAGCTTTTTGCCTCTCCCCAGATGCCCCCAGAGCAGAGCAGAGTTGATGCAGAAATGCTGAGATATCCCTGGGGTTTGGTGATGTTTCTGGTACAATAAATCCACTTTCTCCTGATGAAGGGGATGTTACAAATTCTCAGATAACTCCTTGGAGAAGATCTCCAGAGCTTGGCCTTTCCTCCCTCACTCGTTAGCAGAAAATGCTTGAAGCTCCAGCAGTGCAGTGCAGCCAGAAAAATCCTCATTTGTGGGCAAAACCAGCAGTGCTTTGTGAGTAAAGAGTGATTTGTGTCTCAGGGCTGAGCTGAGCTTTGCCCTTCCACAGCCCATCGTTTGTCCCACATTATTATTTGTCCCACTTTTTTGTCTGCAATCAATCAAAGGGTGCTAGGTGCAAAGTCAGCACCACTTTTGGCTTCAAAACCCTGTCAGATTGCAAAGCACCTGCAAAGGCTGAGTTGCTGGGGCAGGGAGTGCTTTGTCACTGTCCTGCCACTGTCTCAAGGCATTCCTGCTGCCCAGAAATCTCACAGAAGGGCAAGGTAGAGTTCTAACAGAAATCTGAGCAGCTTGAGCTCTCAGGTGTGATCTTGACTGAACCACAATGTCCAAAATGTGGGATGGAGGTGAAGATGTTGATTTTTTTCTGAATGAAAACAGATATTTTTGCACTGGGTGTTGTTTTCTGTTTGCACAAGCCTCCAGAGCCTGCTGGAGATGCCCTGAGTGTGCCTGAGGTGTGGCAGTCAGGAGGCTCAGGCTGCACCTCTCTGTGCTCTGTCCTCTGCACTTCATGGGTTTATCTCACCCAGAAACATGGAATTTCACTGCTGGCTCAGAGGGACTGCAGCCCAGTGTGCACCATGGCTGGAGCTCTGCTGTGATCCCTGCACAGCATAGCAAATAAAATGCAATAAAATGCTATGTCTGCTTGATGCAGCACATCTTCGGTCTTTCGAACAGATTAATATTTAGTGCAAACTTAAAATCCATCAATTAATTAATTTTTATTAAAAAATCAAGGGCCTAGTGAGGAGCAATGAATGATTTTTTTTCCCTGAGTATTAAATTCTCGATATAAGCTGTAACAGAAGGATTTATGATAGTATTAAGCTTTGTCATGCTAATTGCATTATGTTGCCATCTAATAACTTAGATTATGCACATTGTAAAAGTATTATCTGAAGCCATTTGTTTTCTCTGAAATGTGAAAGTTCATCTGGAGGGCACATTTTATTATTTCCTTGGTTTTGTTTCATTTAATGGTGAGGAGACATTTTCTGTGATGAAGTGACTTTTCTTAAGGACTCTTGAAGATGTAATTTCTGGCTGCTAAGTCATTAATATTTGCTTTGCATTTAGCTTTCTCTGTGTTCTGCACATAGAGCAGCCAATCAGGGAAGCATTTTTCTCCCAGGTTTTTATGTTTTAGTTTAATCTCCAACTAAACAAACACCTCCAGCTGCTTCTTGACAGGCTGTGGATGTCCAGATTTTCCCAGATGGACACCTGAGGGACCCAGGGATGTTCCTGAGGTCCCACAGGCTCTTCACTTGACCTGAGTTAGCAAAACTGCCTTTCAAAAGTCTCCTTTTTCCCCTTGCTTTGCTCCTCATTGCTTCCACCTGTTTATCGTATCATATTTTTCTTTCAGCAGGATTAATATTATGCAATTCCATTTGTACCTGGGATTAATTTTAATAATTGTTTTTGATGCAGCCTTACAAAGGCTTAGCTGGCAGTGCTGGAAAAAGCCTCTGCTAATCTGTAGATTGGTATTACAGAGGAAGAGCAGTTCCTTTTCTTCTTCTTTAGGAAAACAACATCACTTGCAGATGAGGGATAATGCCCTGACTGCTGCCATGTGGGCAATTCTGCTGTAATCCTGATGAACATTGCTCTGCAATGCCTCTGCTGAACAGAACACAAGATCTTTCCCATTTTTGATTTCCTCCATGGCAATATCAGCCTGCAGAGCTCCCAGCCAAGGGCTGAATCCCAGTGATAAGGGATGCAGTGAGCAGACAAGTGTCCAGCCTGGTGTTGGCAAATTCATTACAGCTGTCATTGCAGTTGTCATTGCAGGGACTCCTGGTACCTGGCTGGGGACTGAATTTTGTGAAACCACCATGGAGCCAACAGGGCACAGCTTTTCCCCTTTGTAAAGAGAACAAAAAAAGGCTGTTTATTTACTCAGTTAAAGCTTTTTATGTCTTTTTCACCTTTTTTTAAATCGATTTCTCTTGGATATACATTTTGTGTATAAAACAGACCTGGTAGCACTCAAGAGGATGAACTTTAGCAAACAGCAGCATTTGGGACACCATAAATTTGCACTGCCTGGGAGCTCTCAGTGCAAGGAGGAGGAGAGAGGAATTTGTGCTAAAGTCTGACTTGACCTGTAAAATGAAGAACTGTTCAGTTGGTGTCACAGACGAGGGTTCTTGGAAAGTTTGGCTGTGGATTTTTAGTTCATGTTCCCAAGGAGAATGAAGTATTTATAGAGGTTCCTGGAGCCCTGGTGGAGGTGAACACTGCAGTGTTTTCTGCAGCAATGAGATCTCAATCCTCAGAGGCTCCACTGAGGGATTTCTCACCCACAAAGTGATTTCTGAGAAATAAAAAGTAGAATCCAAACTCGCCTTCCCTTTGCTGCCTGTGCTGTGCCAGCAAACACTTCTGGCAGGATTCCCTCCAAGCCCAGAGCCTTCCCTGCAATCTGGGAAGCTCCTTTGCCATCAACAGCCCTGAGAAAAACTCTCTCATTAGAGAAGGAGAAGGAAAAATGCTTATTACTGAAACTTGTGGATGGTTTTGGGATGAGCACACTGGAAATTGCCGGGGGAGGAACTTGCCATGTTACTAAATGGTTTGGTGAAAGCTTTCTGTATTTCCTTTTTATTTTTTCCCTTTGAACAGGGCAGAGTTAATTGCCAGACATTAAATATTTATAGCTTTTATTCTAATTCATTGCTGAATGCTGGGAGGACTTTTCCTGATGCTGTGAAGCAGTTCAGGCTCACTCAGCCTTCGGAGCAATGGCAGCCCTGAGGAAATCCTCCTTGCAGGGCTCCCAGCTCTCCTCTGATGTGATTACAGCAGTCCTCACTGTGTTCAGAGTTTTGATTAGAAAACCTCAAAAGGGTCCAATTCTACCCAAGGGACAGATTTGTGTCAGTTCTTGTTTTTAAGCTGAGCTTTCCCTCAGCTGTGGTCACAGGGAAACACTTTTCTCCTAATAGTGGCATCGAGTTTTGGGTCTAAAACACAAGCAGAGGTGGCAAATGTTGGTGAATCAGGAGCCTGTGCTAAAAGCCTGTCTTTCTTTCAGGGCTTTTATTGTGCACTGTTAAGTTGTTTTTCAAGTTTCAGTATTGTTTTCTGAATTTTTAATCAGCTAATAAATAGCAACTGCTCCATTGGCAAGGAAAAATGTTATGGGGCAGAGAGCTTGGCTGGGATCTGTGCCATGGTGAGGTCAGGGTGTGAGGCTAAAGCATGGCAGAGCATCTTAGCTGCTGAATCAAAAATTACATTTCATTCAGACGAGTGGGATGAGTGGCTTTTTACAAAGAGAAATACTGACTTCCCTATAGAAAAGATCCCAAATGTTCTATAAATACTAACGAGTCTGATGTCTCTATTCCTCGGTCTGCAAAACTGAATGTGCTTGAGTTACTTTTCTGAAGAAGGGTTATTTAGACATATGGAAAAACATCTGCTCCATGCAGAAATAAATCGTGTTTGAGTGGTTATACAATGAAAAAGACCATCCAAGGACTCAGCCTGAGCATCTCCCATGGGGTGATCATGGCTGTGATTTATTGAGAGCAGCGTTTCTCCCACTGAGGTGTGGATTTGGAGATAAACACATTTGAATCAAACCCTTCAGTCGTTGAAGGGATCTGTATGTGGAGGTCACTCGTGGAATTTTTGTCTCTGGAGGACAAAATTCTGCAATGCCTGCCTGGGTTATAGGTGGTAACATTCAAACTTCTGAAAACAGAGCTGAGCTGCAGAGCAGAAAGGAGACGGTGGGTTTAAATTATGCATATTTTACCCTCCCTCCTGCCTTTATTTTGGTGCTTAACCAATGTATAAAATATCAGGCAAAAAATGAATTATTCAGTGAGTAACTTTGAAGGCAATTTGCTCGGGTGTTTCAGATTCATGTCTGTCTCTAATAAAATTTGTCAAACGGAAAGCAGCAGGACACCCCACAGGTTCTTGTGAGGGGAGCTGTTGAGTTGTGAAATTCCAGCTGATTCTGGACCAAAAATTCCTCAGACTTTTTAAAAAAATCCCTGTTTCTGCTTTTTTAGCTCCGTTCAGCCCTGTTTTGCTGTTGTACCAGCAAAGGCAGATGGGTCATTTTGTAAAGGGCAGGAAAATGTTCAGATGTATTTATTAGCTTGTGTGGGATGGACAGGGATGTGACACTGCTCAAAGTGTGTCCAAAAAAATAACCATGCCTGTGCCAGTTTGAACTCAAAATAAAGGTAAAGCAGAGCTGCAGAGCTCTGGGGAGTCTGTCATGGGATGTTCCTGGATTCTGTGTAATTCCCTGGGACAGACCAGCCTCTCCCTGGATTTCCTCCTCGCTGTGCAGGGAACACCCTGCTGCAGCTCTCAGCTCCACCAACAGATCTGTGCAGCAGCTGCTGGGGTTAGCTTTGCTTTGGGCCATATGTTGATGTATATATGGATATTTTCTGTTCCTGTTTGGTAGCAGAGCATCCAGAATTGTAAAATCCTCCTGGGGAATCTGCAGAGTGCAGCTGCTGCTGTGGGAGGTGGGAAGGAGAGAAGAGCTGTGTAAATAGGTGGGGAAGGCTTTAGTGAGAACAAGTGAGGTGTGCCTCTATAAATTGGTGGGTTCTTCACCATTTTAGAGGGGAAAACGGAGGAGGAGTGGGAAATGTAAACCAGTTATTATTCAGGCCTTGCATATGGAATGAGCTGAGCCAGGCAGCAGCTCAGAGCTGCAATCCTTCTCTGTGCTCACTGCGCTGCTGCTGCTCCTGGGAGCTTTTGGCAAATCAGCTCAGGGCTCTGGGCTTGAATTACCACCTAATAGCTGTAAAAATCTTCATTCAAACCACCTCAGACAGAAGGAGCTGAGGGTGGTTTGGCTTTACAACTAGAACTGGAGTTTGTTTTGTTTTCCCCTTGGCTGCAGTCAGAAGTTTGGGGTCACCAAGGCTCTTCCTGAGGCTGTAACTTTGCAGCAGTGAAGTTCCTTTGGGGCTGTCGTGTCTCCAAAAGGTGTCAGCAGCCCCAGCTGCCCTGCATGCCCAGCTCCATGGCCAGACAATCCCCTGGAGAGCAGCATTCTAGCTGCAGCACATGTTGAATTGTCTGACCTGGTGCCTCTGCCCTCAAGGGCACTGCTTGTGCAGGGAAATTGAGTACTGCAGGGGAGCTTTTCAGCCTTTATCTCATTTCATTTTCTGTTTAAAGGAATGGGAGATGGATGATGGGAGCTCCAGCTGAGGATAAAAATGAGGAAAAAAACTAAGTTGCATCACCTCTGTCATGAGCAAGTTGGAACTGATGAAAAGGTCTTGTACACAAACATGCTGAAATATTTAAGAACTGATGAGAAATTCTTGTACGCAAATATATTAATGTAAAATAATTCTCATGCAGCCTGATAGCACACAATTAATCTCTTTATGGTGTTAATGATACACTGCAGCCAACCACATTCCAGCTCCATTGGGGAACATGGAAACTCCACTGCAATTTGGAATATTGAACAATTCACCCTATTGCTCCTATGGAGAAATAGCAATATGCTTCTGTACAGCAGGAATTTATTAGAATTACTTCTTGTTTCTGAAAAGTTTAAACTCGATTTTGTAATATGTATTCAAGGTGTAAAGGGTGCTGTGTGTTGAAAAGTGTATGTTTGATAAATTGATCAACAAATTACAAAATTATAAAGTGAATAAATTAGGGGATTTAAACAAGACATATACAGCTGTGTCTCTGGCTTTCCAGGGCTCCTTTTGAATCCAAATCCCTGGATTTCACCTTTATTGAATCCATTTACACACAGCAACACAATGGTGAGTTGGATCTGCAGCAAAATCTCTCCATTCCTCCTCGCCGTGAATCACTTTCTAACAGGTCCTTTTGTTTGTGCACTTTCTGTAATTATGCTGCAGTTTCTTCATTAAAAAAGAATGAAGGAAAAATAGCCAGTAAACAGCGAGTCCCTTCCGGATTTCTGTGTCTTTCTAGTAATTAGGAAATTACAAATCCCCGGGAGAACAGTCATGCAGATCTCCTTTCTCCCTTTGCCAACTCAATCAGTTCTATTCTATACAAGAAGAACAAGAACAAAAGGCAGCAATCAAAACCAGTTGATTCGATGACCACCTGTTGCTTTTAATTAAAAATAATAATTTTCTGTGAATTCCAGGAGGGGACCAAAAAATCTGCGTTTGAGTCATCTTGAGCTGTGTTCACGTTGTCTTCTTCTGTACAATTACAGAGAAAAAATAGTTGATTGAAAAATTTCAATTTTGTTTAAAGACAGCTTTTTTTTCTGTTTGTGTACTTTCTTAATTCTCTTCAGAGTTGTAGAGAACAAAAGTGGTCTTAGTAACAGCAAGGGGAAAAGAGATTTTTGTTGTCATTTTTGGCTGGAGTGTTATTTATTATCACAAAAGACTTTTCTTCTCCAGCACTTGAGAATTAGTCTTCATTTCTGCATGTCATTCCAAGCCTTAGCCCAGGGAGGAATGGGCTGTATTTTGGATTTGCTACACTGCAGCTGCTTTTCAATGTGCTGCTGCAGGTGTGGCAGAGGCACAGCAGGCTCTGCCAGGCTGTGTCACCTGGATTTTTGCTATTTTTCCTATTTTGGCTTAGTCTTTATCTCCTTATCCTTCCACTGCCTTCCCCAGTTCCTGTGAGTTGAATACAACTCTATTTCTGCTCTCAACACCTACAGCATGCTCAGGTTTCCCTTCCTGCAGATGTCAGAGGATTGAATGAATTCATTCTTTCTCCAAGTTATTCCTTTGAGTCACTAACTTCACATTCAGCCTGGAGGAGATTCCTGGAAAGAGTCTGGATTATTTCTCACCGAGTAGGAAAGCGGTGATGCCATTGCTGCCCTCCTCCCTGCAGCAAGGAGCTCCTGGGGTGTCAGCCTGCAGATTTTTGGGTGCTTGGCAGGTGGATCTGGAGCTCTGAAGTGTCTTGCAGTGGGGAGGAGATCCCCATGAACCAACCCAGCTGATTTCCCCACTGTGACCCCAGGTTGGGCTCAGAGCTCTGGGAGATCCCAGCCAGCCTCAGCCCTCCTGGGACATTGCTGATTTTCAGGCACTAGAACTCTGATCTTTTTACTGCACTTTTCTAAAAGCAATAAAGCTTCCCTGCACTGCAGCTCTGAGAGGGGAAATACCAAACAAGCTTTCAGCAGTGCCACATTTTATATTAAAAACTGATATGATCTTCAGCATTCCCAAGAGTCTCAGATTCTCTTTGCTCTCAGTCTCACTCAGCCAGGGAAGAGCAAAGCTGGGGAGCAGTGGAACAAGGACTTTTCCCTGCTCTTTTCTCCTGAGCTCTGATGACAGAAGCCAAATTTTAAGCCCTGGGATTCATTTCCAATACAAGCATCTGGCTCCTTGGCTCTTGCAGCTTCAAAGCTGAAGCTGTTTGCTTAAATTAAGATGCAGAGCAAATAACCAATCAATGTTTTTGTTTTCTCGGCACAAAAATAAATAGCAAACAGGAGAAAGTGTCTCAAACAGACCCAGGGAGGTCCTGGATGTGGCAGTGGCTGCTTGGAAGGTGTTTGGAAAAGCTGCAGCCTGAAGACCTTCAGAGCTGAAAGGGAAATCTTCCTGAGGACAGCGTGGGCTGAATGTGGGATTTGGCTCTCTGCAGAGAAAACCACACTGAAATACATCCTCAAATATGTTGTATTAACTTGGTATTCGCTGGGGGAAGTTGAGCTGTTTTAAGGGAAATGTATGCAGTACAAATGGCAGTGGTTTCATTATCTGTCACAGCAGATCCAGACTTTGAAGGTGTTTGCAGAGGGGACAAAATCAAACGTAGTGTTCAGTGGTTCTGTCACAGCAGGGAGTGTTTGAAGGGAGGAAAACACCTGCCAGTCCTCCTGGGCTGTTCCACTGATAAGGAGGAGCAGTGACCTCATCTCTCCTGTGACAATTTGTAAGTTGTTTTGCATATATGGAATGTATTGTCACCCCTGTTCTCAGCAGAAACACAAACAGGATCACAATTCATGCTGCTGATGCTCAGGAATTATTTTTTCCTTTTATCTAAGTGAAGTAATCTGAAAATTTTAAGCTTTTTTTTTTTTTCCTCTACACCTTTTAAATTAGTAACTACATATATAAGTTTGTATAAGTAAGTCTGACTGGGTTTGAAGAATCATCTCATGGTTCTGTTATGGATGTAAAAGTGGAAAATTGGGAATATTTGCATTTCTTTACACAAAATTCTTCTTGGCTGTAGTAGCCCCTGATACAACCCTAGGACCTCACAGCTCATCTGCAGAACTCCTCTAAGGCTTTTTTGTAATGGAAAATGTAATTCTCCATTTCTCCACAAACGTTTTCACACTTGCACTTTTGCATTTTCCGCTTCTTAATGATCACAAAAATAGCAGTTCAGGATGGGAAAAAAATCCTTTCACCAACCATAGGCAGGTTAAAAAAGTTATTTCCTGCCTAACAGCTTGTTGACATTCATGCATTGGCATTAATGACTGAAAATGTCCTTTTCCCCACACCTTGACCAGCAGCACAAGCTCTGGCACTGACAGACCACAGAATTCCAGAGGGTTTGGATGGAAGGAACCTTAGAGCTCAACCCATCCCACCCCAGCCGTGCAGAGCCATCTCCAGTGCCCCAGGCTGCTCCAAGCAGCACTCCAAGGGGCTTTGGGTGTTTTCAAATTAAAGGCAGTGAGGTGATTTAAAGCCTGCAAAATCATAGCTGGTTCAGTGTTTCTATCAGGGGGAATAAAGTTGTGATCAAAAGGGAGCTTTTGGCAGGAACTCTGCAATGTGGAGCTGTTTTGTGCTGTGCTGAAGCACAGTTTGACATGAGCTGCTGTTAACCATGTGCTTTCAATTACTGCTCTGCCCACCCCAGCAACACAGAAATTAGGGAATGATTCCTCCCAGGAGGGAGCTTTCCATGCTGCTGCATAAAGGAAATGGCTTCATTTGTGCTAAACAAAGGAAGAAGGCAAGGATGGTGCCAGGGGGGCAGTGAGAGAAGCAGAACCTGTGGGGTTTGGGGAGCAGCTCTGTGTCCTTCTGCTTCCCTCTGCTGGAGTGCAGCAGGAATCCTTGCTGAGCCCCCGGAGCACCTCCTGAGCTGGCAGGGCAGAACTTCTGCAGCTGATTCATTATTTCTAAATGTTTCTGCTCCATTTTTGGGGTTTTTGGGTAGTTCCAGCTGGTGCCAGTGTGTGCAGCCCTCTCCTGGTGGCTGTGACTCCATGGCTGCTCCTCTCTGCAATCAGCTTTGGGACTCAGGAATAATATTCTGATTTTTGCAGAGCTGAGTGGGGTGGAGATGCCTGGGTGTTGTTCATCTTTATAGGGTGCTGCACCCACAGGCTCTGGAACCCCAGTCTGCTAGAAAGCAGTCAAACTGCAGAGCTAGGCATTTGCCAGTTCAAGGGATTTTCAAAGAAAAATATCTAAATATCTGTGATATCAATAGCCCAGGAGTTTTTATCCCATTTAATGATACTGTATTGCATTAAGCTGTACTTACAAAAATGGAGGAGTGCCTTAAGAGATAGCAGAGAATTCACTTTTTAGCATGAAAATTACACAGATTTTAACAGAGCACATCGTTCATCACTGCAGAACAAGTGCTTCCCCCTTGCTTCCCCCTTGCTTCCCCCTTGCTTCCCCCTTGCTTCCCCCTTGCTTCCCCCTTGCTTCCCCATTGCTTCCCCATTGCTTCCCCATTGCTTCCCCATTGCCACTTTCCCCCTCCTAATTCTGACGGATTTTGGAAACAGCAGCAGGTTTTCCCTGCAGAGTTTCACAATTAATCTCAGCCAAGTTGAATGCAAAGTTCAGTTCTCTAGCAAATAGCAGCCATTATTTGGCAGCTCATCTGGCAGCTCCTGGCTTGGCTCCCTGTGTTTACTATGAAACAGGACTGCCAGCTCTGCTCCGGGAATTATCGAAAGTTTACGTCGATGAAAAGGGGATATCTGAAGAAAATTTACAGGAGATTTCCCTTCAGCTGCATGGTTTGCCTTTAGCCAAAAAAAGGCTAAAGACAATGTGATTTCCTCTGTGATGCACAGAAGTTCATTAATGCATATTTAACACTGGAAGGTATGAACCTGTATTAACAACTGATAAAATAATTGCTGTTAACACAAGTAATTGGAGAGGGCAATGTAGTAATTATTATTAATATGATTGCTTATAATTCAAGTGCAAGCTATGGATTCAAGGGTAGTTCTAAGTGCATGAGAAATCCGTGTGAATATAGGAATAAGATGAGAAATTTTGTCACCTGTGATGAGTGGTTTGGTTTGCTCTGGATGTTCTTGGACTTGCTTCCTAAATAACAATATCATCTACGCTTCAATTTACCAGGAAAAAAAAAAACACCCAAAAAAGCATAGGACTGAAGCAGAAAATAGGATAAAATACTGATGAAGGGTGTACTCTCTTTTGTGGTAGGTTTTAAATGGTTTTTAGGACATTCTATTAAGGACATTCTATTTAGGACATTCTATTCCCTTTAATAGGGATCTTAAAAGAGAGATTTCCTACAAAGTTTCCAGTTCAGGAGTAGTTTTGGTACTTTTTCCATTGTCCTCTTCTTATTATGAATGACTCTGTGTGTGAATATAGAATAAGAACTAATCACAGTGAGAACAGAGTTGCTGCTCCTTACAAAAACTGATTAATATCAAATTGTCCATTTGAAATGCCACACAGTAGGGATTTTCACACAAGGAGGGAAAACTCAGATTGAGTATAGAAAGTGGGCAATGATTCCAATGATACACATTGAGTCCTGCAGGGCCAACTGCAAAGTTTGATCCAACTTGATTTATTTATTTATTAATGTGGTTTTTTCTAAGATGCTTTTCCTGGGATTTTGTGGAGTTTTGCAGTCAGACCTGAGCTCTCACTTGTGCTGCTTTTCAGGGAGTGTAGAATAGTTGTCCTTCCATGTCACAACATTTCTGAGCCACACACACCCCTGCTTAACTGAATTACATGCAAATTCCATTGTTTGGGATGAAATTCTTTGGCAGTGTTATATAATTTCAGTATAATATGCAGGCTCAGTGGATTTAGTAGACATTGACCATAATAATTTCCCTACTTCGTTCCCCTCTATTCCAATACTTTATACTCATAAATACCACTTCTGTCAGATAAGTGGTATTTATTGTTGAATTTATTATTTATATTATTGTGGTATTTATTATTAAAGTTGAAACACAACTTTAAAACTGTCTATTCAGAGTCACTGTCAGGAGCTGTGCCTTTTGCCCTTCTGAGCCCCAGATGTGCTCACCAGAGTGATGCTGAAGTGGAGATATTTGTGAGGCAACAAGTCTCCTTCTGTCAGCTAAACCAAACAGCTTAGGGAAGAATTAGCTTCCCAACTGGTTCCAGTTGTTTGGAGGCACAGAGTCACAGAACCCTTCAGCTCAGCCTCATTCCCATGACCCACAGGGCCATGGCTGGAGCTCTAATAAATAATGAAACAGATGTGCTCTGAGCCCTGACTGTCACTGCATTGAGGTTCACTGTGTTTACAAAATAAAAGCAGTTGGTGGCAGTTTGCGTTTCCTACCTCAGGCTGCACAAGGAGCAGAATTATTGAAATAGCTTTGAATTGATAATGTAAAGTCTTTACTTGTTAGCCTGGGCATTCTGCAATTTCTTTCTATACAGTGGAAAATAATGGTTATAGAGTCACTGTGAAATGTGGAATCAGTACCAAATTGCATTCACATGAAGAATGCTATTAAGTCACTAAAAACTTTCACAAAGGGTAATATGGCAAAATAGTAAAATTTGAAAGCAAAATTTTGCCTTCTCATAGTAATGTTTTTGTGATAATTACTAATCAAAGCTCCCAAATTTCTTGAGAAAGCTCTTATGCTAGAGGAGTCTTTCTGAGGAAAGAGTCAGCATATTGAACATACAGAAGATGAGGTTTCTTCCTTTGAAATAAATGTTCCTGGTTTTCCAGAGGGGACCTCTACTCCTAAGGAAACAGCAGATGTCTTTGCATTTGTCATGCATTGAAGTGATTTGGGTGGATTCCCTTTCACTGCTCCTAAACCAGGAAACATTTCCAAGCTGTTGGAGGCCTTAGGATGTCCTCACTCTGAAGTTTTTTTGCTCAAAACTCAGATGGGAACAGCAGTGTCTGTAAAACATTTACCATGTGCCGAGTCAGAATTCATTCCCTTTCATTTACAACAGTGGAGATTATAAAGTTGCAGCATTTCAAGGTGATCCCATCTGTAAAATCCTGATTTTACAGTCGTTGGGTTGCATTCCAGATTGGCCCATTAGCAGTTTCTTCCCAGCTCTCTGGTGTTTTGTGTCACTTTTCAGAAGGGTGACAATGGCACTGTGCAGTCAGTCTGGGACTCTTCAGCCACAGACTGAGCACTGTCATTAAACTTTATGAGTGTGAGCAGTCAGTAAATGGAGTTTCAGTGTGCATAAATCATGGGAACAAAGCTGAGCTGACACACTCCTTCCTACAGCACCAAAAAACCAGGAAAATTAGGAGCTGAGGCCACCATGCAGGTACCACTGTAAGGTGAATAAACTACACACTGAAATGTGTTTTTCTGCAGCGTAACTTGCAGAGCTGGAAAGCTGTTGGTGTTTGAAGCCATAAATCAGAGGTGTGACAATCCTCTCTGTGGTGACTGGAGGCTCTCTGTCTGTTTCCCCTCAGGACCCCAGGAGCAAACACAAGTTCAAGATCCACACCTATGGCAGCCCCACCTTCTGTGACCACTGTGGCTCTCTGCTCTATGGGCTCCTGCACCAGGGCATGAAATGTGACAGTAAGTGACATTTCCCTTCCCTCGCCAAAGGGCTGCTCTAGAAAGTAAGTGGAAGCCCTGGGTAACAACTTCTTGCTTCCTTTCTGTGGAAAATACCATTTCAAATGTCAGCTATTTATAGGGCTGGTGTGTTTCAAGTGGATATTTCAGGACTATAATGATCTCCTAATGAAAATCACCTCTTCTGCTGAGAACATGGTGTATTCAGCTGGAAGGGGCTGAAGAGCCTTTGTCATGGCAATTTTGAGAAAATCTCTTTTTGGACTGTATGGGAGAATAAACTCTTAAAGACTGAAATTACAGTTCACTTTGTAGTCAAGGTCTAGTATTTTCCTTGTATTTAATTTGTCTGGGAAGTCTCCCACTAGGAAAAGCTAATAATCAATTTAAAGCTGTCTCCCTTCATTGCTGACGTGAATGCTCTGCTTTCTTAGTCATATTCCCAGCAAGTCTTTATTCCATTTTCAATTTCTTCCCTCTTGCACTTCATTAATGATATGTTTAGGTTTCTAAAGATATGTTTAGGAGCAGGTGATTTTATTTTCTGTTGTGTTAACTCTCCACAGAATGTATTTCAAGATGGAAACCAGCCTTGGCATTTGGCTGAAAACCATGCAGCTGTAACCTTGAAAGTCTTGCCAACAATTAAGCATTTAGTCTTAATCTTCACTTTCACCTGTTTTTGCAGTGTAATCCTGATTTTTAGCTTCTCATGGTGTGTGCCCCATTTCTGTGTCCACAGCCTGTGACATGAACGTGCACAAGCAATGTGTGATAAATGTCCCAAGCCTGTGTGGCATGGATCACACCGAGAAGAGAGGCAGGATCTACCTGAAGGCTGAAGTCACTGGGGACAAGCTGGAGGTGACAGGTGAGCAGCTCGTTTTGGAATTGCTCAGGTTTTGTAAATGTAAAGGTTTTAACACACTGAGTTTGTGCACCTTGGTCAGATCTTGGAGCAGTAAAGCTGCTGATGGAGAATTTCCTTCCCCAAGTGGGAGATTTCATACAATGTGGCTTTGAATCAAGGAGCTCAATGAACTGGGGTTGATAAAAACAGATAGAAAAAAGGAAAGCTGCAGTAAGAGCTTTCAAACCTGAGGGATGTTAGCTAGGAAATCCCTGTAGTGTCAGTTTGCTGTGCCAAAAGCAGCCCAGCAGGATGGGTTGTTGGTCAGGAAGTTCCTCATCATCTTCAGAGCACAAGAGGTGCACTGAACTTCCATCAGCTGAGCAGTTGTTTCCTGTATTTCAGAGCATTCAATAAACAAAAGCAACTCAGATTCAATCCCAAATATTACTCCCAGTGAGTCTGAAAATTTTTTAAAAAACAAGTTCTCCCATTCTATAAGCTTTAGATTCCCAAGATGGGGAGGAGGCAGGGAGGTTTCTGCCAGCCCTCCACCAGCAGAGATTCAGCCCTTTGCTCAGAGGACATCAAACCATCACAGTGACTTTTCACAGCTCCCAGAACCAGCAAACTTCCCTGCTGACATAACTCCTCCTTGGCTTTGTTCTCCCTAAATCCTAATCCCTCCATATTCTCCTGTCAAACCCTGTAAAACGCATTGAAGAGGAGAAGTTTGATAAAATTTCGTTAGGAAGGATCAGAATAGATCCCAAGTGATGCTTAATTGTGGCTTAACTTTTCAAAGAGCTTCCTGTCAACGTGGGAGGGGGAAATTTGTCCAAGGTACTGTCATTAACAGAAGGTGGTTTCACTAAGTAATGAGGCGTTTCAGAGCTGGTGATGTGGCTTCTAAAAGTAATTGTACCATGAGAGGGAATTCATTTAAAAATCATACGAGTGACAAAATTTAATATTTGCTTTATTCCAGGCCGTTTCTCAGCAAGGTTCTTAAATATGGCTTAAGCTTTCTGCAGTAATACACATAATTTGACAAAGAACATGTGCTGATTTCCTGATGATTCAGTTGGTTTCTAATCCTTTTAGGGACAAAAATGTGTACCACAAGTCTTTGTGCCACCAAGGCACTGTAAAGTGATTATACCAACAAGGATTCTCTCAGTTCCCAGTTTTATTAGGAAAGGTCTTGTCTGAGGGATGAGCACAGTAAAATTTTAAGGTATTTTGCAGGTTTTCTCCATAGGCTCTTTTTGGTGTGAGTGTACTTGGCAAATGTCATTTCTATTGTGTTTATAAATAAAACATTCCCATCCCACAATTAAATAGGTTTCTGGACAACGAGGCAAATGTTTACCACAACCTTGTTGTGTATAAAACAATTACAGTGCTGTTGTTGTGGTTGAGGCTTGTCAGCATTGCCAAGCTTTCTGAAAATTTCTTTAATTAAAAATGACAATTGCCCTGAAAGAAAGCTGCTTTTTTTTTGTTTGTTGGTTTTGTTTTTTTAATCAAATATACTGTATGGACTAAGCCAAAATGACATTTCAGGTGCCTTTTGTATGTGTTTAACTGAAAAGGAAATTAGCAATTGCCAGTTCATGGACATATTGCTGTGCAAAAGATTTCTCCTAGAATGTCATTGCTTCTAAAATATTTATTGACAAAAGCTTTGTTAGAATATACAGCTCTCTGAGCTCCCAGGGGCAACATCACTGCCTTTAGCTTTGGCAAAGGAGGTGAATTAAAGGTCCAGGAGGTTCAGGAACAGCAGGGAAAATAACCAATGATTGGCTGTTTGCTTTGAGCCTTTGTCTGGATCTTTTGCACAGGAATTGCTCTGTAGGTGTTGAGCTCCTCCAGCTGAATTCCTCAAGATCTCTGCTCTGCATCCTGTTTTGGTTGTTAATTAGCTCCTGCTGGTTCTTCCCCACCAGCCTGGATTGCATGCAGAACATTTGTGCTGCTGGGTGAGGATCTGATCTGCCAGTGCTGCTGGCAAATCACAAATCCAGGATGTTCCACCCAAATCCTGCCAACCCACAGCTGGCCAAGGCAGTGCAGGGTTTGCTCCTTCATGGGACACAAAATTTGCTTTATTCAGCACTTCCCAGTTTGCCTTTCTTCCCCTCTGCCTGTTCCTCTGCAGGGTTTTGTGGTGCCTTTTGTTTCCCAGAAGCCCCACAGGGTGCACACTTGGTGTTTTGCTGATAAAAAGCTGGAATTAGGGCTGGATTGGAATTGCCAGAGAATGGCAGGAAGGAGGTGAGGCAGCAGTGCCAGGTGGAGCTGCCCAGTGGTTCTCTCAGATTGTCTGCAATCTCTAAATCAGCACTTTCTGAATGGAATAAATGGTGGGAATCATCCAGTCCTGTGCCTAAACACACTGAGTTCCAATTAGTCAGATTTTCAGCCCAGGAGCATCAGTGGAGAAAACAGGATTTTCTGTGTGAGTTGTGGAGACTCTGCAACACTTCCTCACAAAGGAGAAGGGATTTTGGATTGATATCCTTTCCCCAAACCTCCCCATCTCCCAGGGCTGCTCATCCTGCCCCGTTCAGTGCTGATTTGTGTCACAATTCTCAGCCATCAGTGGTTTATTTCCAATGGCTGAGTGACTTGCTCGAGAGTTGCGTTGAATATTAATAATTTATGGCACTTACAGTACAGAAATGTGGTAGTTTGCTTTTTATAGAAACACTCTTGCAATGCATATTTGTGAAATGACTGAGTTCGTGACCCTTTCACAGGTTGGATTGACGTGGGGGGTTTGCTCTTAGGCATAGTAAAGTGCTTTTTCTATTCTTAAGCTCTGCTTTTTACACTGCATTTTCTTCCTCCCAATGCGTGTTAAAAGTTTTTTCACTCTTACATTTACTCCTTGACCTATCTTATCACTCAGGGCTCTTCTGAGCGAGCTGGTAGGTGGTTGAATCACAGTTCTGATTTGTTTCAACTTTATTTTGGAATTGTTTTTATAGGGAACGAACAATAACCTCGGTGAGAAAAATAACCCCATCTGGTGCACTGATATATAAAACACTGCCACGATATTCAGGCTTTAAACTGGGACCTTCTTCACGTCTCAAAAACCACGAATCTCATGGTTTACTTCACTAATATGTCTTTTCTGACATTGCCAGGAGCTGCAGGGTTGATGCAGTCATTACAGGAAAAGCTGTGCCTTTAGCAAGGGTGACAACTAAGAGCTTCCTTCCCACTCCAGTCATTAAATTTACTTTACCATGGAAAAACAGGCAGCACAAGGTGTTTAAAAAGAACATTAATTCTTCAGTGATGGCCATCTGCATGCGTCCAAAAATATGAACTCCATCCTATATGTTTATATAAGATAAGAATTAGAAATGTAACAGCCTGGAGCCTTTTCCAGACGATTTGATTCATCTTGTGGGAAGGTTCTGGTTTCATTAAGCAGCTGTCCTACCCAGTAGCCCATATATTTTAAGATGATATTTTTTGGTAAAGATAATCTCACTTTAAAACTGAAATAGAATTGGTTCTGTGAGATTTGGGGGTGAAACTGAAGCTATTGCAGACACAAGAACTGAGCAGTGTTTGGGATAATGGTGCATTTCTTGCTTGGAGGAGAGAATATCTTAATAAATATGGAGGAATAATAAATACAGAGGAATCTCATGCAACATTGGTTCATTTTTCTTCTTGTTGCAGACAAGGATATTTAATCAGCTTTGCCTTGTACAGAACTGGGCAGTGCAGGTGTTCATTCTGCTGCCATTTCTCAGGGCTCAGGAGGGATATGGAAAGAAATCTTCACTGGGCAGGGGAGCAGTTATAGAATAGAGAAAAATCTCGTCTCTGAAAGCCCTTTTAGTGGTGCAAATGGTAGAGACTGAAAATCGCCTGGCAAGCAGGATTTGTTTCGCTCAGTTGTACCTGTGAGTCACAGCAGCTCCAGAAAGGAAGCATTCAGTGAGTTTTAATAAAATATCTGAATAATTTTTCAATGAAAGCTGAGCAGTTTTGGAGGCAGCTTGGGATTTTGCATGTGCAGATACAAGTCCAAAACTGGGGAGAAAGACTATTTTCAGTGATAGGTAAATCCTGTGAGCTGTGATTGAGGGCTGCAGGAAGGTGCTGGGGAGAAAGTGCAAAATCCTCTGTCTCTCACCAAGGCATCTGCACAATGGGCAAATCAGGAAATCTGTACCAGAAACTTCTTCAGGAGGCAATGAGAATTTTGGGACAATTTACCAAAGCTTGGCTGTGAGAAGACAGGAGCTTTGTGATGTATTGGAGCTAAGAGGAGCTCCTTTTCCTCCATTTCTGTGGTTATCATACCAGGTGAGACTTTCAGGATCTCCTAAAAGCAGCTTTGGGCACAAAGCTGAGAGATTTCTGCTCCTGTGAGATCCTGGAGGGACTAAAAGGTTGGCAAGAAACGTTGCTGTGATTAGTAAACTCCTTTATTCCCCACATTTGGGAATCAGGAGAAAGGTAGCTGTGAGTCACAAAGGAGCTGAGAGACCTCATGCTGCTAGCCCTGCAGCTTGTCCTGGCAGCAGAAACATTGATTTAGTCATTCCCACGATTGAATTTATCTGCCATAAATCCATAACTGCACGTGGCCTGCAACTCTTGGCCTGCACAATCTCGTGGAAAAAAGTTTCAGCTTTGTCATCCACTCTCTGAATTCCTCAAAATCCTGCCTGAAATTCTTCTCCTTACATGAAATGTCAGTTGTTCTCTGCCAGCCCACTCTGTTTTATTTAGGTTTTTATTTCAAGTATGAATACCTAAGAACCAGCTCTGTCTTTGCTGATGTCCTTACACTGCTCCTGGCAAAGTTGGTGTCCCAATTTTGGGCACTGGTTCCTGTCGAGCAGCACTTGACAGAAGAGCCACAGGACAGCCATCAAATAATCTGCATTTTCTGCTGGATACACATTTGTGATCTCCATTAACAGTGAGGAAGAAAATGGCACATTTTTCCCTAATGTGGAAAACTGTTTCTGGGTTTTAGAAGGAAAACCTGAGCAAGACTGGATTTGTTGGAGATTTCAACCCATCCTTGTCTTTGTTGTCTTTTCCTCTGTGTGCTTCCTCAGTCCCTGATAAGAGTCAATCTGGACAAAATGTTAGGAATTTAACTGGTGGCACTGCTTTGCTCAGTACAGATATTATTATCATCCTTAATATTTCTGACAGAAAACTGACAAAAGCATTTTAGTGAGGCTGAACTGCACCTCCCTTCAACCTTCTCTCATTTAGAGAAGCATCTCCAGCACAGTGTGGGGTTTAATTAACCAATAATTCCCAAGCAGGATGAGATTGCTTGCTATGGTTACAATTATAGCAGAATTCAGCCACTGTAAATTGATTTATTTTCATGGAGTTGTTTTTCATTTCTCTTTCCCAACCACAGTGCCTTTGGTGGGGAGGGGAAATCTCTTCTTCATGTCAGTTCTGGCAGACAGACCTGAGCTGTCCTGTTCAAGCAGAGCTCATGGAGTGATGAACCTCCTGGATGCTAATTCTTGCTAAGCACTGTTTAGCACAAGTAGCATCAGGCTGTTTCCTGGGGAAAAGAAGTGCTAAGTCAGTTGGAAAAAGATGTCCAAGAGTACTAATTACACAGACAAAAATACAAATGGGAGAGATCTTACAGCAAGGAGTGAGATCATGCCTTCGTTAGCAGCCTGGATTTAGTTCATGCTGCATCTTCCCTTCCCAATTAATCTCTGAGCTCCTCTCTCTTGCATTCAGAGGGTTTTTTCCCATTTTCTGTGTTTGCTGCAGAAGGAAGCAGCATTGCCCACATGCTGCCATGTCAGTGCTGCTCAAGGCTGGCAGAAATGGCTTTTTCCAGGGATTTCTCCATGGCAGAAACTCCACATCCACTCAAAATCCTGCCTGGTTCACACTGAGCCTCTGCAGGTAACATTTAAACATAAAAACTCAACATGAAGAGGGTAAAAATAAGCAATTTTGTTCAGAGAATTTTAGTGAAAACCTTACTAGAGTGTATTTTTAGGAAGCTGTAGAACACGGGGAGAGTTCTGCTCCTCACTCATGGCAAAGTGCAGTGCGGAAATAAAAATCAAAAAGTGGATTTTGAAGAAATAGCTCCTGAGCCAAAGCTGGCAGTGTAGTCACAGGAACCATGCATGAAAAAAAAAACAAAACTAAAAAAGCCATAAAAACCCCAAATATAGGATGAGAGAAAGCAGCTTGCACTGAAAGCTGTCACTTCATCCTTCACTCACTTTATGGTTCATAGTCCCTTTGGGATTGTAAATACTTAGCTAAAATAAGCTATTTAATCTCAATGTTATTCCTTAGAAGCACTTGAAGATTATTTTCAGTGTGGTAATTTTTAAAAACTGGGTGGGTTTTGTTCATGGGTTGAAAGGAAATGTTTTTCCAGTTCACCACTGGGTGTGAAGACCCTCAGAGGGCAAACTCAGAGTTAATACAAGTGGAGATAATTTCTCTGCCCTAAAAGGTATTCTTTTCTGGAGCTGCAAAGCCCTGTCAGCTTTCAGGGTGGATTGTGGAAAATTACAAATGAAATGGTCTGCAGGAAAATGCATGTTTCTGTTCTGTTCTTTTAAAGCACAGTGGTTTTTTTCTGATAGAACTCTTTGAGGAATACACAGAGTGAATAGAATTACACTTTAGTCTAGAATTTTAGCCCATAAGCATTTTCTGTCTCTCCTTTTTAAAAGAGAAATTTAAGAAACTTAATCAGTATCAACTCTTGGGTCAAGTTAATGTGATTCGTTTCCAGCCATGATCTAATTTCATTAATTAATTTACAGCAGAGTATCTGTTCTGCATGAGAATCATCCTGACAAATAAAGCAGTGTCTTCCAAATCAGTAGCTCACATTCCTGCACTCTTCTTATTCTATATATAAAATAATATCTCTGCTGTTTGGATGCCTTTTAACCTCCGTGCTGGGAAACAACAGATTAAAACCCTGGGAAGGTCTATAATTTTGGTTTGTAGTATGAAAATGCCATTTAAATCTGGGGGAAAAGGAGAACAATGCCTTGAGCAAACAGTGACTGTTTGTTGCTGAAGATCGTGACAACTTTTTTTTTTTTTTTTGTTTGGTTTGGGGTTTTTTTTGCATTAGGTCTAACTGACTTTTAAGCAGCTCCAAAGTCCAAATTTCTGTGGGAAACACTTTCCATCAAGAAATACTAAGTGACTTAGAGGTTGATCTTTCCTAAATTCCCTTTCAGGTTTCTTCAGTTAGGTAGATAAATTTTTAAAAAGCCCTTCTGAACACAAGCAGTAGCTGAGAGCACTGTCAATAATAACAATAATAATAATAATAATAATAATAATAATAACAATAATAATCTCTCTGGTGGCTCTGGGACCCACTGGGATCTGCCTGCTGCTCTCACCCTGTTTGGCTCCCAATCCTGTGGTTTTATAACCTGAGGCTGCTGAGGGAACAAAAGCACCAAGAACTGGGAGCTGCTTGGAGGAATCACAGTGCTGGGTTTGGGTGTTTAATCATTGCCTTGCAGGGAGAGCTGAGCTCCTGTGAATCACTGCCTCCTGTCTCCTGTCACTGCTCCCTGCTGTTCTGATAAATATCACTCAGTGCAACCTGACTTTTCAGCAAGGAGTTTCTCCCATGCCAAGTTGACAAGTGGGTTTCACGTCTTATTTATTTGTCAGTGTGTTTGAATAGCTCTGGCCTGACATGTTATTTCTCTCTTACCAGTGATGTGTAATGCTGCACAAATGAGCTGTGTTTTCTGTTGACAGTGAGAGAAGCAAAAAACCTCATTCCCATGGATCCAAATGGACTTTCAGATCCTTATGTCAAGCTCAAGCTCATCCCAGATCCGAAGAATGAGAGCAAACAGAAAACCAAAACCATCCGTTCCACCCTGAACCCCGACTGGAATGAGTCATTCACATTGTGAGTTGGACACCCTGGTTCCATGAGGGCTCTGCATGCACTGAACTGTTCACTTCAGCACTGAAAACTCCTCCTTTGTCTCCTTTTCAGCAAATTGAAACCTACAGACAAGGATCGCCGGCTGTCCGTGGAGGTTTGGGATTGGGATCGAACAACCAGGAATGACTTCATGGGATCTCTCTCCTTTGGGGTGTCAGAGCTCATGAAAATGCCAGCCAGTGGATGGTAAGAGTTTCTGAAAGGAGGAGAGAATGAATCTCCAAGAGTTTTAAACCTGTCCTTTTTTCAATATGATCTACATTTTTTTTGAGCTTTTCACTGTGTTTCAGGCTATAAATTCACTGAAAGTGCAACTAAACCTAGCAAACACAGGCTGCATCTGTCAAAGGAGGATAGTAAAACAACTGCTTTTCATTCGTGGTGTTCCTGAAACTTCTGCTGAGCCAGGAGCTGCTGCAAACTCAATTCTGTGTACACAGTCTTGTGATACAAACTTTATTTTTATCTCAAATACGATGTGCTCAATACTAAGTGTATCATGTTATATATAGCTCTGCAAATTCAGAGCACATGGGAGATGATTTCATCAAATTACCCACCAGGAGAGGTAGAACTCCTCACATCTCCTCAGAAAGGACATCTCTCCAAAGGTTTTAGGGCCATGGAAGCTCTGGAGACAAAGCTCCTCCTCAGGGCTGATGTTTCCCATCAAACCCCAGATGAGTGGGAAAATCCTCCTTGTCCATTAAACTGCCTTGGCAATAGTTTGGGATTAAAGATCTGATTTTGGGTAAAATAGATCCAATTTCTGAGCTTGCTTTAGGTCTTTCAGATCAGCTCTTTACACTCCTGAGACATTGATACAAACCACATACAGTCAAACCAGGTTTGAAATCTATCAGAAAAAGCTGTAAAGTCACTGATTTTTTAGCATCTGAAGTCACCAGTTTTTCCTCAAATCTCCCCCAGGTACAAGCTGCTGAATCAAGAGGAGGGTGAATATTACAACGTTCCAATTCCAGATGCTGATGAGGATGGAAATGCAGAGCTCCGGCAGAAGTTTGAGGTGAGGATTAAACACAAACTGTGTTGCATTTATTTTTCACTTTAATACCAGGAAAAAAAGATTCTGTTAAAAGATCCATATGTTAGAGTGCTCCTATTTCTGTTCCTGTGACAGCACTGTGTGTCTTTGGTTCTCCTGAAGATTGGACCAAATGGTTTAATTTAAATGGCATCATTTCCCTGACAGTTCAGCTTCTCTGCTGTGACACTTAGGAGTTGGTATTTTAAAATCTGGTATGTCAAGGGTGTGTTGTAACTTCAATGTCTCTTAACAATTGCTGCAAATCTGCCAGCCATTATTACTGATATCTGTGTTATTTGACAAATGAAATTCTCAGAAACAACAGCGTTTGAATGCTTTGAATGTTTCACACTGTAAGTTGGGGTGTTTAAAGAAAATACTTTCTGTGTTCATCATTTGGAGCTTTCAAGTCTTTGCAGAAGGTTTTGATGTGAAATTCTGATCTCTGTAGAGTGGGGAAGAGGTTTTTGATCAGAGGTATTGCTGGTTAGGTACAAAAAAGAAAATCTGGAGGAAAGTGATGCTTTCTGCAGTTTGTTGCCTTCTGTGGTGCCAGCTGGAGAGCTTGGAGCTACAATGGTCTCATGTGCCACACAAAGGAGGTTTTTGTTAATGATCAGACTTGGCCTCTTCTGCCAACCTCAGCCAGAATGACAACAAAACATTTGCTGGCCAATGAGCCCAGAGCAGCACAGGTATGCCCTGGGCTGGGAGGGTTTGCTGGCTCCTCTCCTCTCCTCTCCTCTCCTCTCCTCTCCTCTCCTCTCCTCTCCTCTCCTCTCCTCTCCTCTCCTCTCCAGCTGCACACTCAGCCAGGAGCAGCAAATCTCCAACCTGCACTGCTGCTTTCTCTTTTCCCTGCTAGGACATCTGCAGCCTCAGCCAAGCTGTTTGTCCAAACCATGGCAAATGTACCTGTTGTGCAGAAACAGCCCTGCCTGCTTCCTTCCAGCCTGAAATGGCAATTCTTGATGTTCACCACCAGGCAGAATTCTCCATTGTTGTTATGAAAGTGGGTTAACCACGAAAGTGAGGAAAAACAGAGCGTGTTCTGCTTGCAAGGAGGAAAGAGAAAAGGTGCACCAGTTTCTCCTGGGTACATTCAGATCAGGTCCCATGGCTGCAGCATGAACTCTGATTTTTGTTCTACATTTGACAAGTATTTGAACCTCCATTCCATTTTCCTTTCCCTACAATCATGATCTGACCAGTGTGATTCCGTTTTGCTGCACTGGGTCATTTGCTGTTTGAGATTGTGTTTCTTTTCCTCCTCCCTGGAAAGAATAGCTCCAAATGGAATTCTGTCCATGTTTCTGTGCATTGTGCAGAGCCTGGAATTGGGTGGATATTTGAATGGTGGTGATACAGATATAAAAATTTACCTGTTTTTTCTCAGGTCAGGGACAGCACAAAGACAAGTCACTAAAACTGTCCACTTAAAAATGTCAGACATTTCTGACACTTGTAATACCTGCAGTGTGTTTGCATATTGAATTTACAATCTCTGAGGTTGATTCTTAATCCTGCTGTAAATACTTTGATTGCAGGAGGAACAGTCAGGGTTTATCCATGTCCTGCAATGAAGTGCAGTAGAAATCCTGAGAGGATTTGTGTAAAGCTGCTGGACTTGGGCCCAGAGGGTGCAGCTTCAGCAAGGGGCAGCTCTGCCCCTGAAATAATTAGTGTGTCTCAGAGTCTAATTAGTTCAGCCTCAGCACTGGATTTGAGGCTCTCCCTGCTCTGGGTGGCCTGGCTGGTGATTTTTCAGTGGCTGAATTAATCAGGGGAAGTGAATTGGCCTTCAGGAGGCACATGGTGTCTCCAGGAATGTGATTTCCCAAGCTGGTCAATGAGCAGTTTTAAAACTTAGGATGATAAATGAGAGTATTGGTAGCTGAACAAACCCTGGAATTTAACAGGGACAGTGGTGTCACAAGGCTGAAGGCTTTGGGTTCATCCTCTTTTTCTGTTCCAAGTTTCCCATCCCAAGGAGGAGCAGAGGAAGCTGCAATCTCCATGGAATATTCCTCCCTGGTTCCAAGGAGCATCACTGCCATGGCTTCTAAAAATTGCCAGCGCAGATGTCTGACTGGTGGTATTTAGCTTATTAGCTATTCTGGTATGGCACAGAAGTGCTGCTGACTCTGATCCTCTCCTCCTTTATTTCTGTTATCATTCCTATCCTGGCTTGCACAGGCGTTTTATTTTCGGTGCCCTGCAAGAAGGAACAAGTAGACAGCACTGAGAAAAAGGCTGCTATTTGTGATTTAGTGACATCAGCTAAATAAATATTTCCTCTGCTCTAAAACCAGCCTTGGAGCCTCACAGGAAGAAGATTGCAGGTCTTGACTGTCACTTTCCTAGGGGAGGGAATTTGTCAGGAAGATTAAAACTACAGCTAGAGCAAGGGTCACTCTGGGCCACCTTCTCATTTATCAGTTTGTAGAAGGAGTAACTGCAGAGGGTTTCCCAGTCCAGGCTGCACTTGTGCTGCTGGCTCTGGGTTTTGATAAATGACCATGTGATTGGCAGCCAAGCTACACTGATTTAACTGTGAGTGCAAAATTACAGCATTTTCCACGAAAATATTGCATTACAAATATCAAATACTTAAAATGAATAATGGTGGCCTTCAGAATAAAGGGCTGTATACAAACCTAAGCTACACAAGAGAAGAGAAACTTTAGGATTGGGATTTCATTGTTTAGGACTAAGAAATAATAAGATTATTTTCAGGTTATAAGGCAGAGGTGCAATGCAGTATTTTCTATAGAACAAATTCAATTCATTGTAAGTATTTTTTCTGGATCTCACCTCTGACTAAAACTCACAAATCTATTATCTGCTCATTTAGCAGTGTGATCAAATCTGTCCTCAGTGATTTATACATGATACATCATTATTAATATTTCGAGATAAAAATACACTCCTGGAGGAAGTGGAGGCAGGATAAAATCTGTCACTATTTTTCCGTTGGTTTTAACCTTTAGTTGTGAATTTTCTCTCAGGAATGGCACTATTTGTAACCATCTCAGAACGAAACTCCCTCCTCAGCAGGCAAATTCAGGGTAATTGTGGCTGCTCCATAATTGGCCATGCTGAGGTTGCCATGGGAACTCCCAACAGTCCCAGGTGCCTCCATGGACCCAAACCAGCAAATCTCCTAACTGCAGCATCTACCCTTTGTTATGTACCTATTTTCTTCTGACGGCACTTTGCTAGTCAAAGGAAAAAGCAAAATATTGAAATAATGCAACTTTCTGGTATTTTTTTCTGCCTGGTTGTGATTTGAGCAGCAAGATGCCTTTGCCATTTAGGGCATCATTCCTTTTTTCCTGAATTTGGGGGAAAGAAATCTGCAAATTCTTGAACTTCAACTGAAGGAAATTATTTCAGTTTGCTCAAGCCCTTTTTACTTTTCCTGCTTAGTAAAGCACTTCTTGATACTTAAATATCACCTTAGAATAACAATAGAATAATAGTGGTTTAAAAGTAGGCTGGTGAGTTGTTCTATGATCTCCTTCTTTCCACATCACCAGCACTGGGAAACGTTATTAAAAATAAAGCAGCTGTTATGGTTCCTATAAAGAATTTTTTAATTAAACAAAGAACAGAGAAGCCATAATCGTCACCATGGCCACATTTCCTGAGCTCGAGGTGCTCTGGGTGCTGGGAGCAGCTTGAGTCACCACAGCCCTGCAAGTGAGGGATCTGAGCAACGGAGGGAGTGAGTTCTGCTGGTAAAATCCTCATTTCAGAGCCTCTCTGGGAAGCCTCACAATGCTCCTCCTGCTGCACACTCTTCACTCCTCAGATATGTTCTTTTGCTCTAATTGTTTCCTTTAGTGGATCTCCCTGGATGGAGTTCACAGGAACAAAACCCTTCCCTGAATTTCTGAGAGCTCCAAGTGCTGTCCCAGCACGGGGACTGTCCCTGAGCCTGGGAGGGACAAACATCCCCATCCTCATCCCTGCCTGCTTGTGTGAGAGATCCCAGCTGCTTGGAGCCATGGGATTGCAGCTGGAGGTGGGCAGGAGCTGCTCCTGTGTCCCTTCTTGGCCCAGAATGTGGGGAGGTGGAGCAGGGAGGAGAGCAGGGGGAGTTGTGCCTGAGAACTGCAAGTGTTCAGTCAGTGGGGACAGTCTGGGGACAGTCTGGGAACATTCTGGGGACATTCTGGGGACATCTCAGTGCTTCTAAACAGAGCTGTTATTGCGATCCTGGAGAAAATGTCTTCTGAAATGCCTTATCATTTTAAAGATAAGGCCAGGCAGGATGTGGAGCTTGTTCACCAGGCTGGGTTACAAATCCCTGGAACCTCTCCAGTGAGCAGGGTCTGAGTGGTATTTCTGCCCCTGAGGATGCAGGGAGCACTTTGGGTGCCCAACCTGTGTGTTCATCCTGTGCAACCCCAGATTTACAGCCTGAGGGTTTGTGCCCACAGAGCTCACGTGGATTTGCACCATCAGGCTTCTCCTGAAGGTGTAACTGTAGAGGAATTTGTGATTTTGTTAATTTGTGAGTTAAGCTCTCCAGGCCCCTGTAAAGTGCTATAAGGGCTGCAAAGGAAACATTACTTTTCCATCTTTGAAGGATGGTGATGTTTTGCCCCAGAGCTGTTATACTGCAGTTACTTCACTCTTCTTTTTTTTTAAATAAATAAAAGATATGATCTCTTCTATATCTGTCTCTAACCAATATGCATTATCACTTTGAAGCTTCAGGCAGGTCAAGCAAAGAGGACATGGAAAAGAGAAGCAACGTTGCTGACACTTCAAATTGTAAATGACAAGATGAAATTTGCTTTTCAGGAAACAGACACTGAGCCACACTGAAATCATGACCAGCCAAAATATCACTGGCACATCAATCCACACTCATTATGCATATAGAGATATAAAAAGAAGAGCTGCTTTTTTTGGCCATGGCACTCATTCCTATTTTTAAATTGTGCACATTTAATCATTAGAGAATGGTTTGCAGCATTATAGAGATGCTGTTAGATGACTCCATCTGTTCTGTACTATAGCTTGGCAGGGGGAATTCCCATATGCAGTTGTCTGGAGGTTTCCCATCCACTCACCACAGCTCCAACTGGAGAACTTGAAATTTCTTAACTAGATGCCATAAATCTCTGGTTTCAGTTCGTGTCAGCTGCTGGTTTCTGTGGGGCTTTTCTCAGTGTGCTGTGATTTCAGGTGAGGAGCATAAAAATCACGTTGGCAGCAGGGATTCCCTAACCCCTTAGATAAAGGTGAAATGTGGGCTGCAAAACAAGACCAAAAATTAAAATTTCCAGAGTCAGTTTTGTGCTGTCTCCTCTCTGTGAGGCCATTTGGTGGGGATGGCACAGAGCCCTGCTGTCCAGCTGTGCACAGCTGGAGCTCTCTGCAGCCAGCTGTGCCCAGGTGTGCCCCAGGTGTGCCCAGGCTGTGCTCAGAGGCTGAGGTGTCACAGGGAGCAGGACAGGCACTGTCCCCTCTGTCCCCTCTGTCCCCTCTGTCCCCTCTGTCCCATCCTCGCTGCTCAGGGAATTAACAGATTTCCTCCTCGTGGTTTTTCTCTGTGCTGAACAGCTTTCTCCATGTCTGTATTGCACTGCTGTGTCTGGATTGTTTCTTTCTGCTCTAACTGGGGTTGCTGTGCTGGGCCAGCCTTACTAACCTCGCAGTGTTTCTCCCTTTCCTGTCTCTTCCAGGACTGTCATGTAAATATCCACTTCTTCAAGGTAGTTTTCTCCTACACCTTTCTCTTCACACACCCCTCTTTGCCAGCATTTGAAGTTTATTAAGTTTAATTTCATTCTCGCCATCTTTTAAGGATGCACTTGTTTTTTCCCCACTTCAAGCTTTTCTAATTGACAAAAAAAAAAAAAAAATTGAAGTACACTTCCATAATTTGTTACAAAGTGCTCCCCAGATTAGAATTTTACGACAAAAAAAAGAGTGATCAAACCTGAGCAGATGCAGTGTGCTTTTCTTTTTGGAGGAATTAGTTAAATGGAAGCCACCTCCTCATGGAAAATGGAAAAAGGTGCATCTTTAACTTGAAAGACATTCATGGAACTTGAATTAAGTTTCACAGATCAGATAATGCTCGTGGTCACTGTATATTTCAATAGATAATTCACATCCTAGAGCATGCATGTTTTGTGATTTAGCACATCTGTTGCTGAATGCTCTTTGCAGAATGCTGCATTGTAAGAGATACTGCCCAGGTGCTCTGAAACCTGAAATACCAACTCACCTGTTGATTTCTCATTTTGCTCCTTTCACTCCCCACATCTCTGAATTCCTGCCATCGAAGTTACATCTCAGCACTGAGAACATACATGTGTTTTGTTTCTATTTGCATGTCTCTCTAACAAATTATCTTGCTTTATTAGGGCAAAGGCCACTGGCACAAACCACACTTTCATACATTGGTCACAATTTAAATTAAAACTTGAAGCTCCTGTGTTGCAAATTGTTCTAAGAATCTAAGATTATTGAAGCCATTGTCATCTTCAAAGAGTATTTTTACAACTGAGGTTGACCTGGAGCACTTTACAGTATCACTCAAAGCTTTAAATACTTGATTTAAAAAACAATGTTATTTTTAAAGAGCTATTTATATTATTAATGCATGATTTTAACAAATGTTCTAACACTGAACCTGACAAATCATAGAATAGGACCATTTGTCATTGCTAAATATTTCCAAATGCAGTAATCTTTTGTCATGCAATCAATAACACTTCTTCTGAACTTTGCTTCTTTGTCTCAGAAAAGCCAGTACAGAAGAGAACTGCCCTTCCTCAATCCCTTACACCTCTTCTTATTCAAAAATAAAATCACATGGTGGTTTCATTGGTGAAACTTGTTTCATGCTGGGAAGTTGGAAGTTTCTCTCTTTAAATGCATTTTTAAACCAGAACAAAAGTCACCCTGAAAAAAATGCATCTGGGATGAATAGGAAATTTTGTCATTTCATTGTAAAACCCAGGCCTTGAAGAGCACTGGTATAAACTGACAAAGTCCTTGATTAATTCATGTTTCCACCATAGGAGTGAACCCAACAAGGGCTGAAGAGAATTCCCACAAAATTCATGTTTAGCCCTGGAGGATCACAAACATGAATTCCATATGAACAGGGAAAGCTGCTGCTCTGTTCCTGTGGGGAGACTGTGGAATTCAGGGGTTTTCATGGAAAATGTGCTTCCTTGTTTGTTCTCTGCTCTCACTGGATCTGTTCTCACTAACTCCCTCCAAATCCCCTTCCCTGGCTGCTGCAGTGACACTGAGCTCAGGGTCCAGGTGATCCCTGCATCTTTGGGAACAACCTGGGCAATCCCTTCCTGGGGCTGCTGGGGAGGTTTCTTGCCCAAATTCACACAATTGGACTCCAAGAGGCAGCAGGAGCAGGGGAAGGAGGAAAGGCTGCATTCCTGGAAACACAGCAGCTCTGAGCCAGAAAGCAGTAAAATGGACAAGAATTCCTCTATCACCTCCTGGCAAATGGGAGATGTTGGGAATACTTTTTTATGGAATAATCAGACCCTCAGCATGGCCACACATCTGTCCTGCTTCTGTCCCACTGCCAAGGGTGTGTTTAAATGGATTATTCCTCAGCATCGTGCAGGAAACCTTCACCTGTGTGTGAGAGAGATAAATCATCCCAAAGGCACACTGAGATTTGGATACAGAATCCCAAGGATGTCAAATCAGTCCTGCTCTGCATTTTTTGCACAGCTCAGGGTGTTTGATTGCAGGGATTTGCTCTGAGATCAGGGAGAACTGAAGTCCTTAAAAATTATTTTAGAACAGATTTTTTTTTCCCTCCTTATTGAAATGAGTTTTATGCTTAAAAGCAAATTCCACACTCCAGGTTTTTTTATTATTAAAAACTAGGAGTGATTTGCATAATTAAACAATGAAGGAGCATATATAAAAGCAATTCTTTTAACACTTAGATATTCGCTGTTGTAGCATCCTGTTTGCTTTTGGGGATTTTTATTACCACTACCACAGGATGCTTCTGCAAGAATTCTTGACTATTATTCCTAGGCAGCCTCTTTAATTACATTTCATCTCGTTAGGCACTGCTCTGTTGCAGGGAGAGAGTGGTTGGCAATAGAGGCAGCAAACAAAGTGGGCTCAGGTGGCTGCAGGATTATTAAACAGATTAAACATGTTGACAGAGCCAAACAGGGAGCTGGAAAACCTTCCCTCTCTGGATTTCTCAGCTCACACAGATTTCCTTGTCCTGATATCCTCTGGAACTGCTGCCTCGGGACAGATCCATCCCTTTTCCAGGGTCTGTCACACTATTTGGCCTCACACAGCATTTCCTAGAGGATGTGGTTATGGTTACCTTCACCCTGTGCCTGGGAATGCTTAGAAATCAGGTTCTTCATACAGCTCTAACTTCTACCCAGCAACACCGAAAAAAGCTTTAAAAAAATAATTATATGGGGAATGTTGTTATAAACCCCACAAAAAAGGTGCTCCATGATGTATTAAACTGTTGCCTTGTCCTTTCAGATTCTCTCTTTTCCGTATTTTAAGTAAAGTTGAGCTTGAGAAAATAATTTCTCCTCAGAGTGAGAAACCACAAGAGGTCAGCAAAGCACAGGGAAAACTCCCAGAGCTGAGCTCCAGCAAAAGGCCTGGAAAGGAGGAAATCACTCACATTGTATATATATATTTCAAAAGATAGAAACCTGTTAATTTAAACCATTAGTTCAGTAAAATTCAGTGTAACATTTTTCACAACCCTTTATTCAAGTTGTTTTAACTGGCACTGATGATAATTTTCCCTCTGATCAGAATATTTAATAATTGCAGGTGTAAAAGCAGTACTGCTCTGCTCCCTTGGCATTGCTCAGCCCAACCCTGGTGGCTCCAGGAGTTCCTCATGTCCTTGGAAATGCTTTCTGCAAAAGGCATTTTCAGTCCTTCTCATGTGTGGCACAAATATTTGTTTCAGGCAAATCCTTTAAATAAATTCACTGTTAGTCACTCACAGGGTAAAAATGCCACAAGTTTAAGAGGAGGAGGAGAGGAAATGAGGGGAGAAGTAAGCTAAAGACATCAAATAGTCCATATTTAACTCCCAGGTAGATTTTTATCACCCTCCTCATTTATATCTTTATTAAACATCCCATTTGCCTTCATGAATTTTTGCTAGAAATGCGAATTACAGGAATCTCCTCCCAGCTCTTTTTCCAAGAACTATTTTAACCATTGAAGCAAAAAGGCATTTTCACTTTTATATATTGCATTTTTTACTAATTGCATCACAGCTCACCACAGTGACACTGCCATCATGAAAATTAATCTGAGATGTTGATGAACATCTTTTGGGTTATTTACATTTCTTCAGTTCCCCTTGCTGCAGAGAAGTGTTGCTAAAGTGCAAATTCTCCAAGGAATGAGTGGAATCCATGGGTGAACCTCCTGAATCCCTGATGGTGTTCCTGGTTCTCCCTGCTTTCCAACAAAACTGCTGATGAATTACAGGCTGGCCTTGGGTTATGGCATGGAGATTAAATGGGGCTTAGAAATGGACTTTTCTCATTTCAAATTCTCAGCATCCTGGTAATTAAGTTGTAGAAAGTAGGAAATTGATAGTCTATCATAGCATCTATAATTACATGGAATTGGAAATGCAATAGTGTAAGAAACAAGCTGCCACAATGACAGAGAACATCTCACTGAATGGGAGGGGTTTTCCTCCAGATTTTGACTCGAAATTTATTGGATTTATTTGCTCTATTAAAGGCTTGCTAGTGGCTCAACACATTGATCAAAGTCCCCACTGAGTGCACCTGACTGGAAACCTGAATGGCTCCTTCCCTGAGACTTGGATAAACTATTATTATTTCTGTTTTTCCATCCTTAGTGTGAGCTCTGTTGGTTCTTTCAGTGACATCTTCTATGGTCTGGCTGAGATCTGAGCTGCTCTGATGCTTGTTGAGGGTCCAGCTGGGGCCAGGCAGAGCTGAGCATTGGTTTCACACCTGCAGCCTCCTGGCTGGAATGGTGAAACTGGAATGTTCCTGCTCAGGCTGCTCCTTCCTTGCTTCTCACCATCCATTTTGCCATTTCTGTAAGTGATGTGCAGAGAGTTACCTGCAGTGGCTCTGGGTGAATTGAAGGGTTTGGGGCAGAAGCCTTGGCTCGAGGTGTGGCAGTGAGAAGGCTGATTGCATCCCACAGGGACATTGGAGAGCAAAGAACTGCTGGGAACTTTTTGTGGTGTGAGAAGCAGGGATCTTGTTACAATTTTTAGAGGGATTAACTCATGGCAAGGAGACATTCCTGCTCCACAAATCTCAGCTCTTGGCAGCTGAGACAGGCTGCCCAGAGAGGCTGTGCTGCCCCTGGATCCCTGGAGTGTCCAAGGCCAGGCTGGACATTGGGCTTGGAGCAGCCTGGGATGGTGGAAGTGTCTCTGCCATGGCAGAGGTGGAATGAGGTGATTTTCAGGTCCTTCCAACCCAACCTGTCCTGTGATTCTGTGATTCTGAGACTCTGAGATCAGCCCTGTGCTCTCACTCCTCGGGCTGCAGAGCTGTGGTGGTTTGCAGCAGAGATCACACAGTGCTGAGCTCTCCTTCCCTCCATTCCCTGCTCCCAGGCACTGCCAGGCAGAGCTGTGGGTGTTGGTGAAGCTGCTGCTCAGATGAGGAGGGAATGCTGGGATCCTGTGGGGCAGAGCTGGGAGAACCCAGGAGATCCATCTGCCAGGAGATTCACCTCTCTGGGTTCTGCTGTCAGGTGTTGGTGTGAGCAGCAAATAACCGATGGGCTGTGCCTCTCCAGCACCTCCTCGTGCTCTGGGAATTCAGCACTGTGGTTAACCATTTTCTCATTTATCACTTCTCCTCCTGGCCATGTGGTGCCAGGGCTGCTCCTGCTGGCGCTGGGAGCTCTCTGGAGTGAGTTTCCCTGACAACCGAGGAGCAGCACATCCTCCAGGAGCTGACAGCAGCACTGCTGCCTGGGATGGCTCCCCATGGGTTTGTCCCTCCTCAGGCTGTGCTGAGGGCTCAGAGGGCTGCAGGTTTGCATCCTGGTGTTCATTTTCCACCTGGGAACAAAGCCAACCTCCCCAGCTGAGTGTGGCAGAGCAGCAGAGGAGAAGCAGTGGAGGTGAACAATGCAAGGTGGTAAAGCACTGACGTCTTGTAAGGAAACTCATTGCCCTAAAGGGACTGGGAGGAAGAAAGGGAATTTTGTATATCTTTTTTGTTCCTCACAGATTTTATTTATTTATTGGCTAATGTGAAAAATGACAAATTCACTCCTTTTGCTCTGTAATTCTTAAGATTCTCTAGTATAGATATACACAGAGGGCAGGATTACCAACGTTCAGATTTATTGTTTTGTCCTATTCGATTGTGTTCACAGGGAAAAGTCAGAAAGTTTTGAAAAGAATCAACGAGAATTACTGCAATTGCCATAAAGAATCACTATTCCCTAAATCACTTCTGTTTCTTCTTTGCATCACACTCCTCATTAGGTTTTGGATAACTTTTTTCCTATTTAATTAAAAGTACAATTGTTACTCTTAGATTAAAAATAAATCCAAAGCATTTTACTGGGAAACCTGAGATATCTGCCAAATGCCTGGAGCCTCTCCAGAGTAGCACACTGATTTCTCTGACACTCCATGGAGCAGTGAGTTTGGGCTGAATGTATAAATGTGTCTCCCCTGTGGTTTCAGGGTAAAAGAACTGGCCGAGATCAGGTGCGTCCAAACCAGAGGAAGTAAGATGATGTGCATGTCTTGTTTTCTCTCTAGATTAACTTTCCTGCTACCAGTGCAGACTAATTTACCTTTAACGTTGTTTTCCTGGTTGGTTTGCTGCAAGCTGGCTTCGTTGTAACCATACTGTGGTTTTATCCAAGATAATAAGCCAAGGAGTTGGAATGTAGATTGAAAATTAATCCAGGGCCTGGAATGCCATCCTCGACTTCAGCAAGTTTCAATATCCATAAAAAATAAAGAAGGGTTCAAACTGGATTCTGCGATTTTCAATTTTAGTCATGGTAGGAAAGGCAAAATATCAATCTTCTCCAATAAGCTTTTAGGAATTACTCAAGTTTATGTCCCTTCCGTAGCTGCAAAATTGGTTTTGCTCTGGCAATCTGGAAGAGGAAATTGGCTGCATGGCATTTGCTCTGTGATAGCCAAGGTGTTTCAGATATAAAACTCATGACAGAGTTCAGTGAAATGTCTTGAAATTCCCACTCTGTTTCCACTGGGACCTCAAGCCAAAAGCAGTGTAAGGAATTCACATGCCAGACTTGGAGAAGGTGTTTTGCACACTCCTGAATGGATGCTGGCTGGCCCAGGTGCTGGGAAATAAGGGCCTTTGATAGGGTTTTGATAATTTTATTAATTCCTGCCACTTTGGGCCTCTGGGCTTCCTTGGAGTCAGTCTGGCTGTTCTCAGCATCCCATGGCTTCCCTGGCCCTGCTTTGCAGGTTTCTCTCTTCACCTCCCAGGGCAGCTCAGCCAGGGGACAGCCAGGATTGTCACCCTGCTGTGGGACACCCAGATTGTCACCCTGCTGTGGCACACCCAGATCATCACCCTGCTGTGGGACAGCCAGGATTGTCACCCTGCTGTGGGACAGCCAGGATTGTCACCCTGCTGTGGGACACCCAGATTGTCACCCTGCTGTGGCACACCCAGATCATCACCCTGCTGTGGGACAGCCAGGATTGTCACCCTGCTGTGGGACAGCCAGGATTGTCACCCTGCTGTGGGACACCCAGATTGTCACCCTGCTGTGGGACAGCCAGCTTACAGCCCAGCAGAGTCCATAACTCCTGCTCACCTCCTCCCTGGGTCAGGAGGAACCTCATGTTCTCCTTAACAATCTGCCATCTGGGAAAAGAGATTGTCAAACTGAGAGCGACATCTGATTTAAAAAAGATGAAAAATGGAGTGAGAGGAGCATGGCTGCTGCTCATTGAATCTCAGTGCTCAGAGGATGCAGGGAGGCTTGGCTGGCTTCTCAAATACTATTTTAAGACCTTTCCTTCAGCTCCTGACAATCCCATCCCACCTGTGCTCCCTCCAGCTCTGGAGCCAGCAGCAGGCACAGCATCCTGCTGGGGAACCTGCCGTGCTTTTTTAGGGAAAAAGCTCTGGAAACCCCAGAGCCTAGGACTGCAGCCCTGCAGAGAGCACTGCCCGCCTGCCTGGCAGGTTTGTACCCCAAAAACTGATGGCCTTTGAACAAAATCTGATTTTTGTTTCAAATTCTGCGTTTTTCGAACAAGCTGGCAACAAGCTGCCCAGTGGGTTTAAGGTGTAGGAAATAAAGCTGGTGCTTTCAGTCAATGCCTGATGTGGATCTCCATTACTCGGTGAAAAGGTGGATATTTAAATTGCTTTGTGCCTCAGAAAAGCAAGATCTTTATCTGGGATCCCATCGTGGAGCTTCACAAAGGCATGGCCAGCAGAGCTGCTCCTTCCAGCCACGTCTTTATCTCGTACAAATAACGGATATTGGGATTTTTCTGATTTTTTTTCCCTTGTTTTGCTTATGGCTCAATCTTTTGCAGCCCCAGAAGGAGCTTTGTGCTGCCAGAGCTGCAGCACAGGTTTGTCCCAGAGCTGCCCCAGGAGCATCCCTGGCACACTCAGGGATTCAGGGTGACATCCAGGACTGGCTCTGCCCAGATGTTTGCTCAGCTCCTGATCCCGAGCAGCATCTCCAAGAATTTGCATTACTTTCATGCAAACAATAGCATTGCTGGGGAAGAAATTCCACATTCTAAGCTGTATGACAAGTTATTTAATAAAGAGATCTAAACTTCCAAATTTCATGTCCCTGTGGAAGGGCAGAAGGTTTTCTGCACTTGCAGCGTTGCAGGAAGAATCATCAGAGCTGAATGTGATTTACATCTGACATGTGGTTATTTTATCAGATGATGATCTGACATTACTGCCTGCAAGAGTGGATGGAGTAATCGAGTGCCTCTCAATTTTAGGGTTTTAAACTCCTCTGGGGCAGGGAAAGTTTGTAACTTCCAGTTTCCCATGCCAAAGGTGTGTGCCAGGCCTGGCTTTTAATGGGATATATTGTGTAACTTTGAATAAACCTCCATTTCTGTCATTTTCTTTATCTGTAAAACAGTGAAAATACACAAATATTGTCCTTTTGTGGAGCAGAGAGTAGTTATCCTGAATTGTCAAACATGCCTCAGTGGCACAAAGTAAATGAACCATATCAGAGGTTATTAACCAGACAGATGGGGAAAGCATTTCTATCCCAAAGAATTATTAAACCTTATTGGCTTTGCTTCTGCTGGTATGTGGGATTATTTTGAGGGGGGAAAAATTAAAAAAGGATATTATCTTGTAGCCTGCACTATCTTTTGGTGAGTCTGACTTTCTTCTCTTGCATTAACAGTGGGATTTGAGGTGCAGCTGCCCTGAGCAATGCTGGTGTCTGATGGCAGATGCTGACTTGCAGCTCCTGTGCAGCAGGCTCTGCCCAGGCAGATGCAATATTGCCTTTGCTCCCTTTTCCACATCAACCCTCGATTGAAATCAGAGTTGATTGTGCTGCTGGTTTGCAAGTGGCCATGTTCACCTGCATTAATTCTCCTGGTTTAATGCAGGTTGTTTTTCTTAATGCATGTCTGGGTTTTCTTAACTCCTGTTATGCAGTGACTTGAAGGATTCCATTTGAAAAGAGAATGTTTTCAAGAGGTATTTGATGTCCTAAAATACCCAATGTACATTACATGGTATTTTTGGATAGCCTCCTTTTTAAATTTCAGAACAAAAGCACCACATAAGCGGTTTTTGGCATGAAAGTAAATGATTTTTGAATTTTTTTTTATTATTATTTTGGTTTTGGGCTTTGCTTTGGTTTTGCTCTTTTAACCAGATAAGCATATCTGCTTTATGTGGTTATACAAGAGCACAGTTTCCACTTTAATTCCCTCAGTAATCAGAAGTGCTGCTGGAATGAGCCCTGGAGGTGTGTCTGTGCACTTTTGGTGATGCAGCCTTTCCCCTGGCAATGCCACCTCAGCCTGGGCATTCCCAGCTCTAACCTGCACCCAGCCACCCCTTCTGCCAGCCCTGGGTTTGTCCTCACGGTGCTGTTCTGTGTTATTGTGTGTTGTGTTCTCCAGAAAGCCAAACTGGGGCCAGCTGGTAACAAAGTCATTACTTCAACAGAAGACAAGAACTCAAGTGTGCCATCCAACAATCTGGACAGGGTGAAGCTGACAGACTTCAACTTCCTCATGGTTCTTGGGAAGGGCAGCTTTGGGAAGGTAGGAATTCTGAATTCTTCGTCATTAAGCCACTCACATTCTCATATTTTCCTTTTTCTTATTTTGTTTTCTTCCTTGAGGGAGAATGAACAAACAGTTCTCTAAGAAGGAAAATCCAGAGTCAAAAGAATGCATTTTTGAGGAAGGATTTCTTAACAGGGAGCAGGAGACTAAGGACTAGCAGGCTTCAGTCCTGATTGGCTGTTTTCTTGAAAAAGTAAAAATAAATTTAAAAACTCAGACTGGTGTTTGGGCAAGATGGGAACTTGTTGCTGACTTTTAGATCCTCACTTCTTGGCAGCTTCAAGGAGGTTAAGTCTGCTTTTCTGGCTTTACTGCCTAGGTCACTCTGCCAGTTCTGGAAGTCACCAACCTTGGTAAGGCTGAATATTGGGGGAAAAACAGGAATAGTCTATATATATATATATGTTTGATATCCATTAGCTGAGAGAACAGACTGCTGTTTTTCTGTCTGTTTGAACAAAACTCATGTGACAAAGTGCCCTTTTCTGAAGAAGTCTCCTGGGACTTAACATTTGATCCACCCTTCAGCAAGGAGCCCAGCAGGTTTGGGTCCAGACTGTGTGACATGATAGGAAAATTATCATCAGTGTGGAGTTTGGATCAAATTTGTCTTTGCCAGTCGAGGGAAGAGCTGGATTGCCATCTCTCTGAATCTCCAGACAACCTTCCCTCCTCATCCTGAGGGATTTCCATGCTGTTTCCCTTCCTGCAGGTGATGCTGGCAGACAGGAAGGGCACAGAGGAGCTCTATGCAATCAAAATCCTCAAGAAGGACGTGGTGATCCAGGATGATGATGTTGAGTGCACCATGGTGGAGAAACGAGTGCTGGCCCTGCAGGACAAACCTCCCTTCCTCACCCAGCTGCACTCCTGCTTCCAGACTGTGGTAAGGCAGCTCTGCCTCTCTTGCCACCCTGCTGTTTCCCAGCCTGCCTGCTTATGGATTTTAGCACTCCAGTTGTATTTATTATCCTCCAACCTGTGTATTGTAGCCTCTGCATGCAGGAAATGGTGAAGAAATACCACCTGTAATTAATTACCCCTTGGATCTCAGATAGAAAAACTGTATTTTTCTATTTTCTCCCAGCAATTTTTCTTTTTTCTTCCAGCCATTCCTAAGTGTAATTGTTTGTGCTTTGCTAAGCCAGAGCCTCAAGCCCAGATTCCCAAAGGTTCCCAAATAGTTTTAAGGATCTGAGGATAGTGCTTGAAAATCTTAATGGCTGTTATTATATGGAGGGGTTATTAGTCATGAATCAGTGTGGGTGGATTTAATTGAGTTTTCTGTCACTTCTGGGTGACACTGAGGGGTTTTGCTCTTCCTTCCTTATAAATCTCTGCAGTGGATATTTGCCCATCTCACTGCAGAATGTGTCCCAGTGACATTCCAGGAGGGATGTGGTGTCACTGTGCCAACCTCCACACCATCTTCCAGAGGAAAACCTAGCAGGAAGGATTAGAAATGCCCTCAAAGCAGGAATTTTGGACCATCTCTGATTGATTTTTTTCCCCCATTTATTTTTAGAGACAGATTTTTCAGACAGAGTTGTATTTGTATAATTCTTGGAACCATTGGAGACAAATAATCTGTAAAAGCATGGCACTAAAATTGGCATATCTACACAGATCTCATCAATCATTTACTCCTGAAGGTTGTACAAAACATTCCACTTCCATTGCCTGATCTATAATATTTTTGCCAATCCTAATAATCCTAAAAGCTTTTTAATAACATGCTAGTGACTTTTTTTTTTGGCTGATCGATGAATATCTAATATTCTCTCTAATGTATTTCTGTGCCTCTTTAATACTTCCTGCCAGGACCGTCTGTATTTTGTGATGGAGTATGTGAATGGTGGGGACCTCATGTACCACATCCAGCAAGTGGGAAAATTCAAGGAGCCACAAGCAGTGTGAGTGTTCATATCCATGGGTTTAAATCACATCATCATCTTGATTTTACACTGTAAGGGAATTGGGTTTCTTCTTCTTCCCAGTCTCAGGGTGAAGCCCAGGCTGGTCTTTGTTGGTTTTAAAGCCCAAAATGTGAACTTTGTGTTAAAAATGTTGTTTGCACACATAGCCCAGAGGTGTGTGGGCTTTATGCAAAAATGCAGCTCAAACAAAGGCAGGAGAAGCTACTTGAGAAGTGACAAGAATGTAAGCAGGGCAGCAGGAAATTAAAGATGTTACCTGGTGTTCTGGTGTTGTTCCTAAAAGCAAATATTAAAAAAAAGGTGAGTAGAGCACTTCAGTCTGAATCAGTGCTATAGAGAAAGGCAGTGCAAATAGACTCAGCATTGCAATGTAAATTACAGTTTATACAAGATAAATTCAATGTATAGCTTGTAAGAATTTCTGTGTTCTATTTGTGAGGAGTTAATAAAGGATTAGGAGTTGTTTATGTCCACAATTCTTTTCAGGTAATTGTACATCTGGCACATCAGTGAGCAACTGAAAATGATCTGCAGCATATTGAAGAGCAAACAGATCCATCCAGCAGCATTTTAGTCATCCTTACAACACCTCATCACCACTTACTAGAGTTTCATAAATCATTTCCTAATGAAACTTTCAAATCAAGGGTGACCAACTGTCTGAAGCATCGTGTTATAATAATTTCTCATGTTGATTTAAGCAGTCAGGGCTTGTTTTAAACTGGAGGCTTTCTAAACAGAAGCATTTCAGATGCAGACAAACATTTTAACAACTCACTGAACAAAACTGAGATGTGTCAGCTCCTCCTTGACTCCCAGCTAATGCAACTTGCCAACAAAATCTGACAAAACTGACAAAATCTGTGCTGCATCTTCCCCACAAGTGTTCCAAACACCTCTGACTGAGTGCTGCAGAGCTCTGCTGCTCTTCTCCCTTGTGCTGAGCCTAAAAATTAATCTCATCTTTAAATAATCCTCTGCCGTGGAATTTGCAGTTCCACAGCAACCAACTTCAAACAGGCACCAGCATTCTGTACCTCTTCACTGCATTCAGCAATTAGATTTTATATGGTAATCATTTTCATTAGCTTCGTGTAATTAATCCATTAGCAGCCTGCATAAAGGAACACTATTTCTGCAAATTATTCCATGCCATGTGAATGGCAATGTACACTGAGCTGCATCCTGAATTCATCAATCTGTGATTAGAGATAAGGACCTTTGCAGCACTCAGATCAGTGCAAAAACAAGCTGAGCTGAGCTGCACCAGGTTTTGTGGTCCAGGGAGCCATTTTCTTTTTTTTTTTTTTAGATTTAATTCTGCATTATTTTATCATCAAATACTCAAAATGTGTCTGTTAGGGTCCAGTTGAAGTGAGATGTCTTTTAAGTCACCTGTATATATACACTATAAATTATATATTTCACATGATATTATCATTCTTCACCACGACTCATTTCCATTTATTTTGCCAGAAGAAAATCACGAGGCAATAAGGAATCTGTTGATTTTTTTTTCCCACACAGGTTCTATGCAGCTGAGATCTCAATTGGGTTATTCTTTCTCCATAACAGAGGGATTATTTATAGGTGAGTATGATCTGCCACAAGTAATTTCTGAACTATTTTTAAAATCCCAAAAGGACCAGTTTTTTTAACATTTCAGTGTATTTTTAAAGCAGTTTGTAGAAAGTTCTCAGTGTGGAGCTCTCCTTGCTGGGTTGGTGCTGCTGAGGTGGAAAGCAAAGCTGCTGTTTCACCTGAGCTTTGTGACTTTTGTGCCAAATGGAAATGGAAAAAACTTTCTCTTTTAGATTCCTGTGCTATTTATCAGTTTTACACCCTCAGAATGAGCTGAACCTAGGGGATCCCAAACATGAGCCTGGAATGACTGTGATTCTTCACAGGGATCTGAAACTGGATAATGTGATGTTGGACTCTGAAGGACACATTAAAATTGCTGATTTTGGGATGTGCAAAGAGCACATGTTGGATGGAGTAACAACCAGGACCTTCTGTGGCACTCCAGACTACATTGCTCCAGAGGTAAATACTGACCTTTCAAGAGCCTTTTAGCCTCTTCAAAGGAAATTCTCCCAACACATTTTGTACCACTGGGTTTGGGTGGCTGAAACTCCAGATTCTCTGTGAATGGCACCATTTATGCTTCTGCAGGTAAATTGAATATATTTGTGAATTCATGCAATGCTATCAATAAGCCTTCACTACTTTAAGAAATACCTAGTTAATTGACAAACTAACTTTTTATGAGATCAGTGCTTCAGATTTTGTTCATTCCAGCAAAAGGCTAAAAAAAACCCAGGCTCACCATATTATGATCTTAAATTTGTATATTATTATATTATTATACTGAAATATTATTATATTGAAATATTATTATACTGAACTTCACAATCTGTGAAGTTCCACCAACTTCATGAGTTTGTTCCTGAGAGCAGCAAATATTGCACTGGAAGCAAACAATGCTTCTTCCATCTATTCCTCCATGGGCTCACACACTGATTTAACAGAACACATTTATCTAAAGGATTGTTTGGCATTTTCAGGAAATCCCAAACCTCTCACTGATTTTTGGGAGGGACTCATGATGTCTAGAAGCTTTCTGGTGACCTCTCTGTGAAACCACTGTGGTCTTCTCCACCACATCCTGCAGGAGTGTCAGGAATTGCTTCTCTTCCTCTGTCCCTGAAGGGCCAAGATCAGCCTTTGAGGGGAGTTGTTGTGATAAATCCCTAATTTACCCTGAGTTTTCCATGATTTGGCCACACCTGTGCTGCTTCCAAGCCTCTGGAAATGCCACTGAAGCCTGAAGAGCTGATGGGTCTGAAATGAAAATTCCACCTTGGGAAGCACAGTTGGGTTCTCAGGCACTGAGATAAATTCCAGCTTAGAGCTAAGACTTTGACTCTGGATGGGATTTGTATTTCAGTCGTTTAGGTCTAAAGAATTGAACTCAAGCCCATGTGGTGATTTGGATATAACTCAAAGATATGAATATTAAAATCTGGTATTTGTGCTTAGAGGGCTTTCAGGAGCCTTGATTTGTTTGGCAGCAAATTTGATGCAAGGAGTTGGATTTTGCTCTGAGTTGTTCACTGAGCACTGAGCAATGCTCTGGCTGAAGCATTTCTGGCTGTAATTGAATGTTTGCTGGAATGGGGAGATTTATACATGGGCAAGTAAATTAGTGTCTAAGGTGAATTTTGTCATCTCTCTGAAATTGGAATGAAAAATTGTTTGGTTTTTTTCCTGGTTGCTAATTCATGCTTTTCAGAGTGAAATATTGTGTATTATAAACCCTTGTTTTTTCATCATTTGCTGTTGCATGCAGCAGAATCCCAGAACAGCCAGAGCAGTATTTCATTTTCTTCTGTCAAAACATAAATGAAGCCAATATTACAAATTAAAGTGTCCTTTCTGTGGCAATTGTCTTGTGCCAGCTAATGCCAAAGAACATTTTGTCAATACCAGCATGCTCAGTATGGGTCAATGCCGGAGTGAATTATTTACTTTATTTGGAAATTTCATATAAAGAAATAAGCCTTTTACCAAAACATCCCGTAAGTGAGAGAAAATTAGTCTATTATCTTACAAACAGATTTGATTTTATTTTGTTTAATTGGCTGATTTTCTTTTGTTTCTGAAGACTTTATTGTGAGTGACAGATTGCTAACTAGGTCTGTGGTAAACTTCAAAGGCAGGTTCCTGGTTTGTTGGCAGGGGTGTTTCAGCATGTTTCTGTGGGCTAAAATTTATACATTTACAATAGAATTTAATGGGAATTCATTTGCACGATCCCATTCCCTGCTGGGGGAGAGAAAGGAGCTAAATGGAAATAAACTGCTGAAGGTGTGTGGAGTAGAGTGCTGTGAGTGAGCTGCACTCAGACACAGAATGTGCTCTTTTCATCAGCATTTGGGGAGTATTAGTGGGATGACTCCTGTGGGGCCTGGGGAGCCACCCTGCCTCTGCAGGAGCTACCCAGGGATGGAGCAGGGAGCACACAGCTGCCAGGACCTGCAGGACACTGAGCTACCCAGGGATGGAGCAGGGAGCACACAGCTGCCAGGACCTGCAGGACACTGAGCTATCTATGGACAGAGCAGAGAGCACACAGCTGCCAGGACCTGCAGGACACTGAGCTGTCTATGGACAGAGCAGGGAGCACACAGCTGCCAGGACCTGCAGGACACTCAGCTGCTGTCCCCTGTCCCAGCTCTGCGAGGAAAACCCGGGGAATGCAGTTCTGCCTTCAGCAAAGTGAACCCCTCAGTTTATGTGCTGCAAAATAATGTTTTCCCTTTTTTTATAAGCGGGAAAGTTGCCATTTGCTGTTCCTTAGGTGTCTAATGGGCTGGAATTAGTGTTCATTTTCCTGTGCTGTGCAGTCTGAGGTTCAGCTGGGGGATCCCAGCGCTGACAGCTCCTCTCAGCACTAAGTGGTTATCTTGTTCAGAGTATTTCCTGATGTGCTGAACTTGAGCGTTTATGGTCTGAGGGGTAAAATAGCTGTGAAATCAATTAGCACTTTGTGTTTCCTTGGCCAGTCAAGAGAGGCAGGAGGAGATGGATGTGGAGAGGATTAGGGGGAAGGGATTCTGCCAGCACAGAACCACCAGCAGCATCCCTGCAGCAGCCACTGTGCTGATTTTGAATTTCAGAAGAATTTAAATTAGAAATTCCATTTCCCTTCTCTTCCATCTCACAGCCTTGAAACCTTCAGTTCTAACCTTGAATTTGGCAGGACTGGGGGAGGCAAATAGGTATTACAGAGGTTTGGAAAGTGCATTTGACTGTTTCTTGTGCTAGAAATATTTATTTCTTTTAATAACTGAGTTTTAACTTTTCCAGCAGACATCATATATGTTCACAAAAGATTTCCTCTTGCCTCTGGGATATAATCTTTTCATCCCAACTGGCTACTAGCTCAATGATCTAAACATTCCTACAAATTGCTGATATTAATCTCTGTGTCGTGCTCTTCACTGTGCCTTCCTTGGAGGCAAAATAGAAAAGGAAAAGAGGAAAAAATCAACTACTTCTGCCAATTCTGCTTGATGAGAGGAATTCCTGAGCTCTTTCTGAGTGCTCAAATCCACAGAACCTGGAGAGGCAGAGCTCTGGATACATGGCAATAGATGGGTGAAATGGGACAGTTGAAATGCAAAAGGACAGGAGAAAGGCAATCACTGCAATTAATGATGGAGAAGGGGAAGGGAAAGGAAAGAACTCCATCAGCTGTGCAGTGCTGCCTGGCCAGGGAAAGTGGAAATCAGCTGTCCAAGCTTTGGTGCAGCTTTGACCACATTACATTGCATTGCTGCTCTCAGTGATTTCCTCCTGTCAATGATCCCCTCAGCTCACCCCAGCAGGGAGAGAAGTGGCTGTGGGCTCCTGGGCACACCTTGGCACTGGGGCAGCATTTTCTTTCTCCCTGCTGTGGATCCATCTTTTTCTCATTTGCTAATTGAAATGAACTGTTCCTCCCAAAACCACATGCCTGGGCTGCACTTATGGTACAAAACCTTCTGCTGTTATAAATAAACTACACAAAAATCACCCTTTTTTTGGGTTACAATACTCTTTTGCCTAAGGCAGGGAGAGCTTGTCAGGGGAGGACTGAGGATGAAATGTTTTGTCATTTTCTGGGTGTAAAGTTCAGTATTTTTCCTGGATGAAAGTTTGAAAGGGTTTGGTGTTTCAAGAGGCAGCATTGATTCCAGCAGGAACTCACTGCTGATGGGGATGGAAGGGAGAGTAACCAACTATGGCAACTACTATAATTTTAAATGAATGCCCCAAACTTCTATTTTAAATCCCATATTACTGCTAAGAGACAACGAATACAGACTGCCTTCATGTAGGACCTTCCAGATGAGAATCTTGTTATTACCTCTGGTTGTCTAATATATTCCAAAGTGCTGTGGATTTTGAAATCCTTTGCTTAGAAATATTGCAGTAATTTTTAAGTCGTGTGCTGCTCTATCTCAGGGAAGAACATATATTCACACAGAGACTATAATTTCATTTAGTAGCCAGGCAGTCCTGCTTTATTGCACTGGTGACTCACTATTTTCCAGAGCAACTTGGCAGTTCAACTTCTCTTTCAGACAACTAAAAAATTTAGGATGTGTGATGTGTACTTGACTTAGCAATTTATTTCACCAGGAAGGAAAACACGAGCAAACAGGAAAATAAAAGCAAGATTCTCTGCAGTGCTGACTGCTCTTCCCAGTGGGAAAGAGACATTGGAGTCAAAAGCTTCAGAACCCAGAGGATGGAAAATACTTGATATTTCCATTAGTCTGACAGCAGAACCCCTTTCTTTTGGGGTAGCTGGTATTTCATACTGGGTGTCACCATCCTGCTGCTTGGGAAAACTTCACTGAGCTTTCCAGGGCTTTGCTCTTTTCCTAAATTTTGATTCCTTTTACAGCGGAACAAAAATATAAATATTGAAAAGAAAGGCTTAATTATTGATGGTCCCTAAGTTGAGTGAGTCTCGTGGTTTCAAACCTTGACACAAAGGGATGGATAATGGTTTTTGCCTTGTCTCCTGCATTGTGCTGCTGTACTTCCTCCTTTGCCCTCAAATGCACATCCTGAGATTCCTAAAGCTGCATTTTGCAGGATTCCAGGGTACCAAGGCTGGGTGGTTTAGCCTGTCACTCCCAAAACAGCCCAACTCCCCTGCAGCCCATGATCAGCTGCAGGGAGCATCCCAGCACTCTCCTTCTGCCCTTTGCCAAGGACACATGGCCTTCTCTGCCCATCACACATGACCTAATATCCCACAAGGCTGGCTTAGCTAACTCAGGGGTTTTCCTCTGTTTTCCCTGCGATTGCAGATCATTGCTTACCAGCCCTACGGCAAGTCGGTGGACTGGTGGGCATACGGTGTGCTGCTCTACGAGATGCTGGCTGGACAGGTAAGCCTCACCTGCTGCCCCTGCCAGGCTTCCCAGGCTCCCTAAAGCTCTGCACCGTTAGAGGGTAAGACTGAAGCCTTTCATTCTGCTGTTATCTCCTTGTACTCTTGGCTGCCTCGACTGGGAATGTATTTAGGCTTTAAGCTCTTTATGTTGCACCCACATAATCAAGCTCTGCCTTTGAATGCAGCTCCTTTGTACTGCAATAATGTTATAAATAGCCATCTTAGGATTGAAAGGGAGACACTTGAGCAGGAAAATGCATGTCAAGTGGAAGAAATACCATTTAGTAGTTTGAAACCACGGGGAAGCATAATAAGAGTGTGTGTATAAGCCCTGCACTGCAGTTAAGTCCCAAGAATACAGTTTTTGTACTGTGTGTCCTGGGGGTAAAATATGAGTTTCTCCACGTGGAAATGTGCTCAGTTACAGAGCCCTCATTCGGCACAGTTAATGAGAGGCTTCTCCCTGAGTCACTCGGGGAGGGAAGCAACACTGTGCTGCAATAAATGGCAGATAAGCACCAACTTTAAGGAATTCTATTCATCTTGAGCTGAAAAAGATTCCTGCAATTGGCTTTTGGTGAATGTTAGCTGAAGGCAGGCATTTCCAGAGCTTAAAATATTCATTTGTAACAAATGCCTTTAATAGGTTCTCTGCTCAGTTCCAGTGGACATTTTTAAAGGTTTAGCATGTAGCAATCACAGCTGTAAACATTTGCAGGCTGAATTGCAAATATTTGCCATCAGGATGCTTTGGAGAAATGGAGATTTGCTGTTAGCTGGGTCTTGCACAGGACCCCATCCTGGGGGTTTATCCATGGGCACTTCCTACCCCTGTGTTCTAAAATGTAGGGCAGCCCTTTCTTGTGATAGAAGCTGAATTTCCAGCCACGACATAAAGCAAGCTGGAATTTAACTGGAATTAAGTGAGGAATGGATATACCTTAGCACAAGGTAATTGAAAGTCTCCAAACTTCATCCTGTTTTGCCTGTCTGGTGCACAGTAGCTTTAAAAACTGATTAAAGCTGATCACAAAGATAATCCTGCACGCATTTCATTAACCTGGCTGCCATTCTGGGGACAGAAATGAACATTTCTCCTTGGTTTTGATCTGAGACTGTCAAGCACTAAAGCTCTGGGTCAGAAGATAGCCAGGCTGCAGATGGCTGGAGCCTGGGGGTGTCCCTGGGCAGGACCACTGCTGTGTGCTGATCTCTTTGGTATTGCCATGCCATTCAGAAAAAACAAACAGCAAAACTCAATATTAACTCACTTGTGACTTATTTTCAACAGCCTCCGTTTGATGGGGAAGATGAAGATGAACTTTTCCAGTCCATAATGGAGCACAATGTTTCCTACCCCAAATCCCTCTCCAAAGAAGCTGTCTCCATCTGCAAGGGGGTGAGATAAAATTGAATGTGCCATTAAGTTCCTTTTTGGCAATCCCTGGTGAATAGCTGGGTTTGCCTGGCTTTGACACAACACTGCAATATTTTAAAGTGCAGCTCCTGCCAGGCAGAGCTGAGCTGTGCTGTCACTGGGTGTCACTGGGAGGTGTTGGGCTCTTCCCTCTGTCCCTGCTTGTTTGATGGGAAGAACAAATGTCAGGATCAGGAGCTGCCAGATCCAGAGCAGAATTTATAAACAGGACGAGGGTGTGAAGAGTCTCCTCCTGCTTTGCCTCTCGGCCCATGGCAGCACAGCCCTGATTCTGCTGGGTGAGATTTCTCAGCTTGGATGGAGAAATTCCAGCGACTCCTCAGCCCAGAATGCCTAATGACAGCAGCAGAGCACAGGAGTTTGGGAGAAGCATTTTTAAATGTAGGTGAGGATGAGCTGATGTGAAAATCTTCAGCATAAATGCAAGCAGACCATGGGGAAGTCCTGACCCAGTGGTACCTGTGTGGCCTAAAATTGCCCTTGATTCTAAATTAATTGTTTTCTACTTTTGAGGGAAAGAATAGATTTGACTTCAGAGGATTATCTTAGGGAAAAAGAATTCATTTGACTTTCCTTTGAGTCCAAGTGATTCTCCAGAGCACCATCAGTCTGCAACTTTTCCAAGAACTGGAGGCTCTGTTATCTGTATTTTCTCTAGAACTGGAGGCTCTGTTATCTGTGTTTTCTCCAGAACTGGAGGCTCTGTTATCTGTAATCAGTTATCTGATGTCTGACTTACACTGATAGAACACCTCTACCCTTAGTTAATTTACTATTTACATTCTTCCCATCCTTTGCAACCATTTGTGAAGTACTGTACATGAGTTGGATATTAGTCCCTTAAAGACAATAATCAAGGAAAAGAAAAGGTTTTTCGAACAAGAAGGTAAAATTAAGTACCACACCAGTTTTGGAGCTTATCCCAGTGGAGATGTGCTGGCCAAGAAAAAATAAAGATGATGTGTTTCTGTGAAGTACCTTCAGGTTGTTGCCTTGCAATGACAATCAGATATTCCATGGGCACAGTCTGAATTTGATGGAATTGCCCTGATTTCAGCTCCCTGCCTGCTGTCTCTGGGTGTTCCTGCCAAGGGAGGGCAGAAAGCTAAAATTACCCTGCACCTGGAGATTTAGGGCAAGTCTCTGTGATACTGACATGTTCTTCATCTGTGTTAGACTGACAAATCCATCTCAGGTTTCAGTGGCACTTCTCCTGAGCTGAGAAGTCAATAGGAGGAAGTCCCTGAGCCCTGCAGTCAGGGTAGCTCAGCAATGCAGCATTGAGCACCACAGGGCAAGACAAACATCCCCACTGTGCTCTTGGAACTGATCTGTCTGCTTGACTTCCATTCCACTGATTGAGAGTTTGTTGGGTTTGGTAAATGCATCAGCTTGGGAAAGAATTCACATTACTGCAATCAATACTCCCATTTTCTTTTATCACCTGCTGTTAAAGCCAGGGGTTTGGAGAAGGTAGCAAAAAGAGGGAAAGTTGCTGTTAATCTTGAAGAAGGCTGTGATTCCAGCCCAGTGCACAGCCACTTCCCAAACCTGCTCAGAGCTGCTTTTATTTTAGGTTCCAAATTGGAATCAGATCAACTCAACATTTGGAAGGAGACTGAAGTGGTACAGCTAAGGTTTTAAGAAGATCTGTTGAGGTATCACTCCCAGCAGTGCATTAATCATATATAATTTGTAAAAGAGCTTTAAAAAGTCCCCACAAAACTGAGAGTTTAAGGCTACATTGCACAACTCCCAATGTACACACCAATGGAAAATGCTGAGGAGCTGGTTAATTAGGGAGCACATTTCAGCTCCCAAGCACGCCAGGCTGCTGGGTTTGGGGCTGTTTTATTTCCCCAGTTCTGCCTCATCTCTGCAAGTGGGTATAGTATTGACCAGGATGTCATTAGGATGCAAGGGAGGAAACCCAGATGAGACGTTGGCAGCTGCATGCCAGAGAATTGGAGGCTCTGTAATGAGATGTCTTGAACGAGCCCCAGAAAAATGAGATGGGACTGGGGGGGTTGGGCTTCATACAGCTTTAGTGCACTGCAATTTATGATGTTTAATTGATTGTTGGGATAGGGCAGAAGCTGTTCTGGAGATCTGTAAGACTGAACGGAGAGATTGGAGGTGAATCCAGGGGTGAGTTGTGAGGCAGCAGGGATGGCTGGCAGAGTGTCCTGGGATGGCTGGCAGAGTGTCCTGTGGGCACCACCTGCACCTCCAGCAGCAAAGCTGGGGAAAATTTCCCCAGTGTAGCTCCTAATTTTGCTGCTGATTTGCTGTTTCCAGTGCTCAAACAAGAAAAGTCTTCAAAACAATTAATTTTAGCTTTTCAAAACAATTTTATTAGCAGCGTGTGTCTCCAGGAGAGGAGCAAGAGCACTGCAAGCAGGGGAGAGTCTCTCTCACTTCCATTCCAGCAATTAAATAGAATCATTTGGTGTTTTCTTCCCAACAGCTAATGACTAAACATCCTGCCAAACGCCTTGGCTGTGGCCTGGAAGGTGAAAGAGACATCAGGGAACATGCTTTCTTCAGGAGAATCGACTGGGAGAAACTGGAGAACAGGGAGATTCAGCCACCCTTCAAACCCAAAGTGGTGAGTGCTGCAGCTCTGTCCCTCTGGCCTGGCACTGCTCTGGCACTGCTCTGGGCACAGCTAAAGGACAAAACTGGAGCAGGGAGACTCTCTGGGACTCTTTTTTCACTCCCCATCCTACAGCACTGTCTGCGCAGTTTGCTAGAAAAATCCCATGTTTTTTAATGATTTGCACACGTGTATCTACAGGAACATTTTAGAAATCCAAGCAAGTGGAAAGATGTCCTTACCCTGAGAGCTGTTTGCATAACTGAATTGGAAGAGCTTTGCTTGTTGAGACAGAATTTCTTTCAGCATGCACTGTACTTTCTTGACAGGCAAAGAGAAGTATTTGCACACAGGAATACAAGCTTTAAGGAACAGCTGTAAATTGTTATGTCCTGACATTGAATCTTTCTTCTCTAACCCTTTTATTTTTCAGCTGAGAGGCCTGGCTGGCTTTGGGGTGACTGGTCTGTACACTGATTTATTTGCCAGTACAGACACACCAGTGAGATATCACAGACTAATGAACAGGGGAACACCAGTACCCAAATTATTCTTCACTTTTTTCACACAAATGACTTTTTCACATCACCAGGAGGAGAGCTGCAGCTGAGAAGGTTTTTAGTGCCTCAGGAAATACCTTTTAGATGTGGTGTGGGTTTTGCAGGCAGGGAAGGTGTCAATAAGTGCAGAACTCCTGAGGTGCTCCAGCCCTGGCCAGCGATGCCCAGAGCTGCCTGTGCCCAGGGAGCTGCTTTTAGAGCACATTTCATGGCAGATTTGGATTACACACTTCCAAAGCCAAATTTAAAGCTGATCATAAAGCAAATCTGCCTTCACATCTGTAGTTTTATTAGCTCAGGAGCTGAGTGCTCAGAGTCTCCTCGAAGTTAAAGTAACAGCAGCATGAAGGGACTGAGAGCCTGCAGGATGCTCTGCTGCCATCCTGGCACCTCCTGGCTCCTGCTGGCAGCAGCTCTGCTCTGTGCCCTGCTTACCCTGACCTGCTTTATTTACAGGCTGCTAGTAAAGCACACCAGGAGGATTCCCACAGAGCTCAACTCCCCCAGACAAAAATAACTCCAAATCCCAGTCGAGGATTTCCATTCCCTATGCACAACACATGGATGGTGATTGCTGATTCTGTTTATATCAGGATCACACAATTATGGAATTGTTTATGTTGGAAAAGACCTCTGAGATCTCACCTGTGTGGGGATGCTCTCCCTGCCCAGCCCTCCTGCCACCCCAAGGACTGAGGCTCTGCTGGCATTTGTGAATTTACAGGAGTTTGCAGCCTGTTCAGTGAGGAGTCAAAGTGTATAAATGAATTGCATTAAGCTTTTTGCAGATCACAAAGGAGACACAGACTAACACAGAAAACTTAATTTTGTGTGGTAAAGCTTTTAAAAAGAATGAAACGACTTGACAAAGAAAGTATCTCTTGCCAACCTATGTTTGTAAAAATATTTCCTTTTCCCTTTTGTATCCCAGCAATCCTGAATATTTAAGCCTCTTTATCTCGTCACCTCATGCTGATGGATGGAAACCTTGCTGACTGCTTTTCATCAGAATCCAGCTATTAAAACTTCTCATTTTAAAGCTGATCACAAAGACAATCCTGCACACATTTCATTAACCTGGGGACAGAAATGAGCATTGCTCCTTGATTTTAATCTGAGACTGTCAAACACTGAAGCTCTGGGTCAGAAGATGCCCAGGCTGCAGATGGCTGGAAATCTTTGAAAATTTGTTGAAATTTTGTTGATTTTGTTGAAATCCCTGAAAAGAAAAATTTTCTCTCAACTACTCACCAGAAATGAGGGAAACCCTTTGCATGTATCTCTGCAGAGCGCTGGGAATGCCAATGCACTGCTGACCTTTTTCAGCCTATTTTTCTGTTTCTCTCCTTCCCTGCAGTGTGGCAAAGGGGCTGAAAACTTCGACAAGTTCTTCACGCGAGGCCAGCCGGTGCTGACGCCTCCAGACCAGCTGGTCATTGCCAACATCGACCAGACGGATTTTGAAGGCTTCTCCTACGTGAACCCCCAGTTTGTGCACCCCCTGGTAGAAAATGTAGCATGAAACAGAACAAATCCCTGTGGGGAACAGCTGTAACCCTACACTTTTTAGGCTTTTGCCTTGCTGATTCCACTGGGGCCTGGAAATTGTAGGGTTAGAGGGTGGGAGGTGAGGGAAAGGCCACTCAGTCAGGATTTGGGCTTTGCAGCAGCGACCTTGTCTTAACAGGAGATAAATTAGTGTTCAGTGCCCACTTTTCCTTCTAGGAGTCGCCAGTGACTTGTCCACACTTACCCATGGTTTGGTACTTAAGGTATTTTGGAACTCCCCACTCTCCCTTTGCTCCCTTCTGCACTCTGCTGGGTTGGAAAAAGAGATCTAACACTTGGTGTGAGTGAGAATTCATTCCCTGGGGAGCTGGGAGGATCTGCTGGTCCTGCAGAGACTTGGGGCAGCAGGAGCAGCAGAGACTGGGTGGGGTCAGCATGGGGAGAATTTGCACCAGCGTTGCTGGAAGTGTTTGGGAAATGGGGCAGGAAAAAGCCAAATTGGGAATGGGTGGGAGAGGGGAGGAAATCCAATCAGACCTGAGGCTTGGCAAACCCATCCTGAGATCCCAGTGAAAGCTGTCAGGGTGGCCACATCTCTAGGGGTTTTGCTAAGAGTAGCATGTGATAAACTCAAGGGTGAAATTTTGTCTTTAATAATAATAATAATGATGATAATAGTAATAATTTTAATAATACTTTTGTGAATTTTAATCTCCATGAGATTATTCTGTGATCCAGGGTGCCATTGTCTGTTCAGTTGGTTTAATTTACATCGCTCCTCGAGTTTACTGTTAACTGGTTCTAATACCAATATTTTACTATGAAATTTATTAACCTGGAATGTAAAACAAAACTGTAATTCCTTAAATCTTATTTACATGTGTTTATTTATAGTCTGCAGTGTAGGGCAGTAAATTGAAGAAAGCATTATGTGTACTAAATTAACAAAAAATGCAGCCCCGAGTGACTTCCTGATTCCTCCAGAATAACTCATGAAAATCAAGTGAGATTTAGTCTTAAAATAATCAGTTTTAATTCAGAAAACTTTGGGCTGTAGAATAATCAAGCCTGAAAGAAGCAGCACCTAAAACTCGTTTTATTGATAGAATGGAATTTAATACGTTTTACATATGCTTCATGCAATGAATTTTGCATGTTTAGTAATAACTCTTAATAATAAGGGTTAATAATAAGCAGGTCTGTATTACTGACATAATCGTATCAAGCATAAAGAGTATTATAAAAATTTTATAAAACAACTTGTGCTTTATTTGTGGAAGTTCTTGTTCTGAATGACACCATTTAGATTTAGCTAAATGTTTTCTTGCTATTGTTTTGATTTTTACTTTAGGTTTTGAATATTGTTACTGGCTTAGGGTATAATCTCTTTTTTTTAAAGTAGATATACTTTTAAATAATAATTGCTACCTGCAGGTTTTATACGAGGTTCAATTAGGCTTTCATTTCACATCTGCTTATTACTTGCAGAGAAGGAAATAGACTTTATTTGCAATGATGAACACTGTAATTAATGCAATCTTCTCCTCTCCTATCACTTAGATAAAAAATTTTGATATTTCCTCTTACAACTTACCAGAAGATATTAATTCAAATACCAGTAAATAATGTTTTGTGCATATTTTGGTTTTGTTACAGCATGTAAAATAGTAGTTGGTGCATTTCCCTTTTTTTTCCCTCCTGCCTTGATCCCATTAGCAGCCACAGGCACTTTCTGTCTGTCAGATGTGCATGATGATGCCAGAAGCATGATGTCTCTGTTGCTGCATGCAGACTGATTACAGTTTTTCCAGCATGTAAACATATTCAAAAAGCAAGATATTTGCCATAAAAGACTTCAATTTATACTAGAATATGTAACAGGGCGGGGTGGGAGGGGAACCTATTTCTAATGATCTTTTATGACAATAAACCATGGAACCTGTGCCAAAGATTCTGTCAGAAAGTCCCAATGCTGCCAGGGGTGGCCAGAGGGATGGGCTGAGCTGGGCTGAGCTGGGCTGAGCTGGGCTGGGCTGAGCTGGGCTGAGCTGAGCTGAGCTGGGCTGAGCTGGGCTGAGCTGAGCTGAGCTGGGCTGAGCTGAGCAGATGAGGTTGGATGTGGAGGGAGCTGTGTGGTGTTTCTGCACCCACAGAGCCCTCAGAAACCTGCCTTTGGGCTCAGCATGTGCCATTTCCACTCTGCAGGAGTCCCACTGTTGCCCCATCACTGTCATTCTCCATCCCCAGCTCCCTGGAGGATCTCAGGGTGACAAAGTGACACCCCAAGGTGTGCCTCACCAGGGACATTGGCCACTGACAGAACTCAGGCTGTTGCCTAAGCAAACAGGACTCAAACTTGTCAAACACTTTAGGAGTAAAACATTTAAACTATTCTGTGTCAAATACATTGTCAGCCAAGACTGGGAGGTCATTTTCTCCTTTGTGTATTATACACTCCAAAAGTGATGGTATTCCCCACACAGCATGTGGCCTGGTGCAGCATTCATGCCTTTTGCCTTTTTTTCCCCTGAATATTATTAGTCTGCCAGTGGTTAGTAAAATCTGAGTATCGTGCTGTAGAAGATAATAGACTGAATTAAGATAGCAGATTACAGAGTCTCAGATTCTAATAAAGAAGGGACTCAGCCATGCCAGTCTGCCAAGAGGTGCCATTGCATTTGTTTTGACAATGTAAAATGGAAAAAGACACTTTTGGAAAGGGAAAATACAGGGAGAAATACCAGCACACTGTTCTGGGGAGTGAGGAGAGCAGAATGGGGGCAGACCAGGAGATCCCCATGGCAGATCTTCACCTTTTTAAGAATTCCCACAGGCTGCTCAGAATCCAGAAATTTAGAACAGCAAGGAAAACCTGAAGTATCCAGCCAGAATTTTCCTGTCTTTTTAGAGACAGATGTTATTTATATAATATTTTTCACAAGATTTGGTTTTCTAGAGAGCATGTATCAACAGAAGGAGAGGCATTAGAGCTGCTTCTCCATACCGACTGCAATCCCAACACCCACACTGCCACCAAGATTCCTGAAAGGCAAATTGAAAATTGCACTGCACTGAAGCTGAGGTGGAAGTTCTGGGAGCTGTCATTGAAAGTTGTGCTGGACTGAGCTGAGGGGGGAAGTTTTGGGAGGTTTGTTTCCATGGCTGTGCTCAAATCCCAGACACTTCCAGGGCACCCCATTCCTGCTGGGGAGGCACAGCTCTGCCAGGGAAAACTTCCAAGGGGTTTTTGGGGATCAGATGGGACTGAGCTGGCTCCTAGAAAAATTTCTTCATCATTCAGGCATCAGAATGTTTTTGTGCCCCTTTGGGTCACCAGAGGAGGGTGATGGAATTCCAGGACAAGCCCTGACCCACCAGCCAGGCTTGGTGCTCCTAGCGAGGGTGGAACATCCACGAGAAGGAAAGAACACATTCCCTGAATAAAATACTCCTTCTTAAGCCAGTTTAGGGGAGAAATGCAATTGAGCTTTCTGATCCTTCCTTCCTTCCAGAAATACGATTGAATTTCCTTTTACAAACTGAAGAAAGTTCTTCTGGAAATCAGCTGTTAGTTAAAAAACTCCTCATCATGTCTGAATGCTGTTGGCCTTTGAAACCCTTCCTGTCTTCTGGGGTGAACCACATTCAATCATTCTGGGCTTCTGTAAAATTCATAAGGTCAAGCAAGAGAGGAACTTTTCTTCTAGCTGAAAGGATGACATGTCCAAGGATGGAGTGGAATCACTTGGAAAGAGTTTTCTCAGCCAGTGCATCCGGATGCAATTCCAGATAAATGCCAGAGGAGACACAGGCAGTGAGCAGAGAGGGAAGATCCTCCTTGCTGTGCAAAGCACAGCATTGAAAATAATAATAATAATAATAATATTCATCCAATAATAAAGCTCTGATACGAGTAGAAAGCATATGTACAGTGTATTGAGTTTACAGTGGGCTTTTGGACCTGCCAGGAAACTTCTGGAAATATTTAATGTGATTTTCAGTTCTTTTAGTCATTAGCATAAGTTATTGTACATAGATTTTTGTCTCTTTGCAAACGTGGGCTGTGTTTGATGTGTCCCTCAGCAGGTGGGCACTGAGCTGCCAAGTAGTCACAAAGCAGATGAGCTAAAAAGCACTTTTTTCCCTCAGCCTCGCACTCCTAGTTGGGATCTGAAATAGCTGAGTTGCAGAAATCAGTCAGATTTGACTCCACAGACATACATGAGTCCCTCACTGTGCCAGTAAGAATTGGAATGAAACAGCCTTACCATGAATGATCTCATGCACTAGAGCCCTCCTGTTCCCAGGAAAACCTTGAGAGGGAGAACCACTTTGGGCTTCTCTGCCTCACTTACCTCATCTGCAAACTGGGGGTAAAAATACTGACTTACCTCACAGGGAGGGGTGAGGACTTCTTAGGCAACGTTTCTAATTCACTTTTAACCAGAAAAGAGTTGTGTAAGTATTATTATAATTTTTAATATTAAATCAGCTTCTTGGATTCACATGGTACTGCTGGCTATACCATGCTGTTTCTACTTTTTTATAGAACTTTAGTAACTCTGCTGAAACCGTTTGGAGAGAACTCAAATCAGGTCTGACACGTTTCTTACAGAATCTGGAGTCCAGTTTTTGTACCTGGAGTCAGGTGTGGCAGGGAGTGAGCTTGCTGATTGCCTAGGTCAGCTGCACTTACCTCTTTTCCAGCTACTGAGATTTTTACGTGCAATTTAAAAATTCCATGTCAATGGAAGTCTCAGCAGAACTGACTCTTGGAGGGGGAGATTCCCTTTGGGTAAATCAAGTCAGCACAGCTGTTTTCTAGCAATGTTTTTACTGCTCCTGGCGAAGGAGGAGCTCTGTTTTTGTGCAGTTGGTCCGTCCATGACAGGTCAATACTCCTGTTGATATTTTAATGTATTTCTGTGGCGTAAATGTGTCTTTGTGCTTTTTCCCCCTTTGTCTGTGACACCATAGCTCAAATTTAAAAGAAAACTGCTGCAGAAGCTGTTTTTTCTTCCACTGATGTCAGTTGACCTAAATAAATAAATTAAGTCTGTTAATGATTTGAAACAGTGCAGGATGAGTAGCAACAACATTGATAATCAGCTGCCTCTGAAGCTCATTTCTCTCTCTGGTTACATTGGACACTCTGCAGCTGATGCTTCATTAGTTTTATAATTATTAATGACAGGAGCATTTTAATGGAAAGGAAAATGATGTTTCTGCTCTTTACAAACATTTTCCTAAGAACTATTTGAATTTCTCTCCCTTCTCTCTGACCCCATGGGCAGCACTGCCAAGAGCTTCACACCCTCCTGCCTTGGCTTGCGAGGCACCCAGGGGATCATGGAGCTCCCTGGGTGTTCAGTGCTTGGCCAAGAGCCCCAATTAACTGCAAATATTAATTACACTGTGTGTTTGTGCCCACTGCTGGCCTTGGAGCAGAAACAAATGTTCTTGCAGGGGTAATACAGATTTAACCTGTGGCTGGTTCCCTACCAAGCCTTTCAATTATTCGTTCCTGTATGATCAAAATGAAGGTAAAAAACCCCAATTTTAGCACAATGAAGCTTGTTGGCTCTTTTTTAAAATGTGCATTTCCCAGCACTGTAGTTTTGCACAATGCAGAGAACACCTGAAACTTCTCAAATGTTACTTTAATGTTTTCTTTTTTTAAACATGGAGTAATCCCACTTGGAGCTCATTCATATTTTTAATATTATTTTAAGACCCAAGTGTTGTATTTATACAGAGGAGAATATTATTTATTTTCATATAATTTATCTGCAAGATGCTACCAGAAAATTTGGAGAGGCCATTCATGTTTCAAAAGACTTCAAAAAACCCAACAAACTATTGGAAGTGTAGTGGGCAAGACTGATGTACAAATTACGGCTTTTTTTTGTTTGTTTTGTTTCATAATTCGCACTATCTTCAATCTTTGTTTGCATGAAATGCTTTTGTTAAGTATTAATTGTAGTTTCAAAGCAAGTGTGTATGAATAAAAATACTGATCATTACTTTGGTGAGAGTTTGCTGTGCTTTGATGAAATTTGCTCTCAGATTTGACTCCCCCAAGGTCAGAGGCTGCAGGGAGGTTGCTGTGATCAGCACAGCAGTTCCCAGTCTGGACCTTGATTCTTCATTCAGGCACAGAATTTTAACCTGGGCTCTTTTTCAATCCTTGTTAATAAACCAAGAGGGGAAAAAAGGCTTAACTGGGGAAAAGCTGTATCTGCAGGAGGATTTCTGTGCTCTGGGCTGCTCCAAGTCAAGTGCCACAGGGAGAAACAGCCCCAGGAGCCCGAGGAGGTCTCACCCTGGAGGTTCTGGTTCAGAGCTGGGTGTGAGGTTGGTGCTGGAGAGATGTGACCTCCTTGGGAGCAGCCAGAGCCAGGAAACCCCAATTCCCGTTGTCCCTGCAGGGTGTGAGCTCTGCAAGGTTCCCTCCAGCTTTGCCACCTCCCCTGGCACGAGGAGCTGCTGCAGGATCAGTGACCCTCAGGGTCCCTTTGTCACCAAGCCCTGTGCAGCTCTCCTGCAGAGGACATCACCTCCCAGCCCAGCCCCAGCTCAGCCTGACTGACATCACTGCCTTTCCACACTTGGGAGCAAAGTCCAAATATTGTGACAGCTTGACAGACAGACAGACAGACAGACAGCTCCCAGTCCCACCTGCTCTCACAGGGATTGAGCCTCATGCTAATTCAGTATTGGGCTGGTTTAATTCACAGCAGTCTGGCTGAGTTTGCCCAAAGGAATGGTTGAAATTCCAGGTTTTCTCAGACCATCAGCCTTTCCAGGCCACCAGGTGCTTGTCAGCTGTGCTCTAGAGTGCTGAAGCACATGGGCTCATCTCAGAGAGCTTCCAGCAGAGCACAGCAGGGACCTGGGGAGGCAAGGCCAGGGATCCCTGCCCTGCTCTGTGCCCACAGGCAGCTGGTCCTGCAGGGCAGGAGCAAGGAGGGCTCAGCTCTCCATCCTGCCCCAGCTGCATCCCCAGCTCGAGGCTGGCTGGGATTTGTGCCCAAAGCACCACAGTGCCCATCAGCTTTTGGGCTGAGCTGAGACCAGAACCTGTGAGTGAGAACCTCTGAACATCCTCCTGGGGGAAAGACAAGCCTGGCAGAGGCCTGGGCAGCTGGAGATGGACTCAGGGGGTGGCAGAGCCCCCAGGCACCCCCTGGGCACTCTCTGCACCCCCAGCTCCCAGCACTGCTCTCACCAGCAGGACAATCCCAGCAACCAGCAGGGTGAGTCAGTTGTCCCCACAGGGTGGGCAGAGCCTGCTGGGCTGCTCTGCTGTGAGGCTCAACACCCTGACAGGGTGGGGAAAAGGGGAAAATACCCACAGCTCTGCACCTCTGTCTGAATTGTTCTCAGCAGGCAGGAGCAGGCTGGTGGTTCCTGGGGAAATGAGGTGTTCAAGGCTGGAGCTCTCCATTCCTGCCAGAGCCGTGCAGGAGAGCAGCTCCAGCAGGAATGGTTCCAGCATGACAAATCTCACCAAGTGCTCATCCTGCCTCCCCCAGCCCCAGCCTCTCGTTGGAGATCTGGGGATTTGATTCAGAAATCACGGAATATTTTTGCAGAGCTGCTGTGTGAGCTGCAAATAAAACCATCTCCTCTGAGAATTGCTTGGGTAGCTGGAGTGATGACTGCATTAATTACCACGAGGTAATTATAATCCCACCTGCTCCCTGGGGAGCCATGGGAAAGCAAAGGCAAATCAATCAGGGGCCCAAATCAGGACAAGCTGTTGCCATGTGTGGATGGCTTGTCCTCAGTGATGCTTTCCCTGCCTGCATCTGTCACTTGTCACCTTCCCAAAGTGGTGCTACACCCAAAGAAATTATCAGAGAACACTCAGTGGCAGGACTGGACCCACAGAGTTACCTGCAAAGGTTTATTCTTTTGCCTTTTTTTCCCTGCTTTCCCAAAGAAGGGCGTGGAATGAGGCAGCTCCCATGGGAAATGAATCAATGCTGTCTCCTCCTGCAGGGATGTGCTGCACTCAGGGCCAGGGTGACACTGTCAGCCTCCAGCTGCCACTGCCAGTGCCCCTCACTGACCCTGAGTCAGGGCTGACCTCCCACCCCAGGAGAGGCTGTTGCACAGTCTGATGAAGGAGAGGAAAAAATTCCAAAGCCAATTGAAAGCACCATATCTGGGTGAGAGGGAAAAAAAAAGCTAAACAAATAAACCCCACAGAGGAAGTTTCCTTAGAAATATTTTAGATCTTACTCTTGCCCATCAAGGCTGGCAAAAATCTCTTCACATGCTGGGGATGAATTTGGGGAGGTCTGAGGGAGAGTTTGGCCCACATCTGTCCCAGCTTTCCTGTATTTCCTATTTGAGGACTTGATCCATCCCCCCTCACCCTGCTCCTCTACTCAGAACACCCCATAAAACTCAGTGCCCATAACAGGGAGACTTCCTAATCCACATAAAACATTCTGGAACAATTTATATAAAACCTTATTAAAGCTTCAACATTTTCAGTGACACCTCCAGAAAAACACTCTTTTAACAGGATTCATTTGCTTCTGCTTCAAGTGTAACCATGTCTGGGACGCTGATTAGGTGGGATTTCAGGAAAAATCCAACAGAAACAGCTATAAAAGCAACCAGCGAGGAGTGCAAGGGCAGAAGGAAGGAAAGGCCAGCGGTGAGAGCATCCCAAAACTCCTTGGATCAGTTCCTGGTCCTTTTGGGATAAGCCATTTAGCATTCTTGTGCCTGATTGACACTAACATCATTAAAAGATCAGTAATGAATTTCAGTGCTATATAAATCACACGGAAAACTATTACCCTTAATACAAGCCTTACGAGGCTTTAATAATTAATGTCATCTAAACTCCTTTCCAAAACATGACCTTTGGAATCTCATTGCTGTGGCCAAACCCATCCCTCATGCTGCAAACAGCTTTCAGCCAGCCGGGAGGCTGCAGTGGGGCTGTGCTGGGGAGCAGAGGGAAGCTGTGCTGGGGGATCTCCACTCCCTGTGCTGCAGGAAATACCAGCAGGGAGAGAAAATCGCTGCCAGCATCCACTCCGGTGCCCTGCAGGTGACAGGCTGTGGCACTCCCTGCCCTCCCAGCTCTGCTTCCCTCCCTGCAGAGATGCTCAGATTCCCTGGAACACCGCGGGGGCTAAAGGCTGCACCTGGCAAAACTCCTGACCTGGCACATCCTCCTCTTTCATGAGCTCAGTTTAGCCCCTGTGATTACAGAGGGGATTTGATTTGAAATAAAGTCTAACTTCCATTCACACGTGTGCCTTTGTTGTGCCGTGAGTCAGAGCCGCTCGGGAGGCTGCGAAAGGCTCTGCACAGTTTTTAATTTTTTTTTAGGCTTTCGCACAGCATGTGGGTGCTGGGTTAAAAATAATGTGGCACCTCTCCCTGTGCTTCCTCCCAGGCAGAGGATCCGGGCAGAGGGATGTGCAGGGGAAACAGCAAATGGAGCTGCAAATCCAACAGCCCACGGAGTTAATTCCTTTGATTTAGTCATGGTGCAAGCGGGATGTGAAACCCTCCCTGAGAGGAGAGGGGCTGGGCTCTCTGGTGCTGTGAGTTTGCTGTCTTTCCCTGTTTTCTGTGCTTGACAAAGAAAACAGCAGCACTGCTGGGATGAGGAGCAGAAGTTGTGCTGAACTCCTGTCCCAGCACAGGACCTGGCTGGAGCAGCCCATCCCACCTGCACAGGAGCCATGGATGACTTTGGATCCCAAATCCAAGCTGGTTGGATCCCAGCTGATGCCAGTTTTGCTGTCCAGTGTGAAATACTCCATCCATGACACAAACACTGTCCATGGCAAAGGAAAATCTCCAAGGTCTCCATGGCAAGGTTGGTTCCCAGCCCCTGGAAGCTGCCCAAGCGTTGTGCCAGGGCTGCTCTGCATCTCTGCCATGCTCCAGCCTCTCCCCAAGCCTCCCCCCGGCCCTGCTGCCCACGAAATGACAGAAAATAGCAAGTGCTGAGGCAGCTGGCATGGAGCATCCATCACCTCCCACACGAGTCACAGCAGCTCCAGCATCCCAGCTTGTTGCATTTACCTGCTTGCTCTCCTTCCTCGGGCAAAGGCTGCAGCTCCTGGCTGAGGCAGACTTCCCTCCCTGTGCCCAAAATGCTTCCCACAGCCTGTTGTGCAGGTAAAGCTGCTCAGCAGCTGTCTGACACCAGGTCAGAGCCCTCAGTGGGCTCAGGGGTGGCTGCCCTTTGCTGGGGGGATTTGCTGTCCAGATAATTCAACATGGAGCAAATTTGAGGGAGTGGGAGGGGAGGCAAATCTGAGGTTTCCTACCAGTTGGTGGCCCAAGCTGACAGAACCAGATCTTTTCTTTCATAATAACCTGAGTGCCTTCAAGGTGGCTTCTGCTGAAAGGGAGAAGACCAGAGAAAATCATCCCTGCAGATGTCACCTGTCGGAATCAAACTCCTGTAGCTGAAATGAGAAGACTCCGGGAAGAATCCCTTCTGTTCTGAGCACTAATGAAGCTCAAATCCCTCCTCAGTAATAGGGTTTGACCTTGGGTGCATCCTATAAGCTGCTGCTCAGGAGCCCATGGAGCTGGGAGCTCCCCCAGAGGTTTCAGTGTGGTACAGAAGGTGCTGCAGAGGCCAAGGGCTGGCAGAGCTGCTCTGGCTGGGGCAGAGTGCAGCCCTGCACAGCTGTGGAACATCTGGATGGGCAAAGTCCCCCCCAGCTGCACTGGCCCCACATGTGGCTGTGGAGGAGGATCCTCCCTCTTGGGAGAAGAGAGCCCAGAAGGAACAGTGAAGAATGGGGATGGCAAAGTGGTGCTGCCAGCTGGTGTTACATGAAATAATAAACCAAAACAGCTACTGCAGGATTGGACAAAGTCCTGCCCCAAGTTTTGGGGGGTGCTGAGAAGATGTAAGATGCTGATTGTCCTGTCTGGGACAGACATGCCAAGCTTCTGCCCGAGAGAAGGATTTTCCACTTCACTGGTTTTTCCCATCATCAGGGAGATACATGTTATGGGAAGGAATTCTGGAAAGCTGCTAACGAGGTAGGAGGGTTTAGCTGAGCTGCTGGGGCTTTGGGGGCATCACTGGTGCTCTTTAATCCTGGAATGCCTGTGGGAACTGCTCCTGGGGTGGATGTTGGCATTGTGCTTTGCCAGGCCACAAGTTGCTGTATGGGACAAGCAGCGGCAGAAAATCCACCCGAGTGGATTTGCATAGAAGCAAAGGGGAGGGGAAGAAACAGAAGCTCAAAATGTGTATTTCTAATTGATTATATGCATGGCTGCTGGGGGCCTCTCACACTGTAATGGCTAATTGTGTCACTGTGGGAGCTGTGGCTCCATTTGTGTTGTGCTCAGATCATCCTGCCCTGAGCCCAGCAGCACTGAGCAGGGAGTCTGTCTGCAGAAAAATGAACCTCTGCTTGGTTTGGGGATTTTTAACAATACAGAGAAAAGAAAAATGATGAACAGCCAATGACTGTGTTAAAACTGTGTGCCCTGACAGCACATGGGGAACATCCAGGTCTAATGAGCCTCCTGCAGCTTTGTGATTTTATTGGCAATTCCCTGCTCATCATCTCCATCCTAGGGAAGCCTCTTTTCCTAGGAGTTCCAGAGGACATCTCCCCCTTGGCTTCCTTTTCCAGAGCAGAATCCATTCTGCTAACCAAATCCCTGCTTTGTCCTTACTGTCAAACCCCCAGTGGATTTGCTGCTTTAAATTATTCCTCAAATGTGAATCAGAGCCCAGGAAAACATGCTGAATTCACTAGGATTTAAGTATTGCTGTAACTTTGTGTGAAAGAACTTCTGTGGTGCAATCCCTGAAGGACAAATAGCCAGAAACCTCCTACTGGGAGGCAGTTTTCTACCAGTCTGCATCTGGAACTTGCCTGATTTGGGCTGTACCACATACTGGTTGAAGAAATCAAACCTTCCACATCTGCATCAGCTTCTGTTCTTTCTGTAAATCGCACAGAGCTCAACAAGCCCGAGCACACAGCTCCATTGATTCCAAACAAGCCACCCAACAACACCTCCTCCGCATCTCATATCTCACTTTATTTTGAGTTATTCTATTTAAAGCAGTCCTGTTTTGCTAACCGGGGACGCCTCGGCAGAGATGCAGCACGTTTTCGGCAGAACGCTGGGAAGCAGGGGCCGTGGCATGTGTGCCAAGCCCTGCGGAGAACGAGCTCTCCTGCAGAAATTTCCATAGGTGCTGGGATGGTGTCCGTCAGCTCCCCGGGCACTTCCCGCACGGTCTGTGACCCTTGTCTTGTCCTTCCCGCTGTTCCCAAGAAGTGTCCCATTGCTGGGCACCCCGATGGAGCTGCATCCTTGTTCTTGGCTCTGCCTCTCATTTTCTCGGTGTTTTGGCTGAATCACGCGGTCTGGCGGGGCTTTCCGGAGCGCACAGCCCCTGCCCTGTGTCCCTCTCTGTGTCCCTGCCTGCTCCCAGCCCTGCCAAGCTGCCTTTCTCCAAGGCCCTGGCTCGCTGCCCTCCATCCTCCCGCTGTCTGTCCTTCCCTCGCTGCATTTCCCATCGCTGCCTGGAGCTCTCCATCCCCAGCTCCCAAGGATTCCTGTCCCGGCTAGCGCAGCCCACCCAGCGCTCGGAGCGAGTTTCTGCAGGCGCGGGGAGCAGAGGGGCTGGGGGTGCAGGCAGGGAGGAGGCACAGGAGCCGTGCTGCCTGCCAGCCCTGCCCGGGCCGAGCGGGACATGGATGGGAGCAGAAGGGAAAAGAGGAGAAGAGGGAGGAACAGAGGGAAAGTGGGAGAATAAAGGGAAAGGGCGAAAGGAGCGGGAGGAATAGGGAAAGGAGGGATAGAGGGAAGTGAGCGAGGGTTGGGGGTAGAGAGGAAGAAGGGGTGGATGGAGAAGGAGGGAGGGGGAGGAGGGAAGAAAGGGAGGATGGAGAAAGGGAAGGAGGGATGGAGGGAGGGAACAGGGCACGGAGGGGAGGGAGAGGTGGGCTGGCCCCGCCGGCGCCATGTGATGCCCTCTCCTCCCGGGCTCTCCCGGCACGGAGCGGAGCTGATCGGATCGGATCGGAGCATCCCCGGGACCGCCGGGAGCAGCGCCGGTGAGTGCCGCGGGGCTGGGGAGACACCGGTTAGGGCTCCCTCCCGGCTGCCCCGGGAGCGGGAGCGACACGGCTTCGGGGGGTTCCGAATGGCTGTAAAGCCCCGAAAGTTTAAAGCCGAGGGCAGAGGGATCTGTCGCGGAGCCGCAGGGCTCGGGCCATGTGTCCCTGTGCTCTCCATATCCCCTGGCAGTGGCACCGCCCGGGCAGCATCCGCAGCATCCCCAGCGCGGCCCCGGAGCGCTGCGAGCCCGGCAGGCGCGGCTGGAGCCGGGAGGTGTCCGGGGAGCTGTCCCTGTGCCCTGCCCGGGGAGCTGTCCCTGTGCCCTGCCCGGGAGCTGTCCCTGTGCCCTGCCCGGGGAGGTGTCCCTGTGCCCTGCCCTGGCACCGGCAGCCCTCGGGCGGCGGCGTTTGACTTCTCCCGATTCCCGACGGAGCGACCTTAGCACGGGGATGCCGGAAAATCCCAGCGCTTCATCCCCGAGCTCTTCATCCCTGGGTTTCCCCCACGCTGCTCACAGAGGCCATCGCTTGGGCACTGAGAGCATCCCCGACTTTTGAAGGTTTTGCTGAGGAACGGATGTGTATTTTTGCCAGGGAATATCAAATCTGCGGGAAGTCGGGCTGTGGATGTTTTGCAGTGCAGCAAACCCCTTGGAGAGGGGGCTGTGAATGGAGCGAGGCTATGTGAGCAGAACCTGACCTGCTTCTTAAGTGAAGTGAAATGTCGGGGGGTGAGGGGAAAGGCTGCCTCGTGTGTTCCCATACGAGCAGGAAAGGGACACGGAGCCTCTCCTCGCTCCCGCGCCATCTCCTTATTCCCAGCCTGGGGAAGGTGGGGAAATGGGAAATAATGGGAAATGTGGTGGCTCAGCCAGCGCGGCGGCTGCGAGCAGGGACGGTCTGACACGTCCTTTGGCTCTTGATTAATTGCCGGGCGTTTCATAAAACTTCATCAGCGCCTGCCGCGGGATGCTCTTTGCAGCTCTCAGGGTTGTGTTTTCCATGCCCGGAGCAGCAGGAGGCTCCTCAGGGTGCCTGGGGAGTGGCTCTGCCCTCGGCACCGCTGTCACCAGAGCGTCCTTTGCATCCCCCAAATCCCCCTGGGGCAGACCAGGCCTCCTCAGAGCTGCTAGGTGCCTGCGTGGCCCAGGTGAGCCTTAGGAAAGGGCAGCAAGGCTGTTGCATTCACTGGAGACAGCACTGCTTCAGCCAGAGCCCTGCAAAGGACACTTTCAGCTAAAAAAGAGCATTTCTGCTGAGTTCCCTGCAGCAGCAGTGAGTGCTGGTGGCATGAGCCAGGCTGGCAGCTCTGCTGGAGGAGCATTCCCATTTCCATCAGCCCTGGGTCCCACAAGTGCCTCCTGTCTGGGCTCCTTTCAGAGCTTCCTCTGCTCTGCCCTAGCAGCATTTCGGTCTCAGGAGCCAAGGGCAGAGCACTGCCTACCTGCAGCACATATGTGAACTCACAGCTTCCCCTCAGGGTCCCCGTGTGACACCCAGGGCACACCAGTGCCTCTCTGGGGTCTCTCCCGTCCCTTGCTGTATTCTTGTAGCTGTTGAATATATTCATGGAGCTGAATGAATTCCCACCTGGCAGCATCCATAGCACGGCTTTTGCAGCTTCAGCTTTATTTATGGAGAGGGGAGGGAATATAAAATACAAAAGAGAAATAATGCACAAGCCTGCCGAGATTTCAGTGGTATCAGCAAGCTGTGAGCTGTGCAAGGCTGCAGGGAGCACCAGGAGCTTTTCCTAAATTTTCCCAGACCCCTGGGTTTAACACAGCGTTTTTAACGTAACTTTGGCCCTAGGCTCCATCATCTAATTATCTGAGGATCTTAATCTCACTGAAATTAAAGGGAGATTGAGTTCTAGGTGTGTTCTAGAAAGATGCTTTGGAGTCAAAGTCACACTGATTTTTAAAGCTGTATAGCCACAACTTCTAATATTTGTGGTAAAATATTTAGTGGCAAAATGGCATTTGTAAAAGCACAACAGATACACCATTATCAAGCTCAGAAAATGGGCTGTTGTAGATGAGTGGAGTTTGTGTGTGGTTTTTTTAGGAAGACAGGAATTACAGTTTTTCTTTTATTAATGAGGAAGATATCGTTGCTTGTCAGTGGAAAACCTTGTTAGAGCAGCGTTAAGGCTGCACAGAGAGTGTTATTGGAGCAGCACAGCAGCTGCATCCCCTGACCCAGGACAACTTGTGGATAATTCATTTTCCCACCCAGTGCTGCTTGATGAGCTCCCCATCCGCAGGGAGCAGAGCTCCAGCTCTGCAGGATTCACCCTCTCAGCCCCACAGGTGGCCTTGGCTTCTTCCTGGGAGACATGAAATGCCTGTGACAGATGTTCCTTTCCTCTGCAGCAGCTCTGGCTGGCAGCATCAGGTGGGATGGAGGTGGCAGGAGAGGTGCTGCAGGGCTGGTGCCACAGGAACAAGAAGCTGGTGGTGCCAAGGTGTCAGGGCTTGACTTCGACTAAAAAGCAAAGCAGAGACCTTTCCTGTGTGAAAATGGGGCCAAACTTCAGTGGCTGCCCAGTGTCAGACCAGGGCAGCTGTGCACAAAGGCAGCACCAGCAGCTTCCAAGAGGCTGTGTCCCCAGTGCTTGAGCAGAGCTGGATGGGCAGCAGTGCTGCCTTTGTCACTGGTTGTGGAGTCATTCCCTGAGGTTGCATGGCACAGCACAGCCCTTCTGCCCTTTCTCTGTGCCTTTCATTGTTCTGCTGCTGGAAGGCTTTGCAGCGAGGTTGGTTCCCAAGCAGGGAGCAGGGAATGCAATCTCCTGGCTAACGAGGCACTGCTGCTCCCTGCTATCCATCATCTTTAATCACACCGAGGGACACAAATCCCTGCAGCTGTGGGCAGCACGTGCTGCCTGCCCTGTGTGCCACTTGTCTGCAGCCCTCGCTGCTCAGAGCCCAGAGCCCTCAGGGGATTTCTGCCTTCCTCTCATTTATCACTGAAAACGTTCATAAAACCCCTCCAGCTGCCAGCAGTGGCGAGAAGAGCAGGGGAAGAGCTGTGGCTTCCTGCCTCCCCAGCTCAGGTACCACCGACACGGGGGAGTGCAGGAGCTTTAATTAGCTCTTGATGCTATTTTTACCTCCCAGCATGCTTAATTTAGCTCAAGCTGTCATGCACTGATCGTTAAGGGGGAAAGAGGAACGGGGGGTGTTAGCCCCTCTGTGCTGAGCAGCCTCAGCTCCTGGGCTGTACCTGGGGCTTTTCTTAGACCTTCTGCAGCACTGGAAGTTCATAGCCCAGAGACATTCCCTGCACAGCTCTTGGAGTGCTTACACGGAATTTGGAGGCTCTGCTCCCACCCACTTCAATTTAAAACGTCAATATCTTACAGAAGAGGTGATTGTGTACTTCAGCCATTACCTGCCCTGCTGCTGGAAGGACGCAGAGACCTTGAAAAGCTGCAAGAAAGAGATTATTCTCCCTTTTTTAATCTACAAGGCTATTGTAGGACTTTGTGCCAACTGAAATGATACTTGGACGTGAACAAGGACCAGCTGTTAAAGCTTTAATAGGCCAGCAGAGCAGCCCAGACCTGCTGCTGGAGTGAGTGGATGTCCCCAGCTGAGCCAGCTGCTCTCCTGCTCCCTGTGCCTGGCTGGGTCCCTGTGCCAGCTGCAGTGAGCAGCCTGATCAGGGTCACTGGATCGTTGGGTCACTGCAGTTCATGTGTTTCGATTGAGAGTACAAGCTGTGGTGTACCTCAGGCAGAGGTTAATGGGCAGCCACTGCTCACGGCACTGAGGTTTCTGCAGCTCCTCCAGCACAGTCCCCAGCTGGTTTGCTTCACAGCATTAGAGATTTCCCTCTTTTATTCTGCTTTTGTAGCTCTTTGTAGGGTACTGAAAGCAGCAGTTCGCCTCAGGTCCCTGGCTGTGAGCATTGTGACACACTGTGAGCAGAATTGTGTGTCGGGTGTGGGGAGGGAGGACATGGGAAGGGCTCTGCAAAGGACAGGGCTCAGCTATTGTGAGGGTTGTAAACTTTGAACAGATAAATATAGGTTAGACCTGGAGAGCTGGGCCTGGCTGTGTGGGCAATACTGCAAGCTCAGAGCTTTAGCTTCTGGTTCCCTCTTGAGAAATGCACTTTGTGTAATGCTTTTTTCAGCCCCCCAGGGCAGGAGCTGCCAGCACGTGGATGCAGAGCCCTGCCTGCCATCTGCCTGCCGCTGTGCCCCAGCACTCTGTGTCACTCCGAGGGGCAGAGCTGAGGCTCTTCAGCTCCAGGATCTCTCCCCTGCCTGTTTCCAAAGCCATCCCACTCCCAGCTCCTCCCAGAGCATCCAGCAGCTGAAGCCTCCATCCAGGACCTTCATCCTTGCTGCTGATCTGCCAGAGCTGCTCTTCCCACCTTCAGCCCCATCACAGCTTCTCCTCTTGCCGAAGCATCTCTTCAGCTGGGGTTAGCAGAGGTAAGAGCCTGAAACACCGAGGAGAAAGGAGACACGTGGGTGGGATGGGATCTATAAAAGTTGTGTGGGGGATATCTGTGGATGCAGAAGGACCATGTGAATGAGGCTGACTGTACACACAGGGCTGTGCCAGCAGCCTGGGAACAACCAGGACTGTCAGGGCTGTTCGGGCGATGATTTTGTTTGTTGGAAGTTGCTGGCTTCATCCAAAGCTGTTAGTGGGGAAGAGCTGAGCCATCAGTCCAGCAAGTGCAGCAGGGTGGCAGAGGTGGCCACTTTGGGAAAGGGTTTGGTTTGAGGGCTGGGGAGGGAAATAAATCTCGGTTGCTGCACTTTTGACCGTGGGAATATCATTTTACTTGGTGCTGGAGCTGAGGTGGTCTCAGTTATCAGGAACAGCTCTCTCTGCAAACCTGACCCAGGCAAAAGGGCACATTTCAAGCAGGCCACAACAAAAAGGCTGAAGTGGGAAAAAGGAGGAGAGGGAAGTGGGTCAGCCTTGGGCATTCAAATTATGGTGCTTTCTGCACAGCATTTCCATCACTCTTGCACTGCCATAGCAGGATTTTTTCACCAAACTGTAAAAAATAACTCTGGCAAGAAATGAAGCACAGGAAGTGCTAGGAAAAAGAGGACTTCTCAGAAAAATTATGTAAGTCAAGTTTAAGGGAGAAAATCCCAAGTAATATCACGACTGAAATCAGTTAGTAGTGAGCACTGCAGAGTGTGAGCTCACACATCATTTCTTCTGATTATTTATCAGGCGTTCCTTGTGTGTGATGACAACCACAAAATTAATAGGTTTGTTATTGCTGTGGCTCAATATAGGCTTAAATAACTCATAACCAGCCTTCTTTTTATTCATTTATTTGTTTTTAAACCCTCCCTGGAGAGCCTGTGGGCCCAGTGTGCCCATTGATCCATTGTGCCGTGTCTATCCGTCGGTAATGGCAGAGCTGCTGCTCCCAGCTGAGGGAAGCTTTCAAGCCCAGTATTGATCCTTTTGAAGTTTGTTTGCTCGTAGCCACAGTTACAAGCCCTCGTTCAAACTGCCATGAGCTGAGCTGTTTTATTTCTTAATATCAGGCTAAGCCTCCTCCACATCAAAAAGATTTATTTCCACACTTAATTTTTCCAATAGGTATTTTCTCTCTCAGAAACCCAGCTGACATTTCTGCGTGACACTGATGCAGCTCTCAAAGCTGCCTTTTGTATTTCTCCGTGTGCCATGGAGGTGGTGGTGCCAGCAGCCCGGGACAGGACACCTGGGAGCCCTAGGGATCAACTGCAACCCACATCCTCTCTGGAAATTTCCTTCTCAGTGTACCAATGCAGGAGGCATTGCTTTTCTCTGCAGCCATCGCTGCTCTCTTCAGCTTTTACATGGAGCCAGAGCAGCCCTGGTTCCTCTCCTGCCTGCAGCACACCTTTGCCAAGCTTCAGCAGGCACTGTTTCTTCCCAAGCAGTAATTCCAAAACCAAAGCTCTGTTTCCCAGTTGCCCAGTTTTGCAGGTCAGGTTTGTGGAGCTGCTGCTCCTGCACTCCAGATGGAGCCGTGGGCGCTGCCCTCAGCATCTCCTCAGCTGTGCTGAAAGTCATCTCCCATGTGCTCTCACACTGCTCCAACCCTCTGCCAGCCCCAGAGCACCAGCCCAGCTGGCCTCAGTGCATCCTGCACCCCCTGCTTTGGCACTGAAGCTTTTGCACCCTTTGGGTGCTCCCTGAGCTCAGTGGGATCATTCTGCTTGCCCAGGGTTATTAATGACCAAATCAGCCTTTTCTGGTTTGCCCCTGAGGGAGCCAGGGCGAGTTGTGCTGCCCGAAGGAGGTGACAGTGCAGTGGTGGCCTCAGCACAGTCCTGCCTGCCTAAGCACTGCCAGCTCTCAGAAGTTTTGTTCTCAAAGAGCTGCTCTCCTTGACCTATTTTATTTTTTTTTTTGCCCACATCCATGGCCTGCGTTGTGTCCTGAGGAAGGGATGGCACTGCTCGAAGGCCCTTTATTTTTAGCCAGCCCAATTTCTTGTTAGTGGAAGCTGCTCCTTTCAGTTCAGCTCCATCACAGCTCACACTCCCGCATTTGATTGCTCTACCCAGGTCCCTGCTGTTCTTTGTACATCCATCGCTCACTCAGTGGGCTCCTACTCCCTTTCACCAGCTTCATTCCTTCTCCTTTGTCCTTCTCAGCCTCTCCCACTGCTGCAGATCCACAGCTGAATCTCTGATTTCCTCTGGCCCTTGGCATTCACCACCCTCCACAAACAAACCCTTCCCTCCTGTCTGCTCCAATGACCTTGGCAGTGCTTCCCTTCCTCCCAAATGCCAGGAAATTGGAAATGATGCTTTAGCCACGTAAAAATCAATGGCTTGGCCCTGCTCCTTCTGCCTTTACCCAGGGCAGGAGGAGCTGCTGTTTTCCGGTGAACTCAGAGCAGTGATTTATTGATGTGACCCATCCTGTCCATGCAGCTGACCAGTGATATATTCATTTTTCTCAGCCCATCCACATCACCCAGAGCAGTGGCTTGTGCTTGGCATTAATGCCCCAGATGTGTGCTCAGAAATCTGGAAGGTATTTCCTTCCTGTGGCTGCAGAGCAGTAGGTAAGGGGTAGGTCTGGGTGAGCTGCCTTAGGAGCAATGCCAACACTCATTTCCTTTCCCAAAGGATTGGGGCCCAGCAAGGGCCAGGTGCAGTTTCCATCAGAAGCTGTTGCTCCAAGGCAAGGAGAAATTCATTACCAGGACTGCAGATTACATTGCAGGCTGTCTTTATTATTCCCTGGACTGCTACCGGAAGGCACAGCGTGATCGAAGGAGCAGGAATAGTTCTAAGGACCTATTTCTTGGAAATCTTTGGGGCTCTATTCATTTAATTTAAAATCCAGCTCCTGTTGGACAGCCAAACAGCCATAGGAAGCATAACACAATTGATAAAGGTCACTGTGGACTAAATCCTTGCTGCTAATCAAGCCAGCTCCTGTTTTTGACCTTGCAAAACCTTTCACTTTGGAGTCCTGCGGAGGTTTGTTTGAAGCAGATGCTCTGCATCATCCCTGCCCCTGTCCCCCAGCACCTCAGGTTGGGTTCTGTGTGCCAGCAAGGCAGCAATAGGCATCAGTCTCTAATGCATCTGTGATTTCATGGAAATTGAAGTGTGAGAGGGAAAAGGAATGAGGCAATTGAGAGGTGCAGCTCTGACGCCTGACCCTCTCCCTGCTGCTCACGTCACACCAACAGAAATGAGACCAAATGGACCCATTTCCCAGTGCCTGATGTTGGTGGACAACAAATCACAGGAAATGCTCAGTTATTTCCCTCTGAGTGGCTTTATCTGCACCTTCACATACTCCCTACTATGATTTTTGGCTTGTTATTAACGAAAAATGTGCAGGGAGGATGGTTGTTGATGATACATGAGCCAAGAATAGATTCCAGTTCCTTTTACCATTTTGGCACCAAAATGCCAAGAGGGATGAGACACCCTGTAGTAAATGCTGTTCATTTTGAGGCAGCAACTAGAAAATATGGCTCTGGCTGAGCTAGGGAGAAGAATGGATGAGCCAGAGGATCTGTGTTTGCTGTTTGATTGCTGAATCTAATGGGAATCTATAGATGGGAAATGGCATATTCAGGGCTGATATGCTTCTCTGCTCCATAGCCACCAGTTTCTTCTTGAGCTGCTGCCTCCTAATTTGTCAGGGAAAAAAGAATCTGAGCATCTCCTCAGCACTTTGCTCCTTGCTTCCCTAGCAGGGAGATATTCCTCCTGGGAACACATCCTACTTTTCTTGAGCTGAGGGAAACATTAAATGAAAACATTAGAAATGAGGCTGGTTAGCTAAGCCAAAGGTGGAGGGAAAGCTTGCAGGAGTGTGAGCTGGAGCTCTTGCATGGGCTGTCTGGAGACAGCAATCCCCTTTTCTAGGTTGGAACCTTCTGGGAAAAGGCACAGTGTGAACGTAGGAAGAGCCAAATCTTTAATTTCATATGGAAGGGAATTGTCAAAGCTGTTGCAGTGCTTGAGGGTGAGAGTACATCTGCTTCCTACCAAGATGTACTTGCCTGCTTTGGACTCAGGGTCAGATGCCATAACTACAGACTCTCTCTCCCTCTCTGTCTTCCACTCAAGAATCTGATACTCTTCCAGCAGCATTCCCTGCTTTTCTCTCTTATTGCTGCCCAGAGCAGTGAGCTGGAGGGCAGACAGACCTTGTCTGTTGCATCTGTTCAGTAAATGCATTTCTTTGGACTCCACAGTAACTACAAGTTTCCTTCATGTTAAACTAATACGAAACTGCTGCAAGCCCAGCCCAGGGCTGAGTTTTGGGGAGCTGGTGCTGTGGATTTGTGAGACAGGAGTGCTGGGGGTGAGCACTGCAAGAGCTCAGAGACCCCAGAGTGCTGGAGCAGCAAGAAACCTCTCTCAGCATCATCTACTCGCTTTCACCACGAGGAAATTATGGCACAACATTATCCTTGGAGGCTTTCAGGTGTAAAAGTACAAGCTGTGAAGACTTTTGGCATCTCTGAGAGTCACAGTAAGCAAGTGAGAATTAATATATTTGCATCAGAGGCACTAGAAAAAACAACCCTGCTGCAGTCTGCTCGGCCGTGTTGGAACAGCGAGTCGTCATCTCTGGTCCAGGCAGGATTTGTGTCTCCAGATTTAATCTCTGAGCTCACCACCTTCACTGTGGTGATAACAGCAATATGACTTCCCTTCCAAGGAGTCTGTTCACCTAGGGAGCACAGCAGTGATGGAGCCACTCCTGAGGGTGCAAAACAAGACTAGTGCAGGTCGAAAGGGAGTCCAAGGAAGATGCAACCTGCTTCTCCAGTCAATAGTTTTGTTGTCTGGCTGCATTTATATATTTTTTCCTTATTGCTGAATAGCAGCAAAATGTGCCTTGGAAAATATACATGACATGGCACTTCTCTGTGCTCCATTCTGCCTTTCTAACAGCAGTCAGTAGCACTGTCTGCCTCCTTGCTGCTCCACACAATATCTCTCACTCATGTCTTTATCCTTCTTACTCTTATTCCTTTAATCTTTTGTTGCTGTGGGGTTTTCTCTCCCACCCCGCAATTTTAATTTCACTCTTCCTCCACTGCACCAAGAACTCTGATTTCTGGTGCTATTTTATCAGTCTGCAGGGCACCATAGGAAATGCTTATTTCCCCAAAGTAGAAAATGTGCAATAAAATAATAATAATTTAGGATGGATTCTACACATAAGTGACATGGGGATGAGGGAAGATTTTCCTTTAATGTTTGCCCAGGGCCTGGCTGCAGCTCTCTGTCCCCATTTCCCTGCCTCCCTCCAAAGCACAAGGTGGGTTTGGACTAGGGAGAGTACTGGCAGTTCTGGCAAGAGCAATACAACAAAAAAAGACAAATTATTGTGTCATGCCACTGTGCTTCAAGGTATTTGATGACATCGTAAACGTGGCATGGCTTTTGCAAAACTAGCATGATCTCCTAATGGGTAAATCTAGCCTGGAAGAGGGAAAATGGCAGTGTTGGAGGGAGTGGGATGGTGATGAGGGCTGCTCGGGGTTGGGGTTGGTGCAGCAGCTCTGAGCAGCTCTGTTAATCTTTGTTAAGTGGTGCCCCTGAGCTCCTGTGCTGCACTCCATAAGGCTCCGTGGGGAGATGAGAGGCTGCAGTTCAGCTCCATCCTTGGGGAGATCAGTGCCTGCTCTGGCTGGAGAGGCAGGAGCTCACCTGCAGCAGATCCAGCCGAGCCCAGGAGCTGCTCCAGCCCTGTGCATTCCCACATCCCGAGCCGGGGTTGGCAGGGACAGCGGTCGGGTGGGATTTGGGTCAAACTCTGTGTCTGTCAGTGATTGCTTTAATGGCTCCTTCCAGCTCGGGCTGCCGCAGCGATCGAGGGCAGAGCTCCCCACAGGGGCTGAGGCTCCCCAAAGGTGCCCCCAGCTGGCCCCCCATGCTGTTGGGCATGAGTGCCTGCAGCAGGAAGGCGCTGACCCTGCTCAGCAGTGTGTTTGCTGTCTGTGGCCTCGGCCTGCTGGGCATCTCCGTCAGCACCGACTACTGGCTCTACCTGGAGGAGGGCATCGTCCAGCCCCAGAACCAGACGGCCGAGATCAAGCTGTCGCTGCACTCGGGGCTCTGGAGGGTCTGCTTTCTGGCAGGTATGGTGTCCCAGCCAAACACATCCCCTTAGCTGTGTGTCAGTGCCATCCAGCGGGAAAGGGCCAAGAAAAATGGGATTTTTAGAGGCTCTGCCCATCTGTGCTTCCAAACTTAGGCACAACCTTGGCAAGTCATTGCCTCATGCCCGACTTTAACAGTCCAAAGCACAAATGTGCCTTTGCACACAGGCTTTGGTGAGTTTGCTGCTGCCCTGCCAGACCCCCTGCCCTGTTCCAGAGCTGCAGCCACAACGCCTTGGGCAGCAGCTAAAAACTTTCCATTTCATCCCTGCAAGATTTAGATTCAGGTCAGCTGGACCATTCCCTCTGTCTGCGCCAAGTTGGATGAAGTGACTTGGCTGCAGAGATGGAGTTGAATAGAACCCAAGGGTGTGGGAATCTCAAAGTGACCAACCTGAAATGTCACAAAGTTTCAGCCGCTTTGGAAAAGTCCAGGGAGAAGTGAGGAGCTCTGCTATCACCCCTGGGGTGACCTCACACCCCGTGGCTGCAGGGCTCACGTTTCTGTGTGTGCACTGCAGGTGAGGAGCGTGGCAGGTGCTTCACCATCGAGTACGTCATGCCCATGAACATCCAGCTGACCTCCGAGTCCACCATCAACGTCCTCAGTGAGTTCCATGGGGTCAAAGCACCAAGGGGTCACTAAGACCCTCCCCAAGTGACCTTTGTGTCCTTGCCAGAGAAGCTCTGAGTTCCTTGGCAGTGCTGCCACACAGGGATGCAGCTACAGTTTTTACTGTGGGAATTGCCCAGTGTGCTCCTGGTTTGGGGACATCCCTTTCTAATGGTAGGATGCCCACGGAGCTTCTAAGCTGAACAATTTCCTGCCACTGCCTGTTCAGCACTAATGTTCATCAAAGTGCTTGGCTTTTTAGTCTCCTCTCCATAATTTGCAGCTGTATTTATTCCCTAGCAGTCAGTTTTGCACATTATATAGTGGGGTGAATTAAGGATGGAGTGTCACAGCTCTCACGATGAATTCTGCAGTCATTTCTGATTTAGTAAATAGAATTCTGCAAACACTTATGGAGTGGAGCTAGAGAAAAATGCAGGTTCTGGTGGTTTCCTATGCAACACTTCCCACAGGAACCCTCAGAAAGGCAAACATCAGCAGTCACCACCATGGAGGTGAGGCACTGGCACAAGTTGCCCAGAGAAGCTGTGGCTGCTCCATCCCTGGAAGTGTTCAAGGCCAGGTTGGATAGGGCTCAGAGCAACCCTTGCCCATTGCAGGCAGTTGGAGCATAAGATCCTTTCCAACCCAAACCATTCTATGATTCCATAGTTCTGTGTTTTACTGAGCTCATTAGCAAAGAGAGAAGCCCTGGACAAAACACGGTCTGAGCCCTCTCACCCAGCCAGGCTCACACTATTTAGGGAATATTAACCTGTTCTCACTTCCCCTCTGCTCCTCTCTCACCAGAGATGATTCGCTCTGCCACCCCCTTCCCTCTGGTCAGCCTCTTCTTCATGTTCATTGGCTTCATCCTGAGCAACATTGGCCACATTCGACCTCACAGGACCATCCTGGCCTTTGTCTCAGGGATATTCTTCATCCTGTCGGGTGAGTTTTGCAAGCCAGCTTTTCTCCTGGCAGCCCTGGAGCATGGAGCATGTTTGCTCTGGTAGCTTTGGTAGCCCTGGTGGCTCCTGGTTGGAGCTGTCACCCACGGTGGCTCCCAGCTCAGTCCCACAGCCTTCCAGCCCCCGTGGGATGCATGCAAAGCTCCTTTGTGCAGGAGCAGCTGTGGGGGAGAGGATGTTCTCGTGGCACATCAGTCGCAGCAGAGATCTGAAACTTCAGACTGCTCACTTGGGCTGTGTCTACACGAGAAAAGGGGATGTTTTATTTATGGTGTTGTGCGAGTGCTAAACAAATAGCTGTGACAGCCGAGCTTTGAAGCTGCTCCTGCCAGAGCCAGCTCGCTCCTCGCCGTGCACACAGACCTGCCTGAGCAGGGAATGTGTCACTGCAATGAGAGCAGCAGCAGGGCAGCTGCTTTTCCCCGTTATTCCAAGCACACTCCCACAATTGTTTTACTCTCCCCCAAAAGTCAGGTCTTGCAGAAGGTGCTGCCTCAGCAGCTTCACCCCTCAAGTGTTTCCACTGTCCTTTCCAGGTCTGTCCCTGGTGGTGGGGCTGGTCCTCTACATATCCAGCATTAACGACGAGATGCTCAACAGGACCAAGGACTCGGAATCGTTCTTCAATTACAAATACGGCTGGTCCTTTGCCTTCTCTGCCATCTCCTTCCTGCTCACAGAGGTACCACATCCCTGTACCAGTGTGTCCATCCCGGGCTGGGCAGGCTGAGGCTGTTGGCACAAAGGGGGTTCAGATGGGGTTTGAGGGAGGGCTGTGAGGAGAGGGGGTAAGGTATAGCATGAAGGGGACATGTGGGGGGACAGAGCCACCCTGGAGCACTGATGGGGCCCTTGGTCCCAGTCTGATGCCGAGCAGGGAATGCAGAGGAGGAGGCAAGTTGTGCCACATTGTTCACAGCCCGGGGCGAGGCAGCGAGAGCCCTCGGGTGTGTTTGTGCACCGTGAGCAGCCCAGAGCGGGGCAGTTCCCGTCCCAGCCGGTCTGGGCGGCACAGCCGAGGGCAGGGCGGCTCAGGCCGTGTGTGTGTGTCCCGCAGAGCGCCGGGGTGATGTCGGTGTACCTGTTCATGAAGCGCTACACGGCCGAGGATCTGTACCGACCCCACCCCGGCTTCTACCGGCCGCGCCTCAGCAACTGCTCCGACTACTCGGGCCAGTTCCTGCAGCCGGACGCGTGGGCCAGAGGCCGCAGCCCCTCGGACATCTCCAGCGAGGCCTCCCTGCAGATGAACACGAGCTACCCAGCCCTGCTCAAGTGTCCTGACTACGACCAGATGTCCTCGTCGCCCTGCTGAGCCCCGCAGCCCCACGTCACCCCGACGGTCGCCGCGCCCCGACTCCGTCTGTCGTTTCTTTAGGCCGCTCTTTCGGGCCAATTCTCTATTTATAGGAGGGTAAATATAACCAGGGAGATTGGTTATATAACCAATAGTGTAACCTAGAGAATTGGGATGTTTCCCTTTCTTTGTTTTTTGGGTTGTTTTATTCCTCCCCGCATAACTAAGAATCTCTCCAAAGTCCTCTTCTCTCTGCTCGTCCTGCTGAGCAAACAGCAGTTCTGCCTGGGGGATAAATCCAGGGCTGGACTCAAGAGCAGGAAAAAGAAAATAGAGTAGAACTAAGGCAAAAAAGGTGTATTTTTTTGGTGTAGGTAGGTAGGCTGCTCAAGTTTGTGCATTCGACTGTATCATTGAATTCTATATTTACTGGCCTTGGCGCCAGCAGGCATAAAAGATTTGTGTGACTTTCCAAGGAATAACCAGCATTAGCAAAATATAAATTTTGTCTTGACTGAACACTTACTGATTGGTATCTCTCACTGCTGGATATCACTCCCAGCCAGGCTGGAATGGGAAATAGCCATCCTTTGATGATACCTCAGCAGGCTTGGACACCGCAGGCTGTTGTTCCTCCATGGCCAACTTGCAAACTGTTTTTAAATATCCCATGTTAGACTGGAGGCACCCTGGGGTGCTGGGCTGGAGGATTGGCTCCAAATTTCCTCTGCCATCCTATAGACAGGAGGGCTGAAGTGTAAATGGGAGAATTTCAGTGCAGCAACGAATGAAAAACAACCAAAACCTTTCCCATGGGAAACATTAGGTGCAGAATTTAGGGGAAATTGTGGCCAGAACTTATTTCATTGAAAGGCAAGATCCCAAACTGGTGTAAAGTGATGGAGTTGAGATTATCTGAACAAGTCCACTGCAGCAAAGTAGTTGGTTTACGTTTCATTTGGCAAGAAAATGGTATTTTCACTGCTTTTTGTGTCTGTGTGTGTGTATAAATTTTATTTTGAGGTTTTAAGTTTTAAAATTTCTTTTGATGCTTTGGCATTTTGGCCTTAGCCAGCTGTCAGGGTGAGCATCCCTCTGATGGAAAACAAAGGGCAGGGAAGGAGAAGGCTGTGATGCCTGTGAGCCCCAGCTTGTCACCTTGTGGAAGAAAGAGCTTTGTCCAAACTTTATTTCTGTTCTTGTTATTTAAACCTTTCTGAAAATTTCCTTTCTGCAAAACAGAACTGTCTGGGATTCTTGGTATAGTTGAGCTTGTTTTGTCTTACTGTTAATTAAAAGAAATAGAATATACACAGTTTTAACCTCATTTTAAGCACGTTGCGTGATGAATGTTGCATCTCTTTGTTGTTACTATTAATTATTAATATTTATAATTTGCAATTAAATATTTCTTATTTATAAACTCCTCCAAAGCAGGGGCCAAGTCCTGGTGCAGCACCGCTACTTGCATCCATTTCAATGCCCTTTCCACAGGACATCACTGCAGCAGTGAATGCAGCCAGCTCTGCAACAGGATTATTCCTCTGCAATTCTGCCAGATAAGCAAGTAATGAACATCCAGTGTATATCTGGGGAGACTCCTAATTTACAAAGTTTTAAAATCAGGCCATCTTTCTGTAGACACAAAACCCCTCTGTTTTTATACTTCCCTCAAGCTTCTGTGCTCTTGCTGGAGCCCCAGAGTTTAGTGCTGCGTGGCAGGTTGACTGCTGGGAGATTCAAACACTAAAGCACTGCCAGCCCCACCAGGCAGTCACAAATCTGCTGCTCCTCACCTGCCCCAGCCTGATCAACCATGAGTTTTCCATCAGGATCTCCATGTTCTGTGTGACTTTGGCTCCAGAAAAGCCCTGAAGTTCACAAGCAATCATTCCGAGTTTCCCCAGAGCCTGATCTGGTTTGCTGGGCTTCATGATGGTGGTTTTTGGTGCCTTTGCATGTTACCCTTGATGGCTCCTTATATTCTCAGTCCTCCTCAGAAGGGAGATTTTCAGGATCACCAAAACTGCTGATGCCCAGAGGCACAAGGGTTCTCCCATGGCCACCTTCCTCCACCCTGGGGAGTCATTTTCTGGGTTAATCCTGTGCAGCACCATGAGATGTCCCTGTCCCCGAGTGGAATTTTCCTTTGCACTGATTAAACACAGAATTATTCATTTTATAAATTAAAATGTTTGCCTACACAAGCAGAAGAAATTTTTAAAAAAAACTTCATGCCTTCCTCAAGGCCCCAGAAGGTTTAGTAGAGTCTAGGGGCAAATTAGAAAAGTAATTATTTTAATTCATTGGAGAGATTCTCATCATGTGGCTGCATTTGTGAGCCTGGGAGTTCACACATTCACCCAGTGAGCACAAGTGCAGGATGCAAGAAGAAATCTGTTTTAAAAATGTTTGTTGGTGTTTCAGTAAATGCTCGTTTTGGGTAGCAGAATGTGGTGTTTGCAGCACCAGCAGCAGTGGTTGTGCCTCTGGGTGCTGTTCTGTCCCTCCAAAGGTGCCATCTCCCTGGGGATGGCTGTGGAGCCCTTAATGCAGTTATCACACCTTCAGGGGCTGGGGAGGAACTTTTCCAGAGCCTTTGATCCTCAGGAACATGGCCTGGGTGAGGGGCGAGCAGAGCCACCCTGCAGAGCCACCTGCCCAGGAATGGAGCTCTGCAAGGTCTGAGTGCTTGGCAAACACATGCAGCACCCCTTGGGACACCTATTAATCATGTTGTCACCTCTGCACATCCTTCCTTCTTGAGGAACAACACTCACTCACCTCCTTCAGTGTCTCTCCCACCCACCTCAGCGATGGCCTCACTGTCTTCTGTGTCTGTTCCGTTGTCTGCAATAAATAAAAGGTGGAGTTGGAGGGTAAACTACCAATTAAATCAGAGGTTCTATCCCTCTGAGTCCTTAAATTCACCCGATGGGATGAGCCAAGCCTCCCCCAGGCCCGTGGGAAGGTGGCTGTTGTCTGACACTGCAGAGAATGGTTTGCACTTCGAAGCAAAAAAAAATCTCGTTTTGCATGAATGACTAATTGGTGTCAGAGTCTTTGTGCACATGGCTGTGTGAGGTGTGGATGCAAGAGGTTCATTAAAGCCCAATCCCAAGCACTAATCAAGTACTGAGGAATAATAAGGCTCTGCAGGTTCTTGTTCTCCCCCAGCTGCTGCTGGAGCAAAAACACAATTAGAGATAAAAAGGTACATCCAGGTGCAGATGATTTGCCCTCCAGTGCTCCTCCCCTTGCAGCCACACTGGCAGTGGGAACAAGGAGCCACTGGGAAGGGTCAGGTGAGGCAGAAACCCCCAGTCCAGGCAGGAATGCAGACCAAGACCCCTGCTGAAGCTGCTGCTGTGCTGAGATGAGGTTTGGGCAGGAGGATGGCATGGAGCTGTTGGTCAGTAGGCAGGGGGAGAGCAAACCCCTCTGCTGAGGAAGCCCTGGATGAGCTGGGATGTTGCACCACCTGGACACAGTGTTCATCAGCTTCAAGCAGACAGGACCCAAAGGTATTTCATGAGGGTTCTTTCCAGACACACACCACTGGCAGGGTGAGGAGCTGGCTTGGTGAACACAGCGTGGGGGTTTCTAGCTCACAGTGCTCTGCCTTCTAGTGCTTGTGTTGCATTATTAATACTATTTGTCAAGGCTGTGTATTCAGTTTCCCAAATGTGAGTTGGCCCCATGGGCTATTCAAGGTGTGCTAAGAAATTAAATAGTCTTATTCCTCCCTGCTGATAGCTTGTTAGCTGTGCAGAGCTGCTGTGCCTGTGCTGGGGATGCTGTGTGAGCAGGCAGAATATTCACCTGAGTAAATACACCTCCACTAATGAGAAGTAGCTGAGAGATATTTATTTTCCTCTTCCTTCCTTCTTTCCTCATGAGATTTATTTATTTACTTCCCTTTTTTTTTTTCCAATTTGACAGTCAAACCTACCTAGAAAAAACAACAGCTTTTTTCCTTCTTGTTTTCCCTGGCCAGTTTTGGGGTCTTTGCTCCTTCACCCCACACAGCACCCTTTTCTCCACCAGCTCTTGGTGCCTAAGAACCACATCAGCTCTTTAACTCTTCTTTCTGCAGCCTGGCTGCACCACAGCTGTGCTGGACACAGGCAAGCTGGGACTCCAGGGTGTCCCCAGGGTGTCCCCAGTGCCCCAGCTGCTCCATGGGTGCCACCATGGCTGGGATGCTCCACTGACCTCTCCTGTGTGCACTGCAGGGCTGCTGTCTGTAGCTCTCGTGGAGATGTCAAATCCCAACCTGTTCCCATGGATACAGCAGAATGGAGAGAGAGAAGAGCTGCCTCGTTGCTTTATCTTCCTGTAGGGTTTTCTAGCCCTTGGATTTGGGGTTCTGGTGGCCTCAGTGGCAGTGGCTGTAAAGGGCACAAGATGGCTGCAGTAATTACCCTACATGTCTCTAATTGCAAGCCAGGTGTAACCCTTCTTCTTTTCACACCTTTTCATCTTTGAATCTCTGGGCAATTCAGTCTTTGCAGAAGAAAGATTCTTCTTTATTATTACTGCAATTTGTAACAGAGGAAAGCAATATTGCAATGAAAAGAAAGTGACCCCACTGCACTGTGCTGGCAGATTCTATCCCAACAGCTGAATTCAAGGAATACATTGACTCTAGCTGGATATTTTCATGTCTTGAGCAGTTTGTAATGTGATGTTCTGTGGGCTCTGCCCAGCATTTTTAATCAAACCACCTCAGAACTCCCCAAGCCTCATCCCTCACTCCATTTCCAGTGAAGGGAGAATTATTCACACAGAAATTATGATTAATATGCCTCAAAAATACGCAGCACCAGCAGTCAAGGTTATTCCCCAAAAAGCCATCATTTTTGTCATCGGCTCCGGACAGATCTCCTGGCTGTGATGAGATGCAGCTGCTTTAAATCTTTAATGTTAGGACAGTGTGCATTCATTTCCTCAGAGGCCAGCCAGGTGTGACAGGGGAGCAGAGAAGGTGTCCCATGGCTTGGCTTATCCAGGTCCTGCAGCTGCTGAAGCTGAGGCTGCTGCAGCTCTGTGTGCCCCAAGGGTCCTGGTAGAGCAGTTCATTTGGGAACAAAGTCACTCTTACCCCAGTTAGCCCCAACTGCCATCCAGCACCTCTAAATCTGCATGTAGATAAATCCCCAGACCTGAGATTCAGCTTTGTTGCTAATTAGGCAAAATATTTAGGCACGTGCTGAAGTCCCTTGGACCTGGGAGCCAAAATTAAAGCAAAGCTCTGCTGGACAAGAGCTAAGGTCTTTGCTTAATAGCACTTGGTGATGGGGTTTTGTGCAGAGGAGCTGGAAGGCACAAAAGAGGACACAGGACAGAGACATAACCATAAATTCATTATTTTCCATAGTGATAACATTTTTAATGAGATGCATGTTCACAGAAATATAACCCTGAGGTTCTCACATCTGCCTGACACCCTGACACACACCAGCTTCCCACTGCAACTGCAGGGGAAAACCTGCCAAGGAAGCTGAAAGGTGTTATTTAATTAATAACAGCTAATTTGAATAAATACTGAAATGTCACTCGGCTGCTCCCAAGGGGAGTGTGGGGAGTTCAGCTCCGTGGGAAAGGGGACACGATGGTGTCACACACAGGGGAGGGAGCAGCAGGGTCTGTGCTCCAGTGCAGGGCAGAGCCCACTCAGTTCTTTGTGTTTAATGAGGAAATCTGTGGCATTTAGGTTTAGCAGAACTGAGGGCTGTGGGGATCTCAGTGTTGGGTTAATCTGTCTCCAGCTTGGCTCACCAAAGGCTGCTGGAGTGAGGGGATAAGGGAAGAATCCACAGCACTGCCAAGGCTGTGTAGTGCCCAGCCAAGGGCACTGCTATTTCTTACACTGAAAAATATTGTGGCTTTTAAAGCTGCCTTTTTTCAATGCTAAACAAGCTCAAATATCTGAGTGAGGGCTCTTGATTATCCTGGAAAAGCAAATTGTGCTTTATTTTAGCAGAAATTGCAGGGTTTGTTCATTGAGAGAGAGCATCCCTGGCTCCTGCTGCACTTCAACTTAGGGATGACCCATGTTTGTCCAGGGCAGTGGGATTATATATTATTTAGTGTTATTATTCATAATTTAGAGAAACAGAGAGGATCTCTCCAGCAGTGCAGAACACATACATATAAAATCCCCATCAAATTATTTATTTCCATATAAATTATGTACTGTCAAAACTGTTCTACTGATCTGAAGGTTAAAGGCTTCATCACGGAAATGTAGCAGCTCCCTGTCATCTTGATCAGAATATGATTATTTACAGGAAAAAAAGCAACCTGGTGGCTGTGGATTTCTTATTGATCTGCCTCAGCAGCCCTGTCTGACTGAGAGCAGCTGAAATACATGAAATAAAAACACAAACCTATGGTTGTTTCATCTTCCCATGGAAAGTAGGTCATATCCCCAAGTGAGCTGTATTTTATTCATGTAAATACATTTTTACAATTAAAAATGCAACAAAAACTATGTTCATGTCAACAGAGCTGAGCCTGGTGGAACTGGGTTAGGGCTGAAGGCTTCCTTGGGCAAAGCCTCGCTGATGGACAGGCAGGTCCTTCACAGAGCCCCAAACCACCCATGCTGGAGCAGGAAAGTGAAGCAGAAGAGTGAAAGAGCCTAAAGCTCTCCAGATTGAGCTCCATATAGGAATAATTATGGCTGCTATTTTAAGAAGTTGTTTAATAACGTTAAAGCGATGACAGGCTGCGATTATAACACTGCCACCTCCGCGCTCCTGGGGGCTTTTTCTTCCCTACTCCCACCCCACAGCCAGTTCTGGTAAATTTGCATTTTCCCAAGCCAATTATCATGCTCCAAAGGCTCTGGAGCAAGCTGGGAATTGCTCTGCACAAGGGAGGAGGCAAGGCATGAGCCCCTCTCCTGGAGTGTAGCTGGAGTTTGTTCATCCACGTTGTCATCCAACCCAGTAAAAGACTTTGGGGCAAATCAGAGTTGCTCCTGGGGCTGACAGGTCACCCCACAGGTGCCACCCTGCACGGGTGGGGCTGCAGCCCATGGGAAAACCCACTTCAGCCTCAGTTTTCCTATTTATAAACCAGGGGCTGTCCTTTTGATTGGCATCTTGGCCCTTCAGGACCTCTGATGAAGCCCTCAGCATGCACCCAGATCATTAATGATTTGTTTCTGGAGTTTAATGTCTCATTTGTGATCAGCACTGAGCTCCTCTTCACAGGATGCTCCCTCCCCAGTGAGGGGTCTGCAACAGAAACTGGAGCTGCTTATAGAAATTGCCCCAAAAGGGACATCAGGACTGTCTTAGGCACCTGCATCACCAAAAACTTAGAGCCTGAAACAGAGCCAGAAGAAGAAAAAAATAAGCTAAAAAAAAAAGGGCATCCTGACATATTTTCCCTATTTTTTCTGGTGCTTCGTTTGTAATAAGGGGGAAAAAATAATAAGAGTTTAGGTGCAGCTGGCTGTTGTTTGAGAAGGAGGGTGAGAAGGTGAAGGGGATGTGGGCTCAGCTCAGTGCCTTCTCCACAGCTATCACTGGGCCATTCATGCTCAGAAGAAACTTTATTTCCTCTTTCTGATCAGGTCTGTCCTTGTTCCAACTGATGCCATCAGCTGGGATTTTCTGTTTGGTTGGTTGTTTCTCGTGGTGTTGGGGGCAGAATTGTCCTTTCCATGCACATCACCTTTTTCCAGCTGGCAAGGAGCAGCTGTTTCCCTGCCCCATGCTGGAGCTGCACCAGGAAAAAGAGGTTAGGAAGATTAAAATGCAATTTCAAGTGGTGTGAAAATAGATCTGTCAACCTGGCCTATTTGCTTGAGGGTCCTTGGGCTCTGTTTGCTTGAGTTTTTTAAGGTGTCAGAAAGATGCTGGAAAATAAATTAGGTTTCATTTAGCTCAGAGTAACAATTAAAACTTGGAATGGTCAGGGCCTGTTTAGGCAAATCAATTAAAAGATTGGCACATAAATGATGTGCACCTTCATCTTCCACTGTTCAGTCATGCTGGGAGAACTTCACACCAGGACTTTTGAAGGTGAGGCCACCAACCCAACCTGTGTTTCCATCAGCCAACCCCACAACTGTCCTTCCTGCCCTTCTGCCTTGTCCCTGACCTGTGACACTGGGGGCTTCTCCCTCAGCAAGTTTTCTCCATCACCAGCTCCTCCAGCCTCTTGAAATTGAAGATATTTCACCCTGATCTTGTTTCAAATTCATCCCTGGAAGTGTGAAGGAGCAGGAACACCCTGCTGTCTGCTCACAGTGAATCTGCTCATCCCAGCCCAGGGGCTTTGGCTTTCCAGCAGCAGGAGAACCCTTGGGAAGGCATGAAACCCTCAGGAAGCTCAGTCCCTACTCCACACTTCCTCAGTGGATTTAACAGTGTTCAAAATACACAAAGAAATTGAGAAAGAATTTAGCACCCTCTCCTGCTCCTGCGGCAGAACAGCAGCCAGCAAATTGCTTTTCCATCTCCAGCGATCCTGTGAAAGCTTCTCAGCGACCTGAGCCCCACGGATCATTTTTGGGCACACAGGCTGCTGAAAATGCAGGTGAAACTGCAGAGGCAACGGGAGGGCTGCTCTCTGGAAATGATGCTGCTCCTGCAGAAAGTGTTTTGGTTTGGTTTTTGGGTCTTTTTCAAAAAATTAAAGCAAGGCTCAGAGTCCTCTCTCAGGTGGGAGTCAGGGCCCCTCTGCCAGGAGTGCCACATGTGGTTACCAAAGATTTCAGTATACCCACATTTCCTACTGTGCAGAAACGCTGGGTTTATGAAATTTAAAAAAAAAAAGGCATCTGACTCCTGCCTTTGCTCAGACATTGAGGATTCTCTTACACTGTGGCCATGGGGGAGCAGAAGGGCAGCAGATGCCCCAAAAGGGACAGAGCCTGCTGTGGGAATACCCTGCCCTTCTCTGGGTCCCTAGCTCCAGGGCAGGAGCTTTATCACACAATAATGGAGCAGGTTTTTTATTCTGCCAAAGAGATGTGTCAATAAGCACCTCTTTGGTGTGATTTCTGCCAGCTGGGCTTTGATTCCTGTGGCCTCTGCAGCTCCCTGGGGGATCCAGCTGCACACAGCACATGGATTTTGTAGCTAAGGGTTGAAGCCTCACTGAGGACAGAACTGACCCTTTAATAAATGCTTCCCCATAAAAGCTGCTCCAGCTTTGCTCCAGCACTGGGCAGCTCGAGGTAGGTTGGTGCTGCTTAGCCATGGACAGCCCAGACAGGGGGATCAGGGAAACAATCCCACCAAATTACCTGGCAAAGGCAAGGAAAGAAGGAAGGAAGGCAAGGAAAAGGAGGGAAGATGGGACAGGAAATGTCCATCCTGTCTGAGAGCAGGTGAATTCATCCTCCTGCATCCAGCAGTGGCTCACTGAGGACCAGAGTGTGGCAGGAGCAGAGAGCACAGAAAATTCCATATAAACTAAGGATGTGCAGAGAGCAAGAATCCTCTGAGTTTATCTGTTATTATTTTGAAAAGAAAACAAAATAAAGTGGTTTTTATTATTAAAAGAGCCTGTCTGAGGAAGCCAAAGACCTCCTCAATATCTGCTTGCATTATTAAAGGGAATGAATCATTAAATGCACTTTGAGAGGCAGTCACAGGTATCAGGATGAATCAATCTCCCAGAAAAAGAAGCATCAGCTGAGGGTCTGATTTGCAGCTGCCCTTCAGGGCAATTCCAAGGTGCAGGTCAGGGCTGCAGGAGGTTCCCTGGACAGCAATAACCCCTGCAGCACACAGATCTCAGCCCGTGGGGCAAAGTGGCATTTTCTGTGTGTCCATGGAGGAGCCTGGAGCTGGGCTTGGGAGAAACAGCATTCTCTCTTTGTAATGGTGCTAAAGGAAAAAAAAACCAAGCCTCAACTCTCAGCAATAAGAGAATTAGCCTGACAGATGGCTTGCAGAAAAAGAAAAACTATCTCGGGCTTTGAGATTTGTGCTGACTGAGCCGCAGAAAGGAACTATTGCAATTAGCATTTCTGCCGAGTAATTGAGGAGCATTGAGAGAACCAACCCAATCTGCCACCATTGTCGAGCCTTCATTGTTCTTGATGGGGTTTGGGGTTGGTTTGGTTTTTTTTTACTTTTTCCTTCAGTCCCAAGTCTGGGAACAGACAAAAGGCTGCTTTGGTTTTTGCCTTGCAGCGTTTCCTGGGCAGGCAGGAGGAGCTGGGCTGAGCGCTCATCCCAAAGGCAGCGCAGCCTCCCGGGGCCATTCCTGCTCCTTTGGCAAATCCAGCGTGGAGCAAAGGCTGGGGTTCCCCGTGTGGCTCCAGGCAGCCCTGGCCAGTGTTTAGATGGCATCCTGTGTCGCTGTACAGCAGAGCCACCCGGGCTGCCTGGGGATGCAATTCCCAGCTCCATCGCAGGTACCTGGAATGGTACAGTGCCATTCCCTGCACGCTGCATTCCCTGCACGCTGCATTCCCTGCACGCTGCATTCCCTGCACACTGCATTCCCTGCACGCTGCATTCCCTGCACACTGCATTCCCTGCACGCTGCATTCCCTGCACACTGCATTCCCTGCACGCTGCATTCCCTGCACACTGCCATGCCCTGCACACTGCATGCCCTGCACGCTGCATTCCCTGCACACAGCATTCCCTGCACGCTGCATTCCCTGCACACTGCATTCCCTGCACACTGCCATTCCCTGCACGCTGCATTCCCTGCACGCTGCATTCCCTGCACGCTGCATTCCCTGCACGCTGCATTCCCTGCACGCTGCATTCCCTGCACACTGCCCTGACCAGGGCTGATCTGTGTCCTGCGGCAGGAAATCAGCCTGGACTGCCAGGGCTTCCCCTGCTGCCCGTGCTTCTGCACCGCCAGCTCGGGCACAGGGCTGGTGGGAATGGGATCAACCCCAAAGTGCCCCAAAGTGCCCCAAAACTCCTCTCACTGCTCCCTACACGCCACAGAAAAATGGGAAAATCCTCTTCTGCGCCAGTCATATCCTTGCAGGGACAGAAGGTGGCAGACGAGTTTGCTCTGAGCGCCTGGAGAAGTGGCAGTGCCATTGCTGGGAAGTTTGGAACATTGAATTTCGGGGTGGAACAGCCCGTGGCTGCTCTCAGCTGTACAGCTCCTGGCACAGCTCTGCTGGGGCTCTGCTGGACAAGCTGCACCTCTGAAAACCCTCTGAGGGGCTGAGGAACAGGGCTGGGTCTGCTAAAGCCTGAGAATTTCTCTTGGGAAAAATATATTGGTTATTTGCTAGCTTTTAGTGGTTCTACAGGCATGGCCAAGAATGGGGCAAATAAGGACTTGATAAAATCTTTCCATTTCTGATATCTTTCCTCAGTGTTTGGTGATTTTTTGGGGGAGACACCTGAGAACAAAGCAATGGAATTAATCTTGATCTCAGTAATCCTCATTGACATTATGAACAAATGCAGATGAGAACCAAACCTCCCCTGCCTCAGGTAGAACAATTATTTCAAGTTCCAAACTGTAAAGTGAAAGATAACTTTGCTATGTTGAACCTTTGGAAAATGAGTAGGACAGGCTCTATCTAGAGACAAACAGGACAGCAGCAGGGGTGGATCTTCTATTCCATTCCCTGCTAATATCCAATTTATAAGGAGCACCTTTCGCTGGGAATTGTTTTCAAATGAGTTGTAGGGCTGCTGGCAAAAAGAGCTGTGTTGCATTAATGTTCTCTTAGAGATTCAAAACTGTTATGCAACAAAAAATTATCAATTCATGCCACTTCTTTAATGGACTTCCTAATGTATACTTAAAAAAAAAAAAGAGAGAGAAGTGGATTGCAGAGTTTTCTTCCCAAGCTGTCAAGGCTTCTATCAGGAGCAGCTTCAAAGCCATTTTTCTTTTCATATGCTTGTCTGGTGTGTCTAACTGAGCATGATTACTTTTTCCTAAATGAATAGATAATTTTGCCTTATTTATAAATAGAGCACCAGGATTTTTTTGTCTGTGATGCTCTTGGGCTGAATCTCAGGAAGGCTTATTGTAATGCATGTTCATTTTTAAATGAAATTTGGGTTCTGGCGTTTTTTTCCTTCCACCTGAATTTGTTTCCGAGTCATATATTTTTGCCATGGAGCATTCAAACACACTTGAAATATTAATGAGGCAAATAATGGCCCATTTCAATTGAAGTTTGCCATAATATGCAAGTAATCCTTCACAGGGCTCTGTTTTAGTAATGATGGTGATTAAAATGTCTCATTTTCTCCCCAGCCAAGGATTCTGGTTGGGTTTTGGGGTGTGACACTCGTTAGCTACACAGAGGCTGAACTCATTTCACGTGCTGGGAAAAGGGGGTTTGGGGGTTAGTTATTGGTGTAAAATTGCTTTTTCAGGCCACACACTCACGTTTGGCCAAATTTCCAAGGCCCTTAATAGATGCTGGAAAAACCCAAACTCACTCCTAGCGTGGTGAAATGCTTTCTTGGCCATGATGATTCTAGTCCAAAGCTGGAGGTTTTGCCACCCCAGGGCAGGTCTGTGAGCTTTTCCTGGGGTAGCTTTTCCTGTGAGCTTTTCCATGTGGGGCTTGGATGGAAGAAGAGCCTTTGGCTTGCCATGCCAACCTCACTGGGCATTGCCAGCCCAGCTGCTGCCACCTTGGCACTGTCAGTGAAAGGCCCCTGAGTTGATGCTGCCTTTGGAAAACTCGCCTGAAGGGTCAATATGGAAAAAGGGAACACAAGAACTGCCTGTGGAGTCCAACATCCCTGGCAGGATGGCTCCTCACTGCAGTGACCAGCTCAGAAAGGAGGGCAAGAGCCTCAAAGGAGGATGAATGCACTACAGAGAGCTCAATCTCCTGCTTTTACAAGCACTTGTGTCAGAACCTGTGCTAATGCCATGACTTTCCTGGAGTCTCCAACCTCTCAAAGCTGCATTCCAGGAAATGCAGCCTCCTTTGTGACCCCAGAGGAGAAAAGAGGTTTTGAAGATGTTAAGAGGCTCAGCAGCTTCACAGTGAATCCGTGAGAGCTTTGCATCACCTACAAACCCATTTTCCTTAGATCCCTGGCTTCCTTCAGGACTGTCAGGCTGTTTTGTGCTTAAGCTTTATTCAGACCTTGCAGTGAGAGCTCTCTGTGTCTGGATGAGCTGCTGGGAAGGTGGAGCAAAAGCTGCTTTGGGATGGGCTGGAAATGGCTCACAAGTCCTTTCCTGCAGCCCTGCCTGGGGTTGGGTCTGGCAGGGGCTCAGGTGAGGCTGTCCAGCCAGCACTGGGTTGTGCACTTGGTTGAATGAGAGGTGAATATGGTTTGAGCTGCAGAACAGGGTGTCAACAGCATGAGCTGTCAGGGGGAAATCAATTGTATATTATTGGCATAATTCAATATATTGAATTATGGATCAAGCCAGAGCCATCCTGCACTTTGTGCCTGTTTTGTGGTGTTTTTTGAACAAGCCCTCCAGGGTCAGGGTGTGAGGCTGGGGGAGCACTGTCCCTCTGGGTCAACACCCAATCCCTCCCTGCTCTCTGAGCAGAGATGGAAAGCAAAAAGGAAGAGAAGCAAGATGTGGATGTTCTGCTCCAGCAGGGAAATTGGCTCTGGAAGGAAACAGTTACCCCAGGGAGGAAGGATTACCTCCAAATCCTGGGAACGTAAATCACTGCAGCGAGTGCTTATCTGTAAGCCCTGATGGGCAGAGCCAAGCACCCCTTCCAGCTGCCAGCTCTGCTGCTGATTTGCAACCAGAGCTGGAGCCTTGCAGGTACCTGGAGAGGCACATTTATGGGAAAAGCCCCAGAGCTGAGGGGTCTGAGGCAGGAAAACCTGTGGATCCCCTGGAACTCTTGGGAACATCATCTTGCAGCAGAGATCAGCAGCCATCCTTTCCTTTCCTTTCCTTCTCCCAGAGCCCCCAGCCCCGGGGCCAATTGAGCTGCCATATTTCCTGCTTCTACTCCTTTTTGTCCTCCATTTGCCACTGCTGGCTGATGGAAACTATTGTGGGAATTATCCTGGTCCTGTTACATGCTGCATGCATGGCTGGGTCTGCAGAATTACCACAGGGACGAGCTGGAGACTCACTGCTGTGTTTGCGCTGGTAGTTTGCCTCCAAAATTGTTGTTATTTCTTAAGCTGCCATACAAGAGAGGTTCTGCATGGCAGAGATGCAAACACTCCATCTTTGTCAGCACATGGGCCTGGTGAAGGGATTTTCTCTATTCCCCCACAGAAAGGCAGTGCTGTCTCCCTGCTGGTGGATGTGCTCTTGCCCTGGTCTCGCTCACACTGCTGTCAGCTGGAGTAACCCCTCTGAAGCCAGAACATGAAATGCAGCTCCTTGCCACGTTTACATATTCTACTCCTTACAGCATAATTTGTCCTAGTTTTTTAAGCACTGAATGCCTTCGTCGGAATTTCATTACAGAGCGCAAGTTTCGTCAAGTGCATTCTGCTAGTTTTGCTGGAGGTTGCTAAGCATAGTCTATTTTTTTCTGAATCCTTTGTACTGATAATTATATTTGCTCATGCCACACAAAAATTAAAATACAGCATGTAGGAAAATGCAGCTTTGTGTTACATTCCTGGGAAAAAAAGGTTGTTCTTGTTAGGGAAGAACTTTCTGTGCTAGGAACATTATCTCTGGTGAGTCTTGGGGATAAAAATGTGGACAATCTGAGGGTGATTTGGAGCATCCCAGCCTTCCTACCCAATGGCACAGCAGTCAGTGCTGATAATTGATTTCAACCCATCTGCAAGATGAACACCTGCTGTGCAATATGGCTCTGTAGGATTAGCTCTCCCTACATAGCTGGAGAAAAATCTCCATTGTTGACCTGCAAGACTGGGTGCCTGTTTGCTAAAATCTGAGCCACATCCTGCTGTGAAGTTAAGGGTTCTGTTGCAGTATATTTTAAATACACTGCCCTGACACTTCTGCATTTCTGTGGATTTTAATGGGCTTCTCTCTTCCTTCCGTTCTTTCTTTCTTTCTTTGGAAATTTAATTCCATTACTAAATAATGCATTTGGCCTCCAACCTGACTTGTGCTAATTACTCACGTGCTGAATGGGCTTTAAATCTTGTTTGGAAACACTATAGGGCTTATTGTCTTATTAAAAGCACCTAATGTGAGTCGTTCTTTTTAAGAATGCAATTGGTCCCTAATGAAACCAAACAGATAATGCAATAATTTTTCACTAAACTAATTATCAGAGCGGAAGATGCTAATGTGTTCTGCCAACTGTGTCCGTGTCTCCTCGGTTAATGTGCAGCATGGCCACGGCTGCTCAGCAAGACTTTACATCTCTGCAAGCAGCAAAGGGAGGCTGAATTTAGCTCAGGCTGAGCCACCTCTGCCTGCACTTAGTGCTAATCAAATGGGGTTTCTCCCACAGAGGACTTGCAGGGACCTCGTTTACTGGATTCCCTAAGGGATTGGATTCCTGGGTTTCCTGCTTGGAAAGGTCCCAAGCACCTAATTCTCAACAAATTACATTACTTCAGTTGTGCTGGAAATTGAGGTACCCAAAGTCAAAAGGCACTTGAAAATACCCGTGGGATGTTTCTTCAAGCATTGAAAGAGATCTCAGTGCCCAAATTAGGGATCCTGACCATGTGTGTGCAGGGGTGACAGCGTGGTCACAGCAGCAGGGCTGGCAGGGCTGCAGGACAGCTGGGACAGTGCTCTGGGGCTCATGGAGTGACTCTGGGGATGGTGCTGTGCAGGGCCAGCAGCTGGACTCGATGGTCCCTGGGTGCCTTCCAGCTCAGCAGCTTCTCTGTGATACTGAGAATGACCTCTCCTTTTCAACTGACTGCAGTAAGCAGCAAGGGTGGGCTTTCAAAAAGTGACTAAACAAATATAGAGGCTGCAGAGAACCTGGCCTTAGATGTGCAAAGCCTGCAGAAAGCCCTGAGTGCTGAGAAAAATGTCCTTTCCTAGGAAGAAGAAAAAAATGAAGAGTGAAAGCAGAGAAGTGAAGTTTCACCTTGAGCAAATGCCACGTGTGCTCCCTAGCTCTCCTCGGAGCAGACTACATTGAGAACAGAATTGCAGCTCTGGCAAGGACTGGGATTTGCCTGTCTGATTGCTGTTACTTCTCAAAACAAATAAACAAAACACAATTATCTTTGAATGTTACCCAGGCTAATGTGTAGAACTGGCACTGGGGAGTAAGGAGAGTAGAGGACACCAGGCTAAAGTCATTAATTGGTAATGGAGTGTGTGTATTTGTCAACAAGATGCTCGGCTTGGAGAGCTGAACAAAAAGAAAACAAGCCGCAAAAAAACAAATGCATACCAAGCCTTGTCACTGATATTTATTTAACAACCTGTCACAAGCAGAAAATGTGGATCAAAGGTAGGGAAGGCAAGGAAGGAGCAGTTTGAGTCCAAGGCATCTGTTCTGCATTGCATCAGGGTTCACTTCTGGATCAGGGTATGTTCTGCCACTTCGTGTTACATCAAGCGAGTTGTGAAATGATGGAGCTTAATGCAGAGTGAGTGTTGGGAATGGGAAGGAAAACAACAACCCGTTGTTTTCTTATTCATTACTCGCCGTGGGTTTGGGGTTATCCAGGAACAGAGATGCTGTTTTAAGTGAGGCGGAGAGCTGAGATTGCCAGGCTGTGCTGGGTGAGAGAACCCTGCAAATTGCTTATGGGATTTGATGTTGTCTATGCTGCCTCCAGAACAAATCACACTGGCAGGGGGTTTGGGTTTTCCTTTCTTCATCATTGGAAAACCCTTTACAGAAGAACTCTTCACCCTAAATTAAAAAAAAAAAAAAATTAAAAAAAAAAGGAAGTTGTCTTCTTTCTAAGTTTTTTTCTTCTTAGTCTCAGATCCTTTTTCTGGCTGCACCTTCCCCTTTCTCAGCTCCCCAGGCTGCTCCTTCCCCTCACTGGCAGTGCCTGGTGAGGTTCACTGGGTGTGTTTGGAGGTGAAGGCTGTGGCACTGTGCTTTCCACTGGGAATGCTGCTGGAGAGATGCACATTTCCCCTCTGGCCACCTAAGCAGAGGTGACTGCTGGCCCCAAAGGACAGCAGAGGTAACTTCCCCCTGATGTGTTTTTGGCCAAGAAATGCGAACATGAAGCTTAACTGGGTAAGAGAGGGGAACAGCTGAGGGTGCAGAGAGAAAATGCCAGTTGAAAAATAAGCATAGCTCAGCTATCAACAGAATGAACTCGAAATTCAGAGCGTCATTTTCATGTCTTTGCATCAGAAAGCAGTTTGGGAGGGGAATTGATTTAAATTATTGGAATTTCTTTCAAAAGCTTTAAAGGCTTCCCTCCCAGCCAGCCCCAGCGCTGAGATCAGCGATCAGCGAGAGAAATTGCAGCAAATCATGGAAGCAACTGGTTCATGATATTGTACAGTGCCAAACAACAGCCCTGTGCTCTGAGCAGCCTCAGCATTGCTCCTCACCCCGAGCCCCCGTTCTGCTCTGAGGATGACTCTGCAGGGCTGTGCCTGGCACTGGAGCTGCCTGGGTGACTTTGCAGTGCCCTGGCGGCGCTGATGGCAGCAGTGACCACCGCAGAGCCACGCCGAGCTCATTAATCACCTCCCAGCTGCACAACCTGCACCTCCAGCCACGCTGGTGTGCAGCAAACGTCGCTCCAGGATTAATGGGTATTGATGAACTTGCTTAGCAACCTCATCCCAGCTGGCTCTGATCCCTGGGGATGCACAGCTGGGACAGAAACACTGACCCTGTGGCACAGCAGTGCTGGGCTGCAGCAGGGGAATGGGGATGGGCTTGGGACAGCTTTGTGTTTAATTCTGAGCCCCATTTCTGGGACAGCTTTAATTCTGAGCCCCATTTGTGGGACAGCTCTGTGTTTAATTCTGAGCCCCATTTCTGCTCTGTCTAAGCCCAGACTGGTGGCTCCAATCCTCAGCTCTTGGCCAAGCATCTTTGGTTTCAGAGGACTTTCCTGTGTTTCTCTACACTGCCTTGGGAAGGAGTGGCAGCAGTAGCTTGATCCACGTGCTGAGTGCCCCTGGAGACTCAGGCTGGGGATAATCACATCTTTTCATACTGCTAATAATTAACTATTAAAACAATTTACTAATGGATGTAGTGGCTTCTTTAAATGATGAATTGATACGATTTAACACAGCTATGAGATATGGGCTTGATGCAAGTATTGCTGAGTGCAAATCCTGCCTGCATTACAGCCTGTTGAGGTCAGAATCTATTAGCCATAATTCCTCTTAGCCTAAATTCCCTTCATCTATGGAATAGTTTTTTCCTACAGAAATTATTCTAAAACCTTGAAAACCAGAGCTGCATGTGCTGTTATCATAAGGCAGAGTGTGGTGTCATTCACTAAGTGGAGGAGAAAGGTGTTTATAAAAACTCCAGCCAAAAATGTGGAGTATATATATAGAGTATAAAATATAGTGCTACCTAATGCAGTAAATTTATTGGACATTTTTGCTAAAAATGAATGAACCTTGTGTGCCTGAATAGATGAAATTATATTTACTGGCATGAACTGAATGGGTTTAATCAGAGAAACGGCTGTTGAATGGGTCTAACATCCATTAATTGAACATGGAACTAGTTTTACCTGATTCTTTCTTTTAAGAGGTTTCCAGTATTTACACAACATAACTGTCACAGGAAGTTTAATTAGATATCTGAGATCTCCCAGATCTTGTCAAATTAATTTCTGAACTCTTGACATTTCTGTGACAATACTGTCCTAATTCTACTTGTAGCATGTTCTTAAGACAACTCTAATAACTAACAGTCATGTCTGACAAAATAAAGATAAGCTGTTATTTCTCTCCAAGAGATGACAGATCCATTTTTCAAAAGCCAAGGGAAGGCTGCTCACCGTTTTACTTCCTGCAGCAGCAAAATTTCCAGGCGTGGGACTGGCAAAGCAAAGAGTTACTTGCTGTAGGTAAAAGGTTTTTCTTTGCATCCAACCATCGTGCTTGGATGGAAAGGTCAGGTGTGTCAGAGATGGTTAAGGCTTTGAAGAAGACAGATGTGTGTATGCAGAAAGAACATAAAGGCAATTGGAATAGCTTAAAGGAATAAGCAGAATTGGAGAGATCTGGGCTTTAAACTTTGTTCTGCTATTGAAGTCATTGTTAGTGCTCTCCCCAACTGAGGAAAAAATGTCTTGGGGAAAAAAAAAAGAAAAAGAAGGGAAAAAAAAAGAAATATTAAATGTATTTTTCTGGCTATCTCAGCTGCTGGAATTATAGCAGTGCAAATTACTCCAAGCTTTTAGCAACAGAGTAGAATCCATTTGACCTTTCTTTCCTCTCCAGCCTTGTTTTGTCTTCAGCCCTAGGTTGGGATTGTGGGGAAAGGTGCTGGCTGGGCTGCAGGAGTGTGGGGAAACACAAAGGTGCCCTGCAGGCTCCAATCCCAGAGAAGGCAGGAGAGAGAGAGAGAGAGAGAGTTTGTGTGCAGCCTGGACCTGGCTGAGCTCTGATCCCCAGGCAGGCAGGTTCTGTGCAATAACTGAGCTGGGCTGCTCCCAGCTTCAGCAGTGACAGCATCCCCAGCCTGTCACAGCCCGTGTGACAATCCCTGCCCCACTGACACCGGGATGGAGCACAGAGGGCCCTGAGCATCCCCACACTGTCCCCACCCTGTGTGACAATCCCTGCCCCACAGGGATGGAGCACAGAGAGCCCTGAGCATCCCCACACTGTCCCCACCCTGAGTGACAATCCCTGCCTCACCGGGATGGAGCACAGAGGGCCGTGAGCATCCCCACACTGTGCCCACCCTGTGTGACAATCCCTGCCCCACTGGGATGGACCACAGAGGGCCCTGAGCATCCCCAGCCTGTGCCAGGGCTTTCCTTTCCCCACACTTCAGGCAGGATTTGCTGCTGAGGTGTGTGGGGTTTGCTGATCAGCTGAGCTCTGCCCGGGGAAGCCTCACAGCCTCCCCACCTCCACGAGGAACTGTAAATAAAACATCACACTCTGTCTAAACAAGAAGAAAATCCCCGACACAGAGCTTCTTGCAGACGGGGATGGCTTCTGGCACTTTCTCTGGGGTGCTGTGGGTGTCTCAGCAGCCAACACTCATTAAATACTCTGCCTGCCCATGCTGCCCGTTTGCTCTCTCTGCCTCCACCATGTGCCACCAGGGACTGATTCTGGAGATTGAAAAGCTTCTGCATCTTCTCATTACCCCTGCAATGTCCCCTCCGAGAGGGGAGTTGAATTTCGGGTCCCTCACATGTAATCTTCGCCGTGCCAAATTCGCCGCTTCTATTTATTTTCCATTTTAACGCTTGTAAGGCTGGAATGGTCTTTTTTTATGGAGGCATTACTGTTATGGGGAAAAAGTCAACATCTGCCAGCTCTAGCAGGAGAGATGCTGTAGGTTTTTTTCCTTGCTACCTAGAAACCATTGTGTTAATAGAGATCTTGCTGGAGTGCCTTCCTGTGAAAAATGTAAAAAATCCAGTAAAAAGGTAAAAATGTTTATGTTAGAAATGTTCACCTAAATGATAAAAAAACTTAAAAAAAAAAAAAGAGAGAGAGAGAGACCTGAGTGGGAATAGGGTAGGGGGAAAAGGGGACAGGAGGAGGGATAGGATGGGGAAGGATCAGATGTTCATATTTTGCATTTTCAAGTTCCATGCAAGAATATGTACATATTTCAAGAAAAGCAGCACTTTCAGAAAAAAAATAATCAGTTGAAGGCATGATTTTCCTTTGAAAAATTGAATTAAACAGGACAGTTTTAATGAGTTTAATCATGAAGTCTGACAGTAGATGTTGACCTTGTAATGGTTCTCTGCTATGAGAAAATGGGTTATTTACAACCAGAATCGCTGCTGCTATTTTTCATTCTACTAAGTAAATTATAGTAGAATTATTCACATGACACCATTGTTGTGTGGAGCTCAGTGGAAAACTAATTCCTTTCAGTTTTTTGAAACCTCATCCTCATTCTTTAACAGTTTCCTCATAGATTTAAAAAAAAAAAATCTGGCTGCATCAACATACATGTGATGAACCTTAAAGACTTTCTAGAGATTTATCTATTGAATTTCCTACACAGGAGCTTAATGGATACACCACAAAACAGCACATTACTTATTTGTTAATTGAATTGAATAATTATTCAATTGAGTCTCATAAGAGAGGAATTTTTTTTTCCTCCATTAGCAGAGCTAAAAGCACATGGAAAAGCTGTAGGTGTGTTCCAGCCTCTCTTTGCACAGCTCCCTCAGAAAATAGTGTCTTTTTAATAGCAGTGGCAGTAACCATCTAATAACCTGCATTAGGAAGGCTCTCACAACTGGCAAGCGTTTTCTGTTTCTCCATGTTAAATATTTTGTCAAGGCTTTTCACAACTCTGGCTGCTGCAATTCCTTGTCTTTCTCCAAAAGCCATTTTTCATTCCAGCTGATGAGACTTGTTCTCTTGGGCACAAGCTCCTGTTTCCTGCTGCTCTCTGGCAGCCCTTGGGAGCAGTTTTGTGCCAGGGAAAAAACCCCAACATCGCCCCAGCTCCAGAGGGTTTGGCCTGGAATTGCCCTTTCCATCCCCAGGGTGGGAAGCAAAGCAGCAGCTCAGCTCCAGGATCTGTTCCAGGAAGTCCCACCAGAATCTCTTCATTTCTTCCACGTTCTTCTATTTTTCTGAGAAGAGTTTCTTGCTGGGGAACAGAGAAGGTCGTGTTGTTTTATGGTGCTTCTGAATTTTATTCTTTTTTTGACAATTTGAAGAGATTTTTCTGTGGCATTGATTTTGATTTCTCTCACACATTGGCTGCTGTAATAAAAACCCTCTTACAGAATTTTCTGCATTGACATTTTATTGCTAAATGTCTATTGTAGAGTTCTTCCTCCCCCCCAAAAACAAGAAATCCACACCACCATGAGGGAGGAATTTAAGCACAACCTACAGGTTGTACCAGCTGGATGTGCTTAATCACTGTGCTGAGTATAGAAACTTCAGCTCCAACTGTACCAAGTTTAAACCATTTTACACATGGCATTCACAGGGTGTAAAGTGTTATTGATCCTACCAGCTTTTTCTCCAAAAACCATCGAGGTCAACATTGGGTTTTCTTGGAAAAAGAAGAGGAGGAGGCAAAGCCCTTGGGAGTGATGGTGGTTAAAGGCTGTCCCAGAGAGAGCTGCTGGTTCAGCCTGGAGCAGGCTTTGCTGGGTGAGTGTGCTGTGACCTGCTCTGGGCAGGCAGGCAGCAGCTGAGCTGTGAAGAGAGGTGAAAATCAATAAATACACCATTTACCATTTACTCAGCCCAAACAAAATACTTCATGGAGACACTGGTGAGGCTTTCAAAAGCGAGAGCACAAATTTCAGTTCCAGTGCAGTGTGGACAGCAAGGCTTCATGGAATTCTGCTGGCTGTATTTACAGCTCACTTAACACACTGGGCCAGGGCGTTTTGTTATCATTGCTGCAGCTTTTCTTCCTCTTCTTCTCACTGCTGCTGGAAAGGGAGTTCTGCCACTCCATGTACAGCTGCTAAATGAGGAAGAGGTGAATGAATTCTTCCAGCATTTATTCCACCTCAATCAGCTCGTGAATTGGGATTGGGTTTAAAGTTCTGCTCTTCCTCTTGGCAAAACTTCCCCTTGAGCTTCCCTGTTTCTCACCTCCCACCTCCCCTCTCTTGCTGATTTCTCTAGCTGGAAAAATAATTGCATTGAAAGTGGAGAAGAGCAATGGAATGAGAAATCCTTGTCAGGGACAGGCTTAAAGCCTCTCTGTTCAGATAAACCTCCATGCAGTTAGGAGCCTCCCAGCAAAGCTCTGCCTGGTTCAACATCCATCTGCCAAGTGTGATTCTGAGGAAAAACAGCTCTTCAGACCCACATGACCAACATCTGATCAAGCAGGTGTCTGATAACTCCTGCTCAGCACCAGGGCTGTGGCTGCAGATGATCCAAAAGGATTTCCTAGTCTTGTGTAGAGTAAAAGAGCCAGAGCACAGAGAGGAGCAGATAAACCCAATTTTGGCTGCTTCTTCTATCCCTGACCACTCAGAAGTAATGACTAGTTATAATTTCACCTTCTAATTTCATTTTTTAGCAGGCTGAGTGTTTATAAAACTTTTTCAAGAGAGCTGCTGGAGTGCTCTCCTGAAAGACCATCTCTCTGGTGAATAATCGGCTGAAATTCTAATGAGAAAATCCTTTCAGTGGCCAGCAGCCTTCCTACTCAAATGCTGCATTATCAGCCTCAAATTATTCAGACAGATCTGAGGAATTTACTTTAGGCAGCTTAGGAGATAAATTCAGTGCAGCAAGTTATCATGATTGATTTAAGTATTTAAGACTTATCCTAAAAACCTGTTTCACTCAATCCTCCTCCTAACACGCTTCCATTGAAGCCACTTTTTCTCAGGTTCAAACACAGCCTGAGTGCAGCAATTTCCCTCTGGCTGGCCAGGGGTGATTCTCCTGCACCCTCTGGGGCTGTGGGTGAAGCAGAGGTTCAGAGGCAATGAGCTCTCCACCAGATTGCCTCATTTTTTATACTCCTGTGACTTCAGCCACTCTACAGCAGCATCCCCGTTGGGTCTGAGAGGGAGCATTGGTTCCAAGGAGGATTTATAAATTTATTTTCTAAAGGACATTAAAGAGACTGATGTTGCTTTGTTTGTGGGGAGATTAGGAGCCAGGAGTGCTGGCAGGATGTGGGCTGGGGAGAGCCTCAGAAATGGCATCCCTCAGTGGGACTTCCCAGTCCTTATTCCATCCCAGTTCCTATTCGATCCCAGTTCCTATTTCATCCCACTCCCTATTCCATCCCACTCCTATTCCACCCCACTCCCTGTCCCATCCCTCAGTGTCCCTGCAGCCCCTGCAGGCTGTGTGGGTAGCTCTGGGTGTTTGCTCTCCATGGTGTGCACAGGTATTTCTCAGAGGTGGCAGATCATGGGTGGAATGAGAGAACCTCACAGGCAGGTTTTCCCCCTTTCTCCACCTCACCCAACCACTGTGCTGCATCCCCAAGGACAATTTGCATTTCCCTCTGGCTGCTGCCCTGAGGATGAGCACAGCTCGTTCCAGCAGTGCCTTGTCTGGCTGAACTCTCACTCAGCACCTCTGTTTCTCCAGCACCCAAGAGATAGTGAGTTTTTCACTGCCCTTTTAGCAGGTTTCTTGTGCTAGAAACTTCCATAGTGTCTCATCAGGACCTCCTCTCCAAATCCTTTGGAATATGATGCAAAATCAAGGCTCCTATTAACCACTTGCTCTTTTCCCATTCCCTTTTTAACACCCTAAACTCAGGAGTGACTCCTGCTCATGGATTTAACTCCTCTCCAGGGAGGGTTTAATGTGCCATCTGCACTGCAATGAATCTCCCTGTGCTCAGGACAGGGACAAGAGGTAGGACTTGAGACATGGAATGGCATGGCAGGTGACAGTGAGCTTCAGGTGTGTGGGATGTGTGCAATATCAGTTCATTCTGCAGCTAGATGTGAATGCTATTGATATTAAATATCTTCCCAGGAGGGCTGAGTGTTTGAAGGACAAGCATTCGTAATTTGCTTTGACATTTGACATGATCAAGCAAGTAAAGGAATAATATTCCATTTCTCCATTGTCAAAAAGATAATGAGTTTCATAACTATTGGTATTATGGGAAAAATAGAGTCTGTGTAGTGTAAAATGTGTGAGAGCTGCTATATATTCTTCTATAAATTGCATATATCGTGTTCTTTTGTTGGCCCTATTCAAACACAGCATGCCTATCCTTTTTAATTTTCTGGTTTGCTGTGCAAGTCTCTAACAAAAAAAGCTTCGTTTTTTTTAATGAAAAAAAGTTTTCTTCAAATTATTTATAGAAAGAGCAGTGCTGTCATCGAATCTGTCTCATCATATCATTCTTAGGTATCAATTTCTAGCCTCGGATGACAAACCAGAGCAGCTACTTTTCCAATAGCAGCATCTGGCTTCCTGGCAAACTCGAAATGCAGTTATCTGGAAAGCTTCAGAGTTGCTTCTGAGCACATTTTATTTATTAGAAAGCAGTTGTGATGCTTTTCTTCCCATGACTAAGCCAAAGAATATTTAATATATTAAAAGGAATAATAGAATCGAGGCCAAGCTGTTGTCCCTCAAGTGGCAAGGAATGACAATATTTTTCCTTTGAGATGACCATTTGTTCAGCTCTGAAGGACGATCTGAAACTCTTTGCCCTCAATCCAGCTGCTCTTTTAGAGGACTAAAGAAGAAATTCAGCCTTATAATTCCTTAAATAAAATTCAAGTTGACCCTTTCCCAGACTGAGCACTCTGAAATGTGATGGTGACTTGTCTGCCAGCCTTGCTGGAGGAAGAGCACCTTCTGCAGAGTGGGATCCTCAAAGGTGAAAGACACAACGTCCTTGCAATTTATGATGAATTATAATAGCAGGAATAGGTGGCTCTGTGGGTCAGGTTCTGTGCCATCCCTAAAAATGAGTGACTCCATCCTTTGTTTCACCACAGAATTTATGAGTTTGATCATTTGGATCCAGCTCTGCAAAGGTCTGCTAAGGTAGCTCAGTAGATATCACAGTGATCTGCAAGATCTGATCCAAAGGACATGAAAATACAGTTCCAGGGGCAATTTTAGTAGTTCTCCTGCTGACACAAACCTGTGACCTCCTGGCACCTCCAGGCACATCTCAGATTCTCTCAAGGCTCTGCTCAGGCTGGAGGTGTGGAGCTCTGCTGCTGATCTGTGGGGTTAACCAAACCCCACCTGCCCTGGGGATAAAGGAAATTACCCAACACACAGCAGGGATGGAACAGCCAGGTCTCCACACACAGCATCGTCTGAAGGAGGTTATTAAGGATTATTTTTTTCCACAATATCAGCACCAAATTAGATAGGAAAGATGCCAAGACCCCTAGGAGATGACAATCATCCATGATAGAGATGTCACTTTAATTTCAGGACATTCCTAGATGCTGAAATTCATTCTCACGTGCACAGAGCTAAAAGCTGAGAAAGAACAAGGGAGGATGAAATATCTCTTCCAGGCTTTGATGATGGTTAAACTGTATCTACATCAAAAGCCCTATTTAATTGAAGTGATTATTTTCATTCTGAGAAAGAACTCTCTCGAGCTGTTCTTGAGCAATTTCCAAAATTTCCTTTCAGTGAAATTCTGGTGTTATTTTGCTAGATGGTAGATTGGAAAAAAAAAAAATAAGAAAGCCTAATCTGTTAAACTCAATATGTTTGACACTTAGCAGCAGTAATGCTAAATGGTAACATCTTGCAGTTTTCTTCTGATACCAGTGGTGTCTCTGGGGCAGGATTTTATTAGTGACAGCTCTCACTGAATTCAGTTAAAGTTGAAGTTTTGTCTCCAAAGTAACTGTTATTCAGTACAGAAATAAAATGATCAGGCACAAGATTTCATTTAAAGCTTTGAACATCAACGTCAAGGAATCAAAACAATTCTGTTTCAAGATCTTGTTTCTCCAGGGTAAAAATTTATTTCTGGGTTTGGACTCTTGTCCTTGCACGGTGTTGTGCTGAATTACAGACAGACACAGTGGGACTTTCCCTGGTCATTGTTCTGAGCTTCTGCCTCTGGTCTGAGCTTGGAACAATTGGGTCTTAATTCTGATTGAGGATGGAGGAGGCAAAACACCCTGCCAAGGCTGCTCTGCTGCTCCATTCCATGGCACTTTTGTGAGGCTCTGTCACAAGCAAAGCCTGCAAATCAAAAGTGACATGGTGGGCAACCTCTGCTGCGTGCAGCAGGTCAGAGACATCTCGTGTTTCAGAAAAGACTACAGCATTTCTGCTGCTGGAGAGTGTAAGCACTTCTGCCTTCCTTCCGCCACGAATGGAGATTATTCAATGGTTGGATTTAATGAATTCAAAATCCTTAGAAAATCACTAGAGCCAGACATCAATGTAAAATACTCCACCAGCTTTCTGTAGTGGAATATAATATTAGCTCTCCCACAATCTACTTCATGCATTTCAAAAGAATAGAGAACATTTTTAAACTAAAGAAGATAGCTTGGGCAGAAAATGATTGCCTGCTTTGGATGCTGCTCTGTAACCCTTCAGGAGCCTGAGTTATTTCTCTCAGGGCAGGAGAAACAGAAACAGATGTCTTCTTTGCAAAAATGGGAGGGGGAGGAAGAAGAGCAGGATATTTTATTAATAAATGGTGTTGATGTGCTGTTACCTTGCCCAGTCAATAGGAGCTGCAGGGCTGGTGGCTCTGAGCAAACCCTTCCTGCTGGGGGAGGCTGCTCAGGACCCACCAGGACTGCCACCAGTGTCCTGTGGCACTGGGACTGCTTGAGGAGGACATTTCTGTGCCATGGGGAATCTCTGCCCACCCAGCCCTCCTCCTGCCTCTGCTCCTCGCTCTGGAGAGACAGCCACGGCCATCTCTCCCAGGCAGTACAGTAATACAAATAAATAATATTAATTAAGGCTTGATAGGTTTAAAAAGCTATGGAAATAGCTTCTCTCCTGCTGTTTCAGTATCTCATTTCCCCACTCTGTCCAAACCCCCAATGCTCAGAGGTACAAACATATATTTCAAATGAGAAGTCTGTTGAACCTCATTAAACTCAAATGCTCAATCAAGTTTTTCTGAACGAGGTTTCACTCTGCTTTGAGTTTACCTGATTTCATTCTTCCATCCCTAATGGAGACATTCATTTAGGAGGTGATTTTTGCAAAGGCACTGATACACCTACAAACCACAACTGAAAAGAAAACCATAATTTACATTTTTAAACCAAGCATCTGACTTTGGAGCTCTTCTATGTTTATAAGGCTTCACGTCTGAGCAATTCGCCGAGGTCTCTGTGAAACAAAGACCAGCTTTTAATTGGAATCTGCTTTTTGCTCTCCCAGTTTTCTTCTGAAAAGGACGAGCAGCTGAAAAGCCTCTCAGCGTTGGTTTGCCGAGCTCTGGAGTCACACAAGCACCTGCAGCCATCCACGCACTGCTCGGCAAGAGCACTGCATTTCTCGAGGTTTGTAGCTCTTGTCCTCCCACTCCCTAATTCATATACATAAAACTGGTGTGCTGCCACGTTCCCTCCACACAAATGCATTAGCTGATCAGGAAGCCTTCCCATTCATCTGGCTTGTCACTTGGATGAGGTGGAGGCAGGACTGACTTGTCAGCTCGCAGTGATGGGAGTGAGGGGTGGAAGACAGGATAAGGCGACAAAAATGGTGTAGATATTTCTCCCCTTGGTTTTCCAAGGGAAAATATTTTCAGGTGCTGGAATGTCTCCACACCCTTCCAAACAGGAGCAAACCAGCAACCCAAATACTTGCCTACAACCTCCTTGCATAACTAATGGCAGAGTGAGGCTGCAGGAGGCAATCATGGCTAAACCCCCTGGCTGGCTCTGCTGTAGCTCCCTGGCAATGTGGGCATCTTCTTGCAACTGCGACGCCTCATCCCCACCGTGTTTGGCGTCGTTTCCACGGTGATTTCCAGGGCAGCCCATGCAGCAGAAGGAAGGTGTGCAGAACCCACCCAAGAGAGAGCAGTGAAGGTGCAGAGCTTTGCATCTCTAGAGTGGGCAAGACCTCCCTGCCCTCCAGACAGGTCCTGGCGAGCTGCAGGAGGGAGAGCCAGCCCGGGTCACACTCACACCTTCACCCCCCGTGAATTCCACAGAATCACAGGATAGTTTGGGTTGGAAGGGACCTTAAAGCCCATCTCGTTCCAGTGCACCGGGTGGCTCCAAGCCCCGTCCAACCTGCCCGGAACACCTGGCGGGATGCAACCCTCAGGGGCGGCAGAGCTCGCTCGGAGCCAAGGAGCAGAGCGATGCTCGGCGGGCGCACCGGGGGTGGCATCGTCCCCGAGCGGCAGCATCCCGTCGGGGGTCGGGAGCTCCGTGCCGCCGCTGCCCGAGCCGCGCCGCCCCTCCCCGCCTCCCTCCGCCCTGCGCGGAGCTGCGCGGAGCTGCGGGCCGGGCGGTGCGCGGGGGGCGGAGGCGGCGCGGCTCAGCCCGGCTCAGCCCAGCGCAGCTCCCCCCGCCCGGCTCCCCCCGCCGCGCCCCCGCCGCCGCCTCCGCCCCCTCCCCGTGACTCGGAGCCTCCCGGGCGCGGCGGCTGCCGGGCGGTGTCGTGCGGCCCCCCGCGCCCGTGCGGGGACTATGAAGCACCATGGTGTGGTGTGACCGTGGCGTCCAGATGCTGCTGACCACGGTGGGCGCCTTCGCCGCCTTCAGCCTCATGGCCATCGCCATCGGCACCGACTACTGGCTCTACTCCAGCGCCCACATCTGCAACGGCACCAACATCACGACGGACGAGGCGCAGGGGCCGCCGCGGCGGGCGCGGGGCGATCTCACGCACTCGGGGCTCTGGAGGATCTGCTGCCTCGAAGGTACCGCGGCCGCGCCGGGGAGGGGAGGGGGAGAACTTCCCGGGGGAGCCGGCTGAGCGCCCGGAGCCGCCGGGCAGAGCCGGGCAGAGCCCAGCCGGAGCCACCGGGCTGAGCCCAGCCGGAGCTGGAGCCGGAGCCGCCGGGCTGAGCCCAGCCGGAGCTGGAGCCGGAGCCGCCGGGCTGAGCCCAGCCGGAGCTGGAGCCGGAGCCGCCGGGCTGAGCCCAGCCGGAGCTGGAGCCGGGGCCGGAGCCGCGCCGCTGCCTCGGACACGGCCGAGGAGGAGGATGGCGTTACCGTGGCAACCGGCATCTCCGGCATTGCCATGGGAACCGGCGGCGGGATGCGGAGCGCTGCCCAGGGGAGCTCTGCCCGGCGGGGTGACCTCGCTCCGCGACCATCGCCGGGGCTTCGGGGGCTCCTGGCGGGGTGGGCGCGTTTGGGTGCTTCGGGGCGCACCTGAGCCCTGCGGACTGCGCGGCTGGGCACCGCCGGGACTGTGGCTTCAGGAGCTTTGGAGCTCAGGCACAGCTCTCGGGCAGGACAGCGGCAACTCCAGTTCCTCCCAGTCTGCCCTCACACACACCGGGAGCCCGGGTGGAGGAGGTGTTGGCACCGCTCAGGTGCCTCGCTGTGCGCTCGGGGCTGCTCAGTACAGCCCGCGGGTGAGGCTGGAGGATGTGAACAATACAAAGATGAGTGTTTTAGTGGCTGGGCTGGGCAGCAGTTCCCGCTCCCCGCACAGGCCAAACATGTGGCTCCCGCTCGGAAAATGGAGTTGTGGAGCGAGAAGGCGCGGCGAGAACTGCCGGGACAAAGGAGCACATGGGTGTTGGAGGATGTGGCACAGCAGATCGCAGAGCCCAGATGGGAAACAACATCTGTGAGCCGAGAGCGAGGGGCTCTGGCCGAGGGACAGGGACATGGCATCCCCAGGACAGGGACATGCGCTGGCAGAGGGGCCGCGGTGGCTCTGGAGCCCCTCAGCTGCTCGCCCATCCTCTGAGCAGCCAGCAGAGCCTCCGTGCTGCCGGAGGGAGGAGAGCAGGGCAGGGCTGCTGAGCCGTGCGGTGCCTCTGCCTGGGGACACCCGGAGCCCCTGGGATGCTCTGGGCGGAGAGGCTGCTGAGCAGCCAAAGCCACCAGCCCGGCTGAGCACCCAAAGCCACCAGCCCGGCTGAGCAGCCAAAGCCACCAGCCCGGCTGAGCAGCCAAAGCCACCAGCCCGGCTGAGCACAAGGCAACTTCGCCAGCCTGGCTTTGTGCTTCATCCCCCCTGACTGACACACGGCTCAGCCCAGCGAGCCCAGCTCTGCTTCAGACTCGCAGCTGTGTTCAGATGGTTTTTTTTTCTTCCCAGAAAAGGCTGTGGCGTGGTAGAAAAGACCTCATTCTCACGTCTGTTCTCATCTTCTCCTTTTGCTAATGATTTAAGGCTACAGTGCAACATGATTTTTCTCTTTAAAAAAGTAATCCTAGTAATAGGATGCAAACATGGAAGAGCTGTAGAACAAGGAAGTATTTTTAGGTGATAAAGAGAGAAAAAATTATTGAAATGTGAAGGTTATGGGTAATGGCAATGCTTGGCTGTATGACTCTTAAAGGAAATGTAACTCTCAGCATGGGTTTTTATGGCACCTGGAAAATGAGAGCTTGCATCTGAGAGCTCCTGAGTTTGCTTGAGAGATGCTGAGCATCCTCCACTTGAACTGAATCTTGTGATCTTCACTGAGCTTGTTGTGTCTTCAGCCTCCGTTTTTCGTGGAAAATAAGTTTATTTGCATCTTGCAGGAGTTGCTGAGCTTGCTCAGCTGGGCTGGACCTGTCACCTCCGGGAAAAATCCCTGAGTTCCCCAATGTCAGGGTTGCTGTGTGGTCTCCCAGGAACACCATTCATAGAAATAAAGCACAGCTTTGACTGAAACTGGTGGAATTTCTGCCTTGATTTCACCTGGGCTTAAGTCAGAACTTTTTTTAGGAGAGAAGCAGTGAGGGAAGCTGTGGGAAATGGGCAGAGCTGTGGTCTCGTTGCATCACTGGGCAGCACCAGTGCCCTCCTGGCCCTTGCCAGGGTATTTGCTGGAAAATTGCAGCCAAGAGTTGTGTGCAAGTGCAGCTCCAACCCGCAGCAGTTTGGGGGATAAAAAGGCATTTCATGGGAAGCATCAATCCAACAGCAAGGGAGCTGTTCTGCTCAAAATTCAAATGCTCATAATCAAATTATAAAGTTACAATTTTTAAAGTTGTCAAATATGTGCTAAGAATGCCCAATTTGAGAAAGCTGTCATCTGTTCACAGAGATGAGGAGCAGAGACTACATTCTCTCCTACTTTTTCAGTATGTTCTGTTTTGTAAGATAAAATCTATAGATACATTAAATTATTCATGTTTTAAGCCATATCATGGGACTTGGTTTTCAACATGGAACCATTCCTTTGTTTTATAAAATAATAAAACCATTTCTAGAAGCTGATTTAAAACAACACTCTTGACCATTTCAGAGCTTCACTCATTTGAAGTGGCTGAGTCTTTCAGTAGTATAAAGACAATATTGCGATTCTGAGGAGATACATAGCAGGAAAATAACTTCATTTATAGATTTTTATATGTGATTAAATGGTCTGGCTTCAAACCTATTTTTAGGAATCTTCTGGTGTTTTGGAGAAATAATTGTAAAAATCTCCTTAATTTATTTAAATGGTCTTTATTGCCATTTCACTTCTATGTCAAAAAGACAAATCTGAGACACAAATGTGCAGAAGCTGAAAATGCCTTAAACAGGCTCTGAAATTGCTTTTGACATACATAAAGCATTGCGCTGAGCAGATTTCAGGTCAATTGAAATTTCCCAGTAAAATGTTTCTCAACTCTGTCCATAAAACAACCTGTATGCTGGATTTTGAGCAATCACCTGTTCAGTACCCTCAGCTCCAACATTTCAAGTGAAATTGCTGAAACAGGATGGGAAAGGATAACCTTATAATTCAATTATCAGGTGTTCCTCCATGTTTTCCTGTTTTTCTTTGAAGCAGTATTTTACAACAAATTGGCATCATAATTGGAGTGATACAGCCTAGGGATCAAGCATATAATCTTTGTTTGGAGCTGCAGGATGAAATCGTGTTCCAGCACTAGTAGTTGATACTACTATGGAGCTTAGTCACTCCAGCAGCGTTAATGATACATCAGTCAAACTCTTGCCTGTCTCATCCCCATTTTGTTCTTTTGGCATGTTTGTCAAAGGTGCAGGTGGGAGGTTCATTGAGTGGATTTTAAACAATTCCATTATTTCTGCGTGGATTTTTAAAATTGATATCCCAGTAGTTGCCTTAGGTCAGAGGCTGTTTGGCAGAACTCCTGGTGTGACCATTTTGTGGCCAAGCCAACCCGAGAGAGGAGGTTGATGCACTCTGATTTCCCAGCAGCCCCACTTCCCATGGGAAATGTGCAGCACAGCTCCGTGAGCTCACACAGCCTTACTCACGAGGAGGATCTGATTAAAATATTTGCCTGGAAAAAAACAATGTTAAAAACACCACTTTATCCACTGAAACTGCTTATCTTGGGGAACAATCGTGCTGAAGTTAATAGGACAGCTCACAATGGAGCTCTGCAGGCTCTGTGACATCAAGATAGGAAATCAAGTAATGCACTTGTAATTTAAATTTATTCAAAGAGTATTTTATTAAACACTTCAGCCTATGAATCTCTTTGAACCCATTGTGTCTACTGCTTTTAGTATTCCCTGTTTGCCATTTGCTTTCCAAGTGGTGCAATTGGCTGTTTAATTCACGTGGGCTCACGTGTCCTGCCTGGCTGGAACACCCACAATGGGCAGGAAGGATCGAGGAAATCATCTGTGGTTTTGAAAACTCCACAAACGCACATTTGCACAATTATTTGTGATTCTTCCAGCTTGGATGAATGCTCCCAAACATGGGGTCTGCAGCACCCGCCTGCGCTGCTCCCATGGATACCCCGAAAACAAAATAAAAATGCTTATACCAATGTTTGAGGCAGGCAAATAAGGGCAGGCTGCTCCCCATCAATACTGAAAATTCATGGCTCATCCAAAAAGGATGAATATTCCTTAGTATTCTCCAAGCACAGCTATGAAGCTCCAGCACCACCAGTGTTTGGAATAAACTGAATACAATGCAGACTTTTTATTCAAATGCTGTGGCAAAAGTGTTGGTTGGTGAAGAGCAAATGTTAAATCCCTCTAATATCAGAGGTGAGGTTTTGTCCACAGGCACGTGAAGAGGTGGTTGATCTCAGTCTCTGCAGGCACTCAGAGCTGTGCTCACACCCTGACAGAAAAGTGGTTGCAAATGGAGAATACACAAATGGGTGTCTCTGCTGTGAGAAACTTGTTTAGTGATGCCACAGCCTATTTCTAGGACAATACATATGCATTTTGTGCACTCCTGAAGAGTGAACTTTCACCCATGGATCTTTCAACACAAACATAAAGCCGTTAGTGGAGGACTCTTCTGGGATTCAGCCCATCCCATCCCATTCCATCCCATTCCATTCCATCCCATTCCATACATCCTGCTCATACCATCTCTGTTCCCTTGGTAAAACACACACTCTTGAGAAGGTCCAAGTGCTTTACTCACTGGGTTTCATTCTTAGCACTCCAAGCAGCAGTTTTGCCAGCAGTTGATGGAATAATTTTTTTAACAGCCTTTTCCAGTTTTTTTTGTTTTCTTTTCAAGAGCATTCCCTTTGTTAGAGCTTCTGAATTTGGAGCTGCCTTTATGGACACAGAGTCTGACCCCTTTGAAATATTATCCATAATTTAAAATACTAAAAAATAGTGAGAAATTTGGTGTTGGAGGACCAGTCAGCAGAAGATGGGTTAATGTATTATCTATTCTCAAATGAAAGGAAAAAAAAAAAAAGCATGTGTCTCCTCAATACACCTCTTTGAACATTTGCACAGAGGCTCTCAAATGATCTTATTGATGTCACAAAACATCCATTCTTCCCTGCTCTATGAAACAGGGATCTGAAGCTAATTGACTGAATATATGTCACTTTAATGAATTAATTTGCTTTCTTGAACTCGATCTACTCCATAGCCAGTAGGGAGCTATCAGGCTACACGAAGGGTTTGGTTTTTTCTCTCAGCATGTCAGACATCCCAGTGCAAAACTTAGAACCCAAAGACTCTGTGCATTAGCAATGCTCCCTGAAGGCTGCAAACCAGTGAAAGCACATTTGTAATCCAGCTGGAAAGCTTCTTCTACAGTGCAGGATGCAATGTGGGCAATATTAATCTTCCCTCGGTTTCAGGATTGTTCTGAGGAGGTTTCAGAGATGGTTTGTGGAGTCAGGGAGGCGTTGGGTTGTACAAATAGGATCCCCGTGGCTGTGTTGTGCTGGAGCTCCTGTTTTATCCTGTAAATAGTTACACTGCATGTTCGGAGGACTTGACAGATGGCATTTGTGGTGGGATCTGTCAGAGCCATAGTAACTCATTTTGGGGTTTGTGGGACCTTTGCAATGATGTGATGCAGACTTTGGGCTTCGTCCAGCAGCTGTTACCTTTAACTGACCTTCTGCTGTGGGCTTTTATTACTGCTTTAGACACTGCCAGGGCTTGCCCTGTCTGCTGGCAGCTCCTCTGACCCTCACCAGTATCAACTGGTACAACAAATCCATACAATAATGTGATTTTTTGCCCCTGTCAAATTTGAACACAGTGATTATTCCTGCAGTAGCACAGAGTCACATCTGCTCCGGTCATGCTGTGTCACCTGTAGATTCAGCCAGAGTCTGGCCAGGTGCAAAACACCTCATAAAAACCTCGGGGAGAAGGGGAGTGTATCTGGTGTCTCCATCCTGTAGTCTTGTGTATTTTTCCAGAAACAGAGGGAAAAAAGAAAAAAAAATTAGGAAGGGAGGCAAGTGCTTTTATCTCATCTCGGATTCCTTTGAGGAGGTAGGAGTACTTAGGTACTGAGTGTAATCTGAAGTCTGTTATTAACACCTCTCAGCTCCCAGATATTTAGTTGGTGTCTCTGTGGTTGGTGTGCCAAAGAGCAGCAATTTTGTAGAATTTCTGTAGAATTTTTGTATCCCCAAACTGAAAACGGAGAGGGAGGAGGAGGAGGATGATGGGCTTGTGGCTCTGGGCTTTGCTAGGTTTCCTGCTTGATCTGCACCCAGTTATTTATCTTTCTGCCCCTGACTAGGAGGGATAACTGTGCTTCCTTTCCACCCACTTTCCTCTCATTCTAATAATAAAGTGGAAGCGAAGATGTGGAGAAAGTGGGACACTCAGGGCTGCCCAGCTCAGGGAAGAGCCATGAACGCTGCTTTCGCTGCGTTTGAAGCATTTTGCTTGCAACTTATGTTTTATACATGCAATATTTGGTGTTTAAGCATGTCTTCCTTGAGGGACAGGATTAAGTCTGATTCTCCACCTACGTAAACTTAACTGCTTTCTAGGAAGGCAGTGGAATTGTGCCAATATGGAGCCAGTGTAAGAGAAGGGATCGTGGATTTGTCCCTTCAGTTGGACCTTTTCCTGCTGGTCCTTCTTTTCTGAGCCAAGACTCATCTCAGGAAATAAATCAAACTATCAAACTGAAAAACTGGTCCTGCTTCCAAACATTCCTTGGTGCTTATCTTCGTTTTAGATTTCTGTTTACTGGTATTTATTATGTCTCAGACTTATGGTTCAGCATCCAAATTCTTCCCAACAGATGGCAAGGCAGGATGCACAGGAGTAGTAAAATAAACAGGATAAATGCACAACTGCCCATATGTCTGAGAGGCTGATACACGTTTATGACTTGAGAACAAAAGGGTGTTTTCAGCAGACAGCACCAGTGCTGGGCAGGACTTCCTGGTTATTCCTGCCTTGTTCTAAAGCCTCTCACTTTTGCAGCGTATTTTGATCAGTTAAATTGCAATATATTTTGTCCTCCCTCTTCTACTGCCAGATAGTTCTTTCCCTTGGTTTTTTGTCTTCCACACTCAAAGTACATCATTTTATCTCCACCATTTTACTGTGGAAGGTGGCTCTTTCCTGGGCTTCAGCTGGTATTTTTCCCTTCAGAGTGGTTATTTTGACTCTTCTGAGGAGCACACAGAGGTGCTGGGCACCACAGCAACACCCAAGGCTTTCTCTGCATTGAGATTTATCACAATATTAATGACAAGTGGCCTCTCAGCTATCTCAGAATAGCAGGGCTCCGGGCAAGCTGCCTGCAGGATGGATAGCCCAGCCTAGGCAGACTTGAGCTACATTTCCCTCCAGCTCTGGGCCATTTTTGCCAGTTGTTGCTGCTGCGAGTCAAATGCAGTGGAAGCGTTGAAGCAGCTCCTGATTCAGCCTGGCACACAGTCCAGCCCCTGTCCCTGCTCCTTCCCAGGGCTTCCTCTCATCTCAACATCTTTGTTCACTTTCTCTTTTTGCCTCTCCTTGCCGAAATGTTGTAACCTTCCTGCTGCCAGAGAGCTGCCTTTGAAATGAGCTCTTCAATGGCACTGCAAGGGTCCTTCTCTAGAAAATGAGTAGATATTGCCCCAGGTAGAAATTTAAGATTTTTGATTTCTCTTCTTAACTCTTGACTGTCATTCTGCCAATTAAAAATATATAATCATCAATTTGTCCAAATGTATCGTTGGTGTCTCTTTTCTCTGCCTGTTTTCCTTGTTGCCCAGGATTTATCCAGGCTCCTGCCTGCTCCTATCCAGGCTCCTACAGGGTTACAAATAACCCTGTAAGTTCTTCTTCAATAGAATTGAGTCATTTCTTCTCAAACATTATCCATGAAGGAATGATAGATTATAAACTCACAGCAGTGGTGTGAAGAGATGGGTGAAGGGAGAGCACGTTGTGGAATTACAGTATTTCCTGTACCAATTGCCAAGCCCTGATATGAATTAACCTCTTTTATTGTTCTTTTTCAAGCATTCCGCCTTTTAATTGCTGTTTTGGAACTGTGCCACTTAGTTGTGCCCTTTGAATGTTTCTCACTTAGCCAGGCCTGTTAGCTTGATAATGCCAAATGTTTCTGAGATATTCAGAAGCACTGAACATCCCCTGCTCGAGTGGGAGAGGAACCCAGTTCAGCAGGAATTGCCACCCTTGTTTAGCTGCCAGGGTTGGTTTTTTTTCAGATTAAGTTAATAACCATTTTTAAGTCACTGCCAATTCTCTACTGGGGGTTTCAGACCAGTTGTCTCCCATTTATACTTTTTAAATGATGCCGTTTGGTGTGGAATATGGATGACTGGATATTTTCTCCTGCCCAAATATATAGCATTCAATAACACTGGGATTGTTATTGTCTTCCTTGCATCCCAGAGGCACAGTTTATCTATTGCTGCTGCAAGGCATTAAAAAGGAACCATGACATGTCGCAATTATGACTTGAAATAGGATCTTGCCAGAGGAACATTGCCTAAATGTAATCAAATCTAAACTATAACTTATCACAAACACCTATCAGGGCTGAGCACACCTATCTCAGCTCGCTGGCTGTCAGGAGAGCTGATAGCAAAGCACTGGGTGATTTTGTTGGAAGGATTTTCTTGCTGTTGGGGTTTTTAGAGCTCAGCCCCCAGCACTCTACTGCCTGCAAGCAAATGAAATAACAAACTCTCAGTGCTGGAAGACCTTGTGACTATTTAGGCTGAGCTTTCAAAGGTATCCAGATATGAAAGTTTGTGATACTCCTCCGTGTATGACTCACTAATGGCAATAGTGGGCTTTAATCATCTTTGTCCAGTGGATATTCTGAATTCAAGTAAAACATAGCAATGCTCCTTTACATAATGCATATATTTTAATGCAGAATTTGCTAATCTTGGTTTCTTTGTGTGTTAGTTTGGTTTTGGCCAGATGATGAAACAGCAGCTTGCATTGTGTGCATCACATTTCCATCCACGGGATTGTGAACAGGGTTGAAACCCTCAGATTCACTGAGCAGAGCTCTGGTACTGGAGCCAGGGAAGCCAATAGCCCAAAATGGATTGCTAAACTCCAGATATGGCTCTGCTGAGCGTGGGGTGATTTGCTGGCAATTGTGAATCACCAAAACTTCAGGAACTTGATTTCCATCGCACAGGGAGAGCTCCAGACTCTGCCTCCTCCCAGATTTAACACCTCCTGTTCCACTCTGCCTCCTGATGTACACCTGGCTGAAGGCAGTTTCTTCTGTCCCTTTGGAGCTCAGGAGCATTATTGACCATTTCAGTTGGGTTTTATTATGGGAACTGTTGGCAAATGGCAGCACCAAGCAGAGCTCTCCTAAACATGACAACATCAATTAATAAATCTGGGAGCTCAGTAACAGTTGGGAAATGGTTCCTTCAAACGGAGCTGCTAGCCCTAAGCAGCTGGCTCCTCACCCTCACCCTTCTGGCAGCCAGCAGGGCTCAGTTCCTGGCCATGGCAGCATTTGGAGGTCACCAGAGTGCTCCTTGCAGCCAGGCTGACCTTGCAGGCAGAGCAGTGGGACACACAGAGCTCCAGTGAGGAGCTCTGCTCACACTGAATCCAAGCCAAGGAGCTAGCAAGAGGCTGAGCTCCTTGGCTCATTTGGATGTTCCCACCCTGGGTTTGGATCAGAGCTGTCCACATCCCCCCAGCTCTGCCCACTGTGCAAACACAGTTTTGTCTGTTGGTAAAAGATGCTCCAAGGCAGTGAGCAGACCTTCCAAGGGAGGAGGCTTCCGACCTCCATCCAAGCTTACACTGCACTGAGAGTCAACCAGATTTCATTTTTTAAGTGACTTGGGTGTTTCAAAAGATATTTATCCGAGACTAAGGCAATATCTGCTCGCTGTGAGATTAAACATGGTGCAGTTTGCTCCAAAGTGTTTCACCTTTGCTCTGCACGTTGTGCTGTGCTCTTGTCCTTGCCTTTAGCACTGACAAACGCAGACAGCTCCGAGGTGCTTTGGGATCCTTAAGGATGCAAGACCTGAAATCAACCATGGAGTATTTAGGAATGATGTTCACAGCACCACTTCTAATTATATCCTTTCGAACAATTCATTTGCAGTGTCCCGCTACGGTGGTGCTTATTAAAACAGAATCCTCTTTATAGTTTGGCAGCAAATTAAGAGGGGAAAAACACAGCTATCCTGCTCCATCCCATGCCTTTGGAAGAGGTTTACCTTCATAACTTGCTTTCTAGAGATATTTCCCTTGTTTTCACTTATAGTCCTGGTCTGATTTTTTAATGACTTACTTGGTGTCTCTTGGTAGCCATTTCCCAGTGACCTTTTCCCACATTTTATTTTAATTTCTGTGTATAAATGGCAGCGTTCTGGCTGGACACAGTACTTGGGCACAGCACAAAAACCCCAGAGAGAAGGAAAAATGGGCCAGAAATTTTCCACCTGAATTTTAAAGCCTTAACCCAGGGCTTTGGCCACACAAAGAGGCAGCACAGGGCTCAGCTTTAGGATCGGGGAGAGGAGTTGGATGCTGGTCCAGGATCAGGGCCAGAGCTGGGCAGCAGCACCTCTCATCAGCACCTCCAGGCATCAGCAGTGGCTTCAGCTACTGCCACAGGTTATCCCATTTTCTGGCATGGCTGCTGTGCCCCGGGAGGGCTGAGCAAGTGCTTGCAGCTGGCCAGAATATGGGCACACAGCTCCTAATGCTGATTTTATAGCATTATTGTGCACCTGTTTTGGTGGCCAACTGGCACCGTGCTCAGCCTGAAATGTCTGTGTAAGCTCTGTATTAAAAGAGGCATAAGAATTAGCGTGTATCAAACATGTCATTAGACACGTGCCTGGTAGACATAATGCAGGATAATGAATGTGATCACAAGAATAAATTAATAACTGAAAATATTTTTTCTACGTGTGCACACTTAAAACAGGGTAGGAACTAAGTGACACTTGTGTCACCAGTTTATAATTAAAATGCAGTGCTTGAATGAAAATGTAAGCTTCAATTAGCCAGCACGACCCTGCTTCCGGCTTTACTTCCCACTGAAAAGCAACGATAACAAGCTCACATTTATTATCAGAGTTTTTCCTGGAGCTGTGCACTGAAACATGCTCACATCTGAGCCCTTTCACTGAAGACATTTTTTCGCTTCAGCAGTTTGGCATGCCATACAAAGGCTCTCTGATTTTTAGTGATGTTCACCTCCTCTTACATAAAAATGTTTTCTGTGCATATTATTTGGTTTTAGTTAAAGTCCAGGTGCACGGGTTACTGAGGAACCAAAGGGATGGCTCATCACAGAGCACAATGGGTAATTATTGCTGAGCTCCACTGTATGGCACAGACAGATCCTTTCTTGGAGCTCAGCATTGTGGCTGTGAGAAGGAAAATACCTACCATCCAACCCAAAGTCCTACAAGGGTAAGAATAGATCCTGTGGGAGATGCTTTGCCCATTTCATTTTTAACTCTCTCCAGGGACAGAGCTTCACAGTTTTGTTTAGAGACTATTTTGCATTTTAATTTCACCAGTGGGAAGTTAATACATATATAAATTATGAGGTCTCATGTGTTCCCATTTTCATCCCAAGAGGACATTAGGCTTTCTGTAAAATGGCTAAATAATTCTCTGGGTTCTGCCCCCCATTTAAGGCAAGATTTATCCTGATTTATGATCCAAAGTTTGCTGCTGCTTTGCCTGAGGACTGGGCTTGATTTCTGCAAGAGAGGGCAGAGTTTTTGGCTGTGCAGGCAGGAGGAAACCCATCCTGGCTCCTGCCCAGGGCACAGTGTGAGGGGCAGAGCCACCCATGGGAGATCCCTGAGGTGCCTTTTGAGGGATCCTGACATCTTCCCAATGCCCCCAAAACAGGAACCTTTCCTCTAGGACGTATTCAGCCTCCAGTCCATGCAATAGGTACCTCACTGGGCATTTTTACACCCTTCAAACTGCTCCACATGCAGAGAAGGCTGCTGCAGTCTGAGTCCCCAATAATGACAGGGAATTGCCACCTCAGCCAGGGCTCAGGAGAGCTGGTGAGAAACACACAGAGCCCAACAGCCCCAGAATGTCAAGGCAGAGCAGCTGAGCCTCAGCAAGTGTATTTAAGGAATATGTCCCCTCTGACAGAGATGGACCAAATGTCCACACGGATCTCTTTTGCAATGCCCCTCCAACATTTCAGTGATTTCCACGGGCAGAATTCTCCTGATGTGGGAGTGGATGTCAAGCCAGGATATCTCAACTCAGAATAGATCTGTGCTCTTAGCTTTGGGTCAGGCAGTGACGTGGGCTGGAGTTAGAGCCTCCAGGAGCTCTGCAAGTTGTAAAAACTACAAAGCTCCTGGTTTTTCACTGGTGCTGTTCACATGGGACAGAGTGACCTCTCCAGAAAGCCCTTCCAACAGCAGCCGCAGTCTCTCTCAATAGCATTTAATAACTACCCATGGAGAAAATTACACTCTATTTAAAAGGCCAGAAAAATCATCTTCAGTTTAACTCTGCTGACTTTGGTAGAATTACACCAAAAATGAGTTCTGTCTGATATCCTTTCCCGTACTGATGTTCGATAGCTGGGCATAAAAAGCCTTTCCAAGGCAGATTAAACAAGTCCAAATGGTGAAATATTCTTTTAATTTTCTTTCACACACGTTATTTTAGGTGTAGCTTGGAACTCTGCCCTTACGAGAGGCATCCCTTTAAATATTTATACAGCATCAATATGTAGCCACCTTCATACGTTTTTAATGATATGTTCCTTTCTGAATTAACCATTAGGTAGCCCTGTCCTACAGCATTCTGTATTTTGCTCTGGGTTTACACTACCCGTGGATTTTTATTTTTTGATTTCTCCGTGGAACAATGCAGATGTCAAGGCAAGGCCCAGGGGCACTGTGGAAATCAGATTCTTGGAGCAGCAGGGCTGTTGCCATGTGGACACTCAGTCAATAGCAGCACTGTGCTGCTCTGCTCCCAGGGGATGCAATCCCAGCCCCACTGCTGGGCTGTGCAGCTCAGAGCCACAACCTCAGCTCCTCACTCCTGGAAATGCAATTCCCAGGGTCGGGGGGAATAAATACTGAAGCAAACCCAAGCAAAGAAGAGTTAGCTTCAAGGGTTTGCAGAAGGAGATATCTCTATTTCGAGGTTCTCCTTGAGAACCAGTGGGTTTCTGGGTTTTCCAGAGGTTTTTCTCTTTTTTTCCTCTCAAGATGCTACAGTGTGCCATGGTGAGCAGGATAAAGCCCAATGCCATCTACTGAGTCAAAGATCTTTTTCTCATGATCTCTTTGCTCAGTCCTGATTCAGCCTGAAAACTCACAGATGAGTAAAAGTGTTGTTGATAGCCATGGGTTTTTACAACTCCAGGATTTTGGAGTTCTGTTTAATTACACCACATTATCACAGCACAGCAGTTTCTGCAGAAGCTGCTCGTGGCTTGGTTTCCCTCCATCCCTCCCAAGGGGACCACAGGAGATGTCTCACCATGAGATCCCAGCAGAACCAAACCTCAGCAGACAGACAGACAGAACCCTGACCAAAAAAAGGGACATCAGAGTTTATCCTGTGGCCTGTTATATTGAAAATTCTTCCCACATGCTGCTTGGCAAAGAAGAGTTTCACCCTTTGGAGCTGAAATCCAACCTCTCCCCCTCGGCAGAGCCTTACCCTCTACCTGTTTTGTAAGAGCTTCAGTTAAGTCAGCAGAGATTTTGTCCGAGGATAATGGGCTCAACGAAATCCTGGATTGCAATTTCCCTGAGTTGCAGGGTGTTGGAGGCAGAGATTGAGTCACCAGCAGTGTCCCCAGTCGGTCCCAGGCAGGATGTCACCTCTCCTGCACTGCAGAGAAGGCACTTTGGAAAGGCACTTTGGAAGAGGCACAGGGGCATTTTCTGTCTTTCCTCCTGTGAAGCAGATCTGGGAGGGTTTGGCTGCAGCAGTGACTTGGTTTCTGGGTTTTTCAGTGTGTTCAGGGGCATTGTTTGCTCCAAACAAAAGCCACCCAGGCTGGCATTCCTGACGGTGCCTGAGGAAAAGAAGCCACCAGCAGCTGAAATCCAGCAAACTGCTCTCTCCCACCGCAGGAGAGGCAAGGTGTGGCCAAGCTGAACTTATTGGAGGCTTTTCTTTGGGTTGCAGAGGCAAATTTTTTTTGGTGTTTGCTGCAAATATGTTTAAATTCTCTCTGTTTTCGAGGCAAGTAGTCAATGCATCTGAAGTGCATACTTGACATATGTTCCTTTTCACATGCTGTCCTCCATTCATTTCATGCAGCAGATGCTCAGTTTACCACGTTAAATGTATTCTTATTTACTAGAAATTATTTTAGAAAATAGCTGTTTGGAACGAAACATTTCCAGCCCTTCTTCTGGGTGCAGGGAGCTCCTTTTTGCAGCTGTCCTGGGTGGCTGCATGCAGATGTTGACAGGTTAATTTGCATTTGAAGAGCTGGATGCAGTGAGCTAAGCAAGGGTTTTTCTTCCCTGCCTCTGAAGGCAGTCACTTCACACTCCCTGCCAAATTCAGCCCCCATGCTACTCTTCTTAATTAACTAGAGCAACATCCAAGCTGAGTTTGGCCCGTTGTTAGCTGCCCATTTATTACAGGGTTGAATTAAACCCCTTGGCCGTGTAGAAGGAAGGCTCTTATTCTGAAAATCGATTGTATGAAAGTGAAGCACAAGGACAGCCCTAATTCACAGCAAGGTGGTAGTACAAGCTGGTTTATCTGATTTCCTCTAGCCTGTCTCCAGAAACTGCAAGTCCAACCTGGTTTTCCTGCCTCCTCCACACTGCTGGGGCCAGAAATGGTTTAGTAAAAAGGGAATCCTGATGTTAAGAAGAATGTGCAGCTCACACTGCTCAATCCCCCTTCCCAGAGGGTATTCTTTTCCTTCTTGCTGTGGGTTTCTTTTTTCCCCTTTAAAATAAGTTTCTATCAAGACTTCCAGTACAAAGACCCAGATTTAGGCTTCAGTCCCTTCCGTGGCTCCAGGAACAGGCAGAAGTCCTGATCCCAGCCCTGCTGTGGCCCCTAGGAGTGTTTGTGCTGATCTCTGATGTGCCTCATCATCCCAGCAGCTCCAAGCTCTCTCCAGCAGAGACCCAAAGCTTCAGTGCTGCAGCAGGGAGAAGAGCTGCTGTTCAAAGAGCTCTGCCACCACCAAGCCCCACTCTTGGCCTCCTCTCTGGTTTCTTTTCTTCCCTTCAGATGTTATAAAACTGCCTAGGAAAGCTCCATCCAGTGGGTATTAGAGCACCGAGCTGAACCTACAGAGATGTGGGAAGACATAATTAATGTTTCTCTCTTTTTTTTTTTTCACCTTCTTTTCACCACACTCCTGTTCTTCCCTGCCAGGATCTGCTGTGGGCAGATGCTGCTCTCATTGCTCCCCCAAAATCTGGATTTCAGCTCCGTTTGCTGTGCTTCCCCTGGTCGAGGCTGCCATGGGGACAAAGTCACCCATCTGGGAGACAAAGTCACCCATCTGAATTTACCAGTTTTGATGTCTATTTGCAGCATTAAGCGAACACTAGTGACACATTGGATTCAGTCTGCATTCCCGGCAGAATTCTTCGTGGTCACAGTCAAGTACAAGCTAATTTATCACCCCAACTGCAATGAGGGAGGTGCAGCCCAGCATTTGCATCACATATGAAGCTTTTCTCGGAGATATCTTTGGGTTTTCTACGTAAGAAGTTCAGGGGAGGGGATGGGAATGGAGAATGTTGCTGTTAGACAGGAATGATTCAGGTACCCATGGCGACATGAGATCACTCTGCATTGTCACCAGCACAAGGAGATTACCTTATACAAGAATAACTAAGAATAGAATTTTTGACCTTCAGTATTTCCTTATCTGTAAACATTAGATCTGTAGAGCAGTGCAGCCCTGCTTGTCAACAAGAAGAAAGAAAAGAAAAATAAAACTAATTTAAAACCCCACAGTGGCAGTGGAATAAATTCATACATTTATCATTTCAGAGGTTCCCATCACTCCTGCCTCTTTTCCTGCACGGTTTAAATGATTACATTTTTTTTTTTTTATGTTGTGTTTACTCTCCTAAGAATAGAACACACTTTACAGAAGCTCATATGGATGAAAAAGCATTTTCCTTTTGCACTGTTGCTCACAGCTAACACACACAAACCTATACCTTGAGCGTTCCAAAATCTTGGTTCATCAAATAAATTAATGAAGTATTTAGGAGGTTATTTTCTAAATCCTTAAAATGTGAATGTTTATTACTTGAACCTTCACTTTAAGAAATATCATGGATCTCAGGGTTTGGTGCAAGACTTTATCTAGTCCACTAAAAGGGGCAGATCCTTCACAACACTTGCATCTGCCCGTGGTTCTGCCAGCACTAGAACTGGAGATATTTGAATAAAAAAAGATCCTTACAGTGAAGAAATGCAGGATGAGGTTCTAAGCTTATCATAACAGCTGGAAAGAACCTTGTAAAATTAAATTCAGCATCTGCTTCTGTAGATGTCTCAAGCTTTAAGTTTCTGAGGCAGAGAGTAATTTTAAGCAGAATTTTAACTTGCACATACATGAATTATTTCTAGTGCCTGGCTCAAAAATAGCAATTTGAGCAATGTGTTCACACAGGGCTGCAGTGTGCCCAGGCCTGGGGACATGAAACTTTCTGCACACACCTGTACCACCTACCCTGTCCTGGGCCTGCACTGTGGGCTGGGGACACTCTCTCTGTGTCCCTTCTCCCTCCCTGGGCATGGGGAGGGAATGGCCAGAATTTGGGGTCCAGACCTCTCCCTGAGGTCTGAGCTGCAGTTTGGAGTCAGTGGAGGCCAAAGGCACAGTGCTGTCCCTGGGAGCACAGGGTGCTGTGTGACTCAGGGGCAGCTGGCACAGCCTGCCAGGGTGGGAATTGGGAATTGGGAATTGGGAACTGGGAATGCTCAGCCAGCAGTGGCTTTGGGCTCAAGGCTCCATCCAAGGTGTTCAGGATCCTCAGGGAGAAAGAGCATTGTGTTTCTCAGAGAAGAAGGGCACTGTGGTGTGGAATATCAGCTCACAGGGTCTCTGTCACGGGAGCACTGTTAGAAAAAAAGAAATCCAAGGAAAAGCACCTCTGAAGCACAAGGGGATGGCAGTGTCTCTGCTGGAGTCCATGAAGGTTCCCCTGGTGTGCTTGCAGGTGAGCAGCACATGTCAGGCAGGACTGGGGAGCAGGAAAGCTCTGCTGTCCCAGGAGGGAGCAGAGGGGTTAGGAGGTGCTGTGCCTGGGAAGCCCAAACTCAGCCCACAGTCGATGTCTCAGAGCCCCAGACAGTCAGTGACACTGCAGAGCAGAGCTCAGGAGCTGAGCCCTGATGGGGAGCTGACATCAGACCTCCCCTTGGCCAGCCCAGGGTGATGTCTGGGGCTGTGCTGATCCTGAGGGATGCACATCCCATCTCTGAGCCCTCTGCATGAGCCAGCAGTGCAGGAGAGCCTCAGCTCACCCCAGAGCCCCAGAACAGCACATCCTCACTCTCCAGGAGCTCTCTGCTCACCATCACCCGGTGATTCCAGGCTGCAGAGCAGAAGTAATCCACAATCACCAGGCAAACTTCGTCCAGAGCTTATTTGGGAGAGAAAGCCCTGCTGCCTGGGCAGGCTGGGTGCAGAGAGCTGCTGGAGCCAGGGGATGTTTCCACACCACCGAGTATTTTTAACTTCCATTTCAAAGCCTTGAAGCCTGGCAAACTTTCATTAACATTTGATGCCTCGAAGTCATGCAAGGTCTGGGGGGAAAAGGAGGAGAAGGAGGGAAAAGGATTACACCTTTTTGGAGCATGGAGTTTGCAAAGTGGCTGGGAAGCTTGGGAAAAGCCTCCAGCCCTCCTTTCTTACCAGGTGGTTTTAAAGGACCCAAACCATCCAGAAAACAAAGCCAGAGTTCCAAACCATGGCTGGGGTAGGAAGGGTTAATTAACATGTGAAGTACCTGGAGTCTCTCTGGCCCTTGGGCAGTTGAACCCCAGCACCTTGCAAGGATTATGCTTCTCTTCTTGACCCATTTTTAGGCAACTTTGCTAATATAAGGGCTCTTTGGCTCATAAATCCCCAAATTATTAATAAGCCACCCTGCATCCCTCCTCCAGCAGAGAACATGGGCTGTGGAGAAGTCACAGGATTTGCTCCCAGTTCCCACCACCCTCACTGCCATTCCTGCGCAGCACAAAGTAAGGCTTTTTTGCCTAGAGTTATGACCAATGAAAACAGTGCTTCCCTGGCTACAAGGCAGACTTTCAACTGGAAAATAAGTTAACAGGAACTCTATTTTTCCCCCTCTAAATATACACATATACACACACAGAGCGTCTCTTCGTGCACACAACTGAGATTTTTCATAGGCTGAGGGAGTAGGAAGAAGAGACGTATTTTTGTCTCCTTGGCAAAAATATATTGGCAGCACATCACTGAGTTGTAAAGATTGAGTAAGTCCCAGAGCATGGCCCCGTTAGGCAGGGTTTGGAAAGCTGCCCTTTGGCTGCCTCTGCCCGTCTGGAGGCCACAGCAGGGACAGCCTGGGGACAGCCTGAGGAGCCCCAGACAGCCCATGCAGGCTCCAGGAGGAAGAGGAGGTTGCACCACCTGGAGATGAGGAGCTGTGAGCTCTGCACAGCACCAGATGAGGTGTCTGAAGGGGAGAGGAGCTGCAGATCTCCCCTGGGCATGGCAGCCTTCCTGGGCAGTCAGAGCTGCTGCTGACTCCTGGTGGAGCCTGTGAGAGGTCACTGTAAGGCAGTGCAAACTGCTCCTCTCCTTCTCCCAAAACCCAGGGACAAACCTGCTCCCCAGAGGATGTTACACCAGGGCAGGAGGAACAGGAAGGGCTCCTGGGGAAGGAGTCCCAGGAGCCACAGGGGGACTTGCCTTCTGTCCAGCCTGCCCAGCAAAAGGAAAACGTTTTGGTTTTCTCCTCCCAGCTGTAAACATTCCCAGCCACTTCCATGCCATCCTAGGACAGCAAAAGCATTTCTGGTCACAATGGCAGATGTGCCTGGTGATGGTGAGGGCTGGGACTCTCGTTTGCATTATTTAAAGCAAATTCTGAGATTCCAAATTGGATTGCTCAAAGCTCCCATCATCACTATCCTTCCCCAGTGCAGGTAGAGACATTTCATAGTAAAACACAATTCTGAGATACTGAAAGTGAACTCAGAAATCTCGACAATAAAATATTTATGAGTCTGTGCTTTGGTGCATTGTAATTTTGCATGATATGTTTTGCTTTTCAAGACTGACTAGATTAAGGCTCTTCTGATTCATTAAACACATTTTCCCAAATGCTGTTTCTACAAATATTGTTGGGTCATTGTGTTTAGTTGCATTTATTAGCTGGTGTAACAAGGAACTTATGTCTTCCATAAACCTGAGAGGAACCCTCCTAAATGTGTTGCTCTGAATCTCAGCAGAGAAGAAAACAGTTCTCATGAATAATTAAAGCTTAAAGAGGTCATGCTGGTTTTGCAGCCTCATTTTTATTTGTCACTGCTTAGTTTGCATTGGGAAATAGGAAGTTTCAGGTGCAGAAGCCAAATGGAATCTCTTCTGCATGTGCTCATTTAAACAGATCTATCTAGTAGCCGTTTTATGTATTAGGTCATTTGTCAGCTGTAATAATTTAAATCAGTCCTGGGAATTAGAAGTTTAAGGCTTTTAATTTTCATCAGGCAATGGCTATGCATCCCTTTGCCTTCTGGCTGGAAGGAACAGCAGCTCTTCAGCCAGGCAGGGCTGGGATGTGGGCAGAGATGGGATGGGATATGGGCAGGGATGGGATGCAGGCAGGGATGGGATGGGCAGGATTGGGATGCAGGCAGGGCTGGGATGCAGGCAGGGCTGCTCAGGGAGGACCTGGGTCACCATCTGCTCCCTGTCTCCACAGGCCTCTCCAATCTGCTCTGAATCTCAGAGCAGACATCAGAAAGTCCCCACTTGCCTCCAGCCACTCACTTTCAATCCTTCCCATCTTCTTCTCAGCTTTCTCTCCCTCCACTTCCAAGCTTCTTTTCCTCCTCTGTGAGCCACCTCCCATTCTTCCACATTCTGCCCCAAAGCAGAATGGGAATTTCTCTTCTTCTGCTCTTTTTTTCCATTGCTCTCAGCCTTCCCCCAGGAAGGCACAGCACCTTTGGGCTTTCCTACACTGCTGGGAATCAGGAATAGCCCAGTCAGTGTAGCTCAAATTCAAGTTCAAACCCTACATACTGCCTTGATATTCCCTTCCAGGATTTAACAATTGCGAAATATTTTTGTTCCTTTCATTTTTTTCCCACTGGACCCTGCTGAGTCTCTCCAGCAGCTCTGCTATTTGTTCCCAAGGTTAGACATTAGCCCTGGGTATTCAGCTCAGCAGCACAACAGCACTAATCTCTCCTGGTGGAGTGTCTCTCTCACTAATACATCGTGCAGATGATTACTGAAACCTTTGCCTTGCATTTCCCAAATCCAGCCATCAGCAGGCTTTGGCAGTCACACCCCTTTCTCCCAACCTTTCGTTTCCCTGTTGTCATCTCTCTTGTTTCTGTCCCACATCACTGATTGTGCATGATCAACCTCTAGAGGCTTCGCTGCTATGTATAACTCAACAAGCTGGCAGAGCAACCAGGAAGACTCATTTTTGTGCTCCAGAACGAGTGTAGATCCAGCTCAAGGTCACTGCATTCCAAAGACAGACACATTACAAGCATTCCCTTCCACTAAGATGATTTATGGAATGTTATTTCCCCATTGCTTCTTCAATATCCAACTGTTTTTCTGAAAGCCATCATCTTAGGATGAATCTCCACGGATTGAAGAGACATGGGATCACTGCAGGATTCCAGCAGTGTCCAAGGATCCTCATATTCCTAATCAATTCACTAGCAAGGTCCTGTATCACTACTTTCCAGTGCAACCCTCGTGCTTTTTTCATTTAAAAAACCCAACTTTTCAAGTTTATGAATGAGCCAAAAGAAAGTTTGTAAGGCAAGTTCAGCTCTGGATGTCAGGTTAGAGACATTCCCTGCTGTTGGAGCAGACAGTAACTCATTTAATGCAGAGAGGTAATTATTTAGTGCCCTGCAAGCTTTTGCTACACCAAGAGATCTCACCTTCAATAATCAGAACCACCAGTAATCAACTCTCAATATAGATTGCATCAATAATATGAACCATCACCTTATTAACAAAATATCAATAGCATGAACCATGAATAATATGAATGATTTTTTCTACTGACCAGATCTGTAAGGTTTTTCCATTAGAGAGGAAGACACTAAGTGCAACCTGTGGCTGTTGCCCCAAACATCCCCAAGCATTGCCCAGCTCCTCATGCTGGAGAGCTGTTCCTTACATTTTTGACTGCTGTATGCCAGCTGCAAACCCTGCCGGGTGGGAAATGAAAATGTTTCAGAAAATGGGGGAAAAGGGCCATTTAAGAGGGTCTAAAAGTAGAAATTAAGACCAGGAAGGCAATAGCTGGAGGAAATACAGGGGACTAAGTGGACTGAGCATCACGTCTTGCACTGGAGTGTTCCATGTAGAGCAGAAAGAACCCAGAGGTGATCATGACAGTGACTCAAATCATAAACTCAGCAGAGACTGAAGAGACATCAATTTCCTTAAATCCCCCCTCCCAGGAAGTGCTGAGCCGTGAGACAGGATGTGCAGACGTGCTGTGATCCTGAAAGGTGAAGCCATCCGGCTGATCACCATGTTAATGAGGGAGAACTGATGGCTTACCGAAGGAGGGGAAACCATATGGATAAAAACCAAACTGCCCCTTGAGGGAAACTTGATTCCTATTGTGCAAATGCAGGGGAAAGGCACAGTTTGACATTGTGAAAATAAACGTGATTTGTCATTTTGCAGCACATGAACTTCAGCAGACAGAAGGAGGGTTTTCTCTCAGAGCTGTGCTCAGTGCACTTTGGCACTCCAGCCTCTCACAGTGACTGAGGCACTGGCAGCAGCCTCCCTGCAGGAGCAGCCTTTGTAGCAGTGAATCTTTGTCAGGGTCAAGAATACTGGGGGGAAAGCTGGTTTTGGTCCAAATGCTGGCTAGCATTGAGGGCAGCACAGTTTGTTTCCCACAGAGGTGCTGGAGCAGCAATGGTCACTGTGGGGCCATTCAGAGTTGTGAATAACAAGTCAGGCTCTGACATAGTGTGCCAAAAGCACTGCCAGTTACTAAAGTACCTCTTTAGATGAAGGTGTTTGGAGCCAGAATGGAAGAGCTGGAAAGCCACTGGAGTTTCAGTTCAGAGCTCTGATGGATGAAGCTCTCACCTCAGGAGCCAACACCAGCTCCTGGACCGTCAGACTAATTTTAGCTAAGGTAGGAAAGCCAACCACAGAACTCTAATGGAGGTTTCTATCCGAGCTCCAAATTCATTTTAAAAGGACGAGGAGGATTATATATCAGCCACCCAGAAACAGCCTCAGCAAAGTGGCAGCAGAGCAAAATCTGGCAGTGAGTGGTGAGACAAACTGCTGGGCTGAAGGACTGTGGCAGGAGATGCAGGACGAGACGAGATGTGAAGGCAGAGCACAGCGAGTGTGGGCTGTGGTGGTAGATAGAAAAGCAGACACAGAGAAGTGAGTTAACAACCCCACGACAAACTAGAGATGTTGACAGTTTCTTGGGACTGAGCCAAGGGAATGCTCACCGTGGCAGGGCTGACTTGTCTCTGCCTTGAAAATGTTCCTCCAACAGCACCACCAGTGTTGCCCCAAAACAAGCATGTGGTACCCAGGCTGAGGAATTGCCCCTGTTTCCCTGGGCAGTTGATTTACAAAATGCAAACTGAACGTCAGGGCTGGAAGTTCGTCAGTGTTTCTCCCTAGAAAACACAGAGTCATTCCTTCAATAAGCTCCATTAAAAGGAACAGCAAAAAAAACTAAAACAGAACCCCCTGAAATTTCCCCCACTTTGCCATCCAGGCAGCAGCATGAGAGGATGTGGCTGATAAGGAGCTAATTGCAATGGTAATAGGCAGAGCCATCAGCAGCACCCGTGGAGTTTCACACTGTTATCTGCTGCTTGGCCAAGGAAAGGCAGCTGGGAAGGGACAGGAGCACTGCTGGATAACCTCAGTCATGAATTCTGTGGCCAAAATGCTGGTTTATGAGACAAATATTTGAAGAAACTGGGAGTTAAGTAGCTTGAACCAACATGTAACATACAACTCTCCTGCTCTGCCGCTGTCCTGCATTTCCCTGGTGCCATTGGTATTCACTGTGGTAGCACAAGGACACTTAGTACTTTTGGCAGCAGTTTTGTAATGACTGAAGAGAATTCAAAGGACAGCAGGCAGACACTGTGATGTGTTTTATTAGCTCCCAGATGTGCAGGTGAGGTGAATCTTTGGGAAATGAGTTTTGCTGCCATGGGTTTTCTAACATCACTCAAGGTCTCAAATTCTTATAATGGAACAAAAGGCTGTCAGAGAATTTGAAAGTCATCTTTGGCAAAGCATCCTTTCTGAATCTGTTTGTTTCTTGCACAGAAATACAAATGCACAGCATCTTTGATGATATTTGCCCAGCTGAACACAGGAGGTCAGCTGCTGAGGCTGCGTGTTTTACACATGAATTACAAGTGACTGAGCCTCTGTAGGCGTTTCCTGGGATATCTGCTGGTGTAGGTGAGCCAGAATCTGGAGATGCTTTACCAGGCTGTATAAAACAGTGTTTGGTGCATCCTGGATTGCAGAATGCCAAAATGACATTGCTCAAGAGTAAAATTGTTCCTGTCAGAATTAGAAGTCAACCCCCCCAACAGCAGAGATGCCCCTGGATCCCTGGCAGTGTCCAAGGCCAGGCTGGACAGAGCTTGGAGCAGCCTGGGACAGTGGAAGGTGTCCCTGCCATGGCAGGGGTGGAACAACATGAGCTTTAAGGTCTTTCCAACCCAAACCATTCTGTCATTCCATGAACAGTGCATTTCTTTACCACCTAAGCAAGGTGTGTCTGCTGCTCTGGGGCAGCTTTGGGAAACAGCAAACATCCCCTGGCAGCTGGAGGAGATCAGCTAAGGCATCACATCTGGGCTGCAGGAAACTCAGGAGAGCTGACAGAGGGTGGTTGTGACACGAAGGTCAAACTGCCCAGGTGGGAACCTCACCAGTCACTGTTCACAGCCATGGAATTGCACTTGGGCCTCTGGGGGTGGCTTTGTGGCCACTGGAGGTGGCTCTTTGGCCACGCCAAGCATGAGCTCTCTGCAGTCTGAGAGCACTGGGAAAAAAGCACTGCAAGGAGCAGAGCAGAGCCCTCGTCCTGTGGCACTGCAGTGAAAGAAGGAGCTGTGCTCCCAACAGAGAGGGCTTTGTCCAGGAGCACCAGGGAGAGGAGAAAGGAAATCAGATCAAGCACTGCCACAGTGCAGGCAAGTTGGGGGAAGCAGATTAGAATATTCCAAATGCTGGGGAGTGGTGGTGTAAGGCAGTCTCTTCTCTCATGGAAAATCCACGATAAATACAGGAGGGAGCACTAACTACCACACAGAGGTGAGAGAATGGAGCGAGGTTAACCGTGGCACTGAGCACATCAGATGACAAGATAAACTGAGCTGTTCCTGGAGAAAACGTGCTCCTGCCAGGCTGCAGGGGAATGGGGAGCAGGAGAATAAAGAAGAAAGGCCAGGCAGGAGCTCCCTGCCAGCCCAGCGTGGGCAGCAGCAGCTGCTCAGCATCTCCTCCAGCTCCTCGCAGCTCTCCCGAGGCTCTGAGCTCACCAGGAAGGTGTTCTGCCTTTAGAAACCCTAAAGAGGAGCAAAATGGAGCAGGCAGCAAATCCCGGCTGGCTGCTCCTCACCTGCCAGCCAGGGCACTGCCGGGAACAGAGGAAGCTCTGTAGGCAGCGGAGGGGGAGGACTGGAAAAAGGGGAAATTCATGTCACAGCAGAAGATAAGAAAATAAGAGACTTGAGGAGGAGTTTTGCTTTGCCCACCAGACAATTGAAAATAGATCAAAAGAAGAACCCAAAGGGTTTGTTTGAGATGACAGCTCCTAAGGAAGAAAGTGGGGCAAATTTCATACATTTCAACATTTTAAAATAATTTTCTTTCTGCCCGGGAAATAGATGGGAAGCAAACGAAAGGGAGTAGGCCGGATTCTGATACCACTGGGTGAGACAGATTTGAGTCCACTGCAGTGAAATCAGAATGTGGTCCATAAGCAGGCAGTTCAGCTCCTTGCAATGAGAACAAGTGAGTTCTGAGCTAGGGAATAAAAGATAGAGAAAGAAGGAAAGGACTTCTATTAGTGAAATAAAAGTTTTTTCGCTGTCTCAAGACCTGTAGAGAAACATGGTTAAGAATCAGGATAAATTCCTTTTAAAGACTCAGCTGAGCTGAATTTGCCTTGGCCTGAGCATGACACACACAGGCAGCTCATCCTGCCCAGCTGGTAGCCCAGAGTTATGGCAATAAACTCCTAATCTTTTTAGGTCCTGAACATTTTCTCAACACAGGACCTGCCCTGGCAAAAGTATGACAGTAACCCCAGGTATGAGCAGTGCTGTTCATCAAATCCATCTTCAGGATGAAACATAAATACAAACTGTCACATGGACAAATTTCCAGGACTGGCAGGACTCCGGGGGTGTCAGACAGAATCTGTCTCAAAAACAGCCTATGCTTTGAAGTTTCCAGCTCTCACAACAGCCAAACCTTTTTCAAAGGCAGACACACAATAAATGTGTGTTTAACCTCCCGAGGCTTCTTCCTCTGCTGGCTCCATCCTCTGTGCTGATGAAGGCAGCTCACAGCAGCCTCGTGGTGTAGCAAATTCACATGAGGTGTGTTTTGCACATGACCTGCATCAATAGTTCATGATTTCTTTTCTAATGACAGCATTAAGCATCCCCAGGCAGAGGCTCATGGGATCTGTGCTCATTGGAGTGACTTGAGGACAGCCTTGTGAAACTCTCAGCAGCCAGCAGGAGACAAATAATCAGACCTGGGACAGTTCAACACTGAGAGTTCCAAGCTACAGGAAAATCTCTAACGCTTCTCCTTGTGGTCTGAGGGTAGAGCTGAGGACTAGAACAGCCCCTGTTTGACCACCAGCACCACAGAGCAGGTTCTGAAAGCAAAAGGAGGTGCATCTCCCTTTCCCCTTCTCCAGGGTTATTTCATGACAAGAGCAATGGAAAGGAAGCCAAGCCAGCAGCTGTGTGTGCTGTGGTGTCAGACCAGTGAGACAGGGGAGCTGCACTGGTGGAAAATCAAACAAATGAACTCAGTGCACAGATAGATCTTTTTGTGAGATGAACATTTTTTGGCAGGTCAGATCTCCTTTGCTCACTATTGCTCAAATCACTCGGCAAAGGGCTTCAGGACCTGTCAGCAGAGAAATCTTCCTAAGGAAAAAACACACAACTGTTTCTCCTCTCCGCTGGCAGAGTCCAGCACTGAGACACTCACTATAAATAGAGGTTCTCCACTGATGTCCAAGGCAAGTGTAAAGCCATGCCATTAAGGAAAGCTGGTCCTGCACGCTGTGCTGGGATGGACACTGTGTTCAGGCAACTTGTGTTCCAGCTCTGCATGTCACGCTTGTCTCGTGCTCTGTGATGCTATCTGTCAGTCAGCCTTCTCTGTACTGATATACTCAGAAAACTTGTCATTTAAACATTCTGATATTCGTGTGTTGCAGTGAATCAGGCTGACAGTCGGCTCTGGAGCTGAGGCACAGTATTTAATCACAGAATAGATGCAACAAGCAGAACCATCGGTCCAAATTTCCCATGGTACTTTACTAATTGCCTTATTTTTAATATACAGTCAGCTCCTTGCAACTTGTATTCCCTGTTTCCTCAAGCACTTGCTGTCAAATGATCCTGAAAATAATTTCATTCCATGTCTCCAAACCATCCCAGAAGTCCCACATTTGCCAGAAAGAGATCAGCTGGCTGGTGGGGTTTTGGGGTGGATGGTTGTGTTCACCTGCCTGCAGGTGACTGCTGCAGCCATTGCCACTTGTGCAGCTGACATTCACACCCTCATTCCAGCAGAGCAGCTCCTTCGGGAGAATCCCCTGCTCCACACTATTAATAGAGTGCAGGAGGGTGCTGCAAGCATCCCCAGCTGCTCAGGAATGTGGTGTTGGCAGGGAGAGCTTCGTCCAAGGAGGGCACAAGTGTCTGAGCAGAAAGGCTCAGCACGTCCCAAACCCTGTGTTTCACTGCATGAAGGAGGGCTGGAAGCTGAAACAGTTAATGGGGCAGTGGCTGTGCAAAGATGATGGAGCAGAGGCAGCAGCTCAGCCCCTCTCTCCTTGTGTCTCCCCCTGCTATGGGATATCTCCTCCTGTAAGCCCTGCTCAGCACAGAGAGACAGAAATTGCTATTGACAGAAGTTCCCTGCAGACAGAACCCTCTGCTGCAGAGCTGCTCCGTCTGGAGAGGTGGAAACCGATTGTAAATGACAACAGAGCAGCAATGCTGTGGGAACATCTTGTTGTGTAGAGCTTTCAGTATCAGGGCAGGGAGAAAACAAAAGTACAGCCTTGCGTTGATAAATATTGCCAGACATTTGAGGGCTCTGCTTTGCAGTGCTGATTTGTGCAAACACTTCCAGGGCATCAGGGAATGTTGTCATTGATGAACTCTCACCACAGGAAATGGCTGTTCTCAAAGCCATGGCTGATGGTGGCACAGCAATGGGATCTTGTAAGCAAGGCCACCAAATTAATCAGCATTTGCATCCTGAGCATTAACCTTCACTCTCAGTCATCACAAAATAAAAGCCCAGTGAACAATCTGCAGTGGTAGAGGCAGGATTATTGAAGGATTATTTGAGAAAGAGCAAGGAGAAGGCAGTGTGTCATTGGAATTTGGGATCAGTACTTTGATTTGCTGTTGAAACCTCTATGTATTTTGAGATCTCAAACCCCAAAACAAAGCTTAATCTTCACTTAGGCACTACAGTTCCCTCCCTTATCACATTATCTGACTACATCACACTCTAATTATAGTTGTCTGAACAACACTCAGTGAGATTGGGAAGTACTAACCTTGTCAGAGAAGCCCTTGAACACAGAGTAAAACCAAGTCAGAAATGCTTTTTAGTTCTTAAATGCCAGTGAAGTATGCTGCAACCAGTGGCAAAAATTTGTTCTTACACCATCAACAACACTTCAGAAAATTCTCCTCTTTACTATCATTAATGAAGTCCTGGCTCAAAATTCAGAACAAAGTCGTTACTATTATGAGGAAAAAAATGCATTCTAATATTTGTATTTCTAAAAGCATCATTAAAAACATATCAGTAATCATTCAAAGAAAGGAGTAATACTTACAGCATCTCTGTGGGATATTATATCTCACTCTCAAGAGGTATCCAGAAGTGCTTCTCAATATTTTAGTATCTGTTAGGCAGTGACTGCAGTTTATTTCTCTCTCTCTAGTGGGTACAGCAGTAGGAGTTAAAAATTCCATCTTCTTCTCCCAAGGATATAAGGGAATGTATCCCCAGACTCAAGCAAGGAAGAAAATCTCTCTCCCACATCACCTCCTGGGGTGGGAAATGGCTTTGTGCCTCGGTGGCCATGGACCAGTGGCCACATTTGCTGCACATTTCTGCAGAACAGCTGCTGAGAAGCCTTTGAGAAGAACTCCAAGGAGCTCAGCCCTCGTGCAGATGCTGCAGAAGGGTCATGACTGACTTTAACTGAGGCATTTCCTTCTCTGCCACCTCTGCCATACCATGGCTGTTCTTCTTTTGCATTGCTTTACATTCCAGGGCATGGAGATGGGTTTTCCACCAAATCCCAGGTGATGCAGGGGCAGCCACAGCTTCTCTGGGCACCCTGTGCCAGGGCCTTCCCACCCTCCCAGGGACAAATTTCTTCCTAACATCCCATCTCACCCTGCCTTGTGTCAGTTTGAGAAGGACACAATACAATACCTGCAGACAGAGAAGAATGTACAGACTGAGGTGGCCCCACCATACACACACAAGCACAGTCATTCAAAGCCTATCTCCACAGGAAATAAGGATCAGAAGATTATTTAGATTTCTTTCCTTAATAAATAGAGAGGATAAAAATAATTCTCTGAATGTGTTTCCTGTAAATTGCACACCATGATGGAGAGACTCAGTGAAATGACCATCCAGTCTCAGAGGCTCTGTGATGCTGGGAGTGATTCAGTGTTGTTGTGTGAACTGCCATGAAAATTAGCACCTTTACCATCTGAGTTTTGGGTTGCCCTGGCCCAGAGCCATCAGGAGCAGCAGCCCTGCATGGGCAGCACAGGGATGCTCCCAGCAGCAGCCCCAGCTGAAGTGTTCTCCCCACCTGGCAGCAGGACAGGTGTGTCACTTCCAGATGTGACATGAGCCACTTACATCTTGTTGCCAGCCTTTGAAGTGCTGTGCAGAGAAAGCTGAGCTGCTGCTGCTGCAATTAGAGCCAATACATCATTTACTGGAAGAATTAAATGCGCTGTAGTAGCAAACCTGCAGTTGACACTCACAGGGTGCAATTTAAATCCGCCGGATTAGTAATTCTTTTGAGATCTTTGTAATCATTGGTAATAGGTAGTGAAATAAATCCACATTTATATCCTACAGACTGCAGCTGTGCTTCTGTTAAAGGAGTATTAAGTGATGGGTTTAAAATCCTTCTGCCAGCTCAGGCTGTGAGCGCTGAGGCTCCTGTGCAGGATAGCTCAGCCTGGGTGATGTGTGGTTAATGAATAATGAAAGCACCAGGCACAAGCCCAGCTCAGGGCTCTCTGCTGCAGGGAGCTCTCTGGGGAGAGATCCCCGTGTGGCTCCCTGTGCCACAGCCACCCAGCTGCAGCTCAGACTGGGTAAATGTGATAGAAAGGAGCACAGGATGCTCATGGAAACTTCACCTTCTTCCTGGACAAAGTGCTGACGTGTCCAGCCAAGCGAGGGGTTTGTCCAGTGCTGTCCCTGCAGGTATCAGGAGCCCACACTGTGCCCTGACTGCTGCACAACCTCCCAGTTAACTCAACAAATATGCCATGAAAAGCTGAGCCAACCCTAGTGGGACATGTGGGTTTAAACTGCAGCAGGAGGAGATTTATGGACTTGTTTTCGTGGCCTGGACAGTAATTGAAGAGGCCTCAGACAATTCAGTGTTCAGCAGCTCTGATAAGGGAAGGCAGCACTTCCCTGGGATGAGCTGGGAGGGATGATGGGAGCGAGATTGGCACTGGGAGCCCCAGCAGGAGCAGAGACCCAGCCTGAGAGCCAGTGGGGAACAGAAAGGAGCTCTGCAAACTCAGAATGCCTGTAAGATAAGCACAGCGCTGATAAAGTGAAGCACTTAGAGATTAAAAAACTCAAGAGAACAATATAAGTGGCTGCAGAAAAGAGCCCAGGAATCCTGGCTGTCCCTTCCTTCAGCCCAATCTGCCCAAAATTCATGACTTCAGAGATTGTTTCTTGACAGGTTAAAAAAAGGCACATTTACCTGGTTCTGGTCCTTATGTTTTGTTTGTTTTCATTTAGGAATCTACAAAGGCCATTGTTTCCGAATCAACCACTTCCCTGAAGACAATGACTATGACCATGACAGCTCAGAATACCTTCTCCGTAAGTGAACAGTGATTCCCAGTGATTCCCAGTGATTCCCAGTGATTCCCAGTGATTCCCAGCACACGGGTGTGGCCAGAGAGGCTGCCCTGGCTCTCCTCTTTGTAGAGAGCAGCCCCAGTTTTACTCCCTGCAGCCCTGGCCCAAGTGGCTGCACAGCCCAGTGGTGCCACAAGTCCAGCTGACACAACCATCACCCCTGGGGACTCCCATTTCAGAGTCATTGAACCACAGAATGGTTTGTGTTGGAAGGGAGCTTACAGACCATCCAGTTCCAACCCTCTTGCCATGGGGTTTCCAGGATTTTTTCCAAGGGTTTCCTTCAGCCAGGGGAGTGCTCAAGGTGTTGGTGCCCATTCTCTAAACATCATATTGCAAATTTTCAAATGAGAACTACAGCTCTCATGCCCAGATCTTACAGAGGGAGTGTTTATAGGGTTGGTGTAACAAAGCAGGTTTGAGGAATGGGCTGCAGCCTATTAGGAAGCTTTTCCTAATGCTTAAACCCAACCCTCACTGACACCTCATCCTTTGCAGCTGCTCAGCCACTTCCCCCTGCAGTGAAATTACTGCACTTTAGGAAGGAAGCTGAAATTTCTGCAGCTAAGAGCAAAATGCCAGCATGAGAGGGGCTGTGACCTCCCTGCCTGGCCTGCCAGCCCCCTGCCTGGCCTGCCACCTCCCTGCCTGGCCTGCCAGCCCTGCTGCTCCGTGCTGCCACAGAATTCCCCCCAGAAGTGATTTCATCCACCAACCTGCCTGCAATAAGGGCAATTGCTCCATCTCCTCCCCATGACCATTCTCTCAGCTGATGGGAAGTCTTGGAACCCAACCATGAATCCTGCAGTTTGGAGTCAGATTCCCTTCCCCAGAGGACTCCTTGCCTGTTCCTTGTGAGCAAAAGAGCTGAGCAGCCAAGCTGAAAGCAGTGCCCTTTAGCAGGAGAGGAGCTGCAGCTCACAAGGTGTTGGGAGATCAGGGAGCTGAGAATAATGCTGCTGGCAAGGCAGAAAACTCCTCAATTACAATATTAATTACCTGAAACACCACTTAGAGAACCACTCTGCCCTTCTGCTCACTTCTGGGCAACAACTTCTAGTTGCTAAGACCTGAAGAAAAAAAATCTCCGATAAATTTGCTTCACCAGAAAACCCAGATGTTTTTTCCTCTTTGCTCTTGTCGATTTAGATCAGTCATAGCACCCGGGTGACACGATTTCAGAGCTCAGGCAAAGGCAGTGTGAGCACAGCTGCATTTATCTTTCATACAAAGCCTTGGAACTAATGTTAAATTGATGCCAAGTCAGCTTTAGGAAACAAACATCATTAGTAAAAGGAAAGAGGAATTAAGTACCATCTTGATAAAAGCACATTATGCCTTTTTTATATGGAGGGAAAAGTGAGAACTGGGAAAAACAGTCTCCAGCTCCATGTTAAGACACGAGACTTGTAAATTGTTTGTAAGTGTGCTTGTGATGGCTGCTCCTAAAAGCTGTTTGCAAAAGTGACTAAGTACAGATCTTAAAAACAACTTGGTCCAACCCTTTAAGTCTTCTGCAAAATCAGTCTCCAGCATGTTCCCCACAGAGCAGAGCTCACCTCACAGTCTGCTCGGAGACAAAGCTCCTTGGCTTTACCTTCCATAGGAAGAACTGCAGTTTCCCATGCATGCACTTGATTTAGAGATTACTGAAAGGTTATGTGTCTAAATCCAGAGGAGATGAGCTCATACCTATATGTAATAGGGACCAAATCATTGTCCAAGACAGGAGGATATTTGCATCCTGTTTCAAAAGAGACGTGAGAGCTGCTGTCCTGTTTTTGCCCTCTGCAACACCTTTGCAGTCTGCTGGCTCCATCTGGCCATTTCCTGGCACAGTTTCTCAGAGGGACATGTTAGGACTAATCCTTATTTTTCCTGTCTGGCCTAGACAAAGTCACTAACACTCATGTATTTTGTGCTCCTGAAAGAGCAGCATGAGGGGTCTCAGCCTCTTCCACAGTCCTCAGCTTAATATGGGCTTCAGAGAAATGCAAACATTGTAGTGCTAGCAGGACCAAGCCCTGGTTCAAAACCCCATGGAAATCAGTGACAAAAGTGACTGATTTTAGGAGACTTCTGTCCAGGGAGTGGGCAGGAGCAGGAGTTTGGATTTTGCCCTTTGGTGCTCAAGCTGCTCCCTGCAAAACCAAGCGAGCGACAGCGCGGTGACAACTGACAGTGCAAAGGAGCTCAGACAGGACCCTTCCTGTTGAACCTTCCCTGTGGCAACACACGCCAATCTGTGTGTCTGAAAAAACCCTCACAAGCCTGTGCAGGGCCCAGCGAGCAGCAGATGTCCCAGTGCCAGCATGGAGAGCCTGCATGGTCCCCAGGCTGCCACCACATCCCCCATGGCAAGCGTGCCCTGGTGTCCTTCATCCCCTGCTTCATTCAGCTCCTGCTTCCCTTGTCTCCTGCTTCCCTCATCCCCTGCTTCATTCAGCTCCTGCTCCCCTCATCCCCTGCTCCTCTGGTCTCCTGCATTCCTTTGGGCACACAATTCCCGAGCTGCTCCCACCCAGCCTCTCACACAGCACCAGCAGCTCTCCCTTTGCAGAAAGGATCTCATCCCCACTGTGCTGAGGGGATGTCATGCTCTGTCCGAGCAGGGGACACCATCTCAGGGGCATCTCCACACTTCCCTGCCCTTCTCTCCTGCATCCTCTTAGAGCATCCTCTTTCCAGAGCCATTCCCCTGCTCCTGCCTTTGTGGAGATGCAAAGGCTGAGGCGAGCAGGGTTTGCAGCCCCATGGGGAGGAGCAGTGCTGCAGCTCCACCGAAGGAGGTGTCACCACACATAGCATGCACAGCAGGCAATGCAAACCGACAGGACGGTAAACAAGGGGGGGGAAAAGCCAGGGAGAAAGCAAAAACCAGATTGCCTTAATGTTTTTTGATGTGCTGTCATTTTATTACCAGTATCAGGAGACATATGTAAATTCTACGTGGTACCTTATGAGCTTCCTTTGAAATTTCAGAGCTAAAAGTACACATTGTAAGAAAAAATATACTGTGGAGTTTTTTTTCAGGTAGAGAACACTGTGTGTTTTGTTTCTCTTCACATTAATTACCTACTATAGAAAAATTATCTCTGGAGATTATTAGTACAAGTGGAACAACCCACCCCCTATATCTGGCACATCTGACAAGTTCCTTCCAATGATACCACTGAAGCATTTTAGGAAAGCTCTTTGATTTAACTGAAATCATTATAAACAGCACGACCACAAAGTGCAGGAAACAGCATCCAGAAAGGCTGGGCTACAGGAGATTTTCAGCATTTAGCCAGGGCACAAACAGACAGACAGAGGTTTGGGGTTCCTTAATGTCCAGAAGCAGAGACTGACTTTGAATCTTTTTCTAATAATCGACTGTAAATACTGACCCAAAAGCCAAAGTGCTGTTAATTCGTGGGGGTTAACATGTGGGGACACAGCCAGGACAAGGGAAAAGGCTCTCACCTCTCAACAGGCTCTGAGCAGAGACCTTTCAGGGCATCTCTGGGATTTGCCAGTTGCTGCAGGACGCTGTGTGAATAGCAATGCAGCCGCCTGGACCGAGTTCAGATCCGGCTGGAAAATGCCCCATCTGTGAAGGACACGTGCAGGGACACTGCCAGTTGGGGAAGGGATGGATTTTCTCACTCTTGCAGATCCATACAGGCAGAAGCTTCCCGGGCAGGGATTGAATTTTGGGTTTTGTGTCTGCATCCCCCTCACCAGGGCTGGGCAAGAGCACCCAGAGCCTTGCTGGGGTGGAACCTCAGCCCTGTCCCTCCCTGCCGCCAGTGACCGGGGAGTTGTCAGGGAGCGATTCGGTGAGTCAGGAGCGCCGTGGCCAGCAGGATGGGGAAGCAGCAGCTGGAACATCTGGCGCTGCTCCTGGGCCAGGGGCGCCGCTGGCTGTGCGTGTCAGCCAGGAGGATGCGCCCGGGGAGAGGCGTGCTGCCGGCACCGCAGCGCCCAGATGGCTTTTCCTGCTCCCCCTCGCTCAGCCCTGGGCTGCTGTGGCCTCCCAGTCTGCTCTGGGCTTTCCATGCCGCTGTGACAGCATCACTCGCCTTGGCATCCCCCAGCCCGGCACCCTCGCCCTCTGTGCCTCCACCTTTCCCCAGCTCCAGGGTGATCCTGTTCTCCACAGCACTTCATCTCCCTTTCTTCAAAAAATATCCTCTCCCTACAACAATATAACTCGGTTCCTCTGCCTTTCAGGAACCCCTGCCAGCTTCTACCCCTTTGGTTTTTACAATACAGACATCTCTCTTCTCATGCTTGTTTATTTTCCCTCAGCCCTTTTGTTCCCTCCCTGCCGCTTCCCTGTCGATTGCTGCTCTGTCTTCTTGTGACCCGACTTTGAAAGCTGGCTTGAAGTGGTGTTTTAATATTTTTGTGGAGGATTTTATAGCCCACGCTGGTGAATGGACAGAAGCACACAGAATTTTAAATGACTCAACTTTGCTGTCGGGAAACTAAACACAAACATCTAAGACACACTTGTTAAAATTCCTTCCTTAGAAATCTGAAAGGTTTCGATGTCCTTAATATCCAGCAAAAGAAAAAGGGTTTACTAGCTGTGCTTGCTGGCAACATGGATGCTGCTGACTTCAGGAGCTGTGATTTGCTCACCTTGTGTGCACCACGGAACAGATCTGTCTGCTCCAGCTGTCCCAAACCTTGTAGGGTTCATAGCCAGCTCATGAATTTTTCACTGCTGCTCCCTGTGTGATGCTGGGCCTTACTGCCACTTACCTCGTGCTTTGCCAGAAATATTCTGCACATGGTGGCATCAGAAAATGCCAATTACACTGGACATCCTGGGAGAAAGCTCAAAAGAGTGAAGCTACTCAGTTGAGAGTCTGTGTCATTCACATTGGCCACCTTTTGGTCCCAAAAGCATGCCCAGAAATACAGAATCGGTGATAATTCTAGCCAAAAAAAGGAATAAAAAATAATAAGTTAGATATTAGGAAGAATTTCTTCGCTGAAAGGTTTATAAAGCATTGGTGTCCCTGGGTGTGTTCAAAAAACATGTGGATGTGGCTTGGAGGACTTGGCTCAGAGGTGAACACAGTGGAGGCGATGGTTTCACAGTTGGATTTGATGATCTGAAAGGCCTTTTTCAACCCTAACAATTCTCTGGGTCTATCAAGTCATTCTTCTTAACGATTTCAGGAAAAAACCAGGGGTTTTGAGACTCTGATCTCCACCCTTGCACCCGAGGAGGCATCTGCAATGATCACTGTCTGTCTTCCCTTCCTACCTGTGTCCCTGCAGGCATCGTCCGTGCCTCCAGCGTGTTCCCCATCCTAAGCACAATTTTGCTGTTGCTGGGAGGACTCTGTGTCGGAGCAGGAAGGATTTACAACAGCAAAAACAACATTATCCTCAGTGCTGGGATTCTCTTTGTTGCAGCAGGTATGTTGTGCTTAAATTGAGTTCTTAGGAAGTGCTGCAGCTTTCAGCTGGAAAAGGCTGTGGAAAAGCTCCTTGGCAGTGCTTTCCCTGCACCCCTTTCCTGGATTGAGGGCATTAACAGCACCACACCAGGCAAATTTCCCAAGACAAAATTCTGCCCTTGAAGCCCTACAATAAGTATATTCCAGAAAAGCTTTTGGTTTCCCTGCAGAAGGAAGCGAAATTCAGTAACAAGCATGTTTTACACTATTTAAAATGTATTAAACACTAGATGAATCAGGCATCTCTTATACCTAGGGCCTTTTTTTTTTTTTAATATGATGGTAGAAAACATTCACCTTTGAGAGGTGAGCCCGTTTTTCACACTGGAAACATCTGAGAAAGTCAGCCCCATTGTTAATAGCTCTCCCTGAAGCCTGGATTAAGCATGCTGCATTTAGATGAAAATTCAGCAAGGTGGAAGAGAACTTATCTTGATCAAGGTGAACAGCCATAGCCCTGAGCTCAAAATGTATTTTTATCATTCTTCTGGATGTTAGAATCCCACTAACAGTATTAGCAAGCTCCCATATGCTACTTCTTCCCACTGTGGCAATGAAGAGATGGAAAAACGTCCTGCTGAGTATTTTGGGATCCAGGTGAGCATAGGTGACCTATATGTTGATCTATCATTTGTTTTTCAAGAACAAATGTAACCTTGAGATCAATGTAAGAGTAAATAAATGTAACAAAATCTCCTTGTCCCAGTCTTAGAACCATTCAGGTCCAGAAAGTAACATGGCTTGAATTTTGTCTCCCCAGCCACATAACCACTGATTTATGTTTTTCTTCCTCTAGGTCTAAGTAATATCATAGGGATCATTGTCTACATATCGAGCAATGCAGGTGACCCAAGTGACAAACGAGATGAGGACAAAAAGAACCATTACAACTATGGTTGGTCTTTTTATTTTGGAGCCTTGTCTTTTATCGTGGCCGAAACCATAGGTGTTCTGGCTGTGAACATTTACATTGAGAAGAACAAAGAGCTGAGGTTTAAGACCAAGAGGGAATTCCTTAAGACTTCTTCCAGTTCTCCTTATGCCAGGATGCCAAGCTATAGGTACAGGAGGAGGAGGTCCAGATCCAGTTCCCGATCCACAGAGCCTTCTCCATCCAGGGACATTTCTCCTGTTGGCATGAAGATAGCAGGCACCATCCCCATGAACGAAATTTCCATGTACACCCTTTCCAGGGAGCCTCTGAAGGTCACCACGGCTGCCAGCTACAATGCAGACCAAGAAGCCAGTTTCCTGCAGGTCCACAACTTCCTCCAGAAGGAATTTAAGGAAGGACTCCACGTCAACATGGTCAACAGGAGAACGACGCCTGTTTGAAGCACCTTCCTTCCTTCCTTCCTTCCTTCCTTCCTTCCTCGTGCTTTTTGAAGAGATGTCCAAGCAGAATGGGTCTGTCAGGAGCAATGTTCAAATACCCTCTCACCTCTTTAATTGTGGCATGTGTTGAGGTAGCAAGTGGAGATCCTCTGGACCAACATAAAGATATTTACACGCTCGTAGCTTTTTTGGAAGCTATTTGGAGTTTGTTTATTTCCGTTCTTGGTGTCACGAGATGAAGGCAGTTCATGTTCCTGCACTTTTGTAGTGTGTACACAGTCTTGGAGAAACTGCAAAGGACTGGCCACCAGTGTGTTTTAAAGGATTACAGAAAAATTGTTGTACTACTCTTTTTTTTTTCTAATATTGAGATCCCTTAATACACACTTGCAAATATAATTTATAACCAAGCCCAAGGATGAATATGAACTACTCATCAAGTGAGCCACATTCCTTTGACATGGCGTAAGCTTTGCCTCTTTCAAAAAAAAAAAAAAGAAAAAAGAAAAAAATGAAAATATTTTTGAAGGCAACACTTTCTAAAACTGACCTGTGCCACTGAAAGCGTAGAGCTCCCACGTCCTGAGCACTACAGACTCCTGATGGGGTGGGAAGAGGCTCTCCCATTCCTGGGGTGAGGAATCCCTTGGGGCAATGCAGGCCAAGGAGCAGAGGGTGGGTGCCTCTTGAAACACCTAGAAAGGGAAAAGATTAAAGTAGGTGGGACTTGAGCATATTTGCAAATATAATTTCTTGCCTAACGTTTAGAAAACTTGAATTCTCATCTCGACGAGCCCTAGTGCCTGATCCGGCAAGGTGCTGAGTGCTGTCAGGAGCCCCTGGAGACTCCCTAGAGCGCGGCGGGAGCAGGGCTGAGCCGGGGCAGCCACGGAGCCACCGCTGCCCTGCGGAATTCCCGCCGGAATTCCTGATTTCCTTACTGCTTCACAAGTGCAACAACGCTAACGCTACGGAAAGCGAGATCGCCGAGCGACGCGGAGCTGACGCGGCCGGACTGGCGAAACCTCCCGCGGCAACGGGAGCCCAGTGTGAACAGAGCAGATGGCAACTTTGTATTTTTTAAAACAGAACAAAACAAAAAAAAACCAACAAAAAAAATCACCATTTATGAGATATTTATTAAACTCTTTTTATTATGAATTAAGTGCCGCATGGTGCAAGGTATAGTTGCTTTTAGATGGAAATGATGGTTCGACCTAATTTAATTTATTTTGTAATGATGCATCTACTTACGTGCAGAGAGCCCACAGCAAACTCTATGCAGCACGTAAGGAAAGAACTAATTTGTACCCTTTGCTTCTGTATGTTTCTAAAAGAGTCTGAAATATTCTTTTTCTTATAAATTCCTGCTTTCCGTTTTTACACTTAGGCTTGGATCTCAAAGCTCGAGGGCCTGACTTAAAGGTAATTTAATTTGATAGTACTCATGCGGATTTTAGTGACCACTCGACCAAGCCATATGAGAATGAGGTGCCCAATTCCCCTCAGATGAATTAGATGCAGTGAGAGAGGAGCATCTAATTCCTGTAGATTTCTTTGAATATCTCCATCATCTTTGCCCAGAAAATCTTTGCTAGCAGAAGACTAGAGAAGCTGTGACAAGAAAAAATTCATAATCTGAAAAGTTTGGGTCACTGGTAGTGGGAGATCTTAGCCAAACTGTTAAAACCTCTTTAGTCTTAATTTCTCCTGTGATGGCCCCAGGGCCAGAGACTCAGTGGTGGTTTGGACAGGAGGCTTTCAGCTAGTGGAACCAAGTCCTCCAGGGAAATCCCGGAGCAGCTGCCTTAACATCCCAAAAGCAAGTTGAACCCCCTCACCCCCAGATCACCCTGCTTGAGCCTCTCTCCTTGCAAGAACCAAGACACAATTCTCAATTTTAAGCAAGAGTCTTCCCCTAGTCACTGTTAAGCTCTGCCTGGCCCTCAGCCTGGCACAGCCACATCGTTATTTTGGCAGAGGTGGGTTGGAGCCTTCATCCCTGCTCATTAAGAGTTTCCATTCAGGTTAAAACTCTGCTGGGATCCTTTTTTCAAACCTCTGAACTCTGAGAGCTAAAGCGAATGGAGCAATGGGAATGATTTAAAAGTAGAAAATGTTGTGCTACTTTCTGTATCAACACACTATGGAGAAAGATGTTACACAAGCTTTTTAAAAAAAATCAAACAGAGGCAGAAAAGAAAACTTTTTTACCTACTTTTCGGCTAGGACAACACAAAAGGGTTCTAAAATTATTAAAGTTCTTGATGAAAGGTTTTTTTTACAAGAATCTTTATGCTTTCAAACAATAAATTATTTCCTACTTTTTGAGACTTCGTAATATTAAAATACTTTGATTAGCTATGATAGAAGTAGAAGTTTGCAATGAAAAAAAACCAACCTTCTGTCTCATTAGTGTGTCATACTAAGTGCTAATTAATTTACATCTAATTATAGTCGATGTATTTTTCAAGTGCAATTTCCCAGAACTATTTGTTTCCCACTGTGTTAATAAACTAATAGTTAGAACTAAGTCCTCATCCGTGTTTACTGTAATTAAGAATAAAACCATTCCCTCTAAACCCAGGAGTTAGATATAGGCTGTTTCTCTAAACTCATGTACCTTGAACTGGAAGTCGACAGTGTGAGGTTTGCTCCACGCGTGAGTTTTGTTTTTTAGTCGTCGTTCTCCAGTGAATGTGCTTCAAACCACCCATCTGATTCCAGCCAAAGTCCAAGGTTTTCCTTCAGCCCAGCTCAGGCCTGCAGAGGCACGTGCAGTATTTTTGGCAAAAAAAGGTCTTGCTGAGCGTTTTTGGGATGTTGCTCTTTGCCAGGGCAGGGCTGAGTCCAGCAGCTCTCCAAGAGTGATGTCCTGTTTTGGTCCAAGCTGGAGCCTCTGCTTCTTCTCCAGCAGGAACCTTCAACAAGTGGAGCTGCAGTGGGGATCAGGGATGCTCATGGGGTCTGGACAGGGAGCAAAGGCATGGAGAAATCACAGGGAGCAGAGCTTTTGAGCTTTTGTCCTGAGGGAGAATGAGGGCTGCAACTGAAAACTCAGCAGTTAAGTTGCAGTGCAGTAAATTATTCAACCAAAGCCAAAAGCAAAAATATTTATTTGACAATTCCAGTAAAAAAAAAAATCAACAACAAACCAAAACCTCAAAAACTCAGTCCTTTCCTGTGGAAAACTTTGATTCTGACAAAACTGAGAAATTTGCCACATTCCTGCCCATGATCTTGCTCCATGGCTGATCCATCTGAACAGAGTTACATTGTGCTCAGACTTTGAAACCACTCAGTGATAGTTAAAAAAATTCATCTGTTCTTCCACATCTCTCTGGTTTCCCTGGACAGCATCAAACAAATGAGCCCCATTTCCCAGCAAGGCCTGCAGATATCATAAAACCATATCATTAACAATAATCACTTTTTTGGTATATAACATACTGTAGCAGCAGAACTAAAAAAAAAACAAAAATGCTATTGGATCAAATTTGATAGATTTGATTTTCTAAGAAACAAAGTTTCAGGTATAACATGAGCTCTCTCTTCCTTATTTCCCATACACAATAGGAGTAAAAGGAGAAATCACTTCAGCTGCCCAGACATCTAACAATAAACTATTTTTCTATTTCCTTTTCTCTCTGTATGGATCACATATCCACAAGGGCTAATATATCACGTCCCTTGAGGCTACATTTCTGTCTGCAGTTCTAAAGTGTTATTTCCACTGTGCTTCAGTTCTACTGGTATAATCACAACCATGTATAATGTACTTAATCCTTACTTTTTAAATAAACCATTTTAAATGTATTTGGTTTTGCGTGGAGAAAGGTATGTAGATTTTTTATTTCCAGATTCTCCGAGCTGAGATTTCTGTTTATTTTTTCATGTTTTCTACTGTTTGATTGCAGCTGGCCGTGTTACAGGGAGCCAATATTTCAAAGGAGGTGAAATTATTCTGGTGGTCCCACAGACCGCAGAATCTACAAGATAAGCTATCATCACAATATTTCCAGTTATTTGGGTTGGAAATTAGGGAAAACCTTCCTGTTTCCAGCTTAGGCTTGTCCCACATGAGCCCCACTGTGGTTTCAGTGCCCAGTTTGACCCTGGTGCCACTGCAAACCCTTGAGGAGAACAGCCCAGTGTGCTCTGCAGGGCTTTCCCCAGCCTGGCTCTCCTCCAGCTTTTGGGGTTTCTCATCAGCTCACCTCGAGTATCCTCCTCTCCTGATCTTGCCCATTTTTCCTGAAGGAATTCTTGCCCCACATGCCAAAGCTCCACACAGCTTGGCTCTGATCACCACAAAACCCAGCAGTGCTGAGCAGCTGAGCAGCTTTTCCTCACACCCAGACATCCCCAACCATCCTGAACCAGAGGCAATATTTCTTCTTCAAATACTCCTTTTAACTTCACCTCCCAGCTCCTCAGCCTCCAGACTGTCTCCAAAGCTGGGGACTGCCTGTCTGTCTCCACTCTGCCAGGCTCAGGATGAATTGGCACATCTGGAGGGAGGCAGAGGATTCATCTTTCCAAATACCTGACATGCTGTAGTGAAGCCATTTGGAGCCCAGGCCCAACCTGCTTCCCTTGGACTGAAATAAATACAGGTTTTTCCCACATTTGGAGCAGTCTGTGGGTAAATGGTGAGCCCAGGACCTGTGGCAGCCCTGCTGGGTGTCTGGGGGAAGAGGTGTTTGAGGAGGGGAAGTAGGGGCAGAGAGTGCTCAAGGCTTCGGGAAGTGGCAAAAAGAGGATGTGGCATTTCCTTGGAATGAGCAAACCAACACACTCGGCAGTGCTGAAGCTAAAAGGGAAAGGCTCTGCACCTGTCTGCCAGCAGCTCAGCTTTCAGCTGCCAGGGCCAGCAGATCGCTTTCCCAGCGGCACAGCCGGGTATTTTGGGAGCACAGAGCTGTGATCAGGCACAGGGGCAGCAGGGATGGCCAGCCAGACACAGCAGTGTGGGAGCCTTGGAAAAATAAAACACCCAGCCAAAACACACACACATTCAGCTCTTACCTTCCATGATTTCAGCCCCAGAGTCAGGGAGCTTTGGAGGGAGCTGCTGGGAAATTCCTGGGTGTTGGTTGTGCAGAGCCCAGCCTGACCCCAACTGTCCCACCACACTGGGGCAATGCAGGCTGCAGAGCCCAAATGTGACTGAGGAGCCCCTGTGTGACCAGAGCTGTGTCCTGAGCTCTCACTTGAGCTGAGAGCACAGCAGATAACATCTCCCCCTCTCTGGGTTATTCTCACCTGGGAAGGATCCTCTGCAGAGCATCATTCTGCAAGCAGGGAACCCCAGAGGGAGGCTCATGTGGTTGTGGTAAATACTGAGGCTGGTCTGGAAGAAATACAGAAGTCACCACCTCTGCCAGGGAAAAAGGCCAACACCATAGTTGGGCTTCAGACGCCTCCTTTGGCATTTTCTCCAGCAGAGAAACAGAATTGTGTCACTCGCTGCTGCTAAAGTGCAACTAATTGCAGCCCTCCCTGCTTCCCAACAGGTCCTCATTAATAGTCTGTTTATATTTCATGTGATATCGATTTTTGAATGTGAATCCTCGCCAGCTGACACAGGGAGACTGCAGGGACCTTTCCCAGAGGATTTGGTATCATGCTCTTCTGGATGTGCAGAAAACTTCCAGGGTTTGCTTTAGTCCTGTGCTCCTCCAGCAAACCCCATTTTCCCCCACGGACTGGCAGCACTAGGTCATTTTTGGGGGCTGGGGACAGTGTTTCACCTCAGCTGCAGCAATGTGAGCTTGGGAAGGCACAGCTGCCCACGCTGGGGCTCTTCAAAGCCCATTCACACTCCCAGCTCCACTCAGCAGTAGGGAAGGATCAATTATTCCCTTCTGATTTCACTTCAGTTGTTTCCTGGAAATTAAGAAACTCAAAGCCAAACCAAACCCATAGAACTTGTCCAGAATGAAGGATCTAAATGAGAACAAAAAGTGTGATTCTTGCCAGCACTGGAAGAGGCACAAAGACCAACACCAGTGAAAAAATTAATGAGTTCCCACCCCTGCAGTCCTTGTAGGTTGTAATTAGTCTAAAGCAGGATCATTAGCACTTGATGCCTGAGCAGCCAGAGCCTCGCTTTGTGCCCACATTTGCAAACACACATTCACTTCCCTCTGCTCCACCTGTGGAGTTTGTAGCATCAAGGAATTGCAGACAGGATGCAGCTCCTGAGATCGACTGATGTCTAGTGAAATTTAACAAGAGTCTACTTCAAAGGAAAAGGCATTACATCTTTAATGCATTTCCTCTCTGGCTTAAAGTCTGCTCCCTTCAGGCCCTTCTGCTTTCATGGGAACTCTTGGTTCTGGTTTGAATGTGAGTCTGTGACATCTCTGGCAGCCCAGCTAGGATGTGCCTGTGCTCTCTCGTCCCTGCCTTGTCCCTGTCCCACTGCCCTCTCTGCTCCCCTTTCCCTCCCATTTTCCCACCAGTTCTTCACTCCTCCCGCAGTTCCCTCATCCCCAGCAGGAATGGAGCACCAGATGCCACCCTGGGTGCCCAGATGTCCCTCTGCTCCACAGGGTGGCTAAGCCATCCCTGTCACGCCTCAAGCAGAGTAATGTTAACCACGGCAATTATTTTGGACCAATAATTCTAAACTTACTCTTTATTATCTCTCCCTTTCCCATGCTCTCCCTGCACCTTAATTCCCTGCTCCACATTGTCCCTCATCAGCCTGAGCTGACACGTCTGCACCTTTATTTTGACATCAAACTGGTGTGTTAATAAAGCAGACTGGAGTAGCTCTGACATTATCTTGACACAATGATATTTGCAGCTTTCTACTGGCATTTTTTTAACCATTCTTTTAACATGCAGGTACTGTCAACCTCCTCAGTTTGACATCACAATTGTAATGTCACCTCCACAGTGGCCTCTGCATTGACATTACCACCAAATTGGCTTTACAATCAGATGAAATATCAAGGGGAAGGAGAGAGGCTGGCCCAGCCTCAGCAATCTGGGCTCAAGGCAAGAGAAATCACTCCTGGAAGAAGGAATGGATGTTTTAGGTGGCTGCTGGAGTTACTGTAGGCATCGAGGGGAACCTGGTTGATAGGAAAGCAAACAAGTATTGAAGAGATTTTGCATTATAAAAAGAAAAGAAAAAGACACACACAAAAAAACCCCTAACAACAAAAATAGCTCAGGTTAATTGAAAATAATTGTAATAAAAACACAGAATAAAAATAACTCTAATAAAAATAAATAATACAATAAACTAGCTGGCTTGTTTTATCAGTTCTGTCACAGTGCTGGGCTCTGGGGACACAACCCGTGAGCTCTGAGCAGGGGCTGTGGTGAGCTGCAGGCGTGGAGTGAGTGAGCTCCAGGGTTATTAAACTGTTTGGGATCAGTCTGAACTCGGGCCCAGCACTATTATAAACACAGATGTTTTTATAACCCCGCTGAAAAGTTAATCATCCCATTAATGCCTATTTCTGGGCATGCTGCAAGTGAAGAGCTCTGAGCCCTGGGCGGCTGTGGTCACTGCAGCAGCGCCTGGCCGGCCGGCGTGGGAATCCAAACCAGCCCGGGTGGGACAGCCGAAAGCTGAGCTGTGCCCTGGGAGCTCCTGACACAGCCCAGCAGCTGCCTGGCCAGGGACTGACATTTCCAAGCTCAGATGCGCCAGGATTTCGGGAGCTGTCGCGAATCTCCGCGCGGAGAGCTGTGCGCAGCGCCATGGACCAGAGCAAACCGCTCAAGGTGCGGCTGACCCTCTCCATCATCCTGGTGGGCATCTCGCTGCTCTTCGCGGCCGTGGTCACTGACCACTGGGCCGTGCTCAGCCCCAGCGTGGACAGCAACAGCAGCAGCTGCGAGGCTGCTCATTTCGGGCTCTGGAGGCTCTGCACCAAGCGGATCTCCATGCAGGAGCAAGGAGCCAAGGAGAGGAGCTGTGGGCCCATCAGCCTGCCGGGAGGTAGGTGAGCAGGCAGGGGAAAGCAGCAGCAGCCACAGCAGGCTGTGCTCAGCAGGACGTGGCAGCAGGAGAAACAGGCTCCATGTCCCCACGGCAGGAGGGCAGCAGCTCTGGGGCTGGGATGGGGTGTGTGGGGTGTTGCCATGCTGGGCTGCAAACACTCCTCGCTGCCATCCCTCCTGCCAGGGCTGCTCTGCTCTGTGCCTTCCCTGTCTGCTGTGACCATATTTGAGTCTCCCAGGCAGCCAAAACCGTGGTGGGGAGAAGGGGAGGAGGATTGGACACAGAGGGAATCAAAAGGGAGATTGGGATGGAGGGAATCTTGCTGAACCCCAGCCAAGGGTCCTACAGGCATGTTGACAGCAGCAGGCACGAGAGAGGATTAATGGGTCACCAAACACAGCTGGACCTTCAGGATCTCCAGATCCACATAATCCCAGAGCAACAGCCCATCCACGATGGGCACTGGGTTGTCTCTGAGCTGTTCAACAACAGCCATTCCTCAGGACAGGCAGGGAGAGAGACCTGCAGGATGGTTTGTCAACCTCCAGGAAAAAAAAGTCATAAACTGTGTTTGACTCATTTTCTCAAGGACATGGGGATGCTCCTCACCTCTCTCCAGGGGCAGCTGCTCCCACACACGTCTGCACCTCCAGCTCAGTCGATGGGAGGGCAGCAGGCACGGAGCTTTCCGGGAAGGCTGCTCCATTCCCATGGCTAAAGGAGCTCATTATGTTTTTGCTGATTGCCAAGTCAGCAACATCCGCGCCGTTTGCACTAATACACTCCCTCTGTGACTGAGCCACACTGCTTTTTTAGAAGGCTTATAGGGTACTGGATGCTTTCCAGAACAGAAATAACAGGATTGCCTCCGTGTTAGACTCGCTGCTTGAAATGAAATATATGTTAACACATATTTGAAAATTTCCTGTGAAAAATCTTCCTGCCTGGGCTGACTGTATATTGCCTGTATTGCTGCAATTCTTTATCTCTTTGGCCAAATTACATGTTGTGAAGAGAGGAGCTGAGCCTCAGCATGTGGATCTGCCTCTAACCAAACTTGGGAGTGTGTCATCCATATGCTTAATGTCTCTCAGGAAGGTACTTACGTGCCTAGAGATGTTATTCCTCGCTGCACGGAGAGCTCCCACAAAAGGAAAAAAACAATAGGAATTGGTGGATAAACAACAACACTGCACGACTGTGGGGTAAATATAAAACTCATAAATATCCAGCTGTCTGCACAAAGCAGATTCGCAGGCAGGGCAAGGAAAGCAGCCACTATCTTTGACAGACATCAGCATGTGTTTGCACAGACATTGAATCATCCCAGCGTTCCGCCAGGCACAGAGTAACTGGGAGCCATGGAGGGGCTGGACTGTCCCACACCAGAGCCGTTCATCCAGGTTTTAAAGACATTTGGGAATCTGAAGGATAGCCTGTGTCACAATCACGCTCCAGAGGGTGAAATTCACATCTCAATTATAACAGAAATACCTTCAGCCCTGTTTGAGTCGGGAGGAACAGAGCGAGGGGAGCAGAGCCCCAGGGCTGCCCAGCCAGGCTGCAGCCACACGGCTCCTGTTAGATTGATTTCACACTTCTGGGAAGGGATGTGGCAGGGAAACACCAGGGCTGTGAAACCTGCAGCAGCCGAGAAAATGTGAATGAACAATCGCGCAGTAACGGAGCAGATGCGGGAGCTGCTTCTCCTGAAAATCATGAGACATCACCAGACATTACTGCCAGGACTGGGAAAGAGGCATCAGGATTTATCACAGAATTAATAACCATTTACCAGTCGCTCCCTGTGGAGGAAATGGATGGCATGATTAACGTTATTTATTGGGTTTTGAGCTCAGCACAGTGCAGAGAGGGGAGGATGACTCGCAGTCCGCAAAGCAGGGCTGTGATTTAGGCAGAGCTTTAAAATTTTACAGCATCCATCCGAGGGTGTTGACAAATTGAAAAGGGTTCAGCATCCTGCTGTAACAAATAAAAAGATCAGGGAGATGGTTGTTAAAACCAGGCAAATTCAGATGAATACTGAGACATTTTTAGCTGTGGTCAGGGCACTGGGGTGTTTTAGCACCGGCTGTAAATGGTTTTGGTGTCACTGCCCGTAACTCCAGCACTGGTGGTGTCCTGGAAAGTGGCTCCTGTGCTCTGGGCAGCGGCAGGGATGTTCAGCAGCTTGAACAGGTCCTTGTAAACACAGAGCTGAGTGCAGGCAGTGGGAGAGGAGAAGCTGCACAAGGGGCTGTGAGCTGAACTGCCTGGAGATTCTCTCCAAAGCTGTGTGTGCCAAAGGCCTGGGGGGCACATCAGAGCCCCAGGCTGATCCCTCACTGCTCAGCCCTCACCCTAACACCTCCCCCAAGGTCCTGACCCCAGACCTATCACAGGTGGAAGCCCCACACTGAAATCCAGGGTTTTCTAACCACCCAGCCTGCCACAAACCTCCCCACGCTGTGTCCATCTCAGGCCCAAGGGCAAGGTGGCTCCAGCCCTTTCCCAGCCTGTCACTGCAGTGCTCACAGGGGAAGCTGACACCCAAAACTGCATGGCACAAACACCTCATGGCCCTTCCACCCTTCCTTCCCCCTCAAAGTGTCCAAACTGCAAGTTCCTGAGGTTCAACCACAGTTCAGTGGGATTGCACTGCTCCTGCATCCCATCCTGCATCCACCAGGATGGATCTGAAGGCCAAGGAGCAGGGAGGCTGTGAGGGAGTGGCTGAGGATCCTCTGTAATAAACCACATTTCAGCCCTGAAGTTCATGTCACCCCAGAGCCCCAGACTGGGGTGACCTCAGGGCACAGATAATGCAATTGGGGTGGAGAGAAACAAAGATTGCCACCAAGATTTCATCCATTATCAACCCCAGTGTAAATTCTATCTATTATGTAAACCTGCTGTGACATAAATGGGCTTTTCTCTTATTCATGATGGCCCCAGAGTCATTGCAGGGCCTCAGTTCTGCTGAATAACACACTTGTTGAAACAGATATTCCCAGCTCAGCAGAGCATGGAGGCATCTTGAAACTGAAAACAGTGCAGCATTTCACCCAAACCAGTCTAGTTCTATCTTCCCACAACAAATGCACTTTCCAAAAACACCAACCCACTTGTGCTATGACCCCTTCTACCATCCCTTGGCAGAGCTTTGCTAAGAGTCACAAGGGACAGAAACATAAAACTAATACACCTCTGAAGTGTTTATGAGGATGGAGGGTGGGCTGGGCTGGTTTGTTCCCTGCCATGCACTCAGAGCTGTGCTGTGCTCCCTCCACACCCAGGCTGGATGTCTTCACCTTGTACTGCATGCCTGGGGACTCCTCTGAGTTCAGGCTTTTTAGAGAATTAATGAAAAGCTAAACAAAACAATCCCAAATTAAAGTGTCCCAGACACAACACTGAGCCTCGGCCACCACTGAGTCGCTGGTGGAGGCAAACAGCCACTGCTCTGAGGCTCAAAATTCACAATTAGAGTCACAGAGGGCTGAGATCAAATATATTTCTTCCACTGATTTGCAAGGATAATAAAGAACAGGTCAGGAGATGCCAGAGCTAAACATTAACCTTGTCTCCAGCAAAGAGAATCTGCAGATGAAATAAAAGCTTATAAACTTAAGTAGATAAGAGCGTCTCGAAGGAATCTTCCTCTAACAGGCCCAAAAACGCTTCTTTGCAATTACCTCTCTCCTGGGAGAGGGAAGATAAATCCTCCCTGAGTCACTAACTCCAGCAGCCACCATTTACTGACAGCAAAAACCCACAGGAACCAACAGGTAGAGCACAGTGCACTGAAATCCTCTGCCAGAGAAAGGAGTGCTGTAAGGAGCCCCAGAAATGCTCTCTGTGCCCACAGGAGAAACCCACAGCCCTCCCTGTGTGGTGCTGCCCAGCCTGGGGCTGTGAAGGACCTCAGTGTCCTGCCAGCTTCCTCCCAGCACCTTCTGGCAGCTGGGCTGATATCAGTTCATGGCATGATGCTGGCATTAGCCAAGGCCCCTGGTTTCTGTGCTTCAGGCAGCCTTGGCTCTGGTTTTGGGTCCCCAAGGGGGGCTGGGGCAGGTTCTCAGTGTGTCCCCCCAGCCCAGCTCAGCAGAACAGGGCTGGCACTGCTCAGTTCACCTTTCCAGCCAAATTCCTGGCGAGCAACTGTTCTCCCAGCTCCTCAGCCCTGCAGAGCCTCAATTAAATCAGTTATAAATAGCAGGAACACCCTCCACCCTTCCCCTGCTGCTGCCAAAGCTGCAGTCAGCAGCTCCTCACAGACCCTTCCCACCCCACGGGAGGCTCAGGCTGGCAGGGTGACAGCAGGGACTTTGCTGCCCTGCTCAGAGGAGGGAAGGTGCTGTGGCCATCGAGAGCCAACAGCTTCCCTGTTCCCACATCCCCCAGCCCCTCAGTCCTGCTCCCTGCTCACCTCACAGCACCCCACAAACACCCCACTCTGTGCTCATGGGGAGTGCAGAGAGGAACTCCATAAAGCTCCCTCCATCTAACTCTGCTGTCTTATCAAATTAACTTAATCCACTGCTCTGATGGCATCAAACTTGGACAGAGCCTGGCATGAGAGCCTCTTTGCCCTTGGCTCATACCTTCCCTTCCCTGGGCAACTGCTTGGGCTTCAAAAAGCTTTGGTCTTTGTTTGCTCTGGTCTTTTTTTACTGACAGCCAAAAGAACATCCCTCAGAGTCCCTGTTTGAGTGAAATCCATGTGCTTTGCTTTGCTCAGCCTCATCTCTGGGACCCCCAGAGCAGCAAAGCCCAGAGGCACAGGGATGTGAGCTGGAGGAGGGAGGAGCAGGGAGGGAGAGGGGATGAGGACACCCCAGGGTCCCTTTTGGGACCCCAAAGCTGCATGGGGTGAGGGAAGGAGCTGCCAGCTCACTGTGGGCACAGCAGGTCACATCCCCAGGAACAGCAACACCACAAACCTGTGGTGGCCAAAGGCAGAATGAGAAAAATCACCTGTAATTCATGTTTTAAACAGAAGAGCAATCAGTGTGCAGAGCTCTGGGAGGGAACACAAAAGGTATCAGAGGGGCTCCAGCCTGGTTCATGCCTGCTGTCCTCATCTGCCCCCAGGAAATCAGATCCAGCTCCAGTTCCTCACTGTCACCAAGGCAGTGAGCCTCAAATCCACTGCAGGTTTGGTACATCAATAAAAAGCTAATTCCATTTTACTGCATTTTATCAGAGGTTTCCAAGTGCACAAAATTGAATTTTCTTTTCTCCTTCAGACCACAACTGCTCCTACTTCAAGCACTTCACTCCAGGAGAGACCTCAGAGATATTTGAAGTAACCACCCAGAAAGGTAAGAATTAAGAAAAACAAATTCTTCTGAATGTTGAATGAAGTGATGAGCACACAAGATCTAAGAGGTCCCCAAAATGAGGGTTCAGCCTTGGTTCCACTGAAAGCAGCAGAATTTCTAGCTGGCACCATCAGCTAGGAAAAATGTGGAAAATGCCCTGGACAAGGTCAAATCCCAACATCCTGGGGACAATTATTGTTATATATGATCACAATCATAAACATGATTTTACACAAGTTGTCCCACAAATATATAACAACATCAATACACAGGAAAACTGCAAAAAGTCCTTTCAGCACAAAAATTGCTTTACAACGTTGGCACTATCTGTGACACTCAGCCTTTGCCATCGAAGGGGAAGATATTAATAAAACCTAAATGAATAAATCATACCCCAAGCAGAGCCTTGACCCTGAAAAGAAGTGCAGAGGCTCTCTGAAGACCATTAGGAATTTTATGCTTCATATTGATTTGATATGAAAGTCATGGAAAAAATAGAGCAATCGATGGATGGAAGGAACAGGGATCCCACAAAGACATGAACTGTCAGTGTTTACAGTAAAACAGTCTTTCGTGGACAAATTTCACATTTTTAGTAAGTCCAGATATCTTGAGGGCTTCCCTAAAGTGCTCCTCTCTCTCACCCTCTCTTGGAGGACAAACTCCTTCCTGGTTTGCAACACAACATCTTCACTGTGGAAAACATGAGCCAATGCTTACATTGCAGGTATTAATGTTTGCTTCCAGTGGAAACTGTAATGGTGGAAAAGCCTGAAATAAGCTCCCTGAAAAAGTCGTTTCCTAAGACAGGAAAGACAGGAATTTTAACTGGATAGAAAAGCATATATCTGAGTCACCTGCTTTTGCTCATTTATCTGCTATCTGATGGAGCCACCTGATCTTCAAAATGCACCCAATGCCTTCAGGGAAATGCAGAAAGAAATCAGGAAGAACTTTGTGTTCAGAAAAAAAAAATAAATCAGGAAGAACTTCTTTTCTGTGGGGTTAAAAGAAAATCTTAAGCTCAGAAAAAGATTTTACAATGAAAAGAACACTTTCAGGCAGTTCAAGCACAGAGAAAAGAGAAACATTCAGGAAGTGATAATAAAACAGTGATATGAAAAGCAGTGAGAACAAAGAGTGATCTGCTGTTCTCCTTCACAGAAATAGCTCATTTGGATGGGAGCTAATTAGTAACAGGCAAAAAAATTCTTCATGATTTTGCCTGGGAGATATTTTTTTTAATGGCTTGAAAGGCAAATATCATCAGGCACTGTGATGTTCATGCATGGCTACATGTGTTAAATATTAAACTAATCTGAAAACGAACACAACATGCAAATGAAGGCCTGAATTACTCAATTAGCAACTCTCCCCCTCCACCAGGCACTGGGCAGTGCTGGGGCTGGGGAAGTGTCCAGCACACAGCTTAGCAAAACCAGGATTTGGGGGAGGCTGAAATCCCATGCCCTGACAAAGCTGAGTTTTCAGAGAGCTGGAAATCTTTGTTGGAAAGGCAAAGGGATCAGAATGAGCTGTGAGGTGCTGCTGAGCCCCCAGAGCCCTCTGTGTGCCCTGGGACAGCATCAGCACCCGAGGGGCAGGGATGGAGGAGAGGAGCAGAGAGCTGTGTGAGAGTGGGGTGAGGGAAGGCTGAGAGCACAGAGCCCAGCGAGCTTTAACAACAACATTTACCTGGCAGAGCCCAGCTCTGCTCTCCATCAGCCCCACACAGGCACCCTGGGCTCTCCCAGGAGCTCTTCAGAAAGTGTTTTCCCCTTCCTGCTCTGATTTTATACCCTCTACATTCAAAGGACACACGGCCAGTAGTTACCTGTTTTCACTTGAAGGAAATAATTCCCCAAACCGCCTCAGCCCAGGGCCAGGAGTGCAGGTATTGCTCAGAGAGAGCTACTGCAGCTGATGGCAGAGGGCTCACAGTGTGCACTGTGTCATTTCTGGTGGTTTTCCTTTGGCAGAATACAGCATTTCAGCTGCAGCCATTGCCATCTTCAGCGTTGGCTTTGCCATCATCGGGACGATCTGTGTCCTGCTGTCCTTCAGGAAGAAGAGGGATTACCTGCTCAAGCCAGCATCCATGTTCTACACCTTTGCAGGTACCAGCTGGGCTCATGTTTCTGCACTTGCTTTGTAGGACAACACAGAGAGATCAGAATAAACCCTGAGGGGACAAAGACACTGCTGAAAATGCCCTGAAAGCATTTTTGTCCTGGCCACACACAGGTCCCTGTGTGGTGTGAGACCTTCCTGCTAAGGAGAATTACCCAGAGTAATTCTGGTCTGTATTTTCTCCAGCTCCCTTTAGAAGAATATTCACTCCCTTCTAGTATATCACTGCCAGCCCCAGTCTGAACCAGGGATACACAATACTCTGTCTCATTTATTAAGCCTCAGACCACCAAAACGGCTGATCCAGACCCAAAATACACAACTGTCTCCCAACACACAAAGGCTGCACTTTTACATGAGCCAGGAATACCTTGACATGCCACAAGGAGTGAAAGACAGAAGGGCAAATTGTCACCTCAATATAAAATCTTCCTCAACCTCTGAAAAAACTCCCCAGGGAATGCAATTATTCCTCCCCCACTTTGAGCTTCCCATCCAAGCCTGCCTAAAAGATCACACTCAACAAGTCAGTGGCTGACCTGGGTTATGGCAGAGCTCTTGGCAGCTCTGAGCTTTGGTTCCTCCAAGCACTGAAGTCAGTGACTCACCTGTGAATCTCACTGCAGTTCCTGTATGCAAAACAACAGATGAGGCAGTTAATTAGGGATGAAAAATTGACAGCTGGTTATTCAACCCACTGCTCCTATCTTCCTTCAGGTCTCTGCATCATCATCTCTGTTGAAGTCATGAGACAATCCGTGAAGAGGATGATTGACAGCAAGGAGACAGCCTGGATCAAGTACAGCTACTCGTGGTCCTTCGCCTGTGCCTGTGCCTCCTTCGTGCTGCTCTTCGTCTGCGGCATTGCCCTCCTGCTCATCGCCCTGCCCCGCTTCCCCCAGAACCCCTGGGAGACCTGCATGGATGCAGAGCCCGAGCACTGATGTTCCCTGCACCATGAAAAACACCCAGGATGTGTTCTGAAAGGATTTGTATATTTTAAATGTCTGGGTCTCACTACACAATGTGCTCTCCATCAAGTGAGTCATTACTGAACCAAGGCATGTTTGATTGCAATTGTTGCTTTCTTTTTCTTTTCCTCTCTTTTTTTTCTTTCTTATTTCTCTCTTTTTTGACTCTTTTTTTCTTTTTCTTTTTTTAAGAAAGCAGAAAGATCACTCAACACCATCATGGATGTGTGTGAATGGCACTGCTGTGTGCCAGCCTGGGGCTGCCCTGTGCTGATGGTTGAGGGGAAATCTGGGTCTGAGACAGCTTTGTTGTGGAGATGTGTGGTGTAGCTGGGCAGAGATCCATGAGGGATATCAGGCTTTTATCCCTTACTTGGTCAGAGAGACTCTGTGGGGAGTCACTGTCCCCATTTATGCCATACTCCTTCCCTCAGAAGGGTTAGCTCCTCTCTCCAGAATAAGCTGCACATCTTTATGCTCTTCTATTAAACTAACATTTGAAATGAAAACAAAACAGAACTTCAAGCAGCATTGGGATAAAAATTTCCCCTCCAGATTTACACCCTGCAGTTCCATCCTTCTGAACCAAGTGTAAAACCCCACAAAACAGAGCCTTTTGTTTTGCTTCAACTTCAATGGCAAAGCCAAGAAGTACTGAAATGAAGAGTGATATTTTCCTTTAATAAAAAGCATAATCTTCCAGTAGCATGATTTTCTGGGAAATGATTTTGATGGATGAATCACTTGGCCCATCAGGCTCTGCCAGGTCCATGCTGACAGCAGGTTTGGTGTTTGCTGCACGGAGTGGCTTGTTCAGAGCAGCCTGCTCTGCTCCCTGCACGTGGGAACAGAGCTGCAGCTCAGCAAAACCCTCAAAGCTTTGCCGAGATGGAAAGGATGGAGAGGCAGCCTGGGAGCATCCCTGGAAGCATCTGCTGCAGGGTGGGGATGCTGCTCTGCTGCTGAGAGCTGCAGGCTCTGCCAGCACTGCCTGGAGCACTGGGGGCTGGGGGTCCCCAAATCCCACCATCAGCAGCACTGGGGTCCCCAATCCCACCATCAGCAGCACTGGGGTCCCCAATCCCACCATCAGCAGCACTGGGATCCCCCAGCCCCACACACTCACCCAGCCCCTCCAGCCAAGCCCTTTTCACACTCGTGCTCCAGCACCAAGAGGTGGGGTGTTTTTCCTTTTTTTCTTTTTACAGCTCAGTTTTGAGGATCTGCTCAGCATTTCCCCCACAAGCAGGAAAAAGTATGCATTTTACAGGATAGTCTTTTCACCTGGTAATTTAAAAACTGGGGGGAAAGGGAACTGAAGTGGCTTTTCCTCCATGTTTAGCTGTCCAGAAACCTGAAGAAAAACAGAATTCATAATAGAAAATCTCAGGTCAGTTTGAAGAGCTCTGAAATCACAGCATGTTCAAGCATTTGGAGAAGTTCCCCAGCAGTTCAGTGCTGGCTTGGGGAGCTGCCCTGCTGTCAGGGTGGGCTGAGCCCCAGCAGCCCCAGCAGCCCCAGCCAGACATAGCCTCATCTCCATTTCCCCATCAGCACAGTGGCAGTGAGAACAGAAGCCTTTTGTGAAGTTGCATTAATGTTTTCCAAGCTCTTTGAAGTTGAAAAGCACTACAAATAACACATATACTATAAAGTTTGGGATGAAGCACTGACTGGTGCTCAGATCTGAGTGTGAGCTGAGGAGCTCTGCCTGTCTCTCATCAAGAGAGACAACTGTGAGTCTTCACGTTGTCACAGAACCACTCTGAAATGCTAAATGGTTTTGAAATCTTATTTTTGGGTGCAGAGCTGACATCCTTAATTTGCATTTTCATTGTTCAGGAAAACAGAGGCTAGTTTCTAGGGAGATCCTTTACATGCAACAACAGAAAGGAGTTGGGGTGACCCCTGGGGTGGCTCAACCAGGCTGGGACATCCAAACCTCCACAGCAGAGATGGATCTGAGCAGAGCAGCTGGCAGGAACAACAGCATTCCCAGCTCAGCCATCATCATCATCACCCTGCACAGGCCATGGGCTGAGATAAGCAAGGTTTGGGGCCATGGGTCTGAGTTCATCAGCCCAGGCAGAGCAGTGGCACCTCCTGTGTCCCTGGGAAGCTCTTCACCCATCCATGCCTTTCCTGGAGTGTCATCCCTCCCTCGCAATGCCTCTCCTGGAAAAAGTACCTTCTAGGAGGGTTCTGATCCTGAGGAGCCAACTTTTTGCCCAGCCAAGATGGTGCTTAGTGCCTCTCCTGATACTCAAGAGCAAGACATGCACATTTCAGACAAACACAGCCTGGAAGGTCTCACCCATCTCCTGCACTCCTGACTGCTTCACCCCAGCCCCACTGAGGGCAATGCAAACATTCCTGGTGAGCACTGGGCTCTGGCCTGGAGCCAAGGTTTTACAGCCTCTCTGGGCTCACTTCACTCACGAGGCAGAGAAAACACTCAGCTCACAGCATGGAGATGCTACACCCACAGCCAGAGCTCAGCCAGATGCCCCCCAAAGCCCTTCAAACTCGCTGGGTTTTATTCTCTTTCTGCTCCAGGCTGAGGCTCTGTGATCATTCCCTACTCTGTATGGTCCCTGCCAGACTGAGAGCATGAGGATAACTTCATTTTCTCCTTCCAGACATTAAGAGCTGCTGAAGAGGGAGCTGTCCATTAAATTGGTCATTGGTATTCACGGTGGGAAGGGCTCTGCTCCTGCAGCAGGTTTGTTCTGCCAGAGCTGATAATGTGTTTTAAGAGAGTTAATAAAAGTAATTGGCCTTCATAAAGGAAAAGGAATATAATGTTGGAGGGGGGAGCTGTGACCAGGTTCAGTTTTCATTCTCTCAGCTGAGCAAATAGCAGGGAAGAGCCACCAGAACTTTGTGAAAATGTGAAGGAAAGCTCCTCACCAGAGAGAGTCAGCAGGGCTGAACAGGGATGGGAATGCAGCTGCCACACATCCCACAGGAGCCCTCGGGGGGTTGGGACACAGCCAAAGAACCGAGTGGGAAACAGGGACCAGAGAGAGGGAGAGGCAAATCGATTTGCAGAACAAGGAACAACAAGCAGCCCCCAGGAAATCCTGGGTGCTGCCACTGCCAGACCCATGGACACTTCTGTCACAATCCCCTTGGGCATTTGCCACTTGCTTACCTCCCACCAGTGCCTGTCCCCTCCTCAGGACACCTGGGGTGAGCCAGGGCTCTGCCCAAGTCACAGTGCTGAGATCTGGGCTGCTCCAGTCTGCCAAAGCCCAAGTGCCAAATCACAGCAACGCAACAGAAGACGTGAAGGGTTTTGTTTATGTAAGATTTGCTGTGAGGCGTGGAGGGAATCTGCTTCCCTGGTTTTTAAATGCTGTGTTGTGTGAATTTAATGTGCAGAAAAGGTGTCAGACAAGCAACCCTGAAGAAGAAAACTGCCTGTTTAGCAGCGAGCTGAGCTCAGGAGGTACTGCAGGCACAGCCCAGCACCGGCGGGTAGGGAGAGGAGAGCTGCACCAGATGGGTGCATGAAGAGAGAATTTCACCCAGAAATCCTGGCAGACACCCCTGCTTCTCCCTCAGTCCATGCCTGGCAAGAGGCAGCACAGGCAGGTATTTGATCACCCTGACATGCAGTTTACAAAAACTCAGTAATTTACTTTGTTTTCACTGATCTTTCAGTGACCTCCCTGTGGCCATCCCCCTTTTTCTCCTTACCTTGACAGCCATGGAAATGATTTCCAGGAAGTCCCGAAGATCTGGGAACTTTCCCCTGCAATGAGATCCCTGGCCCTGCTCAAGAGGGGCTGACAGCTCCTGAGGAACACAGCTGGCACAGGAGCCAGGAGAAGTTTGCAGCCCTGGGGAGAACCCTGAGGATTCAAATGGGAAAATCTTCAGCCTAAACTTCATTTCAAAGGAGCTTGCTCTGCCCACAGTGGGACAATGCCCCTTGAACACTGCACCACTTTGTAACTTAACTACAGGAGCACCAGGCTGCTCTGTTCCATAAAAACACACCCAGCAGTGGGATCTGCTCTAAAAGCATCCATTCCAATTATTTCCCCTCTCCATTGTCACCAAGGGACAAGAAAAGAGCGTCACAACTTTGTTTTGACTGAAGCAGAGGATGAGATTGTCGCTGCTTTGTCACACTTGATCGATGCTCAGGCTCCAGTGAAGCTATTGAACATAAATTCAAGGCATGCAGACACCACATGTGCCCACTCTGCACCAGACACTGAGCTGCTTTGCTGCTTTCTACAAAGAAATGCACAGAAGGGAACAAACTCGGATTTCTGGGCTATTTTCTGTGTAACAGAAGCAGCAGCACAATTGTGCTTGGCAAGGCTGCAGCCCAGGCTGTGGCTCAGCTTCGTGCCCAGGATCACCAGTCTCCCTGGGAGCACCTCGATGGCTCTACAGCTGCTCTTGGTGAGGTATTTACCCTCCAGCAGGAAGCCAAGTCTTCTGGAAAAGGCACTAGCAACACCTTCTAACCAGTCTTGGATAATTCACATCACAGAGCGTTTTCTGTAATTTGTCAGAAGCATCTATTAATCCTTAATGAGGTAAAAACTCCTCAACATTTCTCAGCTGAAGTTGCCAAAGAACCCCCACACTGAGCTGACATTTCCATTGCTTCTGCTGCAAATCCTTTTACTTCTCTTGAATGGAAGAAAAAAACATATTTAGAAGGATTCAGCCCTTGCTCCCTGACACAGCCAGCAAGAGAGACTGGCGCAAGTATTGCTGCACCAACAGAAATAGCCCATATTTCATGTCAAGAAATACGATGTGCAAATTTTTATAGGCACCATAGATCACTGCCATCTGTCTTGACAAGTTAATTGTCTGCAGTTTTTCTAGGAAAACTAGAAACTTTAAAAACTAACAAAACAAATGAGTTGAAGGATGATATGGGCAGAGCATGAAGCATGGTGGGCTCACTGCCCTGGAAATGTGCAGGGGCTGATATGCCCCAGTTCAGTCTGGAAAGAAAACCTGGAGTGGCAAACACTGCTCTTGGTGCTACTTATAGCACTGAGGTACTACAGACATAGCCAAAGAATTGCTTAGAGAGCACGATCTCTGCAGAGAAAACCAGCTGAACTGGACAAATCCAGGAACAAAACATTAATTAATCAAAGCAGGGAATGGCACTCAGTGCAGAACTCACATCCTGCAAAGGGCCAGCAACTCCACAGCCATGCAATTAAAAATCCAGGAGAAACTGTGTTAATGACAACCTCCAGGAGAAAATATGGCTGCTGGGCCTTGGTGCTGAGTACCCAGCTTGATGCAAAACCAATTCCATGTGAACATGGCAGGGGATGGAGGGGAATCATCCCCACGACACACTTGGGGCTCTGAGGAGCTCACTCTTCTAATTCACACAGAAAAACCTTCCAGCTGCATTCACCAAGTGGCTTTTTAAAGGGTGGAGGCTCTCTTTGAATTGTAAAAAAAAAAAAAAAAAAAATTAATTTTGGTAGAATCCAAATTTTAAATCTTTCCCTTCATTCCTCATTAATTCTTAGCACCACACTGACAACCTCCCATGAGGCAGCCAGATTTTTCTCGTGAAAAACTGGATTAAAGAAAACAAAACCAGAAATTATTCGTGATATTAAATACAAGGGTACTAAATTTAGATCTGTCACTTAAATTTTCCACAGACAATGGCGAGTTTATTCCTGGACAAGGAGCATTCCCAGTTGGTGCATATGCCACAGCCTCCACTCATTCCCTCCAAATTGAGACAATTTATACAAACCAATCTCCATTTTTCATTTTCCCTGTAATTGCAACAGGTCCATATTTACAGTGCAGCCTGAGCAGTGCCCACTGGAGCCATCTGTAAGGCTTAATTTCATTTTAATAAGAATTTGATTGAAGCCTTAGGAGACTTGAAAATACAGTTTTGGAGTTTTCTAAATATGACTTCAAAAAACATGGATAATTTGCTCCAGCAACCAAAGATCTCACTCAGGGCTGTATATGTGACAGACAATGGCCAGACAAGACATTAAAAAAAAAATCTTTGGGGAAAAAACTAACTCTGAGAAATCCAACTGATTCATGCCAAAGCTGTTAAGTCAGATCATCTCTATCAGATCATCCTCAAACTCCTGGGTGAGAGCACTTATGAAAATTTAGCACCAAAACCAGCTGGGGTTGTCATAAAGTTAAAGAACTGAAATTCTAAGTCAGAGAGAAAATGGGTTTTTATCTGTAATATTTTCAGTGCAGATGAAACACCAGTGTGCAACAGAATGAAGTGTGGTGAGATGAGACCATCTCCCTGAACTGATTGACAGATAGCAGTAAATTCACAAGTGATGTTTATTAGGTTAATATTCAAATATGGTGAACAGAATCAAAAGGCTGCTCCACAGAACTGAGTGACCTGGAAACCCCTGAAATGACAAAATGCTGCCTGGGGGAGGTGAAGTGCTTTGGGTTTCTCTGCTCTGCCAGTCCTGCTCCTCCCTGCAGGGAATCCCAACCTCTGCTCCCCCAGCTCAGCACAGTGCTCAGCACAGATCCAGGGAGGAGAACTGCACACAACACCCAAGTTCTGCCAAAACACCACAAATCAGGCAAACTCCCCCCGAGCTCCTGCCCAGCCTGCAGGTGAATTTCCCTGGACTGATTCCTGCCACCACCAGCTTGGCAACAACCCATGGAGCAGCAGCTCTGCTCGACTCAAGGCTGAGAATTTGGCTCTCAGTTTTGGGTCGCTGGGTTTGCTGCCCTGAGCTGAAGTGCTGAGCAGACCTCAGCAGGGGTTTTCCCCTCCCCAGCACTGTTTGTTTGGTAAAACATTAGGAAATAAATTAAGGAGTTACACAGGCTTTGCTTTACAGCAAAAAGAAGGAAAAAAGGTTTTCAGATAAGTTTCTGAATCATAAACCAGCAAAGATTTATCATAAAAAATTTATATGCAAACCTCTGCAGCGTACTGAGTTTAAGTCAACCCCATTACATAATGACCCTTGGCTCCAAACATGAAGTCATGCAAAAAAATGAACCTGATTGATTGTAACCAGAGCAAAAATCTGATTGAACAGAGCAGCAGCTCCTCGCTAAGGTGTCCCACAGACAGCTGGAAAAATCTGAAATCAACCCCACACAGCTCTAAAGTTTCAATTCTCACAGGTGAGAAGTGGAGGAACTCTGAACTACACCCAGCTCATCCCTGTAAAACAGTTCCCAGAATTAAAGTTACTTCAAGTTTAAAATGAGGACTAAGGAGAAATAAAGGAGAAACTCTCCAAGCCCCTCTGGAGCTCCCCAGCCACAAAGCAGGGAAAGTGTGCAACACCAGAAATCTTTATCCACGAAGTTTTTATCTTCTGAGTTTTTGTTCCCACTTGTTTCTTTCACTTGTAATATCCCATAATTCATTTTTTCAGGCTGGATTCCTGGAGGGCCAGGTTGATGGAGAACTTCGCAGAGCTCACGGAGATAAATAACCTGGTAACCACTCTGATCCCCAGAAGATTTAGATGAATTTGGATACAGCTTTGACAAACATTAAATCTCTTCTTTAATGATGTTCCTCAAACAAAACAGTTAGCAAAATATCTGAATTTCCTTGTATAATGTCACATTTTAATGTAAACATCAAATAATGTACCAAAAGTTTTACCGGGAAAAAAAAAAATTAAAGCGGCACAATTCTTTATACCACTGGAGAAGAGGGGAGGAAAAAGCCAGATTACAAACATTTACACATGCATAGTGGAAAAAAAATTAAACAAACAAACAAAAAAGTATTTTACTAAATTCACGCATTTTTTTTAAAATAGTTATTAAATCTACTAAGCACCAACATACCTAAAAATTTATTTCAGCTTCATGATTCATTTAAAAAACCTATCAAATTAACTTTTCAAACAAGCTTATATTACTAGCTTGTCCAAAAATAAAATGTAGAGTTTTTTTGGGTTTTTTGTTAAATTTTTTTTTCTTTTTTCAATTTTTTTATTATTTTTTAAAGTATACCAATACTTTTATCTGAATGTTTCCAAACAATGGCATAGGTGTCTGCAAAGAATGCCTTTACTTTACCCTACAGTGGATGGAAAATACAATACCACATCATACAGAATCTAAAACTATAAAAGTCTGAGAATGCAGCATCCCTTCACAAAAAAGCTGATAAAACTGAAATTATTTAGAAGATGCTGCACCTTTATTTAAAAAAAAAATTAAATGAATTTAAGCAGAAATAACATACATTTTTACATTAACTGGCCATTTCTGGTACAGAAACCCAGCATAGTATGCTAATGTTATTGAATAAATGTAAATGCTACTTACAATCTTCTTAAATACAATTTAGACAAACTTTTTTTTTTCTTTTTTTTTCTTTTTCCTTTTTTTTTTCCTTTTTTTCAAGTTGTACAGGTAATCTCTCAGCTGCTAGTTTAATGCAACATATCATTAACATTACACAAATTAAAAAATAACACCTGTGTGTTTTCCTACAGAAAAGCTTCCAAAAACCCGACCCACATCAAAAAATGCAAAATAATGGAATATAATTAAAAAAAAAATTAGTTGCAAGTCTAGCAGCAAAGCAATTAAGTGAGGATATATTTACTAATATAAACAAAGGGAATATTTGCAACTACAGGTGAAGCCCCAACTATCTTAGACCTACCGACACAAATAAAAATTAAATTCTCTCTAAAAAAAATAATCTGATTATTTAAAATAGGAGTAAAAGCCATTGCTACCTGATGAACTACCTAGGCTAAGTTCCTGAAACAAGGCCAGCGGGTCGCTGTTCTTCTTGGCCTGCTCGGGGGGCGGTTTGGGCTTGGGGGGAGCGCGCAGGGCGCTGGCGTAGGACATGGCAGGCTTGGTGGCCCCGGCGGGCTGCGCGCTGCTGCTGGGCTCCAGGAGCTGCTTGCTGGGCAGCAGGGGAGGGAACTGCCCCAGGTGCTGCAGGACGCTGTAGTTGAAGGAGTTGGAGAGCTGCAGGTTCTCTGCCTTCAGGTGATCCTCGGGGGGCTTGGCTGCCTTCGGGGGAGCTGCGGGGAGAACAGGGGGACATGAACGGCTCTGCTGGCAAAGCTGACCTGCTGTGACCCCTAACCAGCGTGAGCAGCTCCTCTGGAACCTCCCACACCACCCAGTGCTGCTCAGGCACTGACCATTCCTGCAGAGGATCCGCAATCACAGCATGCTTTGCGTTGGAGGACATCAAAGCTCATCCCACTGCACCCCAGAGCCACTGCCACCATGCCAGGCTGCTCCAAGGCCATCCAGCCCAGCCCTGAGCTGATCTAACCTCCCTCCCAACCCTGGCATCGTGCAGCACAAGGCTGGCATGACTGAACAAACCCTCTTGTGTTTGCACCCCACAGCTGTAACCCCAAACCTGCAATTCTGCACAGAGGGTTCTCCACAAGCACAGAAGGGAAGCTGCTGCCGAATGGATCTACTCTAATTTAAGCACTTTATCCACTGAGACAGCACAAAGAGTATTTCATTCTTCTTGCTTTACAGCTTAATAGGCTAAAATTAAAATTTACAGCACCATATATAATTCATCCTCCAACAGCAATTCAGAGTCCTGAATGCCAACCAACTAATTATTGGTATTTCGGGCTGAATGCATTCCTGCTAATTGATATGTTCTTGCTCCACATTTAACAACTCCTGTAACTATCAGAAAAAATGGTGCTTTAAACCATAGGTATAAAACTGCTTTCAAGTGAATTTCCTGAATCCTAATGAGGTCCCTTACTTTTGTCTGGAGAATTCTGCTGTCTTGCACGACACTACACTGAAACACAGCTCTGTGCTCCATCTGCAATAGCCTAGGAACTGGGCAACAGATATATTCTGTAATTATTTCAGTCTTTAATCATATAATGTTATTTTTAAAGTGCACATACAAAAATGTACCACCAAATGAGTGCAAAAGTAGAAACACATGAAGTAAAGTTTCTCACTGGAAGGGTCACATACAGGCTTCTGCTTTTTATAAAGCACTCAAAAAAAAAAAAACCAAAAAAAGCCCCAAAACCAACCCATAGAAGAATGGGTATGGAAAGAACACAAGCAAAGCAATTTTGCTAGGGTTGCTATGATTCAACAAAAAACAAACAACCCAGAACACGAGCAAAAGAGCTCCCAAAAATAACCACAGCACTCAAGAGAAGACAAGTAATGACAAGCAGGGCCAGAGGTGAAAGCTGTGTGTGGTAGAGGTGTCTAACAGAAGGAAAAATATGAAATACACATCTTGAATAAGAACTTAAATCATTTCCTCTCTATCAACAGAAAAAGCAATGCATATCAAGCTCTCCAACTGCAATTTCAGGAAGTGCCTGCACAGAACGACCCTGAGCAATTGAGAGCAGCTCTCCCTGTGCTCCATAAATCCATCCTGATCCAGCCCAGCACTGCTGAGGCACAGGAGAGATCAGCCCTTGAGCGGTGATCAGGGTCACTCCCTCTCCAGCAGCAATGCAGGCACAGGACTTGCACAGCATCCATTCTCAGGGGTTTTATTTCATGGATAAAAATCAACAGTAACGAGTGCAGTGCAGTCACTGGTCATTAACCCTTGGCTCTAGAAACACATTTGGGCTGTAAATATCATCACAGGCAGTGAGCTGGAGATGTGGAAAGGCAGAGCAGCCATAAAATGGAGATGTGCTTGCATGAACCATTAGATACAGGGCTCTGTTTCACATACATTTATTGACAAAACAGAAACCATGCTTAACTACAATAAAATATATTTCACTGCAAATGGAGTTACCAGTCAGAACTTGGTATTTTCACTTAGCATTTAGTATTTGACAGCAAACTTGTGTAGAGGTATTTTTACACACACATCTGTCCTCTGAGCACTGTACTCACAAAAAGGTTCTCAAGCTTTTCATTAAAGCACAGAAATGTGGGACTGGATGATCCCAACACAAACCTGCCAGAGTTCCTGAGCTCCTCTTAGATAACCACAGAGTTTGGAGAGCAACTCTCTGTGAGCAATTCAGTGATGAATGCCACATAATATTGTGCATTCAGCTCCTTGATTTTCAGTAAAAATAGAAAGAGATTGAAGGAGGTGCCCTGAGCTTGAAGCTTTGAACTTAGCATGAAAGATGCTGCCATAAACATGGGTTTGCAAAATAACATTTTCACATTTTGGAAATTAAAAGGCACATTAGGAATTTAATTCTTGAGTGCTGTCGCTGATATAAAGAGCTTTTTTCATTCATTACACACTGCACGTTCCTACTTCACAATTACTATGAAATTACAAGATGTTTTAGGTTTATAAAGTTTGGTGGAAAGCAATTAAATCTTTTAAGGCCAATAAAACCAGCTTATAAATATTTTTCCACATTATTAAGTGGTTTTAATATCCACGCTGGAATACTGTTCACATTTTTACCAATTTTGTTTTTAAATTACCATTGGAGATTCTTAAAGCAAAATCACAGCCAAGAAACTGCACTATCCTGGTAATTTTGTTTTTCACAAAGACAAGAAATATGGAGGATAGAAGAATAGTTGCACTGCTCCAGCTCTCTCCTCACAGCTTTTTTTCATCTCTGAAAAGTTAATTTAGTTTCTGTCTGCTCAATCAATCAGCACTGCTGCTACCACCAGGGAAGCCACATTCCACTGAGATTCCTGCACGGTGAGAGAGAATTTCAACTCATCACTCCTTTGATGAAGTACCAGAATTTACTAGAGAAACGCTGAGAGCACTAATTCAGTTTATGTGCTGCTCCCCCAGACTGTAATACCAACACAAAATATCACCCATTCTGGAAACAAATAATCTGTCTTGCAAATAAATCCCACCAGTCACCTTAGCTCCCTTCAGCACAAGCTCAGCTGCACTTGAAGGCTCTGTAAGAGACTCTCTGGGCTTACTGGAGCTTTTGGAGGAGACTAAGAAGCAGCATTGCTTTTTTAGATGAAGAACAGGATGTTAACAAGAAATTGGATTATTCCAAGCAAACCTTTAACTACTGAAACTATGAATCCTTAAAAACCTTTGCTTGTATTGGTTTGGGGAATGGAAGAACTGGCAGCAAATAGTGGGAGATTTCCTTTGCCTGGGCAGAGAGCAGAGGATGCTCTCAGCTGCACCCACCTAGGAGCTCGCGGGGAGGAAGAGCTCTGCTGGCTCCGTTGCATGGAATGTTGGGGAATGGGGCAGAGGAGGAGGAGGTCACCCACAGCTCCGGGGAGGAGTAGTTGAAGGAGGATTGGTTACTGTGCTCCTGAAGCTCTTTACACTGACCAAGACTGTCTTGAGGAGTGCTTAATTCTTCAGAACAAGCCTGGACTGAACTAGAGGAAATTCTTCTTTGGTACAACGGCCTGCCTGGTCCTCTTGGTTCATACTGTGAACAAAAAACACCAAATAATAAAATAGCCTTTTGCTCTTTTTATTTATCTGCATGTATCAAATACCATTTCCCCACCTGATTTTTTCCCTGAAAAGTCTAACCCCAAAAAAAAATGTCCTTTGCATTTAGAAAAAAAAATCTAAGACATTTCAAGTCATATGTTGTACATTGCAATCAGTGGTAATGGATTTTGATCACACAAAATATAGCATTTTAAAGGAAGTGCAAAGAACATCAAATGATATTTCCTAATTCTTATCAGCCTTTCCATCTCACACTCCTGTGGGCGATGGATCACAGTGAGGAGAACATACCCAGCATTTCCAGACGATGCAAAGGAAGCAGAGAAACACACAAGAGCAGGGAAAAAATGTTCTTACAATGGAGTCAGGAAAAAAAATGGCTTTTCTTTTTCCAAAGGATAAATTAGTGACTTGTACACCAGGATCTGGGGAAGCAAGATACATTTGGATGCTGGATTTTGTACACACAAAACAAATGCTCTGGAGAAGCTATCAGGAGAAATAATGCAGAGAGTTTTATCTGAAACCACAGAAATCACTTGCTTCCATAAACCCTGTAGATCATGGAGATGAAACGGCAGGAGCTCCATTAATTAACCTGTGGGCTTTGAGAGTTCAGATTTAAGGGCTCTCTAAGCTTTCTCAAGATTCAAAGCAAGTCTGTTGCATTCCAGTTTATTTTTAACCATGAATACAGTGTTTGCTCCTCTCTGCACTGACTAACAAGAGCACCAATAGCTGAAAAGTCATAGAGGCAAATCTAGACTTGGTAAAGGGAAAAAAACCCAACCTAAAGAAATATCTAAGAAATTACCTAAACAAACATCAAACAACTTGCTTGCAAAGTCCCAACATTGTTATTAATTATCTACAAAAAATAGACAGGGGGAAAAAAGTGCATGAAAGGAAACTTATATCTTATTATATCTTCTATCTTATTTCAGTCACCACAATCAAGAGATCAACATTTGGATATCCTGACAATCCACTCCCCGAAGGAAATTCTCCAACAACAATAAAAACAAACAAAAAAAGTCCATGAATTACTGCCCAAATCAACCCAAAAAGTATACTTCTATTGAATTTAAAAGGGCTATTTTGGAAAGCAATCAGAATTTATCAAAGTTCTGGACACTTGCAAGTACAGAACCAGACAGAATAACTCCAGTATTCCCTTTGATGTGCAGTTCAGATCTGGTTTGACTAAACACATGCAAAAGCTTTCAAGTATCAAGTCAATTAACAGCTTTATAAATAGTGATTGAGGAAACAGTTTAGTAAGGATACCAAAAGTCAAGAAATCTGCCCTGACAAGTGCCTTGTCTGAGGGATGTCTGTTAAAAATACACCTAAAAACCACATTTTGATTTCTTTGTGCACTCAGTCCTGCCTCCCAGCTGGACCAGCAGTTTTGGAAAGTTTATAAGCAAGTCTCTGTTTTGTAACACTTTTACTGCATTTGGCATTTCTGTCACATATTTTGAAAGAAAGAAGAAATAAGAACTAAACCGAATTTGCACTAATTACATAAAGGCTCACTCTATTTGTCTTCAGATAGCAGGAGCTGTCACAAGCTCTATAGGAATATTTATTGGTTTATTACTGCTGAAAAGCCATTGTTCCCACATCCCGCTGTACTGACAGCATTAACTGTTGTCACAAAGTATTACATTTTATACAGGGTGCTATGACTTAATGGACTGAGACATCAAATTTCTAAATGTCTATCAGCCCACACCTTACTATAGCTCTGGCTGGGCCTGAGGACTCCATTAACCTCTCTGGATCTGTATAAGATAGAAATTTGTAAAATGCACTAGAATTCAATTTTAGTTATTTTTCTCAGGCTCATGAACTAAATATTTTCTGTTTTCAGAAGCTGAAAGACAAATTAAATATGTATTGTGTGAGACAGCAATGAGCAAACCTCCCTCCCCAGCTTCTGTAAAAACCTGAACAGAAATGCATCACCGAACAATCCACTTATCTACAAATATTGGATTACATGCAGTCAGTGAGAATATTAATTCTCACATTCCTGGAATGCAGCCTGGCTCCAGGATACTCCGTGTTTACACATCATACACTCCTTAGCACTCCAGATTCCAACAGGGATTAAAACCTCCTGTTCAGAACATGACCTGTCCTAGCTGCATGTGCAGGCAGAGTCTGCATCCCACAGCAAACCCCTTGGAGCCCAGGGCAAGAGAGGATGAAGAGAATGACTGCAAGAAAACTCTGAGTAACACTCCAAACACCAAGGCTTCCCATTTAGCAGAGAAAATGTTACACCTGCAGCGACAACCACGATCTGCTCAGGGTGAGCAGCAAAGACACAGAGAACAATTCCACCTCCCAGAAACTCCCAGTGTGAGCTTTTAATGCATGAGGTGTTCTGCATCCATGACCACTTCACACCACAGTCTGACACCAAACCGACAGGACAAGTGCCCAGCAGACAACACCCACCTCTTCTAGGCTGTGCAGCGAAGAAGCAGAAACTGCTCGAGAGGCGAGTGGATGAAATGGCTCCTGACCGACTGCGTGCTGATGGTTCTGGATTTGTACAAAAGGGCTCTGCTGCGACCTGTGGGGCAGTGGAGGTATTCCATAGTGAAAGCCCTGCCCCAGGAGGTGATTCTGCTGTAGGTTAGCGTAAGTCCAGGATCCGTCGGGCTGCAGGTATTTCAGGGGAGATGGGGTGATGTGTTCGGATGGCATGGAGAAAGGGGGGTTGTACATTTGGGGTAAATGCTGCTGAAATGCTGGGTTAGTGGGCAGTTCAATGTCTCTGCTGCTGTCAGTGAAGGTGGGGAAGTGGTTGGAGTTGCAGGAAGGAGAAGGGAGTGCTGGTGGGCTTCGGGGCTGCACTTGTCTGTATTGCAACAGTCTCGACTGGGGAGGTGGCATCTCGGCTACGTCGCGACTCTCGCTGGGGTCGCGGTGGGACAGCTCTCGCAGCAAGTCCTGGAATCTGCATGGACACAACACAGGCATCAAGAAAAGAGGGAAAAAAAAAAAAAAGAAAAAAAAAGTTTTGCTGAAATCTCGCTCTTTTTGAGGTGGAGAAAACTCAGAGCACAAAACACTGAATTTACATAGTCTCATCTTTGCACTTACTGACCCTAACTTCAAAGGATGTGACTGAGCAATCAGAAATTTGGCACAAGAGGATTAACTGGATGAAATACCCACCTGAATCATCTCAAAGTTTTAATAACTCTTGAGATTTCCTTTTCAGTCAGAAGAATCAATTTTTTGTTATCTCGTAAGAGACAACTAAAGGTAAGGATTTCCTGCTTGACTACACAAAGTAAAAAGTTCACATAGTTAAAGACGATTTTAACCCCTATCAAGGCAAAATCCAGAACAATCAGGGACTCCCCTCACTTGCACAATATACTTCCAGGCTTCAAAAGGTCAAGAATATTCAATTCAGCACTTCACAGAGTCAGATAAGAGGGCATTTAGATGCTTTACCATGGCTATAACAACCCAGATGGAAAAGAAAGCATAGTGGGAGATGACAGTAAACAGAGGCAATTTCAAAATCCAGCCTTTACAATATACATGATTAGAGTTGATGACCACTGGAACCATTTTTCTGTTGATGTTCAACAGCTTCCTTTCTTGCCCCCTAAAGCTCCAAATACAAGATTTTTTTTAAAAATCTGCTTTTAAAAGCAAAGGCTTTCTGAAAAGGAAGGAAAGTTTAGGTTTCACTGGGGAGCAGTGTTTGGGGAGGGGCTGGTTTGTTTCTTTTCAAGCACACAAATTTCAGACTGCCACTTCAAATTGAAGAATTTACAACTTAAATAGGCCTTAACTACACTCAGACACCTCTTTCATAAAAACACAAGGTTGTTACTCTCTATCCATTCCTTATTCCATAAATACAGCACTGAAAAGCTCCATAAAAATATTTTTCCACTACAGCTTTACTACCCAATATACTAACAGAATAAAGCATAACACATAATAAAAGCATAGTTGTAAGTCAGCCTGCCAACTATTTTAACCTTCATAATAACAGCAGCAAAAAGCAATACCTTGAAGTGCCTTGCACTTGATCACAGTGTTACAGATAGGTGCCCACTGCTCAATTTTACACAAGCTCTGATGACTCAGTAAACAAATACCTTGAATATGTTGCCTCTGTTTCATCTTCTGTATTACTGGCAAGTTTCCAGTTTGCCCTAACTTGCTGCTGTTGATGTAATCCAATTGGTTGCTGAGGAAGATGTGGTAGATGAGGATGGTGATGGTGTTGATATGGAATAGTGCCTTGACTGAGATAGGCATTATGTTCATTCCATTGCTGTAACCTGGCTTGTTGTTGCTGCCTTATTGTTTCCAAAGCTACATTTCCATGCATACGATCTATAAAAATAGTTTTAAAAAAAAATTTTATCTAATGCCCCTTTTTAAAGATCTTTATGTCAGAAAAAAAAAAAAGAATACTTTTTATACAGTTTATTCCAGGGTCTATTATACACTAACTGCATTGCAGTGCATAACCTGGTTATTTAAATCATATGGAAAATCATATAAACATGAATCTTCTAATAAAGTGCTGAATATTCAAACATGCCTCAAGCAGCAAATTATGCTCAATGACATTACTTATGGAAACTAACCCAACAATGACCCAATTCAGAGCATATTGCCTGAAAAAGGTAAATACCTCCTTCATTTTCACTTCAATGTAGTTATAATTGCACACTCTGAATTTAAATAAAGAAAAGTCACCTACCTAAAGTGTCCCCTAAGGGCATTCCTGATGGATTCTCTTCAATGAAGTTGTTCAAGTGGGTTGGCAGAACTGGGTTGTGCTGTGCAATAGGCCTCAAAGGATTATTGACTTCTTGTAACAGAGGTGGGGGGTGTTGTTCTGAAATCACAGCATCTACAGCAGGAGAATGTGGTCGGTGGGGAATGGGATTATTAAAAAAGGACTGGCTGGGGCCTGCCGGGTAAGCAGGGGAAAGCTGCTGAGGTGGTGGAGGCTGCTGATTCAAGTGATTGTGCTGCTGAACTACCTGGCTCTGCTGGGCTGCCAGCTGGTTGGGCTGCTCAGGCAAGTGATTTTGCTGTTGGTTTAAAAGGTTTTGCTGCTGCTGCTGCTGCTGCAGAGGGTAAGGCTGCCTCGGGAGCTGCGAGAGGTGCTGGAAGTGGCGGCTGGGAACTGCAAACTGGGAGTGGGGAGGGGTGAGGTGGAGGTTCAGCCTGGGGTTGGGGTTGTCCTTGCGGTGGAATTTAGCATTGGGGTAGCCAACACCAGCACGGGACTCTGGGCTTCTCTGCTGAGCACTGCCTTCTAAATCAACCTGCGGGGGGAGATTGAGAGGTTTTGAAAAGTCACATTAAAAAAAAGGAAATGCAAACGTTTCAGTAATGACTAAATTCATTAGGAGAGAGTATGAAAAAACAGACAAAAATACCCAAATCCCCAACAAATAAACAAAACAAACCAGAAACCCCAGCAAGAGAAACCTACCTGCTTGGATTCCAGAGGTTTCTTCTCAGGTGTTCGAATTTTACTGATTTCAGGTCCAGCAGTGCTTTCACTTTTACCTAAAAACATTTACAAAATTATTTCATTTCAATAGAAAAGATATTATTTGGGAATTTTTTTTTCCCCCAGACACAGGAAAATTGACTTATTAGTATGGCATTTACAGCATCACAGACATTTAGTATCATTTACCTAAATAACACTTCCCCTTTAATCTCCGCACTTTGTTCATTAATCATCACTAAGTAGTTCTCCCAACTTAATTGCAAATAACATCAGCAGCATTGCAGAAGGGAGATGGAACAATTACACCCTCAACACCCCTCCCCAAGTCCCATTCCTTCTGAATCTCACGAGACCTCAGTTATTCTATTTGCAATGGCAAATCACAGGTCATTTCCCCAATCTGTGGATTAGGGAGGAGAAAGAAAGAAAGGCTGGAGGAACGAAATTCCTTTCCACACCACCCCATTTCAGTCCCAAACTCTCCCAGGAGCAGAGGGGTGTGCAGTGCCATGTCCAGCACTAACCATTCCGAGTTTGCTCGTGCTGCTCCTTGTCCTGCTGCTGGAGCTGCTGCTGTGCTATGCTGACAGGGGAGTGATGTCCCAGGCCGTAGGGGATGGGTGACCCTCGGCCGTGAGCCTGCAGCAGGTTCATGTTGTATGCCATGGCTGCTTGGTGAGTGATCAGCCGAGGGTCCACTGCAAACCTGCCCTGGTACCCTGTCCATGGTACCTGCGTGGGAAACAGAAATTAAAATACAAATTACAAACAAGAGGAGAAGATGCAGTGTGCTAGGGTAGGTTAAAGGCAGGGATAAGGAGCACGCTGGCATTAGGTCAGTGGTGACAAGGGCTGCTCATCCATCAGATGACCTGACACACACAACTGCAGCTCTAAGGGCAGGCAAAACAAGGGGCACAGATTTTCAAGGAGAAGCCTGGGCAAAAAATATTGTATCAAAACCCATTCTTGTTTCAGTGGTTTCAAAGTTCAGAGAGAAAAGACTGATGGTCAAACTGTAGTTTAATAAACTTTAGATTAATCTCTTCTCTAATTAAATAGAAAGAGTACCCACAGGTGAGCAGTGACAGGGAATACACTCCAAAGTGTCTGTGCTACTCTCTGTACTGCAGAGTCAAAGGAAAATCCTAGTGTGTGAGAGAAGTCAGGATTTTTCACAACAGTTTCCATTTTATTCCTAAAAGGAATGCTAAGGAAGACAGCTCTGCATCGAATTAGTTCAATCTCACCCTGTAGGGAATTTATTAAAAGAAGGGGAAAAAAATGAACAAGAGGAGAGTGCAGGGAAAGTCATCCCCAAACTCAGGCTGCCAGAGCATCCCTTACTGATGGCAGCAGAGAACCTCCTCCAGCTTTTACCTTGGCTATGGGAACTGCACTAAACAAAGACATCATTTTATCTTCCATGAACATAAACACATTTTACTGCTGACCCTACTTGTTTCAAGTGTAACAACTTTCATCCAATTCTTTTTTTTAATTACTATTTGCCCTTGAAATGTGCACTTTGAACTTTAGCTTTAGGCTATTATAGCATCTGTACAACCCCAAATCATCTCCAAGCTGCTTTTCAAAAGTAGTTGTCTCATTAGTACCTCAGTCTTCCCACTTAATTGTTAAAAAAATCCATCCTCAGGGAAGGTGAGTTCAAAATACTTATTTTTAATACATTTCTTTTGATTGGAAACACATAAAAAATATATTAACCTTGGAACAATAAGAGAGAGCTTTTTAAATTACCTTGGTTTGATATTAATATAATGTGAGCAAGCATAACAAAGATACAGCTGCTGGCCTTCTCACTGCATTTAAATTTATCCATCAAATGCAAATTTCTAGTAAGCTTGGAAAACGGAAAATTCCTTGGCCTAGCAAAGAAAACCAATTTACAGCTGCCAGCTGATCTAAGACACAAAACTGAAACTACAGCAAGTCCCCCATTCAGCATCCATAACCCAAATTACAACAGAGGACTTATAATTATTGGAAAAAACAATTAGCTGTATTCCAAGATTCAGCATTATGAATGGAATTAAACACATCTGCACATGTGGGTTCCACGTCCTTGCCATGCTCCTCAGTTGTGTACAACACAGACATGTCACTCCACAAGCTTCTGCAGCCTTTGTTCTTTCCTTCCATTTTCCCCCTGGAATATGTGACTGTGAAGGGTAAGAATAAAGCAGAGGCTGCTTCTTTAATCTGTGTAAATTTTGGTGGGACGGTTTTATTTGTAATCCAAAATTCCATGCATAAATGTAGCCTAAAAGACCCGATTAGAGATCTTCATTCTGTTCCCAAATGTCATTAAGGAAAGGGATTGGAGAGGAAACTGGTTCACTATGAGGTTCTGGAAGGAAAAACATCCCATTATGCTTATTTTTCTTATCACTTCACTTCAGACACCTTGCACTGCAGACATCCAAAACTTGCAATTTAGACTGTGTGAAACCAATAAAGAGAAACAAACTCCCTGTGAATCACTGAGGTCTCTGCAGTGATGAAGAACTGAACCAGGCAAATAATTCAGAGGCAGGTGTGTCTCAAGTCAGATGAGACAGATTGCACTGGTGTGCCTAAAACACACCAAATTGCATGAACATGAAATTGCTTTTAGCCTGCCTGGAGTTATTTGGGGGAACAAGGCTTTCAGGTCCTTATTTTCTGGTAGTCCTCAGCACTGCCACTCCTAAAGGCAGCAAAGCCCACAGATTGGGAGTGCTGAAAAAAAACTGCAAAAAATTCACTATCTGATTTCGCCACACATTTTTGTGCACCGAATAACTGAGGTGGGGAGGGGGAGAAACAGAAAATGAATTCTTACAGGCAAAGGCACAGACATGACCATATTTCCTCCATAGACAGCAGGTACATAGAGAATACTTGTCCCAGTGTGTGGATCTATCCTTTGAACAGGACTTGGAGATTTCCCCAGATTGGGGTGAGGTCCCAGAGGAGGAGGGGGAGGAGTATATGCTCGGATAGGATTTCCAATTAGAACAGAAGGATTGGGCTGAACTGAAAATAAAGATAAAAATAAAAGATGTATATATACAAAAAAAAGAAGATATATACACAAAAAACATGAAGACAACCATTTCTTTGTTTTTCCATCCTAACAGCCTTTATCCTTATGAAGTATGTGTGCAACTCTCTTACAGCATAGGTCTGATACACCAAGAGAAAGCATTAATCAAATCCTATATCCCATTTCAAAAATTTGAAGAGGCAGAAAATACAAGCTGAGATACAGAGAAACAGGTAGCTGGTAAGTGCATTAATGACAATGTCCCAAACCAATTAAATATTGCTGACAGTCAGAGTAGCTGTTAAGCACTGCATCCAAAACTAAAGTAACTCTCCTTTCTTTAGCAGGGAAAACAGGCTCTAAATGAATACTTTTTCAAATTAATAACAAAATTATTCAGCTGTTGCATGCTACCTTGCAAAGGTATGATCAGTAATGTCTGGATATATGACAGCACAATTTAAATTCAAAGCACCTCAGAAAACAGTGCATGCAATCTAATGTCCAAACCCTTTTGGTGCAAACACCCTGCTAGAGGGCTGAACGTGATGAATTTCAAGCACAGCCATTTCTCAGAAGCCAACAGCTGGTTGTGCTAAGGCTCCAAAGTCAGTGCACACAACACCTATATAGGGAGAGCCTCAGAAATACCAAATGTCCACTGAGCAGTCTAGGATCTGATTCCCTCATGCACACAACAAGCAAATGGCTTTCAAACAGAGGAGAGACCAGAAACTCAATGTATGTCAGACTACTGTCAGCTTCCCTGAGCTCAGGAATTCCCCCAGGAACAGCAATTCCACTTACCAATTCCATCAGGTGGGAAATGGTCATTCTGGTTATGATGATGGACTTTGCCCTTTAAAGGAAAAAAACCAATCACAGTGATCTTTGCATTCTTACACAAACCAAAGCTTTTTATTTCAAGTGAACATGAAAATTAAACATAAAACAGAGTTTGAAAGGAGTCAGCCCAGCAGTTTATTCTTACACTTTCAAACATCCAGTTCCATCACTTGACTATGAATTCACAAAGCTGGACATTAAATATCACTAATTCAATTAACCAGTGGGTCATCAGGACTTTGTCCAGGAGAACTCTCCCAAGCCCTGTTTTCAGATGCAAAGAGAGTTACAGCAAATATTTTGAGTTCCTTTTCTCACCATTTTATTTCCCACTGTCCCACATCTTTCAGGAGCAACATCCAGGATCAATGTAACCCTCAGTATTGCTCTGCATGGCAGCTTTAGGGGAAGAATGATTGATTTTCTGCTCCAGGTTCCAGCTCAAGAACATTGCAAAGGAGCACTTTTACTCAGATGCTCACCCAGCCCATTAGACTTTGTCACCTCATTTATCAGCTCCTGGGCTGTGGCTCCTCTGACTGCTCCCCAAAAGTACAGCACAGGACAGTAAAGAACCACACTGCTCTGGGGAAAATGCTTTTCCTTGGTGAATTGTACACTGGAAAAGGATTTTAACACACCTGAGTTTTCCCTCCTATTTTCTCATGAGTTTGCAGCATCAGCTAATTAGTTAATATTCATAAACTGTGAGCATATCCCATTGCCAGTGTGCTCTCAAGTCCTCTGCAGCACAGAAATACTTTCCTTAATCTGGACCTAAGTACGTTCACAAATTTTAAATAAATCTAAAAACGCTTTGATGCTGCAAAACTTTTCTTGCCCAGGAGATAAGTCTAGGCAGTTTTCCAGCAGTCTGAGCAAATTAGTCAGGGTACAAAGACAGGTTGTTTGACAATGTTGACTCATGCATAAACCAGATTAAAGAACTGGTCTCCAAATTTTCCTCTCATTTGAAAAATGAATTATGGAAAAATAAAATAATAATTGCTTCTCATTGCAGCACTTCAACAAAGGAAAGCTGTTTATTCAACAGAGGAAGATCCAACATAATAACGTAGAGGAGCTCCAGCCTGACTCACACATGGACAGCACACAGCATTTCTGTATCTCTTACACTGCCAGAGTCGAGCTGGTTGTTCACAAGCCTGACAAACCTCTGTTCTAACCTCTCAGACCTGCATTTTATAGGTGCCATATTTCTAAAATGGAAATAGCAAATAATTACCTAAGTTTGAAGAAAATAATTACGTAAGTTTGTGAGAGGAGCTGTGCTGTTCAACAGGAGCTTCAGCATGTCCCTGTATCAGATTGGTAAATAAAAGTCAACTGAGGCCACCTGGAAGTTGGGGAAGGGAGTTGGTGCCCTTCTTTTGTCTTTTTCTCTTCACTGTTTTGATGGCTTAATCCTTTTAGAATAGTCTGTTATTAACTTAATTGTTACCATTTCTCAAAGATTTTCTCACCAAGGTTCTTGTTCCCCACCCATCTCCAAAATACCCAAACCTACCCCAGATCTGCTCTGACTGACAACACTGGAGCACAAACACACACAGTTTCCTCTCCAAACTCGCTCCACATTTGGAATATAAAAATTCACACTACATAAAGGCATTCAGAGCAACCCCAGACCAAGACCTGGGTGGCTGCAGGCAGTTAAGAGCCTCATCATTCCTTGGATCTCCCTTTAGTCAACAAATGGAGAAGAGAGAGCTCTGCAGGGAGCTGTGGTCCTCACTGACTGCAGGAATGTCTGGGATGCTGATGCACCCTGATTTCAGTGCCTAAATCCAGACCAAAAGCTGGCAGGCAGCGAGTGGGAGGTAGGAAAGTTGTAAACTCAGAGCTTAATTTACTGTACGTGAAGCACCCTGAGGGAAGCTCCAAGTTCTGGAAACCTTCCCTTTCCACATCATCACCTCCAATCAAAGCTGTCCCCATCCAGCTCTCCTTCCTCCCTGCCATGCCCAGCCAAGCCCAGAGCAGGGCAAAGGCAAAGGCAAAGCCCTCCCAGCTCCATGCTGTTTGCCTCTCAGAGAGACAACACTGAAACGTTTCCCTTCTTAAAAAACTAAACAGCAAAGAGGGTTTTGTCCCTACATAAACCCAGGAGCAATTCTGCTGAATAAGAAGGTGCTGTTTGTACAAAATCACTTTTCACCACATGGGAAAGACAATCCCTGACCTGCACCACGTCCATAAACTCATCAAAAAACATGGTACTGGAGACTGTTCTTCTTTGTTTGCTACAAAATACACCAACACTAGGTTTTAATCTTTCATTTTTAATGTTAAATACTGTACTTAGGATGTCTAAAATAAGCAAAACCAACCATCTGCTTTTACCCTTGAACAAAGGGAAATGCATCCCTGATCCCAGCCACATTCTCAGTGGATTTGATTCCTACCTGCTCACTGCTCTGCTGCTGCTGCACACACTCACTGCCTGTCAGTGGCATTCAGAGGGAAGATTTGATTTAGAATGATGATACAGGTGGTTTAAACACTTCAGATCTTAAGCTGAAAATACAGTGCTGGCAGTTTGAACAGCACAAGGGCTTAGTTTACCAACAAACTAAAGGAAAATAAACAGAGCTGTCTACTTACAAGACTCACTTTCCCCACCACTCACACCCTTTTTTTCTAAGGATACTATACCTGCATTTTCAAATATTTTTTTTTCTTCACTTAGGAAACTAAAAGTATTACTAATGATATTATATTATTAAGGAAAAAACTGAAGCACTCATGAAAAATGAGAGTGCAGCAGTGGCTTCTAAAGACAATTTTGTAATTTCTGGTTTTCTGTAAGCCCAGTGTTTTGACACACGACTAGAAGCTTTAGAAATCTGGTGTTTGTTTCAGAAGGTAATGCATCTTGATGAAGAAACCAAATGTTCTCACTTACAAGCTCCCTTTTGGGAAGGACTGCCAGAGGGAAGGCTTTCCTTTTTGTATTAAAAAAACCTGTCGTAAAAATTTCATTTCAATGATACAGCCTGGAACAAAAAAGCAAAGCTGTGGGAAATATGTGCAGCTCTTCCTTCCTGTACACTGAGTTCATCACAAAGCTGAAGAGCTGCATTTCAGTTCCATCTCTAACCACAATTTAATTAAATTACAACCCAAATGATTTTGATATAAACTACAAAGAACTATTAAAATAGAATTCATTACTAATACATCACCCCCCAAGAAAGCTCTAAAATTTAGTGTTATTCTTTCTCATGCTAAGGAAGCTATGCATTCTCATCACTTCTTCACCTGCTTTCATAAAAAGAGTTGATGAAATTACCACTCAGAGGTAATTTTATCTCTCTGCCCTCTTGATGCTAATGAAATCTAGTCTTCTGAAGGACAGTATCACTCAGCTAATCCATGCAATAAACCGGTTTACAACATATTTTTAATTACATCAAAAAATTATCTTACATAACGTAAGTCCTTGAATTTTAAATGTGATTTTTAGACCAAACCAAATCCCTTTTGGCTATTATTTTGTTGGCTCCTTTTGCTCCTTGTCACTGTCTGTTGTTTCTTAGGGTGCAGTCGGAGCACAGGATGGGGATTGGCTCTGCTTTATCTAAATCCTGAGCTGCCATGGCTCAATTCACCACTGCAACACTGCAGTGCACATGCCAGAGTGAGCCAAGGTGTGTTTGAGCAAGGAAACAAGGCTTGGGCAACCCCAAGCTAGATTGCTAAAAACTTTATGATAATACAAGTCTAGAGCTTTCACTTGAAAATGCTGAGGATCCCTCTGGAATTTGCATTCATTTCTGATTGCATTGATGCAATTTTAAAACAAACAGCTTGTTCCATAAACCTTTTATGTTCTTTCTCTCCATCCACTGGCAGTTTCTGCCAGAGCACTTTACCTTTGGAGGTGACTGCTGCTGTTTGGTGGGGTTGGCTGAGTGCTGATGCCGCAGAGCTCGAGGGATGAACTCGGGAGCCAGAGGGTTCAACACGTAGGTTTTCTTCAACTCCAGAGCTTCCAGCTGAGCTTTGATCTGCTCAAACGTGATGCCATGAAGACTTTCATTCTCATGGCACAGGGCAATAAACCTTTCCCAGAATTTCCTACAGAAGCAATTTTTACAAACAGTGAGGAAGACTCAATGGCTGTTGTTAAAATTAAAACAGATTTAATGTTTCTTTGTGTGCTCATTTTACACTCCAATCATCCACCCTGATCTGAGCCCCACAGCACAGAGTGAAGCTCCCCAGTCATTTAAAAATGGACACACAGATCTGTCCATGTGCAGCAGATCACAGCACAGAGTGAATTCCACATTTAATATTCATGTCAAGGACAGCTCCAACTTGAAATCTTTTCCTAGAAAACCAAAACCAGCAAACTCAGTGCTTAAAATTCTGGACTGTATGTGATTTAAGGCATTTATTGAAGCTCAAATAGTCACAGGAATTATCCAGACTCTCAGTCCCAGAAGAGCATTCTCCAAATTTAGCCAGATCATTCAGGATAACAAATACCAAAGCGGAGAGACACCCTCAGAACCACTCTTGTGAAACACTTCAGAGGCACGAGAAGATTAACAATTTGGGAGTTTCTAGAGATTCTTTGAGATCCTCTGATGGAAAACAAACAAATCCATACACTTTACTGCATGTCAGATTTTTCTGTAACATACAGAAGTATTTTCGAGCCACAACCAACCATCAGATGACATGACTTGTCTATGAAAATTCTGTTTCCAACTTTTTGGAAGGTTATTTAAATCATGTAATAAAAGAACATTCCTCCCTGTCTTCTGCTTTCTCATGACACATCTTTCTACTACTTTATCAAAAAAAAAAAAATTTGTTAACATCCACAGCAGGATCTATACAAAAACTTTACAGTTATGATTTTCTTTTTAACCTCAAAGGAACCTTTTGGGTGAAGTTACTGAAGCTTAAAAGATATTTAAGTAAGGTCTGAAGATGTCACGTTGTAAAAAACCCAACAAACCTGACTGAGCTGTCTCTTTCAAAGATATCAAGAGTAAAGGTGTGCTTGACTGCAACTCCTGCTTGTTCACCCTTCTGAACAAGGTCTGCCCTATCAGCAAGCACTGCTCTTTCCCCAAAACCTGTAAAAGGAGAGATTGCTGCACACTCATTGAAACAGCACTGCCAGGTTTTGCTGAGTAGCTGACTTTGTGAGAAAGAATAAAAGTCTGTCTTGCAAGAATGCTGTGATGCTACTGATGTATCTAAGAATTCAAAATAGTTTACCCTAAAAGCCCACTTCTGTTGTGATTTTATAGAGGCAAGAAATGCTCTTTTAAAATTCAGGATGCAAGTTGGCCCTTTCTCCACTTTTGCTCGAAGGCAAATAGATCTTGCAAGTGAGAATTAAAAACCAAAATTAAATACATCACTGGGATGCTTTAACGATGGAATTCCCTCTGATTAATCAATTCAGTCACCAAACCTACTGCCAACCACCACAATTCCACTGAGACTCATCCCCTTCTGCTCAGAAAGCTGCGAATGCCCCGAGCAGCCTCTCTACACATGAACACTTGTTCTGGGCTGTGAGAACAGAGAATAAAATGCTGTTTTTATTCTCTGATGTGAGAGTCTCAGTCTGATGTGCTTGGGAGTTCCAAGGGGTGTTTGCCTCAACAGCCCTGTCTAGTCCAGTTGGAGCACACAGGATGTAATGATCACCCTGGGCATCCTTCACAAAGCTCTCTACAGCTATCATCACAGTCTTGACTCATCCTGGCAGGTATTAGAATATTTATAAAATTCAAGTACACTCTCAACTTTTTTGAGGTCTGTTTTTCCTAACGAAATGTCACTTCTTTCAGACTTCTCTACTCCTGTTGTACTAAAAAAGAATCATCTTCCCAGCAGCCTCCCTGAGCCCCTCCAGCACTATTTTCAAAGAGTGAATGTTCAATTATTCAGCGAAACAAGACAATGGTGTATTAAAGGGAAAGCTCAAGATACATCTTAATAAAGTTTCAGTGCTCCTTGTTTCTTAATTATCTTTCAGTTTATAATTTGGAACAGCTCTACATCTACAAACAGCTGCTGGTCTTCAAAATGCAAACTCAATCCTGAACTGCCAGCACTGTCATTTATTTACCATGCTGACAGCTGTATTTTTATTTTATTAAGTTTTTGCACACCCTATTTCAGATATTTTGAAGGAGCACTCAGGAGGCACAGGGGCTCTTTCTCATCAGCTCATGACAGAAACCAGCCCATGCCTAAAAACCCCAACCAGCTCAGGGAAAAATTAACTAAACCCACAATAATTACTTCTCTGTCAATAAGATGTTAGAAGCCATTTAGAGATCACTGCCTTCATGTTCAGCTGCTCCTGATGAGGCCCCAGCAGGGAAGTGAAATTCAGGTTACATTTCATAAATACAGTAAACAAAGGTTTGAGTTCCATTTGGCTGTTTCAACTCTGATCTTTGAAAACCACATTCCTTTTCAATACAGTAGAAGCAGCACTGCTCAGGAAAGTAGAACACAACATAGATATAACAACTAACATGTATTTTTAGCTTTATTTTAATAATGTAGTCAGTGCAGTGTTTCCTCACTTCGAGAATAAGCTGGAGGGTTTATCTCTGATCATCTCAAAATTTCAGCTCTTCCATCGAAAAAACCCTTTGAAGAACAAAAACTTGGAACTCTTAACGTAAGTGTTTACATATCTCAGCATTTTTCACATTTCTTCATTTAGGTCTATAAAATGTAAATTCACTCAAATCCTAATGTGTTTTTTCCTAGTGTCATGAAGACCTATCAAAACACAAATAATGTTTTTCAAGTCTTCTACCATCCTATGACTGCCATAACATTTAACTTTAAAATACCACATTACATCACAATTTTAAACTCCAAATTATGTATTACTTTTATTTGTATATAAAATTGTAAAAGGTATACAAAAAATCCCTACTATAAAGTAAAATGAAGCACGTTCAGTTGTTAGTGTAAAGTGAAAATTTGAGCAACTATAAATACATGAAGAGACAGTTTATCAATGGCCAGGGGTAGGTAGCTCACTGTTTTCTCTGTTATACATGATTTTCCATCATTTTCCTAAATCCATCAGTCACAGATAAACACATTTTCTAGCCCCCTTAGCCCTGATTAACCAAGGAACATAGATAAAGTACCTGCATCTCCCAATGGAACACAAAGCAATAGGATCTCCCACCACAGCTACCAGGGATTGTGCTCTTGTAATGGCAGTGTTGAGAAGTTTGTAATTAGACAGAAAACCATAATCCAAGTCTTCTGTTGAATCCTCCAGCAACTGCTCTTTCCTTTTAATTGGAGTTTGCTTGTGTTTGCATGTGTGTCGTGTTCGTACTGTGCTGAGGAACAGAACTCTGAACTGCTTTCCTAAAAGGAAACAAAAAACATGTCTGAGATAATTGTTGCTATTTCTGCTCTGACCACGACCAGACCACTTCACTTGCCAGCCAGATTTCACACCTAGATGTTCTGAACTCACAGCTACCCTTCACATGAAGAGCTTTATGCAAGAATAATAAGATCTAAAATTTTTAGAAGATGCACTATAAATAGCATATTCTATTACAAGAATATTTCCTCTTTAAGAAACTTACTTTTTCACCTTGATATTAATCACTCCTGAACTTTCTGTAATGTTAATTATCTTTACAGCACTGCCAGTCAGTCAATAACAAATCTTGAATTTATTTATTCTACCTTAAAAAAAAAATCCTGGACATTTTTGATTCATATTTTAAAATTTCTCAAATACATGAATATCCACCATGAAAAAACAGAGCAAACCACTCACTGTCACTCAGCTACCTTATCATCTGCCTTTGTTTATTACTGACTAGAAGTGCAACCTAGCAACAGGCTATGCCTACACAAAATCCTTGTTATCAATGTGATTTCAGGAAGAAACACCTAAATTTTTAGACTCCTTCTTACAGTTCATTCCACAGATGGGAAAAAAAAAAAAAAAAAAAATCAGTAAAACATTTTGAGGCTAAATTTTTGTTCAATTTGTGTTTGGAACTCTAAAATCTATCTGTTTAAAATGTTCAAACATGTAACACTTTTAGATGTTAAAAAACTATCAGGTTTCACAATTTTCACTCAATTTATTTTCTAAGTGAGGTTGAACCCAATTTTGAGAAAAGATGAAGCTCACGCCCATCGGTTTATGGTGAGTGTTTATGGAGGAACAGCTGCCTCCCAGCTCTCCTTTTGTTCCCATCGCTTCAGGATAATTTCATTAATTAATTACTCGAGTTCCCCTTGTTTTCCCCTGGCTCAGCCCAGCCCTGCTCACCCTGCACGTTGAGCACTCTCTCCACGCTGACGTCCGACAGGTGCTTCAGCATAGTTTTATGAATTAATAAATGAATATTATTTATAATATTTAATAATAATTAATTAGTTAGTCCCCTGGTGTTCCCCTGGCTCAGCCCAGCCCTGCTCACCCTGCACGTTGAGCACTCTCTCCACGCTGACGTCCGACAGGTGCTTCAGCATAGTTTTATGAATTAATAAATGAATATTATTTATAATATTTAATAATAATTAATTAGTTAGTCCCCTAGTTCTCCCCTGGCTCAGCCCAGCCCTGCTCACCCTGCACGTTGAGCACTCTCTCCACGCTGACGTCCGACAGGCGCTTCTTGCGCAGCTCGGCGCGGATGCGGAACACCTGGTCAGCATAGGGAGTCACCACGCCGATGCTGCCATCGTCCAGCTTGCCCCAGGCCACTGGCCACTTCCTCCTCAGCTCCTCCACACGCTCCACCACCTCAAACACCTGCCAAGAAAAGCAGCATTCTGAAGTTATGCTCCACCCAGCATTGCTCTTTGATATGGAAAGAGAATTGGAACTTTGGAGCTCTGAAACGCTTAGTGTTACACAAGCAATGATCCTACAGTGATACTCTAAAATATCATGGAATAAAACAATGGATTTACTGTACAGTGCCCTTCTTTATCCTGAAGTAAGTTTTCCCACAAAAGTCACTGTTAAATTACAAACTTCAAAATTACATTAATAATCTTAATTTTCATTCGTAAGTTCTTATGAAAATGTCAAGTGCACTAGGATCTTTCTTGCCATACTTCATCTTATTTCTGTAGGTAAATGTGCTGCTGAAATAGCTATAATTTTATTTCTATTCTGGATTTTATATATGTCATCTTAGAGTCTGATAACTCTAGACAGACACTCCATATCCCAGAGCACAATCATTTCCCATTCCAAAGGATACCATTGGGAATTTCAGATTATTCATCAATTGCTAGTTCACCTCTCTGAGATACTATGAAATGTGCTACCTGAGAAGACTAATGTGTAATAAAACCTGAAAAGCTCCTCCTGGAAGGAGACAGCCTCAAAGCAACCTCCTGCCAGCCAGAGCAGCTCATCTCAACACACCAGAGGTTCTGCACTGCAAAAGGCATTTCTGAGTAACTTTATAGAAGGGTTGTGATTCCTTTTCTTTTTTAATTTGCGTTCAATAAATATTTTTCCAGCTATTTAAAGCATGGTAATTGATGATGCAGTTTTCCTACAGCACCACAAATGCAAGCACAGCCTCTTAAAAGGAAAAAAAATCTGTTTATCCTTTAAAAGTCACAAATAGTTTCTTTTTGGCAATTTCTGAGGACAGTGAAAACATGGGACTGTTTTTAAGCAAGTCCTGAATATTTTTGTGACATCAATTCTTGCATTCAAAAGCCAGCTCTACTGACAAAGGACATTAGAATAAACTTTGATATCTATAAAAACCACAGCACAAAAATAATGATCTTTTGTAGGTATTTTGGCAAGATTCTCTGCAAGTATATAGCTTCTGGGTATGCATTTGGAATTAATACCACATAGGGAAATTTTAAAATGAAGACCAACAAGGGCAAGTGTATTTCCCAGATTAATTCTTTATCTACGCATCAGTGAAGCACAAGATGCCCCAATGCAAACATCCACTGAGGGTCAAACAGAAAACATCTCACTCATCATCTAATTTCAGTTTTTCTGTTGGTGTTTCAGCAGCCGCTGTCCTTCAGTTCTGCCTGTGGCTATTAATGACTCACAGTTTTCAGACACTTACTTGGCCACTGAAGATATTTTTAGGTCTTTTACAACTTTTTTTAAATGGCAAAGTAATCCAAGTAGATTAATAAAAGCAGTCAGGTGTCCAGAAGTCATTGCAGCTTCTTATTTAAGATGATATTTTAACACAGCTCTGAATGTTTAGCAAGTGCAGCACAACAACAAAGAGGTTTCAAATAGTGCAGCAGATGAAGAACACCATGATTAACACAGGGAAACACAGACAGCTCTGCAGTGCTTCATGGCAAGCACTAACCACTTCAAATTCCTCCTGAACTTTAGAAAATTACTGCTATTTGATTTTCTCTCCCTCCCCGAAGTGGAGGTGACTGGAAAAAGGCATCTCCCACTATGAGAAGTGTTATCAAGTCAGAAGGAGGGAGGTGGGTGCTGCTGCATGTGTTTGTTTTGGTGGGCTTGGCTTGGCTGGTTTCTGTAAACACAAGGGAAGGAACGAGAATGAAAGTAATTTTTGAAGAATACCAATAAATCTATGCGAACCAAACAGATTGAGAATAAGTTCTCACCTAAAAAATCTCAGCTGCACATTATCAGTTAGACACTGATCCTAAACATATTAAAGCAAATGTGAAATGTTACTCCAGAGGACTCTTATCTGAGTGGGAACATTTCTACAACAGTCAAAGAAATCTAAGTTTTACTTCAAATCACAGTTACTCTCAGTTGCTAAGATACATCTATCAGAATGTCACATAAATTATCAGCAAAGACATCCTGAAGAATGAGCCTGGAGAATGATATGTGGCTTGTAATTTACAAAGGAAAAAAGAAGGTAAATTAGTGGAAATGTTTACTACAATTGCAATTTTCATTACATCATGTTTAGCAAACTCCATGTTCCCCTCTCCTAGCAGAGGACAATTTATGTCTTCCACCCACACTGAGCATAAAGCAGCAAATTTGGGGGCGTGGAGCTTTAAGAAAACAATCAACAGTAAAAGCAAAGAGTTACCTCTGCATTATTGTAAAAAGCTGTACTGTTTTTTTCCTGCACATCTTCTCCACGTGCTGTGAAGAAAGTCAAAGGGTAGAAATCTTTGTGTGCTGGCTGCTTTCCACTTGCCATCAATTTGCCTTCATAGAAAAGCTCGGATGTGTAACTGTAACAAGGCAAAACAGGGTAAAATGTGGAGTCTACACGAGCTCACTGATAAAATATGCAAATCTCCCTGATGAAATATGCAACCACAAAATACTTCATAAGGAAAACAGAACCACTGATTACTATTCAGCATCTTCAAATGATTTCTCTGAACTGATGTTTCCCTACTACAGACACAGCAGAAGGCACTAAAAATATGCTTTTCCAACACTTTTTCTACAAAGGCTGTTTTTTCTTCTCATCTGAAGCTCAACAAAGCTATGAACATTCTCATTCTCACTGATGTTTCGCTCAGAAGTTCTGGTGGCTGGAAAGTGGGCAAAAAGAGCACTTGCTGTCTGGCACTGGTTATTCCCCAGGCTGGACAAGGAGCTTGCTCATGGTCAGTTAGGAGTTATTGAACTTGGAAGATAAATTCACTACAGATTTCGTGTGCACTGAGCACAACACAGGCCAAGCATTCAGCTGTCAGCCAAGCTTTTCTTCTGTGACTTCTACTCCAGGCTGATCTATGTTGCTAGAGACCAGAGACACAACCAGAGCACAGCTCCTCTGCTGGCAGCAGCCATTCCAGCAGCTGGCTGACTGAAAAAGAAATCAGGCAAGAACTACCTCCTGGTGAAAAGTAGGAGGGAAAAAGGCAAACTGAAGGGAATGAGACAAAAAGGCAGCAAGGAGAGACTGCAGGTTGCTATAAATCCTCTATGCTATTGCACAGTAGAGCTAAACCAATGCACTGGCTTCCAGTAATTAGTGAATTTTGGCAACATCTAACTTCCCAAGGCTCAGCTTCCAACCTTCCTGTACTTTGGCCATCACTCAGTACCCTGAGTGCAGCCTGGCATGCAGACAGCCAAAGCAGGACACTGCAGCTGGTGGCTCCACCTAGTCATTCCAAGATTCCAGCTACTGCAGCTTCACACTGCAATAGCTGCTCATGGAAAAGCCAAAGGAACTTTCTGCTCCCAAACCTCCACCAAAGCACTGCAGCTCAGCCCTGCCCTGAACTGGCTTACCCTGGACAGCCCTGAAGGATTTGGACTCCTCTGGGGGTTGGGTTGAAGCAGGCACTCCACAGCTGCCAGGGGGCAAAACTAAACATTTCTTCTGCAAATTAACTTTCAGTAATGAGATCTCATTAAACAACAAAACTTCTCTGTATGGGCTGGCTTTTCCCAATTACAGCTCCAAAGCCAGGCTGAACTAATGGCTCATTCTTTCCTCAATTTCTCATGGTGTCTCCACCTCAGTGAGGTAGAGATGATTAATGAGCTCTTCATCTTCCCACACTTCTGTCCTAAGCTTCATGGTCCTGCTTGTCAGGGCAAATTATGCAAAAAAGGAGACTTGGGACATCTCCTGAAGGGACCACCATGAGTGCTCAGCAGTGTCACCTCACCCAGCAACACTTCCCAGTGGAACTGGGCACACTGGGGTTTCACCTGAGAGCCACCCAGCCCCAGGGGTGTTTCTCATCCTCACCTCAGGGTTTAACACAGTGAATCTTTCTTGGAACTCCCTGTCTGAACTCCAACTGCTGAAGTGAAATTTTATGATCTTTCTGAGGCAAATGACATGGAAGTGATCTCCAAACAAAAGCTGAAATGATCCCTTCCTTTACAGATATTCTCTCATTTCAAGCTCAGAAACTTAAGAAATGTGTAAGAAATTTAGCAGCACTCAGACTATAATTACAAAGTCCATAAAGTGAAGACAGATCAAGCTATGTAAGAAAATATTTTACATTCTCACTTTTGATTCCCCAGAGCACTTAAATATTTCTGCTTTTGCTTTGAACACAGTGATAACCTAATTAGTATGACTGGATACCAACATAATATTCCACAGTACATATTTGAGCCAGGATTTAAACTTTAGCATTTTTCCCCATGATTGCACTTATTCTTTCCAGCACAGCTCATGGATGAGCTCATTACACTGGCAGCCATTAGTTTATCATAGCATAAAAATGCAAACCCACTGATTAATGTGTCTTGAAAGAAGTAATAGAAGATGTCAACAGTAAAGAAACATGCTCAAAATTTGACCTATTTTTTTCTGTTCACAGTTGCATATCCATATGTTCCTTACATTGCCCACAGCTCACCATTCCAAGATAATCCACCCCAGTAAATCTAAAATTCTGAAATGGTTCAAAGAAGCACAGAGCCTATATAACAGCCTGCACAGAGGTTAAAAAGGGCAAGTTGGCTCTTCTTTGGTTTAGTGTGCAAATCTTACAGCCAAAGCATCCCCACCTGAACGAGGGGTCTGTGGCACAAACACCTACAGCAAAGAGTTCCTAATCCACTTTGGAACAACCAAGATTTCAGGACAGAATCACTTGAGCTGTGCTTGGCTCTTTTGTTCACTCCCAGCAGCAGGAAGAAGCACATGATAGAGTGAAAAAGTTCACACCTACTTGATGATAGCTTCATGGGAGCGATAGTTCTCACAGAGCAGGATCCTGCAGGGGAATTCTGCAGGGTAGTGCTCGTAGAGTCGGTCGAGCAAGGAAACGTGGAGGTTTCTTTCCCTGGCAAATTCACTGTAGACAAAAGGACTGAGCTGTAATAGACACACACACACAAAGAAAGTGTAACTAAATATGTGGACTCACAATTTCATGCTCCCAACATAGGTATTTTGCATCAAACCAAAAAAGAAACCTTCCTTTTAATGTGCATTTATTGTTGGAAGACAGACCATGGCTATTCTACAGAAATGTTCATTCCCACCAGGAAAGTGACTAGAGACTGGCATGGTCTTAAAGGAACAATAAAACATTCAATGACTATGCAAAGAGCCCTTAGATCTAAGTTTAACTCTCCAAACTGTATTTAGAATGACTTTACACCATTATTCTGACAACCACTTTTACAATTATTACTACAAATAGCACAGATCAGAAAATAAAGGATTTTACCACAATTTAAAATGCTAAATAGAATGTTGTCGAAAAAACAAAAACCCAGTGACCTATTTACTGTTACACTAAACTCCTGCTGGGCTTGTTTAACAATAAAACCACCATCAATTACAGCAGGAAAAATAGAACCAAAGATGATGAAAAAGAGATCTTTAAAATACAATTTCTAAGTGCAGAAATGAAGCCAAATCTATTCTGTCATTCTGAATTTGTATGATTCAGATTCTCAGTTTCACTTCAGCTAAATATTAGTTTTTGAAATTTAAATGCTGGACACCTGATAGAGGATCTTCTGCAAGACCCTGAGCTATAGAGCAGCCTGAGACACACAAGCCCAGCCAAGACTTCACCCAGTTGGGCTGATGAAGTCAAGACTGAAGTAAGAATTCCAACCTCCTGAAAAGCCCTTTTGAGATCAGGATTTAAAATGCACTATCCCAGTCCCTAACATTCCTAGTATCATGACTTGAAATGATCCAGTGGAATTAAATCATAGGTGGAAACACCATTCTAAGTTTGTTACTCAACCAAGGCAAACATCCACTCCACTGCTGCTGGGAGATGGGAAGAGAACTAAAGGCAAAGCTAGAAAAACAAATCTGGCCTAAATCAATACAGCAAGTAAAGCTGACTTTTCCAAGCATGCTTCCTTGTGCCTACAGGCTGTAAAATGACAGGAATAATCAGTGTTTTAAACTCTCCAAACCGAGCAGCTCCCAGGCACTCTGCAGAAACATGAAAGCACTGGCTAGTTTCAGTTTCCCATTTCTCACTTGTTCAAATCCTCACCAGATTAGGATGCTTCTAATAAAGCTTTAAAGTTGTCTAAATCCTAATTCTCCATCTTCTTGAATTCTTTTAAAAATCAACAGGGAATACCATTCATAAACCCCTGAGTGCAAAAAATATTCCCATATGTTACTCAAATAATGTCCCTGGAATTGTCCTTGGCTTCCCCATCTATTATACAATTTGGTGCAGATAAATAACTTAAATACATAAATACCAATATTATATATATGCACTTCATACTCAAAAACTCCATAGCTCTTACCTGCATGTGGTCTCCAGCCAAGACAATTCTTGTGTTTTTATTAGCTAATGCTAGAGGCATAATAGTTTCACACTCCATAGCTTGAGCAGCTTCATCTAACAGAATGTGTGTAAAAAACCCTGTAAAACAGAGGTATCAGCAAATAAATGAAACTTGAAACATGATCAAATGAACACTGATAACAAAACAAGAACCTGAACTTTACATTCTGTGATCTGATAGTAACCAAAACTAGAATTAAAAGAAGTGTGCCTTACTCAAATAAATTTCTAGCAACTACTGAAAACCACACAACTTTCAAACCCATCAAACGACCAACTGTGGTCACCTGGCTGCCAGTGACATTAGCAGGAGCCCCAGGTCTGCCTCTTTCTTGTGATTAACATGAAATTAAACACATTTTATCTGAGCCCTCCTTACACCAAGAGGAAATGTCTCTTGGCAAAGAGATTTCTCAATTCTGAAAGTCATTTTGCCATCATGAGACTGAAGAGCTTTGGACAATGACAAGGAATTCCTCATGTCCTTGAGTCCTACTAACTATTTTATATACTAAATTCCCATTAAAATTGCACACATACCTGAGCACTTTGCTGGTTATGGGCTTAAAGGAATGTTGGGGGGGAAAAAAGGAACAGAAGTTGAAGGAAAATTTCAATTCAATCTTATGATAATATTGGACCAAAGGTTTGGTGGGTGGGTGGGAATCTATGCACTGGAGAACATGCACTTGGAAAGGAACTTCCCCACTGTAGACTTATATTTCATGAAATCTAAACTCAGGATAGGTACAGAAAATAAGTGGTTTTATACATTGATATCTGTGATATATTAAGGTTCAAAACAAAGTATCAGAGGACTTAGTGTACCATCCAATTACGATTACATACATAAAAATGTAGCAATTTGCTTTGGAAAATATGAATTTCATACAGCTGCACAGACATTGCTATGGTATGACTGTACACAGCTCACTGCCAAACAAAGCAGCTATTTCTATCTAAAGACCCAAAAATATTTACCATAAATTCCATATTAGTTTTCTCTGTTGCAACAAATGCTTAAATGTAGCCATAAAAAAACAGCCCTAACAACTCATGTAAAGAAATTCCATGTTCTCCACAAAAGCAGATGGATTTAATTTGGAGATCGGGAAAATAATAAACCCTAAGCAGCCTCTGCCCCAAAAAATAAGTCTAATATATTTCAGTTTAGAAAACAACCCTAAATGTATCATGTTAACAAAGACAGGGCTTGTATGTGTGGGAGTTGTTTGCAAAGCTGAACAATTCACAAAACAAGGGAAAAAAGCTCTCTGTGTATTTGTGCTTACATGCTCCACTGAGTAATGACCTTAATGAGCATAATATTCAAAGTCAGACTCTCAAACAGAATTTTCCCTCTTGGATCTCAGAAACACCAGATCATAGATAGTACTGATTCTTTATTTAATTTTTTTTTACAGAAGGAAAAAAAGAATAAGCAAAAGGTTAATTAGAATGCCAGCCATTTACAGCTTTGTAATAAACATTTATTCATAAAAAAGCAGAAGAGCATTTTAAGATTATCATTGTTTACTTTATTTTTCAACAGTTCCAAGAATTGGGTAAGGAACCAACACTGGCAAGAGGAAGATATTTCTCAAGAATGGATTCTTCTTGTTTAGAAATTACCTTACCTGGTTCAAGATCCAGCTGACACAGATACTGTGATGTATTTAAAGTAACAACTACTACTCGTTGCTTAAGAATGTCTTCTTTCTGTGGCATCTGAAAGGTGGAATGTGTGCTTGAAATCAAACAGTACTGATGCACAACTGGGTGAACAGTCTTTACCCAGCGATTTCGGAAATATACCCTGGGAAGGAAAAAAGGGGCTTATTTTCCATGAGGTTTGAACACAGCTACCAAACTGATGAGCTTTATCTGATAAACTGTTATTACATCAATGTAGCAACACCAAATCATGGCCTAACAGCTACAAGGGAGTGAGAGAACTCTGCTACTCTTCCAGCTTTTATCCTCAGCTTTTGTGAGCTTCCCTTTCCCAGCCCTAACTGAGGTAATACTCTAACCCACAGCTCACAGTACTGTGAGATTACTGAGTTTACTGGGAGTTTATGTTTGTAAAGCACTTTGAGACTCTTGGATGAAAGGTGCTATTGAAATGCAAAATATTATGGTTATTAGACATTATTATACCATGCACAGTCTTTTATTACAAAAATTCAACTGTGGGTGACTCACAGATTGGCTGACAGCATTTCAAACTGCATTGCTGCTTACCCATTAATTTCTTTTATTTTGATGTGAGATCAAAAAGGTATCCCAGAGCTATTATTCACCACTGGCATAAAACCTCCTGACAGATGTGACTACTTTGAGAATGTCGTGATAGAAGTTAAGCCTCACTGAGCAAAGACTTTCCTTCTCAGGTGCAACTCAGGTCAACAAAGTCACCTATAACTTCATTATTAGGTGTTTCTTCCTCTAAGTTGGAAGAACCACTTACAAAAATGGGATTTACCAGCTTAACACAAATCACAACATTTCACTCTGTAATATGGCCTTAACTTTGGATTAAAGAAAAGACTAAACTTCTAAAATGTTCTTAGCTGCTCCTGTGGACTATATTTTATAACCTGGGTAACTCTCAGCTGGCAGCCACACCCTGAAGCTCCCTGGTTCCAGGATACATGCAGGACTCACATGTATGTCACATCAAAGTACTACATAACTGAACTGAAGGGGTTTCAGGGACATATTTTCCATGGAATCAAATTATTTTTTGACACTGCTCAACTGACAGTCAGCAAGAACACACTTAGGAATAAATAAAAATACTACATATGTGGACAAAGGCTGTATCAACCTCTTTCCTTTTTCCTTAGTATTCCATACAAAACCAGTGTATGGAAGCAATTAAATCTGAAATATGCAGGTAAAATAATATTAAAATTAATACCTCAACCCAGAAACATACAGAGGGATTGCTGCTATCTGCTGCCTGGAGTTTTTAGGAGAGGGAGATAATCAGAATTCTCCTGCTACAGAGCTCTCCCACCTGCAGAAGGTTCTAGCAGCTGATGGAGACAGACACATCCAGGGGGAAAAGAATATACAAATTAGGAGGCAATTACTCCTCTCACAGCTCTGACTCACCCTCTGAAGGTGCCTAATGCTCCAGCTCTGAAAATCAAGTGTCTCACCCTCAAACAGCAGCACTTCATGAGCCTCCCAACTTGGCTTTGGGTTTCATTCCCCCAGAAACATTTCTGCATTCATTTCCATAAGTATATGAAATTGTTTCAGTGTCAAGTTTCTCCAGTAAAAAGGCAGGTTTTGGAGTGTATTTGGAGTGTGCCCCTAATACACTTGACTCATCTAATCAAACCCAGCAGCACAGTTTTTTTCTGGGTAATATTTTGTTTATGGGCATCAAGACTATGAGAATTTGGCCTTCAGGCTTCACTGGTATTTCATTTAGGTGCAGAACTTAGATTTAACATAAATTCTCAGTGTTCATTTTGACTTTGCATTTTCCAAAGGGCATAGGAAGTTATTTTATTAAGGAAAAAAATACAAATTTATAACATGGTATTTAAACAAAAACCCCACAAACTCTACTTTTCAAACTTTCATGTCACATCACTGACAGGATAATTTATTTATTGTACATCTTACCCACAGAAATATCTACACCGTTTTCAGTACAAAATGTTAAATAACTTAGCTCTCCTTCTTTAAAAAACAACATAAATATTATAAAATATTATGCTGCTCCCCACTAAGCCAATTCATCACTTGTAGAGTAAATAAGGGATGAAATCCACAGCAAAGTGTTCAGTTATTTAGAAACACAACAAACTCTGCAAGCAGCACATCTACATTGAATAATTAACTGCTTCCACTCCGCTTGACGTTTCCTTTAAATTACTGCAAGAGGCTCAGATCACCCTGGCTAATCTAACAGTAATGATTTTAATTTGAAAATCCACCTTTACAACAGTCAGTGAGGGAGGTACATCTATAATTAATTTTGAGCTGGGAGTCTCACACAACTGCAGCTTTTGATTCAGAAAAATTGACCTTCAACTCCTGCCAGGGCAGCTTAATGCACTTAGTGCTCAAACAACAGTTATATGTCAATTTTTTTATTTGAACCATACATGCTTGTGGATCCATTAACATAAATACACAACTCCAGAGGTGCCTCCACTCTCTAAAACTTCCATTTTTTATAGTGGTATCCTGACTAGTTGAAAAGCATCAGACAATCCACAGCAGCACTTTCTGAAGGCTTCATAACAAATACCACAACAATTAGACTTAAATTCAAATGTTCAGTGACTTTTAAATTATGTGCTGTGATTTTCTTGGCAAATATGTACATAGATTTTAACCATAAGAATAATATCACTTTTTATGTTTTTCATATTATTTCTGAGCCTGGACTACAGTTGAAAACAAGGAGCAACAATAAAACTGCCTGGCAACAATAAAACTGTATTTAATTCCTTGCTCTGTGAAATCACACTTCAATATTCCCACAAGTGTCAATTACACACATTTTTTCCCTCCAGAAAATTAAGACACCATAATGTTTTTCATCACAAAATGCTTTACAAATCACCTTAAGATAATCTGTGTTAAAATGCAGGCAGATCAAAGATATCTTTTCAAAAACCCTCTGCCTTCTTCTCCTTGGCCAGATGTCTGAAATGTCACAGAGCACCTAAAGCCAGCAGAGCTAAGAGAATTCACACCTGTTGTAAATGCAGTCCTTTCACATAACTGCTCTGCCTTTACTGACATTGCATAAAATGTAAGTCCAGGATGGCTTTTAATAGCTAACAAGTAAACAGAGTCAATCCCTTAGTAATATTATGAACTCACCCACTGGCATTCAGAAAATGATGCCCATAATTTAATATATATATATACACACACCAAGTTAGCAGTATAAAGTATACATTGTGATTACTGAGCAAAATGTTCCCAGGAGCAGATTTATGTCCATAAATAAATCCTCCTTAACCACTCCCATGCATGTTTACCCTCCTTGCTCTTAAGCTTCCACTTTTCTTTCCCCTTAACTAATTTCCCCAAAACACCCTTGGTAAGCACATTCCAGTACATAAACAATCACTTCAAACTGACTGATCAGAAGAGGCCAAACTACTTTCACATCATTCTCTAAATAAGTAGCTCCTAAGACATCAAAATTTTTCTCCAAGAAGCCAGGTGAGGAGCCCCAGTTTCCAAATTAGCCTCGTAAATGTAAGTCAAAATTTGCAGAAATTAAAATACAATTTTATTTTATCATAGTAGCTTTTAGGGAAGCATATCAAAAGCTTGCTCAGTAGGAAAGACACATTTATCAACAGAATAATAAAAGCTTAAAAAAGGATGTCTTTATCTTTATTTAACAAATGACCCAAAATTATGTTACAATATTTCACATTCCTTTTAGGCTGTTTTGAAAAGCACTGCTAGTAATGCCAATATGCTTTTATGTTTTAAAAGTTCATTAACCTTTTTTATAGACACCTTTTCTTAAGAATAGTATTTTATAGATACATAATAAGCCTTAAAAAAATACCTGAGAGGTCTTGCCTGGGGATTGCCTGCTTCTACATATGGATGTAAATAATCCTTTATGTAGAGATCAGCAGCACTATTAGAATGGGTGCAAATGAGAATCCTGCTGGAATAAATGGATGCAAATAAAAAAGCAATGAAGAAACAGAAAACAATTCAAAGCAGTAGAATACAAAAAAAAGGAAACAGTGGCCATCTTCAGCACATTCCTCTTCAGGAAACTACTCACTAAGCTCCTGCACTTCCCATGATTCAGCACTCAGCTCAACCCCTCAGTTATCAGAAAATTTAAAGCTCAGTTTTTCAATAATTATTTTGTAATCATTAATCTAGACTTGATTTTAAAGAACAGCTTTTGTTATCAACCACACTGCCAAACTTCCCTTGCCGAGCAAATCGCAGCCATTCTACATAACTTCCATTTTTATTCATTTTGATCTAAATGGCAAATACAGGCTGAGATTATAACATCACTTTATCGTCCCAAACAATGATGGACAGTTTGGGTTTGTTTGTCTCTAAGCTGGATGAAAATTCTGTATTTTTACCTTCCACTTGAATTTAGGCCAGAAAATCCACTGTCTGAGCTCAGGGGTGCTGTGCCCGTTCAGTGCTCCTCTCTCACCTGGTGTCCTGCTGCTGGAGGATGTGCTTGACTGCCTGAGCCAGAGTGAAGGTTTTTCCTGTCCCATAGGGACCGATGATGAGCACAGGAGGCAGCTGGATGGACAGGGGGGTGGTGATTGCCAGAACAGCCTCCTTCTGCTTCGCGTTCAGCCGAGGGTCCAACTGCTCATCCCACTGCCTGCACAACAACCACAGCGTCAGCAACTGAGGCTCCAAAAGCCACTGCCAGGCAGACATTGAATGAGGGGAGATTTCAAAAGTGTTACAGGAATTAAAGAGCCTCTGCAGAGCTGCTGGATTGTCATTGAGGCACATGAAACAAATCAGCAGATCTAGCAAAATAATCACACGTTTTTAATCATAAAAATTTGGTATTTGCAATAACTCAGTCGTGGGGGGTTTAAATCTATTCCCAATGTACATCATTTCATGTAACAATAATCAACCTGCAGAACACCCATTTTAGAAGTATATACTGCACTGTCCCCTAGTAACAAAAGCAACTAAACATACAATGATTTCCTACCATTATCATGCCAAATAATAGGTATATTTGTTATGTTTCTTCCCTGCAGCCTTTGCATTGTCAGCTTTAAAGCCAACAGTTACACAACCCCAGGGCTTGGTAGAAGTTATCTACAATCAAATTAAAAAACTACTGGCTTCCAATTAACTACAAACTTCCTTTACTCCTTTTTTTTTTTAAAGATCACCAAGGCACACACCTCTAACTGGAAAGCAGTCTTAAAAAAGGGATTTTTGCTCTAAGCAGCCAGTGCTGCCAGCATGGGGGGAAGATGCTTTCAGAAAATTCCAATGAGCATATGAGGTTAAAGATCTCTAGACAGAGTTTTTAATATTCCCGCTGACAGATTTAAAAGTAGACATGCATAGTAAAAAACACCTGTCACTGCTGCACATATGGCCATACTTTAGTAATGTGATCTGCTTTGCTACGAGCACCACACTTCTTACAGACTGAGAAAGTGTCTGTTCAGTAGTAGTTAGCAACAGGGAGTAAGATCAAGAGAGAATTGACTGAACTCCTAACTTTTAAGATGCCTATGAACAACAAGCTGGCAAGAGACTAAGAAATACTGGAAAGGAACAGGGACATAAAACAAAAAGAGAAGAAAAACAGGGAAGACAGTTTGGAGTTAACTCGATTCTTAAGGAAGGACAAATCAAGCCACCAGATGGAAGTGATTTAAACTGAACTACAACCATTACATATATTATTTATGTATACAAAAAATACAAAAAATTATACCACCATATCAACTACAACTGATATGTATATGGAAAATAAAAGTTCAGACAGAAGTTCCACCCTACTTGACTTACCTCCTTTTTATAGAAATCACTGCTTGCTTCCAAACTATTCTTCAACACTATTTTCTTAAAAGATTCACTCAAAAGCTAATTAAGCCAGTGAACAGATTGTCATTGCCCTCCATTAGCTTTGTAGTGCAGCTCTGCACAGAACCATTCCCTTCATCCCCTCAGTGCTGGCAGAGCTCTGATGCACACAGTGATTATCCCACCCAGAACACTGATCCCACCCTTTGATTTACCTTCTTACACTTCCAGAGACAAGCTAAAATTTTTCCAGTAATCTTTGTTTTACAGTATCTCAGTCTCAGGCTTCTGACAGATCTTTCCTTTTCAGCCCTGGGCTATCTCCTGGTTTATCCTGCAGCACAATCACACTCCTAACTCTCACCTTCAAGACCCCACACGGCTCCTCCCAGGCCAGACAGACTATCAGTTCCACATTCCTCTCGTTTCCCTGCTCTCCAAGCACACAAACCTCATGCCTCTTTCATCAAGAGCAGAACACTGACCATACTCCCTGAGCCACACAGCCTCACAATTCTCTTCCCTCAGCTTCCTCTTGCAGACAAACTATTTTCACTGCATCAGCCTTAAGTTTCTTTAGAAGTATTTATATAACATAGGGGTTTATAATTTCATAAAGGAAACTGTGAGACATGTACAGAAAAAATCTCTGGGCTGCTTGCAAGTGCAGGCTGGTCCTGCAGGAGTCATTCCCACACCTTCCACAAGCACATCCTCAGGGATCTGGGGAAATCTGGGCTCATTGCAGCTCTGAAGTACTAATGGATCAGTGAACAGGACTCAGCACTGCTGGGATTCTGCACAGCAAACTCCTGAAGTGGCATTTCTGTTCCTGTACAGGATGTGTTTCCAGTGGAGGATGGCAGCACAGTAACCAACAGCAGCAGGTCTGCTTTCTGCACCACAGCTGAACTCTGACTGCTCCAAGCCCCCAGCTCAGGCACACAAAACCTCAGTGGGTTCTGCCCTGGGAGGATCACTGCCCTTGTTTATTCAGTGCAGTTGCAGTCCCTGCTCTGACCCCTCAGCAGGAATGAGGAGCTTTGCTCCCTGCTCCAGGACAGATCTCAGCCATCTGCTCTGAGAAGCTCAGTGCTGCATTAGCACAACCTCTGCTATGAAAGGGTTGGTGTTGTGTACCTGTTGGGACTCCAGGGGATGGTGGGAGTCATGCTGACATCTGGAAACAAAATGCTGTTGTCTTTAATCCTGTCCAAGGCATAATGCATTTCACAGAGGGGTAAGCGGTTCAGCTGGAACTGAAGTTCAACCTGCAGAGCAAACCAAGGAACAAACAGAGAGGTGAACAGAAAGGATTATTTAGAAAATGCTCATTAGACTTTGCTGCACATTTTTTCTCTTCCTGCAGACCACTGGCTCTCAGAAGAAAACAGCAGACAGCATTCAATCCAAAGATCTGTGATAAAATTAACTCACTAATTTTTTTTTTGTTTCGAATCAAAGATAAATACAGCATTCTCTCTAATTTAATTTTGTGGTTTGACTTTTAAGATTAGATTCCACTGTACTTTCAGAAAAAAATTAAAGGGAAAGCATCCTTGGAATTGTTTTTTAAATACAAAAAGAAGGCCTGGAAAATATTGTTGTCCTAAAACACTGTTTTTACAAATATAAGCTTTCATCTCTTATTGTAAGACAACCTCAAAAAAATGTCAGACCAGAAATTCCACCAGATCAACAGATGACACAAATCAGATGTGTGATCAGCAAAAATAAACCCAATTATTTCCAGTCAAACACTGGAATAGCATAACTTGTCTTTTTTGTTCAATTATTAGGATTCTCTAAAAGTTCATTTCTAACAATTAGCTGCTTGGTAACAATATATTCTTGGTTTTGTTCTCTCAGTTACAGATGTTTTAATGCTAGTAAATAAAAGATATTGCCAACATTAATTCTGGTACAAAGCCAGAAACATCAGGCAGAGCACTTAACATTGCTGATTGAATTCAGAACTGAACAATGGATAGTGAAGGTAGTTGACACATAAACACACTGAAAGGGTAAAGAGAAAAATACATTCTAAATTTGAACAAGGGAGAAAGCAGCTCCTGGGGAAATTATTCATAAAAACAGTTCACTCAGATTATCATTTACACATATTTAAATTTGCAATTATTAGTCTCTCCAGAAACAAATGAATCTGATGAGAACATTATGCTGAAGAACTCCACGTTCACAACACAGAAGCTTTTAGACAAAATCCAACACAGATCTGCACTAATATAAACCAGTGTAAAAGCACCAAAGCTGAAGAACTTGAAGTGACTAACACACATTTTTAGGTTTTTTTCCAAAGCACTGCTGTCACTATGTATTTATGTAATTATTGTGCTACAACTCTAATAAGCATTTTTTATTAAATAGAAGTAAATAAGTTCCTTTCTGAGATTTATAATGAGTGTGAACATGTTACAAACAGCAGCCAAATTACTGCAACCTGTCTGGAAAAGCACCCCTCATTTACCTGGAAATACCAATTATTCTACAATTTCTACAGCCATCTGTACTGAGAGATTCCACAACCCAGAGGCTGTTCTGTGCTACCAGTGATGAGAAGAACAGAAAGAGCAAAGATGAGCTGAGTTTGTCCATCAGCACCATCAGCTGAAGGTGCAGCACTCCATGGCAGCCCAGGAAAATGCCATGGAGGTCTCAATCCTTCCAAATGTACCTCCATGCCCCTGGCAACAATCTGCTCTCAGATCTAATCACTTTCTCCTCTAGCACTCACTGATTCACTGTTAGTCTGTTCTTACTTAAGTACTCTTTAATCTCATGGTAATTAATGCTACCAACCAGAAAGTTCAACAAACACAAAGCAATACTAGAACACATTTTTATAATTATCTTTTTTGACAACTTATATAAAAACCTTAAAAAGTCCTTGTCAGTTGAAAAGGAAGGAAGGAAAAGTGATCACTTCTCTTTCAAAGCCACATAAACTTCCCTCAGGAAGCCTCTCCTCTGGAGGAAAATTCCCCATGTAGAGGAATAATTTATCCTTCGGGATTTAACTAATTGTTGTACCTGACACTCCTTCATCTGCCCACAATTCTCTTCCTACCACAGGCATCACACTTGTGCACCAGTGAAGTTTATTACTTGCAGATAATCTCCTACAAAAGGATTTGTAAATTAGCATTTTCTTTTTCCTCCTCTTCTTTCAGCATTACAGCATTCATATCATTAGGTAGCATGCAAAATCAACACTAGCTTTGCTGTAAATAAACAATGTTTGCTTGTATCCCTGCAGAGTGCAGCCATTAACTTTCCATCTCTGGCAGATATAAAGACATTAAATATTCATCTTGACTATCACATTTTACAGCAAGATGTACAACCATAAGTCTGAAGACAAGGGCAGCAACAAATCTGACAACGTTAAGCATGAGGTGTTTGTAACTGCTAGGAAAACCTTTTTTAAATAGGACACAGAACGTTCAAGAATTGCTTTTCCCCACCGTGCAGGTTGTGCCCCTCAGGGCTGGCACTGCAGCAGTGACAGCACAGCTCCTGTCACCTCCAGCTCCTTCCCCAGCTCTGTCCTACCAGCCCCACTCAGGGATTTGCCCCCCAGCCACGTCCTGCAGATGTTTGGGGAAGAATGCTACCCCAATGGCAATGATCCCAAACTATGGTTTGATCTGTCTGGGGAAAATACTTTTGCCCAGACAGACCCAAGGCTGACAAAAGAGCACACAATGCTACGAGGGTAATTTAAATGCAGAAAAACTGTGATGCTCATCTGGGTGACACTTTAACAGCCCCTTCTGGGAGCCCAAGCAAGGTGCCTGGCATTAAATATCTCCTATTATCTACCTGAATTCACCACTTTCTTAACAGCTTGTGATTTGTTTTGCTTTTAATGCTGCTTGGATGGAATCAAATAGTTCTGTTTGCTGTTGCAGAGCACTGAATGAGGCCATCTGGGAAGGAGAGGTGTGTAACCTGCTTTAATACACATCCCACATCAGAAAACAGTGGGAAAGGAAGTTAATGCACTGCCAGGTTCACAGAACAGAGGAACCACTCCAAAAATAAAACAGTGGCAGCAGCCACGGTGCTTTAAAGTTCACTACCCCACCTGTATGAATGGTTTGCTTGATAACAGCAGAATTGTGTATTTATTATGGTTAAGCCAGAACAGCAGGCAAACAAGGCACCACCAAGTTTCTGAGACTAATTATAAGAGAAAAAGGAAAGAAACCACCCGACTTATCCAAAGCCACAAAATCAAAGCAGTTTTATCAGTGTTTGAGAATTACATAGGGAATATCAACTCTACTGAAGAGAGCAGCAAAAATCTCCAGCATCTTTAACAAAAACTCTGTACATCCAAATTACAACCTTCTCAGCTCTAGCCTGAGCAAACCTTTCCAAAATTTCAGTTAATACTTAATTAAAAATAAACCACTCACAATTAAAATTCACTCAAATACAGGTAATGCTTTAAGAATCTGACCACCAGTTCAGTGATACACATATGAAGTACTAAATGATTGTACAAACAACTTTAGGACCCAATTTCTAATGCAGAATAAATCTGCTGCCTCAGGCCAAGATTTATGAGACACTCAAGGAAAAATTAGCCAATTTGTGAAGCCCCAGCTCATTTTGCATTCCAGTTGAGTTTCCAATAGAATCAATTAGTAAGTTTAATTATTGTTTTAAGAAAATAAACACAAAACCAAGAGCTCAGAACACCAGAAGTCTTCCCAGACCAATTATCCATGTTAAATTAAGACATTAAGATTCTTGCATATGTTCCCCCAAAACAAAGTAAATGGGAGGAGATAAACCTTAGGTGAAAATGCATTCATCCCAGGCAATTCCAGTGACCTTAACCTGAGGTTATTTCTGTTTGGTAAGCAGATCAGTTTTGGAGCCAAAGCTAACAGAAGACAAAGAGCTCTGACACAACTTCCACCCAGACCTACCTGCATCTCACAGTCTGCCCGAAGGTTCAGCTCCTCGCAGCATTCCCTGGAGACCCTCAAGAAGATATAATCCTTTGTCTTCTCCTCGATAGCTGCTTCATAAACCTTCTCTTTGGTTCCTTGGCTCTGTGCTGACTTTTCTTTAGTGACAGGCAATAAATAAACAGCATTGACTTTGGTCATCACCAGCCGTCCAGCCAAAGTGTCTTCAGAAAGCGTCTCAGTGAGCTTAAAGCGGCCAAAAAGTTGTCCATTTTGGGCATATTTTGCACCTCCAGAAACACCAGTGAGCATGAAGCTTGCTACAATCTGCAATTGCACTTTTATGTTGAACCTAAGTGAGAAAGCATCGAGTCAGTGCACAAAAATGCTCTCAGATTCTGAAATTCCAGGCGTTCAGAGGGAAGATACACTGCATTAATTAATTTTTAAGTACAAACAAGTACAGTCAAACTGGCCCTTCGTAAGCATGCAGCTGTCAAACATCCACACTTTTTCCTTTTGACTGTAGCCTAAAAAGTATATATTTAAAAGAATCAACATCTATGAAGTTTAAAAAAAGAGCCCTCACAAGAGAGAAACAAATACTAGACATCAAAAAAAGCTTGGAGTGGATGAATTACGTCCCAAAGCAGTAAAAATTTCTATTTAAATAGTCTGTAATCCTATGTTAGGTATGCAAGGAGAGACAGGCAAAGAACAGAGCAAGATTCCCATTTATCCCATCTGTCTCTTCCAGGCTGCACACCAAAGAGGGCAATCTCCATCCTAAAAGTTCAATGGCATTATACCTATAATTCAGAGGAATTGATTAAAATCAATCAGAGGAATTGATTAAAAATGTGTTGAAACAAATCAGATTGCAGGCATTAAAATGATATAATTTCATTTGAAATGAGGGAATGGCATCACAGGCTCAGCCCTATAAACCATCTATCCACAGAATTCCTATTAGCAGCAGCTTCCTGCTGTAAGCAGAGATGTAACAAATTCATTCACTGCAGTTATTTTCCACAAGTCACATGCACAACATATTAAAGTGACTTATTAGCACACTTTATTGACCTCTCACCATTACACAGTAATCTCTTCCTAGTGTGTTAGGGTTTTTGAACAGATTGCTTCAACCTGATTTTATAAAGAACAAAGGGGGAAAAAAACTCTGACAGTAACAGTATTCTGTTCTCTCATTGGCAACTTTTTCTAAGTTTGCAACAAATTACAGAAAAAAAGTAAAACCCACTCATAAATTAAATAAAACCTCTTGGAAAAATACCTTATTTTCTTACAATACTTTTCATACTCATGATGGGGGTTTTTGATCTGTTCTTCTTATATTTTCTATTTTAACCTAATAAACTGGTAATTGATCATTAAGCCCTGCAGTATCAATAATCATTAGCCTCTAACACTAAAATCCAACATTTTAGCTTGCTTGGTAATTAAACATCTACCACACCAATCAAATACATTTTTTCAGGTCTGGCAAATCACAAGTCTTGCACAAAAGCTGCAAGTTTGCCCCCATGTGGTAACAGTGGCTTTACATAATGTGGGCATTGTCAGACCCAGACGCTCCAAAAGTAAGGGAAGTTTTCTTATCTAGCAGGGATTTGTTTGGTTCATCATGACCATCAATGCTCCTGCACAAGCTACAGTGAAAGCATTCACCCAATCCTTCTGATTTCCACGTGTGCCAGTGAAAAACCCAAACCAAAAACCAAGCTTTCTTCTCTGCAAGTGCTGCACTATTCCAAAGGAGTTATCAGCAAGCCAGCAACATCTGAAACTGCTCAGATCTCCTTGTTAAATGCTATATAAAACATTTAACTGAGTAACAAGGACTGGGAATTCTTACTGAGATAGAATCATTTGCTATTGTGAATTTATTTTGTTGAAACTTCCCTACAGTTGATCCCTATGCTGCTGAATATGTATCAGCTCAAATTCAGATTTTTATAAATGGCTGCAAAGCAGTTTTATTGCCTTTCTGAGACAAGGCACAGGTTAGTGTTTTCATTAATGTGCTGAAGGGAATCTCAAGTTTAGATTATCAAGCGATTTCCATTGAGCAAGCTGACACCTTCTGGCAAACTACAAAACTGCAACACTCTCTCAGGATTTCATTTTTAAAAAATCAGAAGTTGCTTCTTTCATCCACTTCTTGCCCTTGTTTTGCAGGGTTAGACAAAATAAGGTTTTCAGTCAGGCTTCTAAAAAACAAACCAAATCTTTGATTTCCTCCTAAGCACTGCAATTGCCTACCTGCAGTGTCCACTGAGCAGCTACAAGAAAACCTGTTGTTCATATTTAAAACCACCAAATAATGACGAAGAAAGACTTCATAAATCATTAATCATGCAGCAGCAATGCAAACAACGAACTCCCCAAAGGCAAATAAAGCCATCCTGGACAAAGCCCCAGGTGCCACTTTGCAGGAGCACATTCAGCACATTTGCTGTGCCACTGACACCTGCAGGGCTCGGGCTGTGCAGTGAGACACCTGCCAGGGCACTGATCAATGGAGCACACTGCCATGACAAAAGCACTTTTATTCTCCATCAGAGCCAGGATCTGACGAGTTCACAGCCTTGAGGATAAATCTGCTCTGTAATTCTGGTGGCACGGAAGGAGCTGTCTGTCACCTCACACACTTCAGTGTTCCTACAAGAAAATCTTCCAGTCACTCGAACAAGTATATATTGCTTTTCTCTTCAATATGCAAGAGAGAAGGGAAGAGTTTTAAAACCATGAACACATATTACCACTCTCCAAAACTAAACTACTATCAAGGTTGGAACATTGCTTTGCTTTTCCTCAAACACAGTGTGTTTGCACCTGGAAATTCGACAGCAGTGACTCCCTTACTATTCTACTTGGTGATACTCACATGGAGCAACTTGTATAAATGCCTCTTGAAATATTAAAATAAGCATGATTTAAAGGAAAAATTCTCTGAAACTATCCAGAACTCCCTTATAACTGAATTGAAGACATGGTAGACCCACTGCAACTTTCACCCAATACTGAACAGTTCCACTCAGGTGATTCCACAGAAAGTCTGAAACAGCATTTTCCTCGACAGTGAGGATCATCAGCATTGTTAAAAAGCAAGGACTCACTTCAGCCTGAGCTGCAGCCACTGTGTTACTCCAGTGCTGTCAGAGGAGACCAGGCTGACAATCCCACTCTTTACAATGTACATTCACAAACCTTTCCAGTGAACAGCTCATCAACACTGTCATCCTGGCACCACTTCAGAGGTGTTACAACCCACTTGCATCTGTATTTCTCAGCCCATTTCAAGGCTTGCAACCCTGACACTTCACTAGAGAATACTGAGTGTGTGATCTTAGCCACAGAGGAGTGGAGATGTGTGCTGGTTTGAGCCTTGTTGCAATAAAGTGGGTCAGCTACAAGATCAAAAGAATATTTCTGTCATCAACACTATCAAAACAGAAGATTTCAAGAACATTATTAACACTTACTTGTAACTTATCAAGCAATAACTTATTGCTGCACCACATCATCCAAAGGGGAAGCATTACATACAGGATACACTTATTTTTATTTCATTTCACCAGGTTTGCTGCTCTTTAGTTTCCTATGAGGCATGAGAGTGCAACTCTCAAGGTGAAAAATCACTCAATAAAAATATTGCTCGTGTTTTGATCATATTTCATAATATTTACTTTAAATGCACTTCTGTTTCAAAAAGCCTGTTTATAAATACGTATGATGGAGAGTATTTCTGTGTGCTGGAAGCAGAGCTCATGCATGGCTCCTCCATGTGTGAGACTCAGGAGCAAAGCACAGCAGTGATAAAAGATATGAAGAAATAGTTCAAATACTGCCCTTCAGCTGAGATTAAAAAAAAATAAATTGAACCATTTTTCTGCATTAGAAATACAGCTACTCAAAATATTTTCTTTCTAAGTTCTAGAGGGGTATTTCAATAGAACCTCTGTAGTTCCAGAGTGGTTCTTCATCTTAAAAAAAGACTTCCTGAGTTGGAACATTCAGTAATTGATAAAACTAAATTTGCTACAAAATCAGGCTAAAAGGATGTTATATCTTTTAGACTTCCCATTCTGACTAGTGCAACACTTCAAAACTCTTTAGTGCCACAGGAATGCAGGAAAAATTTCTGACCACAAATACTGAACTACAGAAAAAATGTCCCCATGAGGACTGTAAGTGAGAATTTCACACCTTTTTCCTAAATCCATACTTTTCATGCAGCTACTCCAGTTGGGTAATCTGTACATAACCCCTAAAGACACAACAAACCAAACAATGCATATTATATGCTTTTTATTAGGAACTTTGCTTCAGAAGCTGGGTGTCAACCTATTTAGGAAATAAATAAAGTCAGCTGCCACACCATCACAAGATCAGTTTGATCCACCCACAATTCAACCCTTTATACAAAGATTTGATATATTCCTTGGCTATAACCTACTTTCACACAGGAACAAAAATACAACTATTAGTAATATATTCTTGTATAGACAGACAAAACCTAGAAATAAAATTAATTAACAAAACTATGTACAACAGCTGCTTAGTGACTGCAACTGTAAGCACAGACTGATACTGTTTGTTTGCAATGAATTAGCAGTAATTTATATTTGTTAAGTGCTAACAACCTTTACCAAACATTACTATTCCTAGACTCATTCAGGTTCACTTCAAAGAAACAGGAAGACTCAGTATTTTAAAGAAGCAGGTAAGATTAATGAAAAAAGCTGCCATCCTCATTTTAATAGGAGTATTTTTATAAAGGAATCACTTACTTGCTAACTTCCTTATACTGTGCTATTTCCTCAATATAAAGGAGGTCGTGGAGCCGTGACTGATAGTTGGTCTTGGTCAGTGATTTGTCCAGCACAGATTGTGTGAACAGCTGGTCAGCAGACAGAGGGATTTGGTATCTGGTGAGAAGGCTCTTCTCCAATTCAGTAGTTTCATTAGGCTCAAACTCCACAATAGTCTTAGAGGTGGAATCCCAACGCTTGGCTGTGGTCAGGAGCTGTTGCCTTGCGTGCATCAGGTATTCAAGGTCTGCAGGGAGACAGAGCAGGGAAGGAGCTAACTACAAACCCCAGGAGCTTTGGGTTTATTGCAACAAAAACCCAACCAAACCCACTGCTAAAACCAATCCCCTCCAAGATAATGACCTAAAACAGGCAGGAGTCTCCTCTGCCCAGAGCACCTTTGGGAAGCACAGGCAGATTCCTCCCATCCCTGCTTTCCAGGTGTGCACAGAGAGCAAAGCAGGCTCTCCAAGAGTAGCAGAAAATAAACATTCTGTAGGTAGCAAATAGAATGAATAAAGACAAAGAAAGCCCTTTTATTTCAATAATCACCAGCAGCTTTGAAAGACTTGGCACTGCAATATGCCTTAAAACCCAACTGCAATATCACCTCATTTCAAAACATTAAACACTGAGAACCCTAAAATGTGTATTATAAAACTTAGAAGGTCATAAAAACAAGTTGATAAACCAGCTGGTAAGGAATCATTGCATTTGCAACACTGTGAAAGCCTTTTAAAAAATTCTACAGCCCCCTATTCTAAGTATGGTCCAGACAGTTGCATAAAGCAGCTAAAGCTACTTTACTAAACAAAACTTAGGAAATGTGACCTAACAGGATATAAAATTAGAAAATTAAAAGGAAATTAATTTTTCAGTATACCCTAATTTCAGGGACCACATAGCTTAGATGAGAAACAGAAGACCAAGAAGTATTTGTCTCCAGCCACCTAAAATATATCCATTAATACCACAAAACCACTATGACAACAGTGAATCAGTTAACAGAATTGCAGTTAAATTGCAGAGCTGAAAATATTTGGCATTTATAGTCAAGCTATGCTATCTTAATGTATAATCTCTGAGTAAGATTTAACATAGGTATCCAGGATATCACACCAACGCTGAAAAATGTGCAAAAAAGACATTTTCAAATTCAAATTAAATCCTTAACATCATCTTGACTGTCTTTAGTCTAAATAAGAAAAAAACCCCAGCATTTTAGCAAAAGAAATCTACATTCATCTTGACTATGACTACAGGAACATGGCTTCTCTTACTCACTGATCTCATGTGTTCATCAAGAAGACACATTTAAATACACATTAAAATCCCTCAAGCCTGAACCATATCAGTTGCACAGCAAGAAAAAGTCCAAATTTGTGTGGTTTGTGTGTCTGAAATAACATCACCATAAATGAAGCTTTCTCTGACACAAATCACAGCTCAGATCCCAAAAGCTCAGTGATTATGCTGGGACTGACTCCTTGCTTGCTGGAAAGAGCCATTTAATTTAAAGCCTCACTGGAGAGGCTTTCCCTGCAAGCCTGACATAAACAGCTCCTGTTTGCACAGATTGCACATACAGTGACACTTTCTTAAAGAGCAGTTTGTACATAATCAGTGCACAGAAAACTTCCTACAGCTCCCCTTTCCTGCTGAAAATAAAGACTCCAAAATGCAGAATGGAGGCTCCTCCATTAAAATATTTTAATGTTGACCTTTCATTCCTGCCTAAACATCTAGACAGGGCCCTCAATCCTGACCCAGAGTAAGTTATATTCCAATTATCTGCCTGATTTAGACCTTCTGAAGCTTCTGTCCACTCTTTACATTCACATCTATGAAGAACAAAACATACAGTGGAAGACATTCACGAGCTGTTGACAGAGATGCTGTTCTGCCCAAAGCTGAAAAGACAAGAGATGGAATGAAAGATCCCCATTACTGCAAAAAGAAAAGTTTTACTACATTACCTTCAGTAGAAGCAGCATCAATCATCACTCGTTGCATGAGGACTGGTTCTAATCCAAAGTCAAACACCACCGTTTGGCGAAAAGTTCCAAAGATTTCCGTGTTAAAGGCTATACTGACTTTGTATATATAATGATCTATTCCATTCTGGACCATCTTTCCTCCTATCCATTCCTGACAGTTTTCTGGAACTTCCTGGGATACCTGGGTAGTGCTGTCTCCAGCAGATATTGCAACGATACTGAAGTGAGGGCGATGGGCATCGTACAGCAATGCCACTCGATACAGCATTCTTGCAGGCTAGAAAAGAAACACCAAGGCTGAAATACTGAAATAACTTCAGGAATATCTTCATTTGCAATTAGATAAAGAGGGTTTGTAAGAACTCTCAGCTTCTCAGAGCAGGTGCAGGTCCTGCCTGATTTCCAGAAATCTGGACAGTTGGTATATGATCACCAGAGCTGCTGGGAGAACAGAGAGAGAGGAGGGATGGTGCTAGGAAGTTTCTCTATTTTATGAATGATGCAACTGAAATCTTAACTGCAAAAGGTTATAGGTTGCATTCTGCTTATTACTGACTCACTTTCAAAAGATAAGTAGTCCTACCTTACACGTGAGAGCAAATGTCCATGTCTGGTGAGACTTTTTGGTGGTGACAGTTACTGAGAGCTCAGGATTATGCTCTACTCTCACTCCTTCTACACATTCACTAAGCTAGATAAAGAAAAAGAAGGTAACATTAAACATCTACAAGCAGTATCAAAATACAAACATCCAGGAAAAGGCAGCATTTTTTTAATAGAAAGAGGAAAGAATGGTTTCCTAGACTGTGCAGGGTTGATGCAAATACCACTCAGGGATTTGTTAAATTCACTAAGTTGTGAAAGCTTCACCATTTACACCTCTGCAGTTTAACACATTCTGCCATCTCATTCAGGGAACAGGAATACCATGGGACTTCCCTGACCCATCCTGCACTGGAACAGTGAATATGCAAAATGAACAAGCTGTGACTAAACCACAAATCAGCCTAAGTCTCTCTGCAAGCAGATCTAGGGCAGGACGGAAAGGGGAGCAGATGATTTGGACAATTACTTGGTGATGAGTGATTCGACCAGCTCTGACCATAAGGGCCAAAACCAGGCTATCTGTTAGTTTTCAATCTGAGCACACAGGGAAGCAGTATATTTTCCTTACCACTTTCTCAGGAGATAATGAATTCATCCATTTCTCAATCAGGGTTTCCATATAACTGCCTGAGCACTGTTTGTTCTCCTTCTGCTGTTTCAACCGGATCAAGCGGGAAGCATAGCGTTTTTGCCATTCTGTTAGCTCCTCCTGGGAATGGGCTGAAGTACACTGGGCACCATACCTGCAGATCCCCTGCTCTAAAAATCTACAGCAAACAGGAAAAAACATCATGCCTTGAACTTTATGGCCTCCAGTTAAAATAAAATGTATCGGAATTATGCTTGTAAAGCCAGAAGGATATTCTTTAAGTTTCTCTCCCAGAACTAAAGGCAGTTTAGTCCATGTGAATTAAATTTGGAAATATATATATTTATATAGCATTTTGTAAGGGAGGCAGCAGCTTCTCTTATTGCAAAGCCCATAAAACAATATCAAATTTCTTAGAAACAGAGGGGCACACAAGTCTTAAGAAATTTCCAGCTTTAAAGCAAACAGAATCAAGTGTTTGTACAGCAATTCACACCAGGAGATCACAGAGCATCCCTGAAATGACTAGGCACTGTATTAATATGCACAAAGCCCCCTGCTCATCAAGGGCAAAGCAAAGATGTAACATAATTTCTTCCAGTGGTTACATGATTAGCTGATAAATACTCATTCAGCAGCTTTTCCTGGAGCAACAGTGACATCACATGGTGCTTTCTACTAAATACAATTACACAGAAATCTCTCAAGGAAAAGGTTTCATCCTCTCCTTTGGAAAGGGTGTATTGGTCTAAGGGATCTATTCTGGCAGACATTAGGAATTCCTTAAACAAATACATTTTTCCATTTAGTGGCATGTGCTGATGTATCAAATTAAAGCTATCCCAAAGTCCTGTATACAACTGAAGCATTCTAGTCCTCAGAATTTACTGCAAGTCTGGGCAAATGCCTGTATAACTTGGGAACTACTTTTATAATTTAACTTTGTGTTAAAATTATAAACCACAAGGCAGTAGCTGCACCTTCATCATTCTTCAAAACTGAAGCACTTAAAAAATTGATGACAAAATGAAAATGAAATAGGGGGAGAGGCTTAAGTTCTGAAGGTACCAAGAAAGCATTGGATATACAGAATAAAATTAGGCCAGGAGACTGTTTTGTTTGTTTGTCTTGCAAAAGGAGACTATAAAAAGTTAATGCAAACATCACATTTTTTATTTCCACAGTACCTGTGTCATATAATTGAAATAAACTGTGAACTTTGAGCTATGAGACAAAACCAAGCCACACCTGAGTGACACAAAAACCTTGCAGCACAAGTAGCTGCATATCTAGGTCACACTTGCATCAGTGGTTATAATTTGTCTTAGCATACACTTTTCCTTTAAGAAATGTATTTGGGAGTTTGTATGCCCAAATTGCAAACAAAACAAACACAACCTGTAACACTGTGTTACTAAAGGTCTTCTCAAGCTATGTTTCTTAATATATTTTAAATTAAAATGTTTTTCTTGGCAGTCAATTTCAGTATTTTTACTGTCAGTTTTCCAATTCATCACTGCATTAGAATGCTAAAGTACAATTATGATTTTCACAGCCTAAAGTAAATGGAGTGCAAGCATAAAAAAATGCTGACCTGTTCTTTTAACCTACATAGCAGATTTAAAATCAAGTGGTTTTCCTTTTCATTTTTTAATAGGAAAGCATACGTTAAAATTTATCATCATTATGCAGCTTTTCCAAGATCCCATTGTTCATATTTTTACCATTTTTCTTTTTCCTCATTTTTACTTTCTTATTTAATGCCTCCTGCAATTCCATAGCTTCATTATCCAGAATAAATATGCTGCACTCCTCCTGCTTTATGGCACACAGGGGAAAAATAAACCAGAGCTTCAAAAATCCATATTCAGTACCTGAAGTGCCTCCTGACATGGAACTCAAATCTTTAGTCCCTGGTCAGAGATGCTGTTCAGAGGGATTTGCTGAGTAAGGAAAATCCTTCTCACTGCAAGGGTTAACTGAGCATAAAGCTCATTACAGCTTTAGTGGAAAAATGTTTCAGAGCAATGGTTGGAAACATGGCATAGATGTTACTCAACAGAAGATCATCACAAGCTAAAAACTGTAAATATCTGCTTTTTTTAAATTGCTGAATAAGCACCAGACATGATTAAGAGTCAACAAGAGTTGCCAAGATTTAGCATCTCTAGAAAATCATGCCAAAAGTAGCTCAAATTCAGCAATTCAGTCATGTCATTTAAAAAGCAGGTCAGAGCTTTTGAAAATAATTTGCATTCGTTACATAAATGGCAGAATCAAGTGCATAATGATGGTTCCTCTGCATATATATTAATACAGTTTTATGTAGAGCAATGACAATTAACACCACAAAATACAGGCAATATTGACCTGGAAAGGACAAGGAGAAATACCAACACAAGCCACTGGATCTTCTCTGTGCATTTCAATTTATGCAAAAGGGAAGTAATGAGATCTGAGGGAAATTCTACTTTTTTTTTATCTGAAGATGAAGTCCATCTACCAACAAAGTCCATTTATCTGAAGGCAGCATCCTAACCTGACTGTGCTTCAGTCTGCTTACACTGCTGCCTGGGGAGCTTTCCACACCTCTGAAATCATCCAAAATAGAAAAGGTAAGGGAGAAAGACAGATGCTGACCTGTCACTGAAAAAAGCCCCTCAAACCACTGAATTATGAAAATGGAGTTAGTGAGTTTGTTCTACAAACGGAAGTGTTTCTGGATAAACTGACCCTTCCAAAAACCTGTGAACAGCTCAGCTCCTGTTCCAACAAGTACCTTCACCTTCCTGGCCTCCTAATCATTCTGTCAGCAGGAAAATAAAAGAGGAGCCCCTGTGATCCCCTGGAGGATTGAAGAGAAGCAAAGGTTTACCTTTTACAGAGGGTGTATTCCTCGCTGCTCGTGACGCCGCGGGGAGGAGGGCGGAAGTGCCAACCATCCCTGCACCCTGCGAGACACAACTGGGTTAGCTCCCCCACTGCCAAGGGCTTCCAGCCACACAGCAGCTGCTCTGAGCATCAGCTCCACGTGCAGCTGAACACAGGCAAAATTATCCCCCCCAAATCAATTTACAATCCCTAACGAACTCATTTAAAGCAAAGGCAAGTTTCAAACCGTTTGCAGAACGGAGCAGGCTCTGATGGAGCCCCTGGTCAATAAACAGGAATTTCTGCCTCCAAACCCAGTCAACACTGAGAATTCTACCTCAGTCATTGGGCTCATCACAGCAGTCAAGTCCCTTTTTTGCTTTTTGCCTGCAATGCAGCACTGAGCATTCAGCAGGATCCAAGTCTTCTCACTAGGAAATTATGTAGCTTTAAAATTGAGTTACATACCTTCTTCTAAATCTTCTACATGATATCCTGATGGTACTTTACCAGCTGCCTACAATTATAGAAAAAAGCCCACAGTTATAAAGGAACACAAAACAATTCCATCAACAAGAACTGCTGTCAAAATGGGTTTTAGAACAACTATTACAAAAATATCAATCATAGGTTGAAATCACTTCCAGTTTCAAGCCCCGCTGATAACAGGGATTCTGATGATAACAGGAATTCTGACAGAACACCCAGTCAACTGTTAGAAGAGAATTTTAGAGATTTTTACAAGACCAAATTCCACCCTGTGATCAACTTAATGTGGACTGCAGTGGATTTCTAAAACACCAAAAACAAAACTTCATTGATAAGTCTTTCAGGTTTCAATCTATATCAAAAATAAAGCTCAAATAAATGACTAAGCGTAAGGGAAAAAAAAGGGGTAATTTGATCAGTAGACATGACCGTTTGACCTCCAGGAACAAACAAAAGCTTGATTGAGAAGGTATTTATATTGTTAAAAAATTTCTGAAGTCATGTTTATTACTTCAGACTTATTTCCAACAAACAAAAACACAACAAATAAATAAATAAATAAAGCAGATCTAAATGCTTGGAATTCTTTCTACTTACTACTTCAAGAATCAACAACCTAGTAGCAACATTTTTTATTTTCTCATACATCCTGCAAGACTGAAAAGCTCCTGAAGAGGTTGGTGGCTAAAGAGCCACAGAGCAGTGGAAACAATACTCTTTGCTCCAGTTTGTCCCCAGTGATCTCCTGGGACACACAGAGAGCCTTTCAGCTGCTTCAGGCACTGCTCAGGGTTTTCCCAATAATATCCTCATTCTTACCTCTGTTTCAGCAAGAAGTGTTTTCAGCCGTGTCAGATCTTTAGTTACCATCCCGTTCTGGGGGAAGAAAGAATATTAATTATTGAACACATAAACCTTCATGGGCATTAAACCACAGCAACTCAATTAATTTCCCCCTCAACACCAGGAGAAGAAGGAAAAATGAGTTTGACTCACCACGACAGTTTTAAATGATACTAAATAAAACTGAGCAAACATTGTGGTGAAAAAGGGAATTCTACCCTGGCCAAAACCAGGACTAGACTTACAGCAAGTATCAATACAGGCAAATTCAGGAAAGCACCATATTAAGAAGAACATGAGGTAAAAAATATACCATGGTAACTGCAACAGTTTAGCTCTGAAGAATTAATATAACAATCTTTCACTGCTGTTGCAATGATGGATTCATTTCTTTTTAAGGATCTACTTTACAGATCACTAATTTCTGCAGCTCCATAACTCTTCCTGCCCTGGCATAGACTTTGTAATTTTTGGAGTTTTCCTTCAAAAGAAAAGATTAGCAATGTAACTAACTGTGTAGTCAAGAACATCTGAAGTAAAAATCTTTTAAAATCGAATTTCTGTGAAATATATAGGTATTTGCAACAATTTCACACTCGTGTGAGTCAAAACTTTGATTAAAGGAACCCAGACCTGTGGGGTTTATTTCAATAATCTCTTGCCAAAATTTAATTAAGTGCTACTACATTTATTAGACTTCTCCACGTTCTGACTGTGCTAGTGAGCAGCAGAAATTACTCTTTGCTGAAAACTTACACACTTAACAATCCTCACATTTAGGCTTTTTCCAAAATGATTTTTCAGTTTTTCAGCAGAAGGCTAAAATTTGAACTTGTTGAGCTTAAAAGTATTAGAGCAAAAAAATGTTCCCAAGAATCATTCTCTTAAACCACTGGGGAGGAAACTGGATGGATTCCAACACTCCAATAAATTAATTCTAAAACTTTGTTTCACTTCTTCTTTCAGACAATGGCACAAGTCAGTAAATCACTTGCTGATTTTAATATTCCTACTGAAAACAACTGTGTCTAACAACCCAAAGCTTGTAAAAACCTCTCAAACTCTGCTTTGGGATGACACTCTGGAACTCTATACAAAGCTACCTTTATTTGCACAACAACAGCTCAAAACAAGGGCACTCTACATTCCCTGCAATAAGGCTATTTTACTAATTTTTCCTGAAGGCAAGTTTCCTTCAGCCTCACCAGGAATTTTTCAATGAACCATTTTTTCATTAGAAAATAGCTAAACAAAAAAAAAAAAAAAGGAAAAAAAAAGAAAAAAAAAAAAAGAAAAAAAAAAAGAAAAGGAAAAAAACCTTTTCTTTATGTAAAAATAGCCAAAGGCTGGGGGAAGGGAATTCAGGATACCAGGATACAGACCAGACAGACAAACAGAACTCTCAAAAACAACCTACTGATTGAGTTAAGCACCAAGACACAGGAGACAGGACCCAATCTCAAGGTAAGAGGCTCTCCTGCACATTTCTGAGGTCACATGTTCCTCTCAGGCTGACCAAGCTATGACCATGTTTCTGGGTTTATCACAACCAGCAGCTCATGGTGATCAACTGCCTATTTAATCCAGATTACAGAAATTAAAAGCACACTGTTCTTTAGAGATTTCCATATGTCCCCAATTTTGCCCATATGAGCAGTCACAGAAGAGTCAGAAGTTACTTACCTGTCTGGGGTTAAAAGCATCTTTACAAGTTTTAACAGTTCAAGGGTAAAATAGAAGCTTTGAACTCAAACCTTTATCTTTGTCTTGAAATGCAAAGCTTTTTTTCTTTCCCTGAAAAGCTTTTTATGTTGTCTTACAACTTATCATGGGCCAGTTATTCCAAAGTCCAATCAATAATTCTTCTGCTTTAATGGATAGAATTCCTGAAGCCCATTCAAAATGGGGTCAGGTACAATTGAGAATAAGCAAGTAAAAGTTTGAGATTTATATTATTCTTGTCAATCACACAAACAGGCAAATTCATTTTACATTCCCTGAGGATTCAGGGCCAACACTGACGAAACTTTTCAAAATCCTAATTCTGAAACACTGGTTATGCAACAACCTGGCATCACAATGACATATGTGTGCTCATCTATTTACCTTTTCCATACAAGTCATTTTTTTGCAACCTGCCATCGAAACATATGCTGGAAAGTTTGCTATTAAACAGATTTTTGAAAAGAAGGAAATATAAAGCTGTTTTTTTAATGAAATCATGTAGCAAACCCACTTACCAGTGACTCCCCCATCAGTGATTTGGAAAGGACGTTGGACACAACTTGCAGCTTCCCGGTGAGGTGCATGCAGCAGAGCACTGCCCGCAGAGATCCATCGCCCTTGGCCAGCCCCTCGCCCAGCACTGCAACACAGAGAGCCTCCATCACCCTCAGCACAACACACTTGGTTTAGCTCACAGATACAGTCCTCCTTCACCCTTAACAAGAAGACAAAGTCTGAAGCTTAGGTTGAATCCATGGCTTCTTGGATGCGAATTAAGTGTCATGTGCTGTTATCTAATATTAACTTGAAGCTTGTCTCCCACCATCTAATAAGTGCTGCACATGAGCTCAAAAAAGGTTGTCATGTTTACGTGCTAAAATAGACATAAATTAAATATGGGAAGGGTAAATTCAAATATCTGACACAGACACAAAGGACCTCCTCTCACAGAAAGGGTAAAAAAGAAATAGCAACCAACAAGCTCTCAGTAACACAAACATGCTCAGGAAGATCCATTCATGCTCACAAAACATGCCCTGTCGATTCCAAAAATAGCCAACCTCCTCATGGGCAATTCCTGCTCCTTTAAAAGGGCTTCTATTCACTTATGCTGCAAAGTGTGGCATATAGGAACGATTGTTTGAGCCCAGAAATTCACAGGCTCCCTGTAAGAGCAAACTCTGCAAATGCTTCCTAGCACGGCATCAGCAGTGCCAAACAGACACTCTGCTGAACATTTCCAGCAGGACAGCATTTATTGCAGTTATTTCATGATACAGACGTGCTTCAGACAAGCTGCAACAACACTTAACCACACGTATTACCTGTCCAGAAACCCAAACGCCACAGTGACTAAAAAGCTTAGCAAGCTAAGTGTGTGAATTGAAAAGAAGGCTGGACAGTTGTTTAAAATTAAGGAATTATGAAATAACTGTTATTGCAGGCAACATCAACATCTGTGTTTATACTGCTACTCATGCAGATTCAAACAGCCCCTCTTAGTGCTAACAGGAATTTTACATTCACCACAACTTCAGGATTACATTTTAGAATAATAAATCAAAACTCCTCACTCAAGAGGCATTCACATCGTTAACAGAAATTGCATTAAAGACTCAATAAATAAATAAATAGTCCCACAAAATTTTTAAATAAAAACAGCTAGGCATCTCTTCAAACTGCAATGGTAACTAAATCCTTTTTTATAAAGTGCCTCCAAGATTAGTCTGAATTCACCACACTCATAGTACTGACCACATTGCCAAAAATAGACCTTGCTTCCCAAATCAGAAGCAGAAGCGCCAAAAATAGCTTTAACATGTCTGACAGTTTGCTATTTTAATCTCAAATATTAAATCTCCAATTATGATGTTTCATATCACTATCTGCATAATATCACCAAGCTAAAACATATGGTTGCACATAAAAAGTTGCAACACATCAACCAGTATCTTTTGGGAAAGATTTGCAGAATAATTTAACAGATTTTAAGTTATCATCATTCCCTGTAACACTGCAAGCAGCATACTATAAGGAACATGTATTTCTCCAGCTATTCCAAAATACACTGATCACTGTGGCTCAAATAAAACCATCATAGCTGTGCAACATGTCAAGTCTTGTAAAAAGGCAGAACAGAGAACAGCAGCTTGAATAAAGCTTTGTTGATTATAGAAATCCAGTGAGTATCAAGGAGTGGGAGTATCAAGTAGTCCATGCTAAGGTTGTTCCTTCCCAACGATATTTCAAACACAAAACCAAAACTAAGACCTTGTGGGATCATAAATGCCCTAAATGTCATGTGCTGGGCTGCAATTGATAACCACACATCATGGAGAACCACAACCCAATCATTCATTCGTATATTCATAAAATATGGTATGTGTGTATATGTGTGTATATATATAGATATAAACACATACACAGCATTTTTATATACATACATAAATATGGCATTAGTAAGTTCAAAAATGTCCTCAGTTTTAGATCTGGAAAAAAATATGTGCAGAACATGCTGGCATGAATGAAGGCAATTAACATTAATAGGGATGCTATTTCTTCATTACTAGTATACATTTAAAAGCTGTTTTTTCTACTTAGTTTTTTAAAAAGAAGATAGTGATCAGTGGTCCCATTGCACCCAGCTCTATGCCCATCCAGTGAGAGACACCAAGCAGTTCCCATGACAGTTTCCTGGAGACACTGCTAACTGACACAAACACCAAGGAAGTCCCCCAGATGAATGTCACCCCTGTCCCCTGTGACAAACCCATCAGAGCTCATCAATGAGAACACTGCTTATTTAAAACAGCAACCTCCCTCCTACCTCCTTCAACCAGCATTCAGCTTTCCATGTCTCTCACTTCTTTTGCCATCATGAAAGACAACTCTGAGGATAGTCAGAGTATTACACCCCTATAGCATGTATCAGTGAGGTAAAAGAAACCTTTTAAATATTTCATACTATTTTAAGAATGGTACTGATTAGGAGACATTCAGACTTAAGTTATTAAACTTTAATTTTACACCTACAGAAAGCAAGTTTCTTTTCTGGTCAATTTGTATGGACCTTTACAAGCAGGCTGCAGAGCCCCGCAAATTCCCCAAACTGTTATTCGACTATTAATGAAGGCAAATACATTAAGAAAAACCTCAAAACAATATAAAACCCACAAACCCAGAAAGGAACAATTTAAAGGTTACCATTGTTAGCACAGAAATGGCAGAAGGGTAGATCACAATCTGTTTAACAAAACTGTCACCTGAAAAAATTGCCTTTAACATTCAGGAGTAGTTAAGGAACTAAAAACAGAAAGGTGGGATCTACCCACCTTTTCTTTCCAAATCTAACTGATAAACTCTGTTCCAACGCTTTCCAAACTCAGCGAGGAGTTCTCAGTGAATTCTGAATAATTTGCATTATAGATGAACAACAGAAGATTAGGAAAGATGGTTAATTCCTTCAAAAAGACCCAAACTGAACAAGGCAGTGAAACATGAAAAGCTCAACTTCAGTGTGACACAGGCACATTTGGAAGCTTTAACAATGTGCATCATCTTGATTTTCTCTGAACTAAGTCCCAAATGCAAACCGAAATATCCACCCTGTCCCTCGGAAGAAAGGCAGAACAATCAGCTGTCTTTGTGTCTTTATCTTCACAAAAATCCTGACATTATCAACTCTTCCTACATTTGTGCACTAAAATAACTATTAGACAAATAGCACCACTGTGCCAAAGACATGTATTTGAGTCCTGCTGCTTGAGTAAGACCTGAAAAATAGTGAGATCTCTCTTTAAGAATAAAAAAAAGGGGGGGGGGAGCAGAAAAAGTATTATAAAGCAGATACATAATTTTAAATAGGAAAAAACCCACTGTTAGCAAACTAACAAATCTGGGCATCAGTTTTAAAAATTCAGACAACTGACTGCAATTCATAACACTATGTAATAAAAAAGAAATAAGCATACCATGCCTACAGTCTTCATCTGCTTGCCCATACTTTTTCTGAAAGGTAAAACATGAAAAGTTTAAAAATAGCATTATTCCAGTTAGCACAAACAACTACATGCTTGAATTATAAGTTTTTTAAAACTTTTTAGAAACCATTACCTTGTCTTTTCCTGGGTGGAACATGTAAAGAACATAAGTCACATGTCAATTATAACATTATTTATTCTTAGAATGCTGACTGCTTCTCAAATCCTTGATTAATTCTCAAAATGCTGACTTTTTCTCAAATTCTCAGCACATGGACATTTTAAAAGAGGAGCCTGAATGGGCAAAGTTGTGTGTTTTGTATATTTGTAGGTGGCTCACAACACCTAGGAAAAATTATAAAACAACTTTCTAGACACTATTTGTTTTTTAATCTTGCACTAATATGGTTCTGTTGAAATTTTAAGATATGTATATTATTTATTCTGTTTTATCAGTAGTAATTTTAAAGATCATCTCATTAAGTACAACAAGAAGTTGGATTTTTTCCTCTTTTACTTTTAAGACTTTACGCATCTATATAACTCAAGTCTTTAATAGCAAGATTTTGATAGGTGCCTCAGAGGATTTTCAAAGAATGATGTCAGAAATTTATTAAATATTCCAAGCACCAATCTGCATATTGGCTTAAGGAAATAATTTTGAGAGGTCAAGTCTGTAGTAACATAACTTCTGTCAGAAAAAACAACCTCACTTATTTGTGAGTCTCTTCCCCTGAGGAGCCATAAGATAGGTCATTTCTTCATTTCAGAAGTTTCCCAATTCTTGTTTTGCACACTGAATAGTCCAATCCAGCTATTTATTTAAAGAATTATTAAATGCATCCCTCATTAGATTTGCCTCAAAACTGCCCAGCAAGGTCTTGAGACTTGGCCAAGCTTTTTCCACCTGGGATGAAACTGCTCTATTCACTACTGAAGATTTGGAGTGGACAAGGTCCCTGCAAACCTGTAACAGCATTTCAGAAAGGCAAGAAAAAGCAGGCTGTGGGTTTATTCTTAAGCACTGTAATGTCCTTTCCTTTAGGAAACAGCAGCTCTGATGCTTTAAAGGAAGGACACGACTTTGGCAATGGGGTCACCTGGAAATCAGGGTTATGCCTCTTGCTTTGCATCCACAGACCTCTACAGGACCCATTCTCACCTTCCCACTAACTATCTGCCAGAGTCTAAAAGTTACATTTTTCACCAGATATGCTCTAGCCTAGCCCTGGAAAACTGGGATTAAGCATTAAGAGAGTAATTTTAGGCCTATGCAAATAGAGCCAAAGCAGGTGTCAACCAGCTGCTTAGATTCTGGCATTTCTTAACTTTGTTTTTTGAGTGGTTTTATTTGCAGAAACTTTAATTTCGTGCTCCTTGGAGATAAGGCAATTTGGTATGTAATTCAGCATAAGTACCCTAAACCCAGCTATTTTGCCTTCCTGGAATATATATAGGGGTTTTTTTTAATGTTTAAAGTATTTTTTCCTATTTGTTTAGAGAACTGTGATTGAGATCCAAACTAAGAGGTCCCAATCCTGAAAAATAAACAGATCAGGGAGAACGACAAGACAGAAGCCTCATAGATGCTGTAGCAAGAGGGATTCTGTGGGCAAACCAACAAGCCAAAAACTCTGAGTTGTATTTAAATCTTGACAATACAAGATATTTGACTTTCTTCCCAGTTGACTAGATACTATAAAGAGTCACACTCACAAGTTGCAAAAAGGAAGCAATTCTATACAGAAGAGTCTCGATTTTGATGCGGTCGAGTTCTGCCTGGCAGGGCTCCGGGAGGTGAGCTGGGGGGTACTGGCTGAGGGAAAGGAGAGCCTCTGTGCAATGCTTCACTGCCACTTCATAATCCTGCTGCTTAAGGGATTCACATGCTTGTTCACATGCCTTCTCTGGTCTTCTGTCTGCCATGACTCAGGGACAGAAATCCTAGAGTGGGGGCAGAGGGGACGATAAAACGTTGGTTAGCTGTGGAATGGCACTGACAACTTGCCAACCAACTTGCATTCCCATCTCAAGGTGTTGTATCACATCCCCCTTGTGCTGTGCCAGTCACATCTCCTAAACCAAGCTTCTCACTAATTTCTTCCCAGGCTTTTTCTCCATCGTTCCCAGCTCTCAGTTTTGATTCTAATTCAAGAAGGTACTTAAAGCCCACGACTGATTTGAAGGATGTAAGTAGGGGTTTCAAATTTTAATGTCAGCGTGGATTTAAGCAGAGGCTTTTGGGTCTTCAACAGCAACACGACCTTTGCTTTGGGAGGAACACAACTCATGCCCTAAGTGTGTCTCTGAGCCTGCAGCCACATCCTCCACGTCTTCTCTTGCAAGCACTTCTCACCTACACTCGGGAGGAGGAGATGCTTCTGCTGGGTGAAGCACAGCAGGGATGGACAGGGAAGGATGGAAGAACAGGGGGTCAACAGCAAAGCATCCACTTGTCTCTTCCTTCTGCTGGTTTAGCTCCTTTTATGTCTGAGAAAGTCTAGATACCACTGCCACACCAACACCTCAAATAATTTTAAAGAAAATATTTTGGGGGGGATTGAGAGTTATAACAAAAATCTGTGGACAGACAGACATTATCTGCCAATAAATTGAGACAAGTGGTTATCCACATCTGAACTACCAGCAGAAGAGCAAAGCACTTCTATAATCCCTATCTACATTCTCCCTTCATTGACAATATTTGAATACATGATACACATCCCTAGAGACAGTACTTTAGAGCTGACTCCACAAAAACATGTTCTGATAACTGAAACAGAAATAAACCTAAGAGTTCCCATTTTTCCTTTTAGCAAGCAGCATATTGTCAATATTTGTGATTACAGATCAACTATTACAATTGTCTCAAAACTATTTTTAGTCCACTTTAAAAATTCACTGTTAAAAGCTTCCTTTATACTTGGTATTTTCAGATTTTCAACCAAAGGTAAAGTAACTTCAAGAATTTATTCTGGAAGTCAAATAAATGCATTTTCCTCATATGAAAAACAATCCATTATCCCACTTTTCCCATTAACACATGCCTAAGCCAACATTCAGGAGAAATGTAAACAAGTCTTTTCACATACTGTACAATACAGTGTTCTGTGTGCTCCCTTCTATTCTTAAATTTCCATTCAGTATCAAAATAATTACATAAAGGAATATTGATTTTTCAAGACTTAAACCAGCTTCCCTTTTACAACACTAATATAAAAATTTCTCAAATACTACAAAAAAAAAATCTTCTCAGAAATGAAGGAACATAAGCATGAATATTTTGCAGTTACCCTGGTACAAATCTGTGACGTGTGACTTTCTTAACAACAGTCTTGCAAAATATTACCTCACTCATCCAGATATTTCTTCTTCGGCTAAAAATAAGTCTGCATTTTTGAACAGAACAGGAACAGGCAAGTAGGTTTTGCATTTCCATACATATGAGTAAATTCATTCATGAGGTAATTCTATTAAAGATCCTGCTGGATCACTTCAGCACGTATTTTCAATTACATAATTGTTAGGTATTCTTACCCTGTCTATGCAAGGATCCTTTCTAGATACAACTTAAAATTCCACTGGTTTCCACTTCACTACCATTTTAGGCCACTGTGTATTTCACAAATCTAGGATCTGCTTCCACAGTGATACAACAGTTAATTGATGTTTTTCTCATGTACATTCTGTTTTCCTCCTAAGGGACTGAAAATAGAGGACTCCATGAACTCTGCTGTACTTTTGATTTCCTCACTTCCTGGCTGACATATAACCAAAATTCCTCTGACCAAAAGGCTGAGCAGAGCTTCTGTGTGTTTATTCCCAAAGAGCTGATTAAACACAGATCCATCCTAGCTGACCTGGCCAGCACAGCTCACAGGCATTTGAAACCTTCTTCTCCACCATGGCACCACGGAAAAGTCAAAGACGCTCCTTACCAACTGCCCTGCGCTGACTGGTTGGAGAAATATTGAACCCACTGTTTGAGAAGCTGGATTTTACACACCCAGCAGTGGCCACACAATTTCTTTGGTCCATCTGAAGACTCCAGAGCACTTCAGAGGACATAACTGATCCTAAGCAAAACCCTGTGAATTAAGGTGAGTGGAACCAAGAGCAAAAAGCTTCCTGCCATTAAGTAGAAGAGAACTTACTGAACTTGCATTTCTTTGAAGGCCAAGTTGTACTCAGCTTATCTTCCACAAAACAATATTGCAAAGATCTGGTTAGTTCCAATTGGTGTAACTTAAATCTTGGTGGTTTTTACAACTAACCATGACAATTTCCACCCTGTCTACGACTAATGATTTTCAGGTTCAATATTCCTAATGAGTATTCCGCCTTCTTGCCAAGGGGTTTTGTAAACAAACATGCAAAGAGTAACTAAAATCCAATCTCCAAATAAAGCTGCACATTTCCCCTCCAGAACTGCAGAGGGGGCTGGGAAAGGCAGAAGGGACAGCTTGAGGAGGAAGAGTGATAAACAACGTGATCTGCACAGTCATTTATTTCCAAGTAAACACTACGCCTGCTTGGTGCACAGGAGGCTCCGGAGAACTACTCCACAGTCTGATGAATCCAACTTCAAATTAAAATCGATGTAGGAGGAGAGAACATCATGAACTAAAATCCTAGTGTTTCACGGCAGTTTAACTCATGACTGTGCACTTCCATGCTCCACAGCTTACTGATGTGCCTGATGGAATCAAAGGGTCCATACACTAAGATAATGATAACTTAAAGCATGTGACTGTTCCTAAAAAAATTTCAAACAGATGCTTTTTGAATTCACTGTAAAGCATCTAGCCAGATAACTCTTGCTGTACTTCATAAACAAACAGATTAGAGGGCACAATGCTGTTCCTATTAATGTTACTGGCAAAATTCCCAATGTCTGCCAAGACAGAAGGATCAGATCCAAGGTCTCGCATGCCAAGCTGACAAACAGTAGACAAGTCAGTAAATATTTGCATATTTTAACCAAACATTAACATCTCTTGTAAAGATTTATGCTAAAGCAATGATGTTCAACTTGCAGTCCTACAGTGAGACTGGTAGGGATTTACTGTCAATTGAATTTACTTCAAGAGCCACATCCTGGGAATCGCAGAGTGAAGCAAATGAATGAGACCCATTGCCATGGGGAACGTGCAGGGGAAGAGCCTCTCCAGCTGCCTCCCATTACAATCCATAACCCTTCAAACAGTTCTGCTGAGAGAAATAAGCACAAAATATTCCTTGCCAAAGCCATTCAGCCGTGGCCTCCTGTTAGCAGCCTGCTGTCCTGCGGGAAAGGAGAGCAGGAGATGGATTTGCCCTTCCATTGCCCATTGGGGTCAGGCTGGCAGAGAGCAGGGCAGCAATTCCACTCATCTGCCTCTCTATAGAAATGCAAGCACTGTTTCCCAACCCACTGGGATTTTTCAGCCCATCTCACACACTGGAAAGGCTGGCCACCAAACTGGACAGACGTTTTAAACATGTAATAAATTCAGGCAATACTCAAGAAAAGACAGCTGGTTTATCAGAACTTCCCAGCAATTCCTTTTAAGAGCAAGAAGAGACCTACTAGATTTATTTACGAGGCTGGTTGCTCTGTCCTTCCTCAGTAACTTCTGAGCTTCAAGTCAATTGGAACTGAATTTCCCAGAAGTCTGAAGGGTCTCGAGGATGCTGCAGGTTTCATGAAAAATGTGTAACAAGACAGATAACAGAGCCAGGGAAAGGTTAAGTTATAATTCAGCCTCTTATTGATACCAAGACATCAGTTACCCCATCAGTTACTGCCATGAGCTGCCATTTACCATCAAGAGCTCTAGCTTGTATCACTCACCAGTGAAAGAAAAGTCTTATTTCTTTTTCTTGCCCATAACAGTCAGTGCCATAGGCTGCATTCATCAGCCTAACTGCTCCAGGCTCCAGCCAATAGTCTCCAGGTTTCACTAAAGAAGAGTTTCCAAACTTTTCAGACTGCAGACACAAGCAGTGCACATCCCATCCCTTTCTCAAAGTTGTTACAGGTAAACTGAGATGTAAGAAATTCACACATTAAGGCCTCAAAAATTTGTTATTTCCATAACATATAAAAGCAATATTTCAGAAGTCACAAAGTTGGTATGGCTACAATCCCTGTGAGTTTCCCTCTCACTCAAAATTATCAAGAAGAAAGTGACAAGATACTTTAGTTTATACAGCTATGGAAAGATCTGAGTTTGCTTAATCTGAATTAATATATTTAGTATACAACACAATAAAAATGTTGCTGTGAACATGCCAACATTATGGTTAGAAATCATGGGCCACTGGAATTCAACCATCAAAGCTCTGCAAACAAACTGCATTTGTCAGTCCACACACTAAAATAGAGAATAATACATCTGTCCACTGTTAAATCATATTGTAGAGTTGCACTGGCATCTCTTGTGATCCCATCTTAAGTCATGCTTGCATCTCTATATGACAATTGGTTTTGTATTATTACCAAATACCACTAAAATACCTTTCGATCAGTAAAATAAAATTAAATACACATTTATTTTCCTTACCTATTGTGGTAAAATAATCTTTCCCTTGAGAAGAAAAAATAAAATAAAACCCAAAACCACTTTATTCAAGCCTCCAACATGGAATAAAATAGAGCAGCACAAAATCCACAAGTGACTTATAGAAACATACAGGAAAAAAAAATGCACTTTCCTAGTGTCATGACATACACATTATAAATAATCCCACTCTCAGAAATCACTTAATAAAATGAGAGTGGATAATGACAGTGCACTGTACCAGCTTAACAGGGAGGAAAGGATGGTGAGTCTTTCCTACACAGGGTGCAAAAAATGATTGTATGAAAGGTACTTTTGGCTTTTTTTTTCTTTTAAGAAGAGATCTTATGCATTCATTTATTGCAATTACGGCTGAAGTCCGTAATAGCAGTTAAGGAGTTCTCAGAAATGCACTGCACACCTTACAGAGCAAATACGAAAGCCTCCACCCTTGAGAGAGGACAATCTAATCAGTTTTCTGAAATAACTGAATTACTTTGGCTAATGTTGTACAACTCCAGGCAAAATGACCCTCCTTTCAATTCCAAAAACGATGTTAAATCTGAAATGGAGCATACAGAACGAGGCAAGCGCATGTCAAGGTTTTATTCTATAGCGGAACAGCAACAAGAATTCTGCTCCAAGGCCTCTGAGGAACATGATATGCCTGTTTTGAGAAGGGAAAAAAGGGAGAGAAGAGGTTCATGATACCCCTTAGACTATCCTTCCACATTGAAAAATCAAAGACAGCACCATAAATTAGGAGGACAAGAGGTCTCTGGCCACATAAATTGAGCTGATGCTGTAAACTTAAAATATAGAATAAACACAACCACGATTACTGAAAAAGGAACAAGAGCCTGTGGGTGGTTTATCATTCACATAACGACAGAGGCAATTGAGATTAAGAGCAAATGCCTTCTGCATCTGGATCCTCTGCAGGCTTTAAACCACTTTACATACATCACAGAGAGTAACAAGTTACATTTTTTTGCATGCCAGTTATGACTTCAGTACAGACTACTGAGTGAGTATTAACACTATCACTTTACTAATCTCTTATATTTTCACTTTGGGAATAGCAGCAAAAGGACAATCTGTGCAGCCAGCAGCAGCAACACTCAAACATGGCCAGACTGGCTATCTTTGGCTCAAAACCTGGAAATAACTCATGGCCTCAGCACTTGCAAACACCCCATCCACCACATCCCTAATACCTTCATATCCTTTTCGCACAGCTGTCTGACAACATTACCTGTCCTGGAGAGACTAAGCAAAATACCTGGCAAGCCAAAGCACAGCATGTGTGAGGTGCACTGAGGGTGTCTGAAGTCACCCACAGCCAGCAGATAGAAGGCTCCTCGTTACACAAAGCAAATATACACGTACATATTGCATTCATTAACTTTACACAACAAATACTGGGTTGTAAAGTTCGATACTCCGAGGTTGTGTGAGGACAAAAGCATCTGTAGCAGCTTATGTTTGCCTCCTGTGGGTCTGCATTACGATATTGCCTTTAACTGCATTAGTCACAGAGTACATTTTCCAAGGGCTACCTGGCAGAAGGAGAGCCCAGAACAGAGGCTGCTGCTTAATGGACATGTAGTGCAATACTTCAGCACAGGACCTGAGGCCTTACTTACTGCATGCTGCTCAAATCTTATCCTAAAGACAGCATTTGAATGTGTTTGTTAACTTTTCAATAATGCTTACGATACTGCGACTGACCACTTTACAAGAATTAAAATATCTTCATCATTCTGACAATATTCCCATTTTGCAAAGGATTAATATAGGAACACACAAGGCAAAAGTTCGTAGGAACTTCTTATAATCCCATTAAATGAACCAGAAGTGATTTTCCCCATTATGCTCTGCCTGTACTGTACAGCCCTTTATGTGATCAATGCAGAGCACCCAGAGTCTGCTGAGTGACTTAGGAGTATCCAGCACTTCTCTGTATCACAACGTGGGAAAATAATTAGAAATACAGAAAATGAAGTGTAGCAAAAATGGGGCTTAAGTAGGATTTGCCTTCTCCTTTTTTGCTATTTCCTACTCCATTTCAGAAACACTTTCTAATTTATGCAGATAGAGAAACTATTCCAATAAACAACTGTATTAGCATTATAAAATAAATCATATGTACCCACACTGCACAGCCCCCCTTCTCTTTCTTTCAAATATTAATATTTTTCAATCTCCATCTCCTCATTCAACCACCCCCATCTCTACATTTACTGTACAGAATTCTGCAAAAATCTGCATTTTGCACCTTCTGTTTAAATCCAGTTGCTGCTTCCTCTGTGCTGCAGGAAGGTAGAGCTGGGAGGAAAGAGGAACTTGGTATCAGGAGAACAGAAAGGGAATTTTCTGTGCTCTCATTTTTATCCAAAATCACACCAGGGAGGAATGCAGGAACCCTAGTCCCCAAATTACAGAGAAATCCTGTTTAGCTGAGGCTGAAGCACATTCACTGCAGGGATTATCTTTTACATTTGTACTTAATGCTGATTTGACCAACTCTGAGAAGATTTTCACAAGGTTGATCACAAGTACATCCTTGGCAGAAACATACAAAAACACATCGTAACTTTTCACAAAGCAGCACTATAGGTCATTAGATTATTTCTTTTCTATTTTATCATGAACACAAGAAAATATTTTGCCCAATTTCTAGAAAAGATGGAATCATGCTAGCAGAACCTCTCTGTCCTCCACAGCACCCAAGAAGTCAGCCTACAAATGACACCTACCCTGGGAAATTTCAATCTGAATAATTAAAATCTGGCAAGCAATAACCAAGTGAAATGAGGAGTATGTCACAGTAAGCATCAGGTAACATAATAACAGGTGGTGCTTCTGCCCCACCTAAAGTTTTTGGCTCCTTCATAGAAAATCTTTACGTAAACAATCTTTCATAATAACTGGTTAACAACAGCAGTTTGTACTCCATATACCTCTATGTTCACACTGCTTTTTGAGAATAGGGTTTCTCACACTTAGCCAAGATGAGGGCATTTTAATTGAAATATTGTCCCATGACTACCATTTTATCCCCATAACAACATCACCAATTACTTACTTTAAAAAAAAGCATTAGAAAAGTAATTTAATCTTTGCTTCTCTTAATGAAATTTGCCAGAGAAAAACAAAGGGAAGAATCAGCACTTCACAACCAGCCAGCTCTCCATGGAGCAGCACCAACCTACTGGACTCAAAACTCAAGCACACTTTGCAGAAAGATACCCATATTCTAAAAGCTGGTTTAAACATCACAATCCACAACTTTCCAAACTATACCTCACTTGTGACAGAACCTCTCAACACCTGAATAACAGAACACAGCCTTGTTCCTGTCTCTGCACTAGTGTTTAGTAGTAATTTTGACCAAAAAATGAACACCACTAATGGTAAGGACTTACCCAGTCCTGCAATTCCCAAAGTTATTCTCCACTGAGTCATAAGGTAGTGCCAGAAGTCCTCTCTGAGAAATGTCTGCTCTATGATAAAGTCACATCTGTGTCTATGTGACTAAACATGTGTCACCTTGTTTTCAAAATGCCAAGCAAGTGCCAAACTGTGTTCCCGAGGAATGCAAAGGGGAGTCAAAGAAGGTTCCCAAGCTTCAACACAGGACAAGTATCACTATATTTACAAATGTATTTCAGAAGTTTAAATGTAAAAACATGTCACAAAGTTTTGCAGTGCTCACTGAACCTGCCACTTGTGCAGCACTGGCTGCAGAGAGCACTTGACCATAGCTCATTTGCCAAACTCACCAATTTAATCAGTCTCAAAGACAGAATCAAAATTAGCAGTTCGTAACTCTTAGTCTCATGCTCAAATCACAGCTTCATCTAATACAGCTGTATTTGGATTTCAGCAATAAAAGTGTTTTTAAACTAGGAAATTATTTATCACTGCATATTCCCATTTCAAAAACCGCAGCTCCAAAGCTCAGTGGTTCAATCCACATTTTCTCTTCTTAACAGGACATTGTAGCAATGCTGAAACAATCTTCCCTCAAACGCCAAACTTTCATTTTCACACAAGAACTTTCTGCACTCCTGACATGTCCTGATGTTGCGAAGCAACATCCTCCTGGAGCAGATCTACCTGAGCAGCACAGCTGTGATCCCCAGGGCAACTGCAGATGCTACAGGTATCCATCAGTCTTACAGCTGGATAAATGGGGGGGAAAAAGGCCCAGGTTCATTTGCTGTTTGAGATGCAAAACATGAATCACTCTTTCAATCTGTTCAAAAGGCAAAACCTTGTAAAAATCCTGCATGCTGAATATCAGGTACATTGCACAGGTCACAAACTGAGCACAGGAATCAGCCAGAGCATTGTGGCACAAAACAGGAAAATTTTCTTTCAATATACCTCAGCCTTCATTGCAGCTTTATAATGAACTTTAATTTATTATAGTAGTGAATAATAGCGTGACTGAGTTTTTTGTTACGCATTTACACAGCGCTTAGCACAAAAGGGTCCTACCGTAACAGATTTAATAACACAATCATGCCACCCACAGATCCTCCAAACACATCTTTCCCCAAACCATGCCTATTATATAACTGTGCATGGTATTTTTGTGCACAGTTTTGAAAGTTCAAAGCAGTAACTAACCCTCCACCTCTAAAAACTGCTATCTTTGTTGCAAATAACCTTTGAAATTCATTTTTACGTGACCGTGCTTCAAAGAGTTTGGTATAATATAGCTAGGCCTAGTTTGGGGAGTTGTCTTCTAACTCTGTATTTTGCTCACATTAACCTTTCTGCATAGGGATAGTGCTTTTATACCACCCCTGTTTCCTCTCCTCAATGCCTGGCCATGGCAGCACCAACAGGTTCAATTTTTAGACTCTTTCAAGAATAGAATGTGGAATCCCAAGCGCTCCCCTCCCAGCAAACCCCAGGAGCAGCTCCCCACCGTGTATCCAGAGCACGTTTCCCAGTGGAACTCTCCTGCTCGCTCCTTTGGAAAGGAACATTAGCGATTCAGTCACGTATCTGAAGCCCCACTCAAAGCACTGCATCAGCAGGAATGAGTAACGATCCTGCTGTGGTTAAGGCATCATCCTGACAAAACTTGGGAAGCAGAGGAGCAGTGTCTAGCCCAGCCAAACAAATATAAACAAAGCTACAGCCAAGCAGGATCAGTCAGTTCAAACGACAAAACAAATGTCCTGCACCATTCCAAACGTGTGAGTGTCTCAAGATATGGCCAGAGCACAGTTACCTCCAAACCATTAGCACAAACAACTGTAATCAAAACCACCACTGCAATAAAGGACCCACAGCGCTGTGGTAGTGCAGATTCCGAAGCATGCAAAAAACACTCCCCTTAATGACCTCCCTGTGTAGATAATGAGAGAAATCCAACAAATTCTGGCTCCCAAGATAGCAGAGGAGCAGATGCAAGGCAGCTATCGTGGCTGGTCCAACAGTATTTGGGAATCCCAGACGATGGGGAATTTAGTTGAGATCAGCAAAGGAACATTACTAGGGAACAGAGGCCAACTGCCCATCCCTGTCTCCCCAAAACGACCCCAGGATAAAATGAAATTTTCACTTTAAAAAAAATACAGATTACCTTACATTAAGTGAAAAGATATATAGGGAAGAAGCGTCATTTTGCGTGCTGCCAAAACCACTACACTTTTCATTTGTGGCATTCTCCATTTATGATGTCCACAAAGATTTCTTACCTTCTTGGTTTGCTGAACCACTAAACATTTTCCAGCAAATTAAACACTCGTGCCACATTACTAACAACCAAGATTCTCAAACACAGCTCATGTTACAGATTTCCCTTTTGCCAGTGGGGTCTAAGGGGCTATGAAAGACCTTTTAAGCATATTTAAGCAGCCTAATTTTTAGTGTTTTGATGAATACAGTATTTTTGCTATATATAACTATGGGGGGAAAAACCCAGACTGTGAAATTCACAGACTGAAAGATCATTTCTAAGTAACACTTACCCTAACTCCCATAAAACCAGCTCAGACGAGTCCACACAGTGCTCACATTTCTATCCTTCACTTCCTGCCACTCCAACATTCAAAATTTCACACCAAACACAAACCTACTGTTCTTTTTCTTCCAATATTTCATCATTTCAGCTCCGAGAATTGCTAGCCTTGCTACTGCTTACAAACAGGAGAGGGCATGAAACTTATTTCTCCAAACCACACCTAAGCCAAAGATTCACAACATTCACCTCAGCCTCATCATTCTTCATGCAAGTGATACTTCCCAGGACCAACAGCAACAAAGGGCACAACAGTTCACATCACATCCCCAAAACACAGTCACATTCTTAACACTAACATCACTCAAAAACTTCCTGCTGCCAGCCCAGCAGCACTGAGTATCCACTGCTGCTTGGAAAACCTAGGTGGTTCAGTGCCACTGATTCTAAATTACCTTCCTGCTAAGGTTCACGCAGGAACCTTCTCACATCTGACAGACTCCACACCACTGAGAAAATCTGATCGTTTGCACTCATTCTGAAGTAGGATGGGGCCACAGTCACCACTCAAACTTAGTAGTCACAAAATGGAGCCTCTTAGTGTAGTAAAATTACATTTAAGGAGGAAAGAGATAGAAATCTATGATTTCTTATCTGGCTTTCCTGTAATAAGGCTGTAATTTGGTATTATGGAGGACTCTGAGAAAAGACTGGATAAATAACCAGTCCATTTCTAATTTACAACAATGAATTTGCATGTAAAATTAGAGGAATATTTGGGTATTACGTTATATCCACATTAACTTCAACTGGCAGTGCAATAGAAATGCAACAGAAAAACAAATTCTCACCCATGGGTAATTACAATCTCCCTGCTTAAATTCCCAATCACTTCTTTTCCTACAGTAATATTCACTTTTCTGTGTTTCTCAGACATGAGTGATTGCTGCTGTTTGAAGCCTCGTGTTCTAAACATTCGTGTGAAGAGAAAAGCTCAGTAAGCAAGACGGTTTTGGAATAAGGAACCTGAGTCACATATCAGTGTCACCATCATGAAATCCCCAGAAGCTGGCTTGTTCCTGTGCAGCAGTGTCTGACCTTGCACATTCCAAATTTTCCTGTCTATAAAGTTTAGTTATTTTCTCCCACCCCAAAACATTTGGGGAAAACAAATGTTTATTTTCCCAGTCAGTATCTCCAGAAGACCAAGCATTCCTTCAGATTTTTTTTTTAATTTATGCCATACCAATGCTGCATGGAAACTTTTGAAAAACCAGACCCTTTTTCAACATTCCCTCTTCCTTGTTGAAAAAGAATGGCAACCACAGAAGTTTGCACCAAGGGGAGGAAGAAATCCAACATATAAAGTACCACATCTTTAAATATATGTCATTGATACATATAAACACAAGTGCTGCCTTGCTGCCAAAGGCCACGGAAGAGATAGCAGGACAAACAAAAATGAAAAAGGAAGGTCCTGTTTGTTCTGATAATCTAACCCACAATCCTTCCATTTACAGGGGAAAAAATACATGTACCATGTAGTGAAAATGAAATTTTGCCACAAGGACCTCAGCAAAAAAAAGTGAGGAAGGATTCAACAGCTACAATCCAGGCAGGATGGAGGGTCGGGATTACAAAATTTGGAATTTTCTCACCCCATGATGAGCCACTGGCAGCATTACACACAGAGGAATACTGGGGATGTGCTTCCTTCCAGGAAAAAGGCTCCAGCAATGCCAGGAGAAATGTCAGGACACGATTGAGGCTCCTGGGATTCTTGGCCTACTGATCCCCCAGGCAGGGGAATTCCAGCTGTCCAAGCACTCTATTTATCCCTAAGCCAGAGCAGTGTGACACCATCCTTCCTGCTCCTGCTCCAAGCCAGCTCCCACCACTTTCCCCAGCTACTCAGGATGCACACTCGGGATGGATTTAAATTATTACCTAAGACTTTTCTAATTTAGATTTCACTCCTGCTAGCAGACCTGTGAGGTCCCACTGACCTCAGTGAGGTGAGAGATTCAAGGGCTTTAATAATCTGAATTGCTCCAGCAATTTTTTCTGCCATTACTAAAATGAAAACACCAAGAATAACGTTCAGTAGCAAATACAGGATGCTAGTAAATAGCAAATAAAAACAAAAATAAACCAACACGCTGAAAGTCAAAAAGAATATCCAGCTATAAACGCAAAGCACATTTTACTAACAAAAATAATTGCCAGCAATGGAGAAGATATTTCATCAGACTATTAAATTAGCAGAGTTGGAAAACATCAATAATATTATTGCCCAGCTCTCACATGGGCTCTTTCATCCACAGGCGTCAGGACTCCTTACAAGTTGGAAAGATTCACTATTTGTATTTTAAATTCCTTCCAAAGGAAGCATAAACAGGTGAAGTGATTTGCATCAGACTGTCCACATCTCTCAAGCACTAGACCTGTCCTTTACCCACCTGGGAATATCACTTCTTCAAGCTTTCTAGACACTCTGACTGACACTTCTTGAGATGACAATTTCTCTACAAATCCAACCTTTGAGCAGAAGTTCTCTCCAAACCACAGCCCTTCTCCCACAACCAGATCTACTCACACTGAGCCCGAAGCCCAGGAGGAACTTATCTGAAACCAGTGAGATTTCACAAAGGAAAAGAATCCTCCATGACAGATCAAGAAGCAGAACTGGGACAAATTAGAGAATTAGATGCTTCTTCCACATCTCCCTTTAAGTTTTACTCTGATGGGAAGAGGTAAAAATAAACCCCCAAACAAGCAAACAAAAAAATCCAAAAATAAACAAAAAAAAACCAATAAAACCAGCTATTATAACCCTTCAAGTCTTCAAGCCATGACTTTAAAAAGTCTTTTCCACAGAAAAATTCATCTGGCTCACCTAAAAAGACACAGTGTCTGCATGAATTAAAAGATGGAAAATACACACTGCACATTTCACAAGTCAAAAAAAATCACAGAGGTGAAGACTGATAAAGAGAATGTGATTTCAGCTAGGAAAAATAAAGAAGTAATTTCTGCTTTCAGAACAAATTACAAAGAGAACTCAATTTATCAGTAATAGCACATAAAGTGTGCCTTCACTTACCAATAAAGAAAAACTGCTCTGCTAATTAAAGTTCAACAAAAAAAAGCTTAATTCAGCTTCTGCCACTCACAATTTCTGTGCTGTAAAAGCCAAACCTACCAAGGTCTGATTGCCTGGCTTTGCACCCCAAGGAGGTGGAAGGAATGTGGTGCCCCTTGTAGACTTTCCCCTCCTCTGAATTTGAGATGAATGTTCAAAATCAGCTCCTCCCTACAGACCTGCCCAGCACCCCCAGACTGTCCCCATCAAACCAACTTTGCCATTAAAAAAAAAAAAAAAAACAAACCACCATCAAAAAAAGAGTTTTCATTCACAATCTGCTATGGCTGTAAAGAACTGAAACAACTGAATTTAATACACATTATTTTAAAGCCTCCCTGTTCTACCTGTCAGTCTTGGAAAATAATACAAACTTGCCAAATATCACTTGCTTATTTCTTTATTTTTTATAAAGGAACATATCTTTTCTTATACAAATAATGGCAGGGGGTGTATTTTATCCTTTGCCTTGCTTCAGTTACAGTATTTATTAAGAACAACAACATTATATGATGTTAACAATCCAAACCATCCCAACAGGACCGGCCATGGTGATACACTTAATCTGTCAATGGGGATATTCACTGTCAGGATACTTTCCTGTCTCACAACTGAATTCTTTTATTTTTTATCAATGAAAAGTGAAATGTCTTATGTTAAAGCTTCCTCTCAAGCTCGCTGTACCTTTGACAATGCAAAAATCCTGTTACCTTGTTAACTCTCACTCATTTTGTCATTAACTGGAAAGCAGCCTTGCCACTGTTTCCCCGCAGTTATTTCCTAATTTCCATCAATGATATGTTTAATCATGTTACTCTAATCAAACAACAATTGCCTAACGAAGTGCTGAAGCCAAAACAATTGCACTCCTTTGGAAATTAACAAAAGGACACCTCCCACCGCAGGAGGGTAACACAGATCCTTCTCCTGCCTGGGGATTTGCCCTACAAGTAAATGTCCTAAGCGGCTGCTGGAAGGGCTGTGTTGCAATGTGCACTGGAAACTCTCCTGTTTGCAGTCTCAGAGCTGTTCCAGGGTATAAAAGCTGCTCTCGGGACCTGTGTTAAACCTCCCAACTTCACTCCTCTCTCCCTGCCAAAGCCTCCTGCAGAAGACAAAAACATAAGCTCATCTGCCCACCCTTCAACCGCTCCGAGGGGGTAATTCTACAACAGCCGTTAAATTCCTCCAATTTATTTTTCCATCCCTCCACAAACCCTACCTACCCTATTTTTTTTTCCCTTCCATCTCACCGTTGTTATTTCCCGGCCGTCTCTCCCGTCCCTGCCGCCCCGCCCGGCACAAAAACAAAGCTGCATCCCCCGGAGCGCCCCGGCCGGAGCGAGGCATGCCGGCGGTCGGGCAGGCCGCTGGCCCGGCGGGCGCGGAGCAGCTCAGCCCGCCCGCGGCTCGGGCAGCGCCACGGCTCCGGGCTCCGGCCGAGCGCCCCGTAAACAGCCCGCGAGCGGCGGCGGCCGCAGGCCCTCGGCGGACACAGGGCCCGCTCCCGCCGGCTCCGCGCGGCCCCCGCGCCCCGCACCGCTCGCCCCGCCGGCCGCGCAGCCCCGCGGCTCCCCCGAGGGCTCGGCGGGGCGGCCGGCGGGCGGTGCGGGCCGCGCTCGGTGCCCGCGGGGGCGGACGGGGAAGTCCCGACTTACCTGTCATTACTTTCTACGCCATCTTGGATCCACTTGTCAACGTCCCACAAAGCATTGTGGGAAAGGCCGGCCCTCCCCGCCCGCCGCCGGCCCGGAAGGCGGAGGGCGGCGGTGTGAGGGGACGGGACGGGATGGGGAACGGCATGGGGAACGGCATGGGGAACGGCATGGGGCTTAGCGCGGGATAGGGACAGCACCGGCACGGGGCGGCGGTGTGAGGGGACGGGACGGGATGGGGAACGGCATGGGGAATGGGGGTGGGGTGGGGGGGGGGTGTGGGGGGGGACGGGATGGGGATTAGTGCGGGATAGGGACAGCGCCGGCACGGAGCGGCGGTGTGAGGGGACGGGACGGGGATTAGCACGGGATAGGGACAGCGCCGGCACGGAGCGGCGCTGCGGCCAGGGCCGCGGTCTGGAACGGGATGGCGATGAGGACCGAGACCCGCTGTCCCCTCGGCCCGGCGGCTCCCCTCACGGAACAGCGGCCGGGGCCAGCTCCTCTCGCCCGCGCTGGAAACCGGCAGCCTCGGGGAGATTGTTCTTGTTTTCTGTATTTCTGCACTTTTTCCCCCTCCCTCTGCTGGGCTCGGAGCGCAGCTGCGGAGCCCGAGGGGCGCTGGCCGGGACGGTACCGGCAGGCGACACGGAGCCCGCCGCTGAAAACAGCATGGATATTATTTTTCTCATGGTTATTCTACTGCGTGAGTTGGATTATTGTTGTTGGTGTTGTTTGAAGTGTTTTTTGATTATTATTCTGTGTCCCTCACAGGCACTCTCGGGAGCCCAGGGCCGATGCCGCAGGTCCGGAGCAGCTCACGCTGTCACTGCTGGACAAACCCTGCGCTGAAGGACTGCTGGGAACGCGTTCTGGCTGTGCATGAATCCCAGAAACTGCTTTGCATAACAGTTTTATTTTCACGGAGTAATCTTCCCTGGTAGCTGTGTTTTCAGACTCTTTGGCAATCAGTTCTTAATACCTACGCTGTTTTGCAAACTGGCTTTTTCAAGGCATTACCGGCTCAGCCAGCGTGGATGAGTGCCCTGTGCTCTACATGAGCTGTCGTGCTTCAGGATCTTAAGGTTTATCACCAAAACAGGATGCCAGTGCTTTAAAAACTTGTCCTTCCCCTTTAACTGAAATAAGATCCAACTCATTTTAGTATTGGATGTTCCTGTAAAATGTATTTACATTTATATTTAAATTTACGTCTAGTGCCTCCTAACTCTTTGAAGAATAACCACCAGCCAAGCCTCTGATGCATTGCCTCTGCAAGAAGATACTTGTGCCCAAGAAGGTTTTCAATATTCATCAGTAATGCGTTTATACAGAGCGAGCTGCTTGCAAAAATGTAAATACAGAAGGAAATAAATCTAAATAAATCCTTTGCATTTACAACCTGTCTTAAATCAGTCCACTTTTTAATTCAACTTCATAATTAGTTGGGAGTGCAGTTGTGCTGTCCCAGAGGGGAGTGTGGGTGGTCCCAGCCTCAGCCCAGGAGATGCGATTTCAGGATGAAACCCTCCTGTAGAACTTGCACAGGCCATCTCTGCTGTCCCTGCTGCCAGCCTGACACCCTTCCTAGTGCTCTGACTTGTGCTTTCCATGGGCACTGTGCAAGGAACAGCCATCAGGTAAAGTCAAAACCACATTTAGGATCCAACTAACTTCTCCTTCAGTCCAAGAATGTCCAATTGTCCAGCCTTCCTAACTTCCTGGAATACTCTGTGCTGTGCTCACCTATGGGATTTCATGGCAAGAGGAGAACTCACAGTGCTAGACTTCTGCCCAAAGACATCAGGAGCAGGGGGTCACAGGGAGTCTGGGAGCAGAAGAAAAGCAACAGTGGTTGTTGGACATAATCAAAGGCATAATGGGGAAGCATGAGAGAGTAACAAAGACAAGGAATTCCCACTCAGCATCATGAGACTTGACAGGATTCAGATCCTCAAAAGCCTAACAGTGATATTTCTAGGGACTCATTACAATGATAGAATTATTAAAAAAACATCCCAATGAATGCAACAATATCAAACTCAATTCCACTTGTATAGTTTTTAGGATTTTGAAATCTTTCAGAAATGAAAATTGCAATTTCGTACTCGAAGCTTAGAAAGCCCACCCTGCCAGGGACCAAGTCTGCAAGGAATCCCTGTACAGAAGCCCTAAACATCCTGTCTCCTCGTCTTCAGTCAGGATTCAGTGAGTGATGTTGGCTCACAGAGCTTCCCCTATTCTGCAAAGGTAGGAGCCATGCCCTGGTCCTTGGAGAATCCAGGCTCCTGGCCAAAAACCAGGGGTTTGAAAACCTGGGGCCACTTAGGGCTGCTAGGCTCCCTGCCACAAAGCCAAGATCTGAGCAGAGCACTGAAAGGTGTGGCACAGATTCTGGCAGAGTTGGGAACTCTCAAACCCTCACTTGCTGCAGGGCTAATGGAGAGTTGGTAGCCAAAAAGCCCTGGAGTCCTGGCTCACCCATGAGCTGCACACTTGGAATCACAACTACAGCTTGGTTTCTACATTTTCAAAACAAAACTATTTGAATTAGTTGAAACTTAAACTGCTACTTTTTTTTCTTTCTCTTTTGCTTTCACAGGAAATTCAAAGAATCAATGTCCATTCTACGCTCAAGTTCAGTCCTGCTTATGGGAACTGGCATTTCTTGAATACAGAAAACTATTTTCTATCAGCCTCACTCATGACATCTAACCAGAATACAGGAAAAACCATTACAATTAACACGTAAAAGTAATAAGCACATAATAGAATACATTCAGCAGGGAATTGGCTCCCTGGCCCGGCAGCCCAACGTCCCAGCAGGCTTCTCGAACAGATCGTTCACCCCTGAGGAACAAAGCAACAGGAGGCCTTTCTCAATGGAAGTGCCAGACAGATTGCAGCAACAGGAGCAATGTTTTTATTGTCTTAGCACACTGGACCTTTATAAATTTTTGAACTCCCTCAGAAGCAGCAATCATGGGAAAGTAACAGAAGTTAAGTGGTTTACCCTCTGCCACAAACAAGGCAGTGGTAGACCTGGGGTTAGATAGCAACAGCAATTCTCAGTCTTACTAAACAATAAAGCAAACTGTTTCTAGGCAGCCATTAATGCCTGGTTATTAGGCTGAAGAGTAGCAAGTTTTGATTTTTCCAGCATGAAAATTCCCCTGGAATTCCTCCAGAGTCCTCTAATGAACAGATGATCTCAACTTTAATCTTACTTCATAATTATCCAAGGGTAACATTTCAACGTGGACTCCTTAAACACATGTAATTTCTAGAGCAAGTAATATTCAAACGAATTCATTTCTCCTTTGATCCACAAAATGAGAGCGTTGAGAAGCAACCGGCAACAAGGGGATGTTGAGGGTACACTGAGGAGATAGAAACTACAAAGGTCAGAGTAATGTGATGGTTTGATCCCACACTGTCAAGATCAAAGATCTTCAGTCTCCGTGCATTTCTTTTAAGAAGCTGGCATGTCTTTATGCTGACCTTTAAATTGCTCATGGAGGAATTAGAGCTGACATATACCTGCATTCTCGAGATGAACTGACACCAAAAATTTAAAGCTTTTTTCCTAACAACCTGAATGTGACCACCTTTTCCAGACAGAGTCAAGATACACTTTCATTTTCATCAATGGTCTGCAAGCAAAAAAAAACCCCTTGATTTCAGATCAAAAGGCAGAGAGCCTGATCACTGTGGATCTTTGGCATGAATACAGACTATGAAAGTGAACCTTCATAATCCTTCTGAACTGAGTTTTAAGGAGATACCTGGACTGTTGAAATATAAGAGCTGTTCCATGTTATTTCTAATGCTGACAGCAAAAGGTGGTTGTGAGAGGACAGAGATCATCTCCTCTCTCCAACAAACTCATACTCTAAATACAGCCAAAGGCAGCACAGAGGGACAGAGCCAGGCCAGAGAGGGAGGACAATCTGCAAGAAACCCAGAAAGAGGAGCCAGGGAACCACTGAAACATTCCACTCTAGGATAAAAAGAAAAAGAGGGTTGGCTGGGGAAACAAGTCCAACATATCTCATCTGGTAGAAGCATCAGAGCCTTACATGCTTGGGGTTGAAGATTCCAGACCAGATTGCAATGGAAGGAAAATGTTTATGGTAAGAACAGGGAGAGGCAAGTTCCCACTTCCCCGATGACCCATTGTTCCCCTCTCTGATAGCTCTTGCCTCAGTTTCCAGAAGATGTATTGGTTTTTAAGCTACATTGTCTATTGTTCTGGCAGCAGCCAGTTTTGCTCATGCTACTAAAGCCTCCCAATGGCCAGAACATCCCATGCTCAGACACGGTCATGATAAGATTTTAAACAATTTAGGAAGTTAGATAGTAAACATTCTGTGCATTCTGAACACCTGCTCGTCTTCCTTCCCCCTCTGGTAGTTCAGCTGCTTTCTGTTGTTCAAATGCAGTGAGCTGCATTGGTAAGGCTTTGAAAGTTACAAGCCTTCCAAATTACATTCCCAAGTTTCCCATAAGCAATGTCCAAAGTCTGCATTTAAAATGCAAATCACTGTTTACAAGCTTCCATCTTTTCCTGTCACTTCACACTTCCCTCACTCAAAATCCTTGTTTGGAGTTTCCCAATTTCTGTGTATTGACATGAAAAAGCATTAGTCTGAATGAAGTTTAGTGTGCTTGTAAAGAGATGGGATTTATATACATCTCAGCACATCATTTACAATTATAGCCTCTACTTAATTAATTATGAATAGTTATGGCTAACATTAAAAATCATTCCAAACCAGAGCAAATTCAATAGAAGTTCCATTGATTCTTACTACGCTATTTGTGCTACTATTCACTTCCTTAAAAAAACAGACCAGGGGAAAAGTCCACAGCTTGCCACCATTACAAGGATGTTAAAGCAAATAATAGGGCATTATCTGCTCAGAATATAACACACTCATGAGGAGAAGTAGCAGCTTTAAAGCACCATCTTAGCTAACTGATTAACTGCCATTGTAGCTATTACAAACTGTAACAACAAAATGGAAAATTATTGACTTGCAAACAATATTTAGGTACTTACTCATGTATTGATTGCTCTGTCAGTTAAGAATTAATTAATAAATTCTAACTGTAATACCAAATCAGAAGAAATACCATTACTCTTAATCATAACCATTCCGAATTTTGTTCAAAGAGTATCTTGACATAACTTTACACTATTATCATTGTAAGTTACCTCTTTGTAAAACCCTAGGTTTTTATTATTTACAGTATATCCTTTTAATCATAGCCTCAAAAATGGTCCTGTAATGAAATAACCACAGAATTATGTGTTAGACAGGTAAGGATACACATGGAAAAAAGAAATCACACTATTATTATACAGGCAATACAGTTTTATTCTGTTCTTTCACCAATTGTAGCAAAAACATTTAACAACTGAATGAATAATCAAGGGAACTTAACTGTCAACAGGAATTTCAGAATTATGTTCTAAGTTTTAGACCAGGAAGGCTTGACAGGGAGAAAACAAACCATATACACACTTGTAATAATAGTCTCTATTATGAAGATTTAATGCCTTCTTTAAAAGCATTGAGATTATTGAGGCACCTTACTGCAGGTTATGGATCATCTCTTCTTTGGCAATGAGATGTGTGGTTTTGTTAACTAGGGCCATGAGGGAGTTCAGCTTGTGAGACCAGTCATTGAGTATATTGTTTGGGTCCTTAGGCCTCTGGAAATTGATAATTCCTGCCAGCCTGTCTACTTTAGCAAAGATGGTCTTATTAACTACTAGGTTAGACAGGAACTCCTCCGATTCCTGTAAAGACAAACAGCACTAAGTCATGAAAACAGCATTTTCACCTACAAAACGTCAGAATTCCTCCCAAACAGCATGAAAGCACCAGGAACGAGATTTTCTTTACACACAAGTACAGCTGTAAAAATATTGTATTTTAAAGAATGCACACTGCTTTAATATTACACATGCTGACAATGCAAGGTACTAGCATAAGCTATTAAAATTTTTTTTCTCTCAGTTTTCTAACTCCCATAAAGGCAGAAAATTAAATCCAACAAGAACACTGAACACTCACATCTTTGCCACAAACACACACATGCACCCCTTATGAAAGAAGGATAAGCAAAGCAAAACTTACATCAACGGACAGATCCAGGAGCTGTGCCATTCTCTTCATTGTAATTCTGGTATAATATTTAGCCATTATTCTAATATTCTGGAATAAAAGTGTTCAGAGTAGAAAGTTATGTGCAAAAAACAATTGAAGCAGGCTGCAAAAATATAAAAGTCCCTGTTAAAAGCAGGTTAGGAACTGTAGAGTTCAGAGGGCACTCTGGCATGGGGGACATGAGGGGTTGTGAACAAATAAATCTTTTGCTGGTGAAAGGTATAAAAATCTCCACATGATAAATTATTAAAACCAATTATGAATTTAATACAAAAGACTTTCAGATTTATGCTCTATTGAAACGTGAATGCTAAATCTCATCATTTGAGTGCAATAAGCTCTTTCTGGTGGCAACTGTGCCAAATAAATATATATATAATAAAAATACAGAAGCAAAATCTTGAAATACAACACAAAAGACACCTTATCTGCTGCTTTACTAGCTTCTTTTTTATCTTGTTTGTGATGAAAACATGGCAAGCAAAAAGCATTTTTAGCTGAGGCACTGAGTACACAGCTGTTCTTACAGTGATACTTACATGTTCCACAACTCTGTTCTTTAAATCTTTCCATCTCTTTTCACCTTCCTCTGTACAGCCAAAAACATCTGTGGCAGGACTGTCAAGGGATCCTTCTCTCAACTCCTTCCCATATTCTTCAACTAGGGCACTCCACCTCATCAGCTCCATGGTGGTAAATAGTTTTAGGAGATCTCTAAATGGTTTAGTACAGTTGGATTAGAATCCTGTATTAATAAAGCCTGGATCATACTTAAAATAGATCAAAGGCATAATTTTAAATCTTTTATTCTTATTACCATAAATAATGGGGGCAGCTCAAGTCAGAGTGTTTCTCTAACAAAGATCTTTCTCTTACATGAGACATTTATTTTCACATAGACCAATCATGACATTTTTGCAGTATTCTTGATGCAGCGTTAAATTCAGAGTTGCTTACAGCAGACTCAGCAAAATGAGATTTCACTTGCACCATTAGAGAGAGACATTTTCTAATCTAAGAGTTGATTATTAGAAAGGATACTTACTTATACTTGGGGATTTCTTCTAGCTTTTTGTCACTACTAATTCTGTGCACCAAATCAGACTGTTCATTGTCATAAGGTGAAAGAATAACGTAAAGAACAACACTCTTCAGTGCCTGTTTAAGAGGAAAGAATTTGGGTTATTCCCATTAATTAAACAGACAAATTGCCAACGCTGCTTACAGAGCTTCGAATTTAATATGGAAAAGATTTAAGCTCAGTATATTAAGAAACTGAGGTGAAATTGATATCATCTTGCAGAAATGAACCCTCATTCACTGTGATATAGTTAAATTGATCCTGGTTAACTAAAATTCTAGTATTTAAAATAAATACATGAGAAAAAAAAACCTCTTCAAACATGTGACATCTGAACTGCACACACAACAGCACCACCTAGACCACACTTGCACAGCTGTTTGTAACCTCTACACTAGGATGAAACATTCTTGATTTCAAAGACAATATAATGAGAATGTTGGTTATAAACTTTGGAAATAAACTTTACCATCTCTGTTTTGAACTAACCAATTTGTTAATAGAGCCATTTAAGAAAAAACAAAGACCGATGAGCTATTTCATCCACTGTATACAGATCTGCTGAGAAATGGGTATTTGTCACTTGGAAATACAGACATTTTGTATGTAAAGTTTTTTTTACCTGTTGCCACTTTTCACTTTCAGCCTGGATACAGGGAGTGTCATAAATGGCTCTGTAGTGCTTACAGATGGAGAGGTAGGAGCCCTCATGTTGATCCAGCTGGATCATTAAGTTGTAGTACTTCAACTTTAGCTTCTGAAACAGAATCAAAAAGTAAAATTAACACAGCTCCACCACAGGTAAATTAAATTCAACTGAACCCCAGAAAACAGAGGGATTTAAATACACTTAGACCTGAAGAGAGGTAAATCAGATTAAAATTTGGGTAGGGGGAGGGAGAGAGAGCAAGAAATCCTCCAATTACTTACTTCTGTGTTTTCTTCTTGAAAAAATTTTGTATTAATTTTTTTGCTGATAATTTGAGTCCGAATATAATCTTTTACAGCTAGACAGAGTCTCATCTGCTCCAAGATAAATTCTACACGTTCTTTCTTTTCCATTGAACCGTAGGTTTCCACCTGAAATGAAAATGTAACTACTTAACGATGGCAAAGTCAAATCAAATAAAGGCTTAACTGTGCCAGAAGAGTGGGAGGTTGTCTGGAAGGGGAACACACCAAAACAAAACAACAGAAAAAAGGCTACTACAGAGCAAACGAAAATAGAATAAAGGTTATTCCATTTTAATTACCATCCCCACTTACACCAAAGAATCCACTAACACTAAACTCAATGAAGTTGGTAGACAATTTAAATCTACTTTCCAAGTGGAAAGCATTCAATGTAACCCAACCATGAGACTAACAAAAGCAGTTAAAGCTGAATTACACTTTCACTAATAACAGTTCATCTCATTCCAGGCATTTCTGCAGATGTACCCGACTCAGTTTCTAAACAATAATCTCAGAACAGTCAGAATTAATTGCTATTGCTGATGCAATTCTGAGTTCCAAGGCGTTACCTGCAACTCTTGCAGAATCGAGGCAGCCTCTTTCACCTCCCCATTCTGTTCTTTTATTGTTGCAAGTGTCTTTGTCAGGCGAGCGCGTTCAATTTCCACATATATCTGAGGGCAGAAGGAAGAGTTTAAACACTGCAATTTTCTGAAGAAAACTCTCAGAGAAAACTCTGAGACTGCAACTCCACTGAGAAATATACTTCATGTCATCATACAAGCACTTAATTCGTGTGTATCCATGCGCTACACTGGCACTATCCACAATATACACTGATGAAATACGATGGGTAATGGACACACGAAAGGTTTTCGAACCAAATTAATCTAAAAAATAATGTCTACACTGACCTATGACTCTTTTAGCAAACACAAAAGGATACTGTGAATAAAGTATTACATCTTTTGTCTGCTAAAATATATTGAAACAGATAGGAAGTTACACTTTAATGTACACTAAGTACAACCCTTTGAATTATTTCGCTCACTCCTAACCAGCCACTGATCAACAAGACTTGATTAGTAAAAATTTAGACTAAAAATCAGAAGTCATAACACTGACACAAATTTGCCTTAATTCAGAATTCTTTCTTTTCTTAAAGCAAAAGGAACACAACGTAAGTAACTCACTTGGCATAATGTTTTGGTATCACCTTCTGTAAACCATAACATACAAGGCATGTTACACCTTGCTTAATGCAGGAGAAATTAAACTAAATCTGCCCATTTCTCTAACAAATTCAAATACATAATATTTTAAGAAGTGAAAAATAAATGGCATTTTAGAATCCTGAAATGTATTCCTGACTGCACTAATAATACATCTGGATATTTATGTCATGGAAACATGACCAGTGTTTCAGCATATGATTTAAATATGGAAAATATTTGTAGTACATTAGAAAGAAATAAACTACTTGGCTTCTCAAGTTCATTTAAAAAAATACATTTGTTCTTGCTTGAACAAGATTAAAAAAATAATGCTAAGAAGCTACGCTTTTAAAGAAGCTTAAATGTACAATTTTCATTCTACCATTTAAATATTGAGTCTTAAAACAAATTCTTACTTTTCCTTCTGTGACCATACGCAGTGTGTCGATTAAGCGCAGTTTGACAGGTAAGTCTGTGATTTCTTCAACGTAAGTGCAGCACTGCTGGACCATTTTAGCAACTGCCTAGTATGAAAACAGAGAGGAAGAACATACTGTGGTTTTAGATTTCCCACATGGATTCAAACTATACCACACAGAGGTAAGTAATAAGTAGTTTCACGCCAAACTAAAGAGACTCATTTCAGCAAAAAGCACTCAAGATAAATCTCACTTTGATTCATGAAGATGTGTAAAATGATGGTATTGACTGATGCTACAAGGCAAATGTGATGTTCTGTCATTTTTTTCATCTCAGTTTTTCCAATATTGAGAAGAATCCATTCAATGCAGTTCTCATGAAAAGCAGTTCACCTTTCTGCCAAATCCACAAGTGGACTGGCAGAACTCCTCTGCTTGCCCTAAGACCTGCATGGCTGCAGAGAAGTGCATTTTCTCCTAACTGTGCACTACCCCAGCTCCTCAGAGCACCTGGAGATTGCTCAGGAAGGGGAGGAAGAGAGATGATTTTTTCCTTCAGTGGCAAGCACAAGTATTGGACTGTGCACTTCTGGTAACTACACTAACAAAGCTGGTACAATTATTATCAAAATACCTACTTCTAAAAAAATACAGAATGAAACTTCTAGAAATATCTTCCTCAAGAAGTTCCTCAAGATTCAGCTGGAATGATCCAAGCCTTCAGCTACAGCCTGTGCAAGTCAGAGAACTAAACTGTACTCTGGTACACACTAGTGATGATTCTGCACATTAAAAGGTAGGTAACCTTTTTCTTCCTAAAGCAATGATGCCATTAAAATTACCTGTTGCTGACTTCTATTTAAGTCAAACTAAACACACAGAGGGCAATAAACCTCACAGTTTCCTACATGCAAGTGCTTTATGCCAAAGTATGCCAGTTTCAAAAAAAAGCATGCAAAGCACACATTTCATATGTGCACAATAAATTGCAGTAACTCTGTTTAATGTACATCTGAACATGAAGAATAAATATGTCTAAAACACACACTGTAGAAGAGTGTAAAGATGAACCACCATCTTTACATAGAAAGCTCCTACTACACACATGGGGGAACCAGATACGTAATACAGCTGCAAAACAGTGGGGTTTTCTCATTGTTTCAAATTATTAAATTCACCTGTTTTAACTGACTTCTTCTCTTTGATAGAAGAATAATATTTTCATTAAGAGCATCCCAGTCTTTAGCTTCATAACACATTTTCACTATGGCAACTAAGATTCGGGAAGTGGAGACCATGTCAGATGCCTGTAACAAAAAAAAGCATGTCAGAGATGGGATAAACAACCTGCAGCCCTCCATCACTTGCACTTCTTGTACATAAAGGGAAAAAAATCACTGTGTCTGCTCTCACTTATTTGCTCTTTGAAGAAAAGGAAGACTGATACTCCAAGTCTGTTCAGGACTTTACCGCAGTGGCACATGAGGTACACACATCCCAGCATCACCACGCGCTACTCACCGTCCGTGTTTGTTTTTCCAGGGAGAGAAGGTTTTCAATGACTTCTTGCAATCTTCCTTCCTAATAAGACAGGCAAACAATTATCTCCATGAGTTAAGAACACACTTCAGTTTAAACTGAGACTAGCTCAAATTCTCACATAAATAAAACACAGACCAGCCTGTATGCTCATTTTTAGTTTTCTTTCCGTAAAAAAATGCACACATAGCACTAACTTTAAATACATGGTTCTACACAGAGATAAAAGTGGAGAGGTACTAGTTTCATTTTTGCACAACACATGCTCTAAGTCGTCTGCCTTGGGAGAGAAACCTGGCAAGTTTCAGACAGGTTTGGTGAGCTCACGTCCACTGAGCTGCGTGGAAGACTCATTTCTTCTCTGGGCAAAACAGAGCTTCCAGTGAGATCAGATATGCAATTAAATGCCTTGGCCAAAAAAATTTTTCTCCTATTACTTTCACCCATATTAATATTTTAATTACAGTGTATTATACAAAGTGTAAACTACAAGCTGTACAGGCTAAGCATGGAATTATAATAATTCTGCTTTTGAAGAGGTTCTGAGAGCTGTATTTGTCTTTGCTTAGAAGAGTTAAAGATACCACAATGTACTTTTAGTCCTAGGTTGTAATTCCTAGTAGGTATCTTGCAAAACCAAAAAATTAATAAGGGGGAATTTGTAGCAGTCCATGGCAATGGTGGGGCTTCGAAAAACTATTAGAAACTAGAAATAAAAAACAGAAAATTAGATACAAACCAGAGAAAATGAAATGTGTTTCTAAAACACCCCAGCTGAAGTCTTTCAGACTCCATACAATGTTTGTCAAGGATGTGCTCACTGCCACAGATTTTTATGTTGTGCAGAATGAAATATGGCTATGGTGTCCATTTCCATGCAGAGCTGTGCCTGTGGGATAAAATCCCTGTGCCTGCTCTCCAACAATAGTCTCAAAATAATCTAAGATGCAATTTATTTACGTTAAGGCTACTGCCTTCAGAACTGTGCATCATGTGTCTTTCACAATGAGACACGTGGATCAAGCAGAGCATTTGCAGCATGTAAAGAGTCAGATGCCAACTTACTGGGACAATAAATGACAACAACAAGGAATCTGTGGCTGCCCCATCCCTGGAAGTGTCCAAGGCCAGGTTGGATAAGGCTTGGAGCAACCTGGGATAGTGGAAGATGTCCCTGTCCATAGCAGGGGGTGGAACTAGATGAGCTTGAAGGTCCCTTCTAACCCCAACTACTCTGTGATTGTATAGTTCTTTCTTTTCTGAGATCTGAGCTGCACAAGAATCACCAGGCCACAGAACTCCTTTATAAAAAAACTCGATCACCTCTACGACCCCATGTGCAACACATCCTGCGGTCACCCAGGGCGTGTTTACTGACCCGGAGAGGCACAGACGGCCCAGAGCCTGTCCTGGCTCTGCCCCTCCGCTCAGCTCCTTGGGGTTCGCACGGAACCGAGCTAAAGGATGCCAAGCGCTGCCAGTCCAACCTGCCCCGGGATCTCTTACACGACGGCAAGTCTAGCGCACAGAGATCCCCGGGATGAACAGCAGCTCGTCGTGTGCCCGCGGGCAGGGACAGCAGGGGCAGCAGGGGCAGCAGGGGCAGCAGGGGCAGCAGGGGCAGCAGGAGCAGCAGGGGCAGCAGGGGCAGCAGGGGCAGCAGGGACACGGCCAGCCCTGGCTGGCGACTTTGGTTCCCTCAGCCGCGAGGCTGCGCCCCGACACCTCGCCCCGTCTCAGAATCACACAGAGCTGGAAGGAGCCCACAAGGATCATCGAGTCCATCTTTTGGTCTTGGTTCTGCACAGGACATCCCTAAGAATCCATGTGCCCGAGAACGTTGTGCAAACACTCCTTGAGCCCTGGCAGGGCTGGGGCCGTGGCCACTGCCCGGAGAGCAGTTTCAGTGCTCGGCCACCCTCTGCTTGGGCACCAATCCCCTCCTTCCCACCCTCCCACACAGCCCAGAAACGGCGGAGCCGTCCCGCTCCTTCCCTTCCCCAGCAGGGCACGGAGAGCCCGCGGCCGGAGCCCTCAGCACCGCACCGTGGGCAGGATGCGGCCGCGGGTCGCTCCGCGCCGCCTCCACGCGCGGCCTAGCGCGCCATGACTCAGCCCGTCCGCCCCGCCAGCCTCCTCTCCCGCCTCACCTGCGCCAGCCGCTCGCACTCGGGCAGCCGCTGGTCCACGGTCGCGCTGTAATCCACCTCCATTTTGACGATGCGGCCATCGGCCCGCTCCGCGCCGCCGTCCGCCATGTCCGCCCGCTCCGCCGCCTCAGCGCTCACCGGAACCGGCCGGGCCCGCGCGCAGGCGCGCCGGGGGCAGCCCCGCCGAAGGGCCCCGCGCCGCGGCAGGCAGGCGCTGCCTGGCCACCCCCGGCCTCCGGAGGACCCGCGGCGGGGCGGTGCCGCTGTGATTGCCCCGCCCCCTGAGGGGATCCGCCCCGCCCCCTGAGGGGATCCGCCCCGCCCCAGCCGCCCCGCCCTCAGTGCGCCCGTGAGGGCAGCGAGCGAGCTGCGCCCCTCGCGATGGGTGTGCTCCTCAATCCGCCCCTCTGAGGGCAGCGAGCGAGCTGTGCTCCTCGCGATGGGTCTGCTCCTCGCAGTGGATCTGCCCCTCACGATGGGTCTGCTCTTCAGTCCGCCCCTCTGAGGGCACCGACCGCGCTGTGCCCCTCGCAATGGGTCTGCTCCTCAGTCCGCCCCTCTGAGGGAATCCGCCCGTCCCTCAATCCGCTCCCGGGAGGGCACCGACCGCGCTCTGCCCCTCGCAGTGGATCTGCCCCTCAATCCGCCCCTCTGAGGGCAGCGAGCGAGCTGTGTCCCTCGCGGTGGATCTGTCCCTCAATCCGCCCCTCCAAGCCCCAGTCTGGCCGGGGCACCCCTGGCACCCAGGAAGGGCAGCTGCGAGGTGGTGCCAGATGTGGTGGTGACATCTCCTGGTGCCATCCCACAGTGACATATCCCGGAGTGCACCCACGGCCCCCAGCCTGCCCTGTGGCCTCAGCACAGTTGTCACAGCCACGGTGTTGCTCGCAGCCCGGGGGTGCTGAGGCAGGAGGATGGTGGTTTTGTGCTGTCCTCCCACATTTGGGGACAGCCTGTTGGCACGTCCGGTGTGACTGCAGTGGAGCACTCTGGGCTCTGCAGCTGCTGATTTCACCTTGCTGATTTCACCTTGCTGATTTCACTGTACCTCATGCCTTGAGTCATTTAATCATCTGGCACTGCTGGAGAGGTAAGACACACCATGATTTTTAAGGGCACAAGGATCCTGATCTAGACAGTGTTGTACCATCAACGTGTTTGCTAAGTTGTTAGATGTTGATGCAATCCCATGTGTGCAGGTTTGCCATCATCTCCCAACACAATACAGTACCGAAGTTTCGTTCACTGGAGAAATTCAGAAAAACTCCCTCGTGTTTTCAAGCAAACAACTCAAATACTGAGCAGTGAACACCCTGAATCAGAATCACAGAATGGTTTGGATTGGAAGGGACCTTAAAGATTGCCTACTTCCAGCCACCTGCCACGGCAATCTTTGGATGCTATTTAAGATTTCAAGAAAGAATAAGTCACTACGAAATTACATTTTGTGTTGTGTTACTTTCAGACCATGCTGTACACAGACCAACACATTAATGTGGCAAAGGGGTATTCGAGATAACTGGTCTAAATCTTTTGTTGACAGAGTTAAGACTGAGTTCCCACATCTGCTGCACTGGTGTAAATTCAGAGTAATTCAATTAAGTGAATTCAGAGCTCCAATACTGTATCTGATACATGCCTTCCAATCAAAACAGCACAGACCATGGGCTTTGAATCACTTTCTGTTTGAACACAAACTTCATTTAAAAAGTCTGCTAACAGAATTTATCCATTATCCTTAATCATTTTTACTTAATTTCAATTGATTTAAGTACTGAAAATATATGCATGTATCACACAGTGTATCAGTTGCTCTTCCCTAACTCTGGCCATTTACAATTTTTTACTGAGTTTTTATTTTTACCATCTCCTTCTTTTAGCTCATTGTAATATTACTATAATTTTACAAGTGATGGATTAGCAGTGATGGTTTCCAGGGAAGTTCAAAGTCACATGCTAATCTAATTGAACATAGTCCCATACACAGCAATTTGGTTCAGACAAATGAGTGAAAGAGGAAGAAAATAAATGCAAGCTGCAACTGTTGTTTTCCTTTACATGCATGGGTTTGCTGGGAAATGAGGAGGCAGCTGTTGCCTCCAAGGTACAATCCCTGAGTGGCTAAAAAAGTAACTAAATTCTTATTCAAAAGTCCTTAGTGAAACACCCAAAGAAACAGCTTGACTCTCCCTGCCTCTTACTCTGAAGTGACACTTTGCTGACACAAGTCCATCTGGAGTTCATACTCAGCATAATTTAACATATGGGCTTTTCCCCCTCAGGTCAGAAATGAAAAATGAGTGAAAAATGTCTCATTTTCACAATGGAGCATAGAGAGCATGTTGCAGAGGTAAGAGTAAAAATTTCTGCCAATTCATGGAAATCAAAGACCCCAGATTGAGGCATGTCTTTCTCCTAGTTTTACTGAAATCTGTGTCCTTGCCTATAACTGGGTAACATCAAGGCCCTATGCAAAGAAGTTCAGGTTCTTTTACACTGCTTTTCAGCAGAAATCAGAAATATTGTTCCCAGAGGATGAAACCACTAGCAAACCACTTAAAACTGAAGGATGTTTTAGATCTGAATTTGGATTATCTCTCATCCGTGGGTAATATCACAGAATCACAGAATCGTTATGGTTGAAGGCTTTTGAAATCATCAAGTCCAACTGCCAGCCCAGCACCACCACTGTGTTCACCACTAAACCATGTCCCCAAATCCCTCATCCAAACATTTTTTGAACATTCAGGGGATGTTGACTCCACCATATGCCTAGACAGCCTGTTCCAATGCTTCACAACCCTGTGAAGAATTTTTTTCCAGTATCCAATCTAAACCTTCGCTGGCATAGCTTGAGGCCATTTCCTCTCATTTTATCACTTGTTCCCTGGGAGCACAGCCTGACCCCTCTGGCTGCACCCTCCTGTCAGGGAGCTGTGCAGAGCCAGAAGGTCCCCCTGAGCCTCCTTTTCTGCAGGCTCCAGCTCCCTCAGCCACCCCTGGTGCTCCAGACCCTTCCCCAGCTCCATTCCCTTCTCTGGACATACTCCAGCATCTCAGTGTCCTTCCTGCAGTGACATATCACAAGGTATTGCCTTGGTTTTGCTATTTTGCATGGAATTTCAGGAACATACAGTACCAACATTATGAATTACAGCCACGGTTTCCATATTTATAAATGGCTGTGTCAGATTTGAGACAGTAGTCTCATTAAACACATTGTTCATACCTCAGTTGAAAATCCAGACTGTTAATAGAGCTCCCGGATTTTTTATTTCTTTGTGTAGGTGTTTGCACTTCCCTGGGAAGGCAGGGATGTGAAATATTGTGCCATTATTGCAAGGGGCTGGCAAGCCGACATTGTTGGCTCCAGGAGATGGCACTGTGTCCTCTGGGCTTAGAATTATACCCACAGCTCTGAAATGTACATCCAGAACCAATCAAATTCTGAGGGGCTTTTGCTCTTTCTTGTTATGAAACACACATTTCATTGTAGACCTAAATTCATCTTTAACTGCCCCAAATACTGTATTTTGCCACTTTTATTTTTTTGCAAATAACTGGTATGTAAGTGCAGATGTATATTTTACCATTATCTGTGCAGTGCCTTGCATTTTGCTCTTAGAGTTCTTCTCTGCAATCCAGTGAATGGCTTTATAGCCACTGGGAGCATAGAAGAAACAGCAGAATGAGCATTTTAAACATAAAATGTTAAGGTTGTGTAACAGTTCAAGGTTCCCAGGTAGTTTCAAAATTGGGTTCCTGTGCATTTCAAGTTGTAGCCTTATGATGGCTAAATTTCTCTGAAAAACACAACCCCCAAGCATAATAAAAAACTATTTCACTAACAAATTGCTAAAGGAGGGGGGAAGATCTCCTAAAACGGTTCTGGCCTTATAGTTCAAGTAGGAAGGAAGCGTTTTTTCACTGAACTTTCTGCGTGTCATTTGAAAGTAAAAAACCGATATGAAAAAGGGGTTTATCTGCGCTGCAAAATGTGCTGGCTGATAGCGGAGGGCTGCCCAGAAGGGAAATGGGTGAGGCCTCCACATCCTGTGTATGTCCGCACCGAGCGCACGCTGTCCTTTGCTTTCCTTTCCTTTTGTACCGGGAGGCGGTGCGAGCCCCAGGCTGCTTCTCCCGCACCGGGCTGGAAATGCTTTTTGCAAGGTGCCTTGTCACACGTAGGGCAATAAACTTCCAAACCCCGAGGAGTGTTCCCGGCACAAATGAGTGAAACCGCGAATTCTCGGGGCTCGGCGCTGCCGGTGACCCCTTGCCGGGAGGCGCTGCCCGCAGCCCCGCGGCCCGGCCCCGCCGAACCCCCCCGCCGGCCCCCTCCCTCCCTCCCTCCCTCCCTCCCTCCTTCCTGCCGCCCCGCTGATGTCAGCCGAGCCCCGCCGGGGCCGCAGCCGCCGCTCCGCGCCCGCCGATACCGCCCGCCCGTGCCCACCCCCGGCCGCGGCTGCGCCGGGGAACCCTCGGCCGCCCGAGCTGCCCCCCCGTCCCCCCTGAGCCTAGCGGGAGCCGCGGCGGCCGCAGCCGCGTTGCGGCGGGGAGGTGGGAGCCGCGCTTGGCAGCCGGGGAAGGCGACGTTATAAAAAGCCTTTGTCTGGGGAATCGGCACCGCATCTCTCCTGCCGCCCGACGTGCTGCCGGCGGGGGCGAAAGCCACATTTTCGGCTCGTTTGTTCTTTTCGCCGCCCCAGGCATGTCTTGACACAGCCGCGAGAGAGCCCGGCGTTTCCATGCACTTCCGACGGATGTCTTCGGCTGGGGCGAGAGCGGTGGGGGTTTGAGACTTTGTAGCGTATCTCGGTGCGAGCGTCTGTGAGATTCCCATGATCGCAGTGTGAAGGAGGAAGAACTGGGAGAAAGAAGCGGTTGTGGTGGTTTCTCTTCTTGCTGGGTCAGCCTTCCTGGATGCTTGCATTACTGTCTTGTGCACACATTGTCAAGCGCGCACAGAGAAAGAGGTTTGATTATTTTTGCCCGTGTTTGGTTTCCGTCGTGATCTCTGTGCAGAAATCACCACTTTTCTCCCAGTTCGCCGGTCCGCACTGAGCAGCAGGAATATGCTCATGAAGGAGTACAGGATCTGCATGCCTCTGACAGTTGAAGAGGTAAGATCCGCGCTCGTACCGGAGAGGTTGTTCCTTACCGAGGCTTTTCTCTTGCAAGGCGAATTGAGGTTATATTTGTTTTGCTGAATATTTTTTCTTCGTGTAATGAACTTAGTCGGAGATGATTGGTTAGAGAGGAATGTTTTTATTGGAAAATATAGGAATCCTGCAGGAACAAAGGTAACTTAAGTGTATCAAAAGCATTCTGTCGTCAAAATATTGATTATAAAGATTTTCCAACCAGACTTTTCAGAAGAATTTCATGCATGTTTGCAAGGGAATGCTTTGTGCTGAAACTTCTATCCGATAAAGCGTTTGTCCAAAACCCAGATTCTAAATATATTTCACCTGTGCTTAAAATACCCTCGCAGCTGAACATGGCCTGAAACTCCAGCACAGGTAGGGGAAGAGAGGCGATCATTTCTTAATAAAACTTTGTTGTCATTTAAAGAAGTGATCGAAAGTCAAACAGCTCTTTGTCGGTGTTCTGAACTCTGTTAGGAACATTGTGTTTTTATTTATCTGCGGACATCCCACCTGCTCACTGTTTTAACACACACAGTAATACCTTCACGTTGTACACGTGCTCTGGAGTTACTGGTGCTCGTGCAGTGTTCGTGGGTGCAATTAGGTGCCCAAAGGCCTGGCGGCGTTTGGAAAGGAGGTGGTGCTTTACGCTTTAGTGTCCTGCAAGTACGACAAAGCTCGGTGTTATTTTATTAACCATTTCTGCTGCGGATTGGGCGTCGCGGAGAGGAAGGAGCTCTGAGCGCGCACTTTGCGCCGAGCTGCGCGCAAAGTTCCGCTGGTCCCGCGGGCGGCGGCGGAGCCACCAGGGGGCGTGCTGGCCGCGCTCCGCTACCACCCGTTCTGCCCCGTTCCTTCCCCGTTCTGCCCCGTTCCTTCCCCGTTCTGCCCCGTTCCTTCCCCGTTCTGCCCCGTTCCTGCCCCGCTCTGCCCCGTTCCTGTCCCGTTCTGCCCCGTTCCTGCCCCGTTCCTGCCCCGTTCCTGCCCCGTTCTGCCCCGTTCTGCCCCGTTCCTTCCCCGTTCTGCCCCGTTCCTTCCCCGTTCTGCCCCGTTCCTTGTTTGGTTGCCCCGTCTGCCCCGTTCCTGTCCCGTTCTGCCCCGTTCCTGCCCCGTTCCTGCCCCGTTCCTGCCCCGTTCTGCCCCGTTCTGCCCCGTTCCTTCCCCGTTCCTTCCCCGTTCCTTCCCCGTTCCTTCCCCGTTTCTTCCCCGTTCCTGCCCCGTTCTGCCCCGTTCTTTCCCCGTTCCTGCCCCGCCGCAGCCCCGCCGGAGGGTCCCGGCAGAGGGTTCTACCTGGAGCACCTCAATTCGCTCATTCATCCGCTAATTAATTCACACATTTGTTCTGTAAGTCCATCCAGGCGAGTGTTTTGTTGCACAGTTGTATGTATTGCAATCTGTGTGGAGAAGTCCTCGCGGGCGTGACAGAGTAGTCATCTCAATGGTCTGTTTGTCCGCATCTTCAGATTTGGCAAATTAACAGTGCTCTAAAACTCAGAATTGGAACTGCCAAATATTTACTTCAGGCTGCTCAGGAAATTCCTTCTGCTGGGAGCAGGAGCTTAAACCACCACATCCATGTAGTTAAATAAGAATAAGTTAATTCTAGCATGTTTCCATCCAAGTTATATAGTATGCTGTGATATTGGATAGTATAATTCTTTTAATACATCATTTTCTTTGTCTATTGCACTACCGTAATGTAGACAAACATTTTATCCAAGCCAGTTCCTGATGTCCTTAGCCTACCACACTTAGTTAATAACAGTTCATTACATCATCAGAAGGGAGCAGATCTAATTTATTTTGAAACATTATTGTTAAACAAGATTTCCAAATGCAGAAAAGTTGAAAAATCTTCCAAAACAGAAATGGTTGATTCATGATGAGGCAGAAGGCAATGCTGGATGTCATTTGTTCTCTAGAATGTTAACAGAGTTAGTAAAGATACTCAATTTTGTAGTTTCTCTTATGTTGAATCATCCATTGTTTAATCCAAGCACTGAAGCTGAGATGTCTTAATGAGGAACCTAGAAGATGCCTGATGTTTAGCATCAATTTAATTATTAATTACAAAATTAACTAGGACAAAATTGTGAAATTAGCAAATACCTTATTTTTCTTACAGTATTTGCATACTAAAGAAGTCCCACACTTCTATGTATTTCTCATAGTGGTTCATCTTTGTGACATTTCTTACATTCTGAGAAAGTTGGTGGTGTCTTATTTTTACCCTCAGTTGCACATTAACTGCCAACACTGTGTGATATTTTTTGCCATCTGTGTGGAACAAGGTGCTGCATTGTGCAGTCATCAGGAGAACATCATGGGGCAATGCTCACCCTTCAAAAGCCAAGAGCTGTTTGGTTCTAAGAGGCTAAACTACCTTCTGCAGGGTGCAAAGTCACACTGAAGTTCAGTGGGCTTTGCTGGAAAGGCAATTTCCAAAGGATCTGCAATTTCCCCCAGATGGGGTCAGGATGTTGGGCTCTGATGTGCAGTGGCACTTGGGTACCTGACCTGCATGGACACCACTGGCACTTAAGCAGTCAAGGAGTTTTGAGGTCCTGTGTCTTAACAGGTGTGGGGAAAATGCAGTTCTTTCTTACATCAGAGCATGGATTCTGGTTTTGTTACGTAGATTTAATAAACTTTGCTTTTTCTGTTGTTTGGACGTTCTGCCTTTCATCCTGTGCACTTTATACATACATCCAAAAGCACTTCCATGAAAAGTTTTCTTTTTTTAGCACTGCCCTGTCAGTTACCCATCCATAGAAGTCTCACAATGTGAATGAAAAAGAGCTATGTCTTCAGTCTGGGGTGTTGTCACCAACACCAGAGTGATTTCCATGTCATTCCTGTGAAAATAATCTGGCACAGGCAGAAAAATGAAGTGTTAGCTGTCAGCCAAGCACCTGTATCCAATCTCCTGTAGTCAGATTCTGTGTGTAATGTGAAAAAATGTGCAGTAAAATGTTGTGTAATGTCCAGGCAAGTAGCTGGAAGTCGTGACCTCACATGTAAATACCTGTGCACGCAGCAGTGTAGGAGTTTGTGCTGCTCTGGCTGACTGTTATGACCTAAATTTATCTCTAGAGAGGAGTAAAAAACTGATAGATGTCAGTGTAACAGCAGCACTGTGTCCAGGTTTAAAGAGTTTCTGGCATTGTTGTGGATAGGAAATTCCTTCATTAGCTACTGCAGATCCTGTTCCTGAGGCGTTTTTTCCTCGATGCCCTTATTAGATAAGATACCCAAATATTTATGGGAGGTTTGTTTATCTACCTGTCTGCTTGGAGGCCAAGTGCTTTCTTGCAAAGAAAACATTTCCTCAGAAATGCTGTTTGCTACAGGCTGAACTCTTGTGGTGTATTCTGAGCCAGGATACAGGAGTTGGACATGCATGTTTGTTCTTTGTCTGTAAGCACCAGGAAATACAGGTTGTTCCAAGAGTCCTCGCTGAGATGCAGTGGCACCACACTACAGTTCTTATTCAAGGCTGGGGCTTACTCAGTAAATTGAATTTTTGACAGCTGTTTAGGTCTGTTACATGTGCATTGTCACAAGCTGCCTGATCAGCTTTTAAATAATTTGAGAAAAGAGACACCATGTTAACTACTAAGCAAAATAATAACTGCTGCAAGAACTTCGCAAATAGGGTCAGGATGGAACTGTTAGTTGACAAAACCGGTATGATTGCTAATGGGAAGTCATTCTTTACCTCATTTGTGGTACTTTTGGCAAATTCAATCTTTTTGTTAACATTGAGACCCTATAAAAAAAAAAGCTATTTCTTTGCATTAGTATACAAAGCAAGTAAAATCTATTCCAGTAATTCCATAGTATATGTTACCAGTCTTCATTCCAGCTGCAATTAATAAATGAGCCTGCTGCTTGGTTATTTTTCCCCTTGCATTTTCATGTGTTAGTTCATTCTTACAAATAGCTTGTTACATCATATGAGAGAATAATATAATTGGCTGCATTGTGGGTTTTAAATATCATCAGTTAAAAAAACACATTCCTAAGCAAGTGAAAAGAACACCAAGCAATTGAAGAGAGTGGAGATGCTAAAAAATTTTCAGGCTTGGAGCTCATTGCAAATCAGAATTTCACCATTTTTCACAGGAGGGATTACATGAGTTTGTGTTTTTGAGATGCCTTTATCTGAAAATGTAAACCAAATGTGATAGGTTAGGAGGACACTGAACTCTTCTGGAAGAGGCGAAGTATAATCAAATTCCTAATTTGTGTGGAAAGTGATTATTCTTTAGGGGAATAGATGGAAAGCTGTTTTTGCTGGATCCTGTTGAAAATGGAGTTGTTCCTGCCATAAAATGCTATGAAAGATGTGAAGCTAGGTTGTGTAAATTTGAAAGCTGAACATCAAATAAACTCCAGGAGTCACAGAGGTTTTTTCCTTGGAAACAGGGATGACCATTAAGGTTTCTGTCAGTTCTGAACTGTACGTGTATGGCCAGTACTTAAAGTCCTAACAGGTTTTTCTTTCCTTTGTTCTTTATTTCAACCAAGATTATCTCTGCTGAGGCTGGTGGAATCACTCCCACTCTGTGTTTTAAATAAAAGCCAAGTTGGATCTGTGGGGAGCACTGCCTGCATGAGGTGTGGAGGAACAGCTGTATTGTCATGAATACAAACAAGCAGAGACCTGCAAAATGTCTGTAAAAGTAGATCATGGTTTTTCAAAAAAAGTCCTTTCAGCATTAACAAATTCTGGCTTTAGAGGTGTTATCCTTGCTCCTTTATAAAAATATCCATTGTTTAGTTCTTGTTTCAAATATTATAAATTCTCCCAGTGTGGATTATTTATGTAAAATTATTTCAACAACATCTGTGTAAACAGTATTTGTATTCTCTGAATCTTGTGTACACTTCTCTAAAAGATTTCATAATCTCCCATTTTGTGTACAGAGGGTACATGTTATAACATGTTTTATTCATACAGATTTAAAGCTTATTGAAAGCATTTGAGAAAGTGTTGTTATGCCCTGAGAGTCAGCAGGTGTTACAATATTTGGACATAATTAAATGTATGTAGTACAGCAAAGCCTTTAGTAGGGTATAAAGTGTAAAATAATTTTCTTCTAAAGTACAGTGGTCTGCTGCAGGGCAAACCACAACTAGTCATCCTGCAATTAATACAGATAGATTAAGTAATTATCAACTATGTGCATTTCCTTCATTTCCCAACTGTAGCCAAAAACCATATTTTCAGGACTATAGAAATGTATGGAACACTTGTAAAACCTGTATATTGGTCATAAGCAAGAGGACTATAAACAAACCTAAGGTGAAGTCAGCTTATCAAATTTAATTTATTCTAATTACTTGCAAATGAAATCATACTTGGACCACGTCATGTCCATGACCTCTGAAGAAAAAGTTTATCTGGCATTTTTGAGCTGAGGTTGTCCAGCAAAAACAGAGGCTCATTGTGCAATTTTAATTTAAGCTATCAACAGCTCTAATGCATCTTACACCAATTCCTTTACAAGATGCTGAATTGCTGTGAAACATAAAGGATCTTTTGCTGTAGTTAATCATTCTGTCAGGAGATGTCTTCTGAGAACATCACCAGCCTCACCTGCCTGTTACAGTTAATACAGTGGAGGCACTGGCACATTTGTCTGAGGAGGATTCAGAGTTAATTATTGATCTAGAAAACCTCTTTACACCATTATGAGCATCTTTTTACCCTTTGAAAGAATTCTTTGTGTCTCTTGTTAGCAAAAGGGTCAGACCTGGTCTTTGGTGAGTGGTCATGTCTGCTGTCCCCACACGGCCTTTGCTACACACAGTGTGACCTTAAATTCACCTTAAATCTGGGAAGAGTCATTGTAACAGATAAAACCTGTGAAAGAAAGCACCAGAAGTTAACTATTGGTACCAAGGAGCACCTGTTGAATTTTCTTTTGCTGCACACTCTAGTTGCAAGAAGGAACAGATGAAAGTGAGAGTTGGGTTTTACCATGGGAAAAAATAAACACTTTGCTTTAGTTTGGCCTTCCTATGTGTTGTGGTCAGCTGTAAAAGTACAGCAAGGCAGAGCAGATGTCAAATCTTCCCTGATCTCCACTGCAAAAGAAATCCAAAAATATGCAATATTCTCCCTTACTCCTGTTTGCACATTTCAGTGTAACTGTGAAAGACACAAGACAATCTTTGTTCTACAAACTTCAGTGTAAATCATTAAAAAAATCTTTCAGTGGAAAGGATTAGATATTACCCAAAGAACTCCAGACTCTGATATGCCTCTCTCTTTATCTCTCTTGCTCTGTTTCTCCCTGTCAACACTTGTTTTCTCCAAGGTTTATATTATGTAGCAAATAATACTACACATTTAATTTGAGGGCTTTGTTAGCAAAATACAGGCCCAGTTTCGCATTTCCCATAAAAGAAAATACAGCCTGTTGGTGGTTTAGGACATTTTCTAGCTAGAACACTCTACAGAGCTTTGATGCTATCAAGAAGTCCATGAGCTGTGTTTGTCTTTGAAGCATAATGTAGGTTTGGAAACAAAAGAACAGGGAGAGAAAAACACAGAATGTCAATACTGGCTTTTAAAACTTAGTGCTTTCTGGGTTTTTTTATTTTGGGGTTGAACTTTGCCTTGCTGAGAACATGAAGTTCCTGTAAGAGTTGATGTTTATGTTGAATGATCAGCACTTTTGAAATTCTGACCACTTCTGTTTATGTACCTAATAATGAATGCAGATGTCTGTATTGACATCTTGAAGTTTGAAAGCTCTGATATGTCAAATACATTTTCCCATAGTCCAGTCCATTTGATTTCTTCATTCTTCATACTTTTAGGGTTAGAAATAATATAATTACACCAATTTTCATGTGCTTGACGGCATATGTTATAAAATAAAAGTTAGGTGATTTGTAGCCCCTAAAAGCTATAAAGCCCTTTAGATTAGATGAAGACAAAGATTTCTGTAATAGCTAGGGAAGGTTGCAAATTATATTTTCCTTCATGAGTATTCATTTGAGTCTGATAGGCATTTGCATTGTTAAAATCTGTTAGAGATCATGTTCTTGGGTACAAAAGGCTGCCTAGTCAGATAATGGGTAACCCATAGTTTATAACAATGATTCATTCACTAAATTCTTCTGTGTGACTGGTGAGCTGACAAATGTGTTCCCCAGGCTGTTCTTATGCAACCAAGTCGGTTGTGGATGCTAAAATCCATGCAGGCTTTCCATCTTGGCTGTCCAACCAAACACACAAGCAACCATTATACATTCTGAGGATGGGGATGGATAATACATACATGCAAACCCTTGAAATATCCTCAGTCATGGTGGGTGAGGAATAATCCTTTGTATCCTTATTCATGGAAAACTTACTTGGCATTTCCCTTTTTTTTCACAGTTATAGTTTTCCTTATATTCTGTCTTTATCCTCCTTGGTTCATAGAGCATCTGTCACGACCAGCAGTAGATTTGGTGAGCCTTTATACCAGAATAAAGAAAATAGTAGTGACATTTCATGCAAATTTGCTGTGAGAGCCCTCCAGTGCAGCCTAAAGGCCTCTATGTAGGCACATTGTGCACGTATTTAACTGTAATTGCCAATCTCTGCAGGCATCCAAAAAGCAAGGAGAAAGGTGCTCCCCAGGATTATTGACTGTGTTTAAAAAGGAGTGAAGAAAAGGTAATTTAGATTTCAAGTTGGGTTAACAGATGGATTTACAGTCTGTAGGTGGGAGAAACCAGACTTGAACTTCACCTGTTTTTATATATAATGCTTTTAGTCTAGACTTAGTCTTGTTTATCTCCTTCTAAGTTCATAATTTCTTTCCAATTTTGGTTGTAAGTGATCAGCCAATTTTGAATCCTTGGATATGTATCAAAGTGCTATTTTTAATTTTCTAAAGTACAATGCAGGGTGCTAAATTGTAGGAATGACATTTTAATGGCTCTTCTTGGGAAAAAAAACCATGCATCTTCCATCTTTTTCTTGTTTATGGTCAGAAAATGCTGAAGCAGTCTTGGGTTCTATTAGTTTTGTACTTCTGCAGTTCCAAAGTTGGTTTTGCAGTGCACCCTCCAAGCTCCAGCACATCCATCACTTGCACACACACTTAATTTAAAGCACCAAGAGTCATGTGAGTCACACGCATGAATGTTTGTGGATTTAGTAAAAGACTTGTTCATATGCTCTCCAGAAAAATCATGGTCTTTATTTAGGAGATTTTACATGTCGGTTCTAAGATTAGTCTTGCCCAAGTGATTTAGGAATACTTAGGCTCTGTGGGAATTGTTTTCTCTGAGCATGCTGAGAATGCCTTATTTTCCATTTCATCGCACTAAATGTCATTTTAGGTTTAATGTGTTGACCAATTAATGACTGTGTTCAGGGTTTTTTCTGTAAAAATGTTATTACAATACATGACAAAATAATTGTGTGATAATGACACTCCAGTGTGACACACACTTTTGCTCAATTGCTTGATTAACAATCAGCCACTGATGACAAACACAACTAATTTTTGAATATATTTTCAGCTTTTTGCTCTCCTTTTATATAAAAGTTACTAAACCTTTAGTGCTTGTGTCACTATCTTGCTTGAAAGGTCCCCAAAATACAGAAGTCTACTGTGAACCAAAAAATGGTATTTATTGAAATTGAAATACTGTTCCTAGTATGCATAATCTTATCTTCTGAAAGATGCTTGACAAATTCACCCAGCAACTTCTTTGATTTTGTCAGGTTTTCTTTGAAAGTGCAAATTAGCACACCTCTAAATAATATTTTTATTTAATAAATTAATTGTACAATGACTTCCAATAAGCAAAATTAAGCACGTGAAGTACACACGATTACAGTCCTAAATAACCTGCTTGCTTCCTTTATCTCATAGACCTGATATAAAATTGACTTAAATCTTCCTTCCGTGGGTCAGTTTTTGTTTTGCTTCACTCTGTGTGAATGGAAAATCACTCAGTGGAAATTAGACCACAGTAATACCAATGAGTTCTGTCATTGATGTCAGAGAAGCCAAAATTTCGCCAAATATGTGTGATAAAATGCAGCGTATTTTTAGAACAGAAATGTTGAGAATTTAAATTCCATTTTAGTTGCATGGTGCGAATCTGAAATAATTCCATTGACTTCACATCCATTACAGATTTTTATCAGTCTGATCAAAAGTGGACTTTAACCAATGGCTGTAAACTAAAAGAAAATGTAAATTTCTCAAATCTGTTGTTGTGAACAAGAAAGAGACCAAGCTGATGTCTCTAAATCTTTATTATTCTTGCCTAACCTAAATGACTTTTCCATGTTAGATTAAGGCCCCAGATTTGTGTCAAACCTCTGTAATGTCTGTTTGCCTACATCAAATGAAATTCTTGCTCTCCTCACACCACAAACTTCTCAGTTACCTCTTTGCTCTCAATTTTCAGTCCTAGCTTTATGGAACCTTTGATTTCCTATCCTTTCTCCCACTTTTGAGCCCTTGGTCACTCCACAGTGAGGAAGCCTCTCCCAGCCCAGCAGGCATGTGGCCAGCTGGCAAAAAGCTGCTGCTCTTGCTTGGCCTGGGCTTTGCAGGGAATAAGGAACTGTACAGCAGACTTGAACAATTGATAATTCAGCTCCCTCTTGAGTACTCAGCTCGGGCTTGAATCCCTGCATTCCCTCAGTTACCATGGATCTTTCTCCCAGAATGAAGCTAAAGAGAGCACCAAGTTCCAAAATCTCGCCAATGTCTTAGAGGGTTGCTAAGTTTTTTTGCATTTCTAAGCTGTTTGCTACTCAGTTAAGCCCAGGGGGGTTTTTTGTTTTCTTTTTTTTTTCTTGTTTCTTTTTTTCTCTTCAGAGATAGATGATTCAATATAAAAACACGTTTGTCTATATTAAGGGGACTCTGTTACATATTTGGGATGTGTTGGGATTTTTTTCCCCCATTAACTTCAGTGGAAACAGAATAAAGCCTAAATGGGGATTTGTTGTTGTTGTGTTGTTGTTGTTGTTAATTTGTTGTCCAGTGTTTTGCTATAGCTTATTTCCTCCACTATCTCCGCTTTTTTTCATGTCTGAACTTGAACTCACTCGGAGTCAAGTGATGCCGAATTTCTAAATCTGTTCTGAGGGAGTTTGCGATGAGGCAAACAGCATTTGAGTGGAAATGTTATGTCATAGTAACCAATGCCTATGGATTAGTTAGTTTATTTCCAGGACCTCATGGGCTATACATTGCTATTTATAATTTAACTTTCTCAAGCAGCCACGACTGTGTTTATGTTGCCATGGTGTTCCTTGCCATACTTGAGGGTGGATAGTAAATGCTATAATTGAAAATAGATACTCCCACTGAATTAAGGGTAACAGGTGGTTATGTTTTTATTTAATCATGCTGCAAGCATATTACAAGTTAAATGTAGATACCTCTACCCTGCCTCTTTGCCAAGACATTTGCAGACATGCCAGTTTGTCTTCAGCGGCCAGCATTGGAGTAAACAACGTGAGTGATTTGTCTTGTGACAGCCCAAGGAATGTCAGTGGCCATCAGTGAGCATCCTCCACTTGAGGCTTCAGAAAGCAAATGTTGTTCTGTAGGAGAGAAGGAGCTGCTCTGATGCTGGGTAGGTCTGTGTCTCATCCTTCCTCTGGGACTGAAGTTTGGGCAGAGCTCTGATCCCTGATGAGCATTTGAGGAGCAGCGATTGCTGTTTCCTTGGGATCTCCACATGTCATCCCTTTCCCTCATCTCAACTCTTCCTTTCCTTCAGTTTTCCACTGAAGGTTTCCAAATTTTTGGTATGGGCAAGGCACGTCCTACTAGCACAACTATTTAAAGCATAACCCTCTCACAACCATAAGAATAGCTTTTGATTAAATTTTGTCAGCTCCAATAGAATCTATTAAATGTTATATCTATAATACATCATACATGTATCACATAAAATACAAATATGTTTTCACATGTGAGTATATATACATTTTTTCCACTCTTCAGAGTAAAAAGGTATAAAAACACAGATACTATCCTAAATTCTCCTTAATATTTAGGTGTGGGGAAAGAAAGTGTTGTAGATTTTTCTCTCCAAAATATTCTAAGACATGAAAATTAAATAATTCAAAATAATTTCACACTCTCTATTTACTGCAAAAAGCCATATGCCCAAGAGTATTAAGTAACCAGGTGCAAATACTTCAGTCAGGATAGTGGTTATTATCAAAGGTATTTATAAAATACATGTTAATAGAACCATACCAAAGGTGCATAATTGGTTCTATTGTGTGAGCAGTGAAGTGCAGAGTGCAGCTTGTTGCCTGAGTTCTGCACAGCAGTCTCTGGTTGAGGATTTTTGTACGTTTTTTAGAAGCAGCTGTCAGACTTTGGTCTTTATTAAGTCTGGCTAATTGGGTCCTCCAATTTTTGCTATAGCTATAGGATATAAAATTAATTTTCAGGAGCAGGAGATGTGTGCATACACAGAGTTTTCTCTTTAACTCAGTTCATGGTTGTTTTTCAATTTTCCTTTCACATTTTACCATTTTGGAAAGCAAAGCCAAACAAAATAGTGTTTCATGGATGGTATGATTTGTCATATTTTGGTTTTAAGCTGGTTTACATTGGCTGGAAATGTTCATGTTATTTAAACCAGTGTCACTTGCTTTGTACACAAGACCAAGAGTCAGAGAATGTCTTAGAGCTTTGCTGGGAGGTCCTTCAGGCCTTTTGCAAGCTCCCAGCAATTGCATTCTTTTCCACAGGTTGTTATACTTAACATCTTTGTTTGCAGGCCTTTTCCACAATTTTGGAAGTTAGACTTGCAAATTAAGTGAGCTACTTTAGCTCCCTAGGCTTATGTTATAGGTAGCACTTGATTGAGTTTATTGTTACAGAAAAGCTGAGGACATTCCCTAGGGCCACTCCAACCTCCATGTAACAGTAAGTGTGCAGTAAAGCATTAGGCTTTGAAGTATTCATGCATATTTAATGGGAAGGGGAGAAGAGAACTCAGCGTTGTAGCCAATCCAAACCTTTGACAAGAATAGTGAGTTAAGGAAAAAAAACTTGCGTTTGCAAGATGGTTTTGATCAAAGGGAAATTTAAAAAGCATTGCTGAAGGTGATTAGTATAGATTAGTAGATCGTGTGTATTAAGAACAATGTCATGGATTCACAGATCTAATGGAAATTCATTCTTAAGCTTGGGTTTTTAGTGGCCTTTCTGAGTTCTCCCTGCTCAGCTGTGCCTCCACCTGGTCTCTTTGGAGATGTAGGACTTGTATTGGTGCTGCTGCCAGGTCTGAAAGTCCCACAGTCCTTGTGGAAACCTGTGGTGCCCTGGAGCTGCTTAAATCTCATCTAAATAGATACTGACCTGGGAAATAACTAACTCACTTTTCTAACCAGTGCAACCTGTGTGGGCACAGGAGCAGTCTGGAGTCCAGCTGCTGCTTCAGCAAGGTCTTCATCAGCCACAAACCAGAATTTACTCTTGAAGTTTATGAAAGCCTTTTTTTTTTTTGCCATTGTGCTTTACCAGGCTTCATTTTGTTGAGTTTATATCAGGTTATTCCACACTTTCCTTAAGCAGTAATCTATGAATATTCATTCTTAACAGTCACGATTCTCTGTGTGAAATTGTAGCATGAATTTTTATCTTAGCATTGATGGGTGGTTCCTGATACTCCCCCCTCCTGCGCTGAGTGTTCATTTCTCTGGTATCTTGCTTCTTAAATCCAGGTTACACTGCAGTAAAAATGCTCCATGACTCTTGGTTGAAAACAACATTTTTACCCATTTTGTCAGTTAAAAGAAAACGAGTGAAAAGTAAGGGAACAAGGAAGTATAGAGAAGGCATTTCTCAGAGAAAAGAATTTAGGAAGTAATAAGGTTTGTAGGAATAGAATTCATTTGCTCCATCAGGTGACATTTAAAAGCATTTTTCATTTTTTGGAAACTGGAAATATAAGGAAACCATGTAGGAAAAGAAATAGACTTGCTGATTAAATATTTTATCATGCAATCACTGACATAAAAATAATGACAGAGCTGCTGAAGTACATTTTTGCCTATCTTATCTTGCAAACCCTTCTTTTACTTTTGGACTTTTGACACCTTTCAGTTAAGAGTTTCAAAGGAAAAGGATTTTTAGCTCCATCAACAATTCATCACCCCACTGATTTATGTGTGCAAATTGTTTGCATATGTCAGATTTAAACAAAAACTGTTTTGAAGGCACAGCAAACTTGGCAAGTTGACATATAAAGTTCACCTCAGTAAATTAGCTGAAGATTTGGTCCTTTGTGTCCCTTCTGTAGCAAATTAGTGCACTGTGTCTGCTTATATATTCTAGAAAACAGGGAAAGAAAAATTAAATTATCAATGTCTAAAAGGTGTAGAGCCATCAGTAGACTTTTTTTTTACTCTTTCACATACCTGCATATTGATGCTAGTTTAAAACTGTTTCTTCGGCTTCAAAGATTGATTATTTCTTCATATCTCTTTATACTGCTGAAATAAAGAGTTACTGGATTTGTTCCTGTTAAATCTTTAGCATTTTTATAAAGTCAAAAAATACACAAACTCTTCTGTGAAACGTTTCTTGACAGAAGCCAGTGTTTCAGCACATCTGTCTAATGAAGCTGCTTGGGGAATGGCTGTCATGAAAATGCAAAGACCTGTGGGTGACATAAAGCCATTGTGACATCCTGAGCACAGGATCCTTTTCAGGCAGACTCTGAACAACTGCACAAATTAATCATTACCTTGAGATAGGATGGCACTGGGATGTGCATTGCATTTTCATAAGAACGAGAAATAACTCACTCGCCCAGGGTTGAAGGCTCAGGCTGTGTATTCCTGAGGGGCCATGCTCTGCTAAGAGGGGAGGTCTGGTTTCCTCTCAGCTGACCTTCTAAGATATTTCTCTGTAATTTCACACTGCTCAGCGCTGTGTCCTAGCTGCACCCCTCTGTGTTTCAGAGAGCTGTGTGACACAGTCTAACCAGCAGGAGACTGGGGGCTCTTTGGTTCCTCTCTGTGTAGAAGACCACGGTGAAGCCTAAGTTTTCATCCCTGAATTCTTCTATCTGTAGTGCTGAGGTGACCCTGTGGTGAATTAGGACTAAAGAATTTTAAGCTGGTTTTCTAGGTGTTGATTCCCACTAAGGTCAAGGAGATAAAGTTACTGAGCTTTTCATCTAATCAAGAGTTGCTCTCTGAGCCTTGCAGGCTGCAAGTGATCACTGTAACTGTATCCTCTGTGTTCTCTCCTTTTTTCTCTTTGTACTCTCTGTAATTTGCCTCCCACTCCCTCTTTGAAATCCTTTTTGTAGGAGGTTAATTACAAAAATGTAGCTTTCCATCCTTGTTGGGTTCAAGTTATCCTAAGTTGCTACAACCACTGTTGATGACAATGAGGAACACTGTCAGACCCAGCAGAAATTCTTCTGGGACTTAACTGGTGGCCTCTCTCCAGTTTTAGAAATTATTTGTCTATTTATTTTACTTTTTAATTACACCTTGTAAACAATGATTTGTCCATTTGAGGACCTTCCTTATTGCAAATTTGTTTCTTTGAGAGCATGGGGGAATGCAGGCACATGGTGTGACTCTTGGGGATGTCCTGTGCAAGGCTAAGAGTTGGACTGGATGATCCTTATGGGTCATCTCAGCACATTCTGTGATTCTGTGGCCTTGGCAAAATGGGCTTTTGACACTAAATTGCCCCACAGCAGCTGGGTCTGTTCTGGCTGTCCTGTTGTCCTCTTCAGACACACATTAATGCATGACTTCTCACTAAAGCTGTCTTAACTTTCACTCTGTTTTTATGCATCCAAGCTATGCTATTCACACACTTTTAAAAATTTTTCTTGAGTAATAGGAACCACTCTCATATGCTCTTTCTCAGTTTTCTGTTCAACATATTGAATAGATGATAGCAAATGAGAAGCATATGAAAAGCAAATTAATACAACTCCTGTCCTACTTGGTTAAAGTATAGAATTACAATTTAATGCCAACACAACATAGTGAATTAATTGTAAATTAAGATGCAATCTTTAGAATACCAACTGAGATTTTTTTAGCATGGCTATCAGCTTTACTGCATGTAAGCACAAAACTTCAGTAGAGGATTTTTGATGACAGTTTTTTAATTCTTCTTCATTTAAATCATTGACTATTTGGGGACTGTTTCTTAAAGAGAATCACAGAGGTTGCAGTAGTGCTAATAGGATTTCAGACAGTTTATTAATATTTTTTGCAAGTAATATTTGTCAGTGCACCAGTATTTGCATATTATATTAGAAGCGGTTTTGCCAAGTGCTGGTTGGCAGGATGTCATGTTCCCTAGTTTCCATTTGGAGCTGAGAACTCTTCTGATTGTTTTATCTCTGAAAGGAGTTCACATTTGCTTTATTGTAGATCCTAGCTCCTGTAGGATGCACAGCCTCTGACCTAGCAAGGTCCTGTGCTATAGGAGTGATGTCTCACTTTGTCACTGCCAGGACCAAACACTGCTCTGCTCTTGTTTCATCCCCACAGCCCTGCTTCATGCCCAACACACAGAACTGTCCATCTTGGAAACAGAGATAAATTTCCATGTCCATGTTTAACTTTGATTTGTAGTTCCATTTTCTCTTGAACCTCCTCCCACTGACTGTAAATCAGTAAGTGAAAAGCACACCATGTACACAGTCTGCAGTCAGGCATTTGATATGTTTGTAATTAATTGACAGCATTCCTATATGTGCTGCTAAGCAAGATTAATGCCCTTCTCAGATCTGCTTCTACGCAGTGAAGCCAGTGGGAGTTTCTCCTCTTTTGCACTGAGAATGCAAAAACATGAACCTAAGAGAGAATTCATTGAATGAGGAGCTGTGTGTGACATGCAAGACAATTCTGTCCTGAGCTGCCCTCCATAGAGCTCCCCTGGCTTTAGGTAAAGTGCTTTGTCTTACTCTCCCACAAAATACTACAAGTCATTTTTGCATACGACATTCACATTTACGTGTTCTTTAACTGTGCTACCAGAGGACCAAATTATGTTAGAAAATTTAAACTGTTTCATTGGGACTTCTAATAAAATTGTAAACCTGATGATTTACTAAATTATATATAATATGGACAAAATGGCACAAGATGAAGCAAGGTTGTTTGTGGTCAGTGGATATCTAGGAGGGATGAGCCTGGCTTGGTAAGCCAGTGCATTTTTCTGTTCTGGCACTTGTTGCTTTGCTGCCTCATCTTCTTCATCAAGTTAGTTAATAATCAAAAATCTTCTTTGTGCAGCCTCTTGCTCTGGAACTACAAAATTACATTGTCCTCTGTTCATATATGAAATCCTGTCCTCCTCAGGAGAAAACATGTTTTCCTCATCTGAAAGTTAAAACATCCCATGACTACAAGTGCAGGAATCCTGGCAGCCTCAGTTGTGCTCCACATTCAATTAGGAATGACATCAGTAGACATTGGGACCTTTTTGTTTGCTTCTCGTGCTCTCCTGTCGTGGCTGCAGTCCTGCAACTGATGGTCCATGGAAGCTTTTGCTGCCAGCAATGGGGGAAATATGCAAATATAATAATCTTCTGAATCATCTGGTAGAAGGCATTGCTATAGTCTGAGGCAGAATTATAAACCATCAAAACATGCAAATCACGTTTGTGTGAGTGACACAGTGAGGGTGTCCCTGCACTTAAGTAGGGCATTACTCAAAATAGTACTATTTCAGCTTTCCATGGGAAAGTACTTTCTGTTCAGTGAGATGTTTTCTTTCTCTACCTAGTCATCAAAAACACCATCAATCCCCTTTCCAGTGAGGCAAGCTTCTGTGGAATGTGACATTCATTATTTCCCCTACCTGATAAGAGCTGCAGACCTAGATTCATACAGAACACAACACATACTTTTTTTTTTTTTTTTTAATTCTTTATGCATGAAAAAGGGCTTGTTCAGAAGAACTTGCCACCAAAAATTTGATTTTCTGGCTAGGTGCAAGAGAGGTAAATTCACTCTTTCTGTAGTTTTTATGCACCTTAATGCAGAGAAGGGAATAGGAGTGAGTTTGTTGGAGTCATGATATAGAGTTCATAGTTGGAAATAATTCTAAGGTAACCTCCTGCTGCTCTTTCTGTGTCTGTTGAAGAAAAGAACATTATTACAGCAGACAACTGTCAGATGAAATTTCAAAATTGATATATTAGAGAAATAGAATGTGCTGTGCACATTATAATCATGCTGCCAATTTAGTGAATGTTTTTGGTGGAATCAACAACATAAATTAAAATCTATATGGGCTATAAGTATATTCTTCACCCTGTTGCCCTCCTGGACCTCCAGGCTTGATCTTCTTTCCTTTACATGCATGGAATTTGTGCAGGCACCAAGAATTTCATGCCAACGGATGAGGTGGCTCTCAAACAAGATCCAGTGAACAGAGGTGATGGCACTTTTCCCCCTCACTATCCAAAAGTGTAATTGCACACAAATATATCATTGCTTATCTGGACATAAAGAGAAGCTTTAAAATCTCATAGACTACAGGAACTAATGTGTCATTTTTATGCTACTTTACATGGCTTCAGTTTGTGTCCTGTAAAATAAAATGTTCTGATCCTTGCCATTTATTTTTTCAGTTTCTAAGAGCTTAGCCATTTAGGATGATCCACCAATTCGGTTTGAAGCACCAAATGGGGTGTATTCATGCAAATATTAGTCCTGGTGTGTGTGTCCTTCTGAAACTCAAATTAATAGTTTGAGCCATGGAGGTTGAAAGGAATTTCAAGTGCGGCTCTAATGAGGACAGACAGGAACATCTTTTGATACCTTGTACTGAATTTAAGCAGTTGCCTATCTGATATACTTTATAGTGGTGCCCGCTCCTCTTCCATAATTATGGGCCTGTCAGCATTTCCATTACTAACCCCTATATTACAGCTGAAAATATCACTCCAGGATGAAGTTTTGTACAAAGCCTTTCAGCTGTGAACGAAGAAGATTTCAAAATTAATTTTCCTGCTTCTCCAATTTAAAATATGAAGTTTTGCTTTTGCTTGCTCTACCCTGTATTAATGTCTTGTTTTCGGAAAAAAACCCCACAGGGTCAAAATACTGATGTTTGTTTCCTGTAGCGTGAATGTAACACATTGAAAAGATAAGAACTGAAAGCTGAATGCTTTTATTTAACCACAAAAAGGCATAAGCAGGAAAAAGTACATCTGCAAGCTGCCACTGAGCTCAGAGGCACCTCACTTCATGTTCACCTGTGTGCAAAGATTTCAGTGGCCTGAATCCTTTTGCATAGATTCCAAAACAGCAAGGAAATTATAATTTTGGTATCAATGTAGACTAATTTTAAAATAATTATCTAAGAGTCCAAGGACACTTAGAATTAGGAGGTACAAAAATGACAAACAGTTTTGGTTTCCTGATTTTGGAATATATTTTCCATAAAGCTGGTTCCTGGAAAGGCTGGGTGAGGCTAGTGTGAACACCATTTTTCATGATATAATTTTTTTGTCCTTTTTTCCAGTAACTTACTACCCATCTCTGAAGGTGGAACCAGTGTTTACCATGGTTTTGAGTGATGCTTATCACTAAAGTTATGCTTATCACTCAAAACACTCAAAGTCTGAGTGTTTACTAAAATATTAATCAATTTATTTTCACTACACTTCTGCAAATGAACAAATTCCAGATAATTTTTCAGATGACAAAAGTCTGTATTGAGACATAATAGTTGAAAATATTCACTTTTTTAAAAGTATTTAACACTTGGAACTTGATTTTTAGGGGTGGAATTAGAAACACAGTTCTCATTGACTTTAGCAACTCTCAATCTGGTAAATATTTAGCATTTCCCTGAATCACATATCTTGTGTTGAGTGGAGTACCCATATGAGGAGGAACAAGGGAATTGCCATTGCTTGTGAGGAGTTTGGGATTAAGTGATTTGCTTTGTGATACCTACATGGCTTAAATATTGTCATTCCTCATCCTTCCGCATCACAACTGGGCCCTCGTGCTGGTGATGCCCAGAGGATACACACTGATGTGGAATCTTCACTTCATATGACCTTGAGCTGGCACTGCTTTCCCTTCCCAGAATGTTTTTCAGCACTTCAGCAAATGGAGCAGAAGCCCCATGTAAAATCATCCACATTAGTATGCAAGTGCCTCCAATAGGGAGAAAAAGTGGTACATGATTATTTAATTGTGCCAGTGTTAGGTACCCAAGTGCATTAATATCCAATCAGACATCCATCCCTTCCCGTAGCTCCTGAATGTCTGCCTTTGCAAGCTGAATAAGATTTCCTTCAGCATAGTTTTTGTTTGTAATTATATTGCAAACTTCTGAGAGAAAAAGAGCTTGACTGTCATAGAATGATAGAATGGTTTGGGTTGGAAAGGACCTTTAAAGGTCACCTGGTGGCACCCCGTGCCATGGGCAGGAGCCTCATGTGATGTGTGATCATCGGGCTCATGTGAGCTGCTGCCTCTCGTCGCCAGCGCTGAGCCTTGGGATGAACTGCACAGCCTGCTGCACTTGAGATAATGGAGAGCAATGGATAAAAGGAGCAGTTAGAATGTACACAGTGCCATATGATAGGAGAGAATAAGCTACGGAAAAGAATCTGTGACAAAGAATGCAAAAAACATATATCCTAAATATAGTAGGATCTGTGAGAATATGCAGTAAGAACAGAGTATTTTGATAATTCTTGTGGAAAGCCCTAAAAAGCTTCTTTGAGAATATGGAGCTGTATTTGCAAAGACTTAAATTTAAACGTTTATATTTAGCCAAGGGATTTTCATGCATAAGTATTTATGCAAAGACTACGTGTCTGTTGAATTTCAAGTCCCTTTCCTAGCTCCCTGTAGGCATAAGAGCCTTCCAAAGGAATAAAATTCTGACATTTATTTCCAATACAATGAATCATTTTTATTTAATAATTGCTATTATTTTTACCAGCAACTGAAACATTCCTGAGCCATTTTCATTGTGGCTTTCTGAGCTTAAAGTAGACACAGTAAAACATCATGTGACTAAAATTCAGTGGAATTTTTACCAGCAAGAGATCAATCTCTTATAATGGCAGATATTAGCCAGCTAAACGATTGGTCATCTGTTACTTTCTCTGTTCATACTTTAGATACAAATCTCTTCAATGTAAGTGGTTAATTTTCATATTACTGTTACTGATAGCATGAATTTTAAATACAGTTCTGTTAACAGAAAAATATCACTACATATTTACACAATACACTGCCTATGTCAGTGTTAAAATAAATAGTTGATGGTAACATAAACTTGTGTTTTACTTAACTGGCAATGACCTGCTGCAGTATCAACATCATTGTTAGCAATATAAACAGACAGTTAGTAAATACACAACGCATGCACCAAAGTGCCTTCATTGGAATTATTGTCAGAGCAAGAGTGGATTAAGTCAAACTGCCAGCTGCTTATGATATTTCAGGCCAGATTCAGCAAGGCAGTGGCTGCTTCAAGTCAAATACAGATCTGCAGGTGATGAGAGTAGTTATTTGGCTTCAGTTCTAGGCTCCTTTACCTTTCATTCCAAAAAAAAAGCGATAAAACAAAAGTTGTAGTTAGCAAAAGCTAAGAGAATAGGGACAGACCTGAGGGAAATACTGGATTGGTTATCTCCACCTAAGCTTGGCCTGAGAGTTGCGAACAATCTCCCTGTGGGAGCACAGGGCAGCTCAGCCAAACAAGGCAGCCCACGCTGAGCTCCCACTGCACTCCAAGTCTGTGCTATTCTTTCTTATTTTCATCTTGTTTCACAGGTTAATTATTTGATAGCTCTTAAAACTCATCTTCTTTCAGCATCTTTTTCATATAACCTTTGAAACCACATCTAATCTCTCATTTCAAGAAAATTTAGGCAATTCCACTTCTTTGAGTTTCTCACTTAATAACTATTCATAAAAATCTTTAAGCTGATGGTGTTCTCTGAGACGCTGCCTGAGATTAATTTCTTCTATGTTTTACTGTATTTCTGAAAGGATAAAACAGTACATTTTTGTTCATGATTTTGAATTCTTGCAGGGGCAATCACAATTTTAGGCATTTCAATGAAGTCGTTGTGATATGTAGAAAATTACTTTGAGGATGATACCCGATGGTAACTGAGAATTCATTTAATGTCATCTTTTCCTTCTGATGTCATTGGAAAAAGAAATGTCAGTCAAATGGCCTTAAGGAAACATTTTGTCTATGGATGAGTGAAGAGGCAAGCGTGTCTCTGTGAGTTTCCCTTTGGGATTGCATTTCTGGACTTGAGAAAGTGCATATTGTGCTTCATTGTTGCCCTGAAAATGTGTCCTGTCAAAGATGGAGCAGTGACACCACACTGACGTCTTCAGTTACTCACGTGGCAAAGGAACTAAAATGCAGAAACCTTTTCACATCACACTGACTTCACAGGCACCTCAGCTGCAAAGATAAAAGCATCCATTTTGTAAAGGTTGAGAGTTTTGTGATATGAATCTCACCAATATATAGGAAAGGAAAGGAAAGAAAAGGAGCTAAAAATGGGATGGCAAAGAATAGTGTAGTGTTTCAGCCCTGCAGGATTGCCTTTAATACTAAGTGGAAAACCAATGCTAGCTTGATCTTCCTGTTGTAATGAAATTATTGAATTATCCTTTCAAGTCCACAGATCAAAAAAAATTTGAGAAACTTGATCGTTCATTTATTCATCTGAATGACCTTTAGTCATTTCCTGACCTTTGTGTCAGGAAAGTCAGTTGTTGAATAGTTGGGGCTGTCAGGGATTTGGGGCACAGTTGAGGACTGGAATAACTGTATAAATAGTAAGCCTCAAATTCAAACCTTCTGGCTATAGAAGAGCATGTTGTGTCTCTGTAGCACACATCAGGGCTGAGAGGAAAAATGAAAGGGTTTTTTTAAGAAAAAGAGCCTTCCCAAATAAGGGCAGCTACAGCAAGTTTGGATCTCTAGTTTGTGAGTTATGGCACCAAAAATGAAGTGACATCCCCTCCCTCCCTTCCCACCCCCAAAAGTTTTCAAATAAGAGAGATTTAAAAGAAATCTGAGAAACTGTCTGCTAGACCACTCGATTTGTTAGTGAGGAAATTCTTAAGAGGCATTTGCCCAGCCTTTGAGCTGTAGGAGAAATCCCTGAGTATTCCCATTAAAGCATAGCATTATCTGGTTAACAAAGCTAAGAGTTCATAAAGTTTTTAGAATAAAAATTTTGCCATAAATATGTTTCACAGTCACAAGCCTGTAGAAATAGTAGAAATTATCTAAATCACTATAAAAGCAATGTTTTAACTTAAAAGTAATGCAGATATGTACTGCTATAAATGTTTGACTGAACCACATGCATTTAAAAGTATGTTAGACTAAAATTAGATTACTGACCAACCTGTGAGACCCATTCGGGCACAGACATTTTTAGTCAGTTTCATTCCTGTTTTAATATTTTCTTCCATCTTTTTCCTCAATTATACCTCTTTTTTTCCCCCAAGGAATAATTTACATGCACATGACATATGTCAAAAAATTCTCTAAATTTGTCTGAATTCTTTATTTTTATGAGAAGTAATAAGGAAGGTCAAGCTGTGTTGCCATGCAACAAGTTTGTGGTCTTGCTGTCTGCTCTTTCTGCATGCTGTAAAAAAATCAAAAATGCAGGCGATAAAGAGCTTTCATTGGGTTGCCATTGCTGCAGCAACACTTCCCCCCTGTTTGAACCAATGCTGGGAGCGTTTGGGGAGCAGAAGGCCCCGGGTGGCAGGAAACGAAGCGACGAGCTCTTTGTAACTGTATTTTTAGACTCTGGTGAGGAGGGGTTGCTGTTCAGCTTGTGTGCTGTGGTTTTTGGTTGGGGTTTTGTCAATTATTGAGGTCTACAGCAGAATGCTTTAGATTAATTCTCTGACTTTTTCCAAACCCAGCTTTTTACAGGGTGTGTGCATTTCGAGTCTTTGAGCTCAATGTTTTCCACTTCAAACATGTGTCTTAGATAGCAGATTCCAGCCCGGAGTACTCACGCAAACGGTGCTCGCATGGCTGTCTCAGAGCTCTCTGCTGCTCTGAGGGACTGGAGGAAGAAAACCAGGTTCCCTATAAAGAATTCTTATCTATTTATACATTTTGTTGTTATGGTTTTCAGCTTTATTCCCCGGTGCTGCTGTGCTCCACAACTCTCATACCCAAAGGATAGGTTCCCAGTGACGCAGCTGCCTCTAACTAATGAGGAAGTGGTTAACTGCAGCAGGGAGTGCAGGAAAGCTGTTTGTTCACTTACTTACAAAGCTCTCCAGAGTCAACAGGAGAGGCTTTCCATTGGACTCAACAGGATCTGTTCCAGCTGAAGTGGCCTTTTGGAAACTTCTTTGTACTTGGAAGTTTCCAAAAGGCCACAACACGAACCAAAATTCTTGTGGCGGAAAGAAAGATATTCCCACTTAGAAGTATTGAGGAATTGATTTATCTGTTACTTGTGGCACCAGCTACTTCAGAAGGCTGTATAGTCCAGCACAGGACCAGGAGCTGCTCATTCTTCTGCTGTTGCTGGTGCTTATTACTGCTGTTGTTGGTATCCAGAGGGGTAGGGCAAGGATATCTGTCCTAGAAAAGTTTTTTAGTTCTCTGGTGCATGGTCAAGGCTCCATTAGTCCTATTGGATTCTCTCACATGCTGATATCTGCACTGACAAACTGCCAGCTGTGACTTACAGCCCCTGCATGATCAGGCTGTAAGTATCTCTGTGGAATAGAGATACATATTTGTTGTATGAACTCAAGAAACTCTATCCCATCTATCTCAAATATTGTCACCCTTTACAATCTTCCTAAGTATGATGAACCCACGTAATTCTTCTGTGTTGGTTAAAATCTGCAGGTTGTAGTTTCCTGCACCTCCCTCTGCAGTGTTTCCAGGTTCTGTCCCAGAGGAGGTGGTGGTTGTGTTTATGTAATGTTCTAGACTTCCCTTACAGAGCACTGAAACCAGATAAGCGCTGGTGGAACGCCTAATGCTGTGACCCCATCTGTCAAAAACATCTGGAGACCATATAGCTTCACATTCCTGGATTATGATAAAATTGAATTAAGCCTATAGAGTTCCTTGTCAGGAATTCTTTGCCTTCATCCTCCCTTTAGTCTACATGTGGTATTGAAAGAATGTCTGCTCTGGAAGCTTTGTAGCCTGTCAGTCAGTCAGGAATGTGGTCCTTCCTGGAAATTTTGCTTATACTTACGTAAGAGCTGCTGTTCAGTGTTGTGCTGGAAGGCAGCAATTCTGCTCATCTGTACTTCATCAAGAACTTGTACCTTCAAGGTGGAAAAGTTCTAAATATGAAAGGCTGTGTGCTCAAACTCTAGACAAAGATGAGCACCCTGACCCCTCCAGCATGTGCACCCCAGGTGTCACAGCTGCTTTTTGTTCTGCAGCAAAATCCAGATTTCCTGCCCAAGAGTTTATTTGGCTGCAGTTTTGATTTTTCCTAAGTCAGTAGCAGGCAAACAGATTTCTCCCCTAAATGTGCTCAGAACATTTATTAGAGATTTGTGCGTGCAACAGAGGCAAAAGTACAAGAGTAGTGAGTTCCTGCCATAGTGACTCGTTTCAACATGGGGGGATTTTGTCACAGATTTATGGAGTAGGTACTTCAATTGCGAATATTTGTTCTAATTAACTGAAATGAGAAAAATAGGTCTCCTTTCAGTACTGGTTTTGAGATTTCAGTGTATCGTAAAAATCTGGGGAGGAAAGTATGTCTTCATTTCCTTCTTATGCAATTGCTCTCATGTGCTTCCTTCCATCAGATGACTTTAGATAACCTTAACATTTTCATCATCCTGATCCCTGGGTTAGATGCAGAGATGCAGGAGTGACCTCAACTATTTACAGACACTGGATTCTTTATAACATTAATTTTATCTGCAGGATGCAGGAGTAAAACAAGTGCATTTTAAAAATTAAATTCAAGTCAGTTTTATTTTAGAAGAACAGAAAGTAGGATGAAGTACTTGTGATAATCAAATGAAATATTCTGGACTGTGAATATATTTTTGTTTCATTGTAAGTAGCAAACAAAATTTCACTTTCTTCTGAATAAATTTTCAGAAGGCAGATTGGATTTGCCTTATTCAGCTTGTTACTACTAAGTACTAAATTCTGATGCTGTTTTATTCATTGCAGATTGTGCATACTAAGAAAGTTCTAATTTTTTCATATTTACAAGCAGAATTATATTGCCTAAAATGCATTGTAAGGAGCTTGCTTGCCAAAAAATGTAATTGCAGAATTGTTCCATGCTGTGATTCTGACAAGGTTTATGGAATCCTTTGTAGTCTCTTTGGTGCTTCTAAACTCAAAGTTTACTCAAATTCTTTTTCTGAAAGCATTGAATTCTCTGCACTTGAAAGTTGATGGTGTTGGTGTGAGAGAGATTTTTATAAGTCATAAAAATGAGTAATTACTGAAGAAGAGTAATTAGAGAGAAGAAGCCTGAGGGGAAAGAAGTTCTACTTAAACATTAAGCAAATACCATTAGCCATGCAAAAATAGAAAATAATTTCTAAAAGCATGAATAGATGCACACGTGTTTGGTCCATTCATAGTTAAAGATAAACCTAACACCCAAGTCCATTTCTGCACTCCATTGAATTTTGAAAGGGTGAAAGGATATATGAAACTCTGACTATTCCCACCTTAAACTGAACTGAATTAAGATAACTAAATTTTTTAAATCCTGCAGTTCACAGAAGTCAACCTTCCTGTTCAAAGGCAGCTTTACAGCCCAGCCCTTTGACACATGGCATGGCTGACTGACCACAGCTCATCCCTATCCCTGCTCTGGCCACCTAAAATGGCTTTCATCTGCATGGCACACAAGTTAGCTCCTTCTCTTCCCCCCCACCAAATCCTTATTGGTTTAGTGGAAAAACAGATAACAGCTTTTGCTGTCAGGTTTAATAGAGGAAGCTTCTCCATCACCATCACTAGTCCGTGGAGAATGTTGCTTTTCGCTGGCAGTGAATCCCGTGTCACCCCATGTGCAGAGCTCTTGCCTGCTGCTGGAACGAGGTTGGTGACAGAGTGCCCATGCTTTTCCATTCTGATTTTTCTTGGAATATCTGAAGTGGAAAGAGTATTTTCCTGGAATGTCAGGAAAAGAGTTTATGTCACTGAAAAACCTTTAGTAACCTCTACCAAAATTATGTTGCAGTTTTATTTCACTTTACTGCATTCTAAGTTAAAATTTTAAGATATTTACTGAACAGCTCCTTGAGCTTCAGGCTTTAAATTAACAACAATCTCATGAATTAATTGTGGCAAACAAACAAAACATGCTTTTGCCTTAGAAAAAGCTACAATAATGTTTCATGGTTATCCAACTGGTCATGCCCTGCAAGGCAGAGTGAGCTGTGCACGAAAAGCAGGAAGCTGGAATCCAGGCAGGCCATGTTTGCAGGCAATCAGAGCAGATACTCATAAACAGGGCGGAGAAGTGTGAAGAGTGGTCAGTGCAGTTCTGACAGACTGCTCAAGAGACACAGTAAGGCCCTTTTAGCTGTTCTTCTTGTGCACAGAGGACTTTTGAGAAAGCCTCCGGAAATGTATCTGCATTCCTTGCAGGAAATACATGGATAAATCTACATAATAGAATATTACCGGTATTTATGTACAAAGCACACAGTGTACATGGTTGAAAAATGTAACCAGCTGACTCACTGTAAAATATTGTTAATAAAAACTGATTCTTAAAAATTGTATGAGCTTGTACACTCCAGATAAACAGCTGGCTTTTTTCAATAGCACAGCTGTTGTAGAAGCATAAAATGACTAAAATTTGAACAGGACATGAGCTATATTTGGCAAAGCATTTGCATGAAAGCTGAACATTTGCAACTTCATTTTCATTTATTTTAATTTTCATTGTACACCTAGTAACCAGAGATCTGGAGCTGCTCCTATTGGTTTCAGTACCACTTGTTTAGTTGTGAGCCATTATGTGCCAGGGTGTTGTAAACTTAGAGTAGGCATTGTTTCTTTAGGTGCAAATAGCAGAGGAGGGTACTGACTTTAAACATGCGGTGTGTCAGTGCTAAGCTGTCATTCATGGGAATTTAGGCAGATAAAGGATCTTAAGGATGTAATTTCTTCCTTGAAAAGGCAAAGCAAACATGAAAGCAGTAAGAATGGCACTTCACAGCGTGCAAAAGTCAACTGTTCCCACTGCAACTGTTTGTTTGTGAGGCTACAAAAGCATGTTCCCATGAATTTGGGCAACAGTAAAGAATACTGCTGATACAAGTCAGCAGATGTGTAGTGCTTTGTGATTCACAGATGCATGCAGGAATCAGTTGAAAGAAAAATTTCAAGCTCAACTCTAAACTCTGACTGGTCAGATTCTTTATCTGTTACTGCAGGAAGTGACATTTATACTACTAAATGACTTGCATGATTTTCTGGGGCCTCAAATCACAACAGTGAATCATACTAACATTTAGATTTTAGCACCTAGATGTTTGCTGTTATTCCTTGATTGATCTTTTGTATAGATAAAAACGGATTTCCTTTTGAGAACAGTAATTTAGAAATCTACCTTTGCTCCTGGAGCTACTTTCTCATATTTGTACCTCAGGGACAGCCATTTAAAATAGCAGTTCATAAAAACTTCTTTGTCATTTCTGCATGACAAAGAGAAAGCAGTGCAAAGGTGCCTGGTTTGCTCTAAACATCTTCACTTAGAAGCAAGAAGTCAAACAATGTGTTCGTGCAGACTCCATACTGCTGTTTGGCCTGGCTGAAGGAGATTTAGTGTCAGGTCAGCAGTCTGGGGATCTCTGCACAGCACTGCACTGCACTGCAAGAACATTCCCCTTCTGCCTTCTCTGTTTACTATTCACGTTTTCCTTGCAGAATTTCCCAAGCACTCAAACCCAGCAGTCCTCTTTTCATAGGACCCTAGCCCACAACGTAGTTATTTCACCAGGAAAATCACTGTTTTAGAAATACAAACCACTACTTTCACACTGGTAAATTCTGCTACATAGGAGAGACTTCCAAGTTCAAATTAACACTGAGTTTATTTTATTCCTGCTTTCTTTCCTGCCTCTCTAGGAAAAAAAGGATTATTTCAGTGGCAAGGTTTCTAACTCTGCAGTGGTTACAAGTCTGGCTGATCTCCCTCCATAGCAATGTCCTGCAGTAAAACCTTGAGGTGGTGATTATCAAGAGATACCCATGACCATTGCTTGCAGAGTAGTAGCTTTGTACCCCAAGAAACCAAACCAAACCAAATTGCTAATTCCAAAAACAGACAAGGAGGAGCAAATTCAGCCACCCATACACGGAATATCAAATACCAGCACACTGCACATTCCTCTATTCTTGTTAAAACCAATCTAGGAATGTTAATAGCAAGGAAAACAAATCACTTTGTCAGAACCTGGAGCTTGTGTCATGGAAAAGATTCCCTTAAATTATTGTTAATAGCTATGAATCATCACCTAGAGGAGTTTGGGGCTCAGGGGGCACAAGCTCAGTGCTCCATCAGCTGCGGCTGGAATTGGCCACACGTGAGGGCTCTGCTCCCACAGCCAAACCTGTGTGAGGATGCATCAGCGTTCACCCATTCCAGATGAAATGATGTCTAGTAGTACTAACATGAAGGATTTATGGTTAATGAAGGAGATAAGAGAAACCACTTCTCTTTCAGTAATTATCATTTAGAATGAAAAAGAAATTACAAATGTGTCTTGTGGTAACAGCACTGAGCTGGAATCACTAGATTGAGGCTAAATTCCCTATTCTACCACAGACATAGTTTTTAAGGTTGATGTATTAATTTCTATTTCAATCAATCAAGTGTAAAATAAGGTTAATACTTTCTTTGCCTGTCTTCAGTATCTAACTGCAAGCTTTTCATATCTGTGCAATGTAGAGCTTAGATCTTGACCAAATCTGAAAACAATGCCCTCAACATCAAAACAAACACAAAAGGAAACCTCAGTGTATCCTCCTAAACAAAGATATTTACTCAAGCAAGTACATTTCCAAACAGTTTATTCCAGAAGTAAAGTATCTGTGTAAAACTGCTGGGAAGAGATTGCTGGGAGTGACAGACTCTGCATGTTTGGACAAGTAGCTTACCCAGGGATCACCATGTTTGCCTCATGGTGGTCCTTTGAGGAATAATCAGAAATTGTTTTAAAAAATTCAAAATGTGGACAAATGATGGAAATATTCCCGTTGATCTTTTTAGTGAAAACAAAAAATTAAGTTCTGGAACACAGTCACAAGCACACAGAGCATCTTGCAAAGACTGTGACTTGAAAATAGATCAAAAACATATCAATCAATTTTAAGATTGTTTTCTGTGAATGAGACAGCATTCCATAAATCAGTTTTCCTTAATAAAATTGCTACTCTTTTGCCATAATCAATGCCCTTGGATTCAGCGTAGCTGGACAGATATAACTGATGATGAAGCTGATTCATTGTATTTTCTTGCTGGAAATAAATCTTAACTAAATTGAGGTCAATGACAAAACAGCTCTTGCCATCAGTGGATGCAGGATTGACCCTTTAGAGCTGCCTTTGTGCATAAGGACAGATTTGTTTCAGTTTCGCTGTTGCTGGTTTTCTTCTTTTTTTCTATTTTACCTTTACAATTTTCTGAGGACTAGAAGCCACTGGCATGTTATAGCATGAACCTGTGTGAGACATACTTTCCATTGTTGAAATGCAGAGCACCAAACAATCACTTCCTTGAGCAGGCAGAAAAGACGTTCAGTGTCTTCTGGACTCCAGCTGAGTCTGAAGCCTGGACTCTGCAGGGAGGGATCTCACTACTGGCTTAGAACAAAAAATTGCACAAATTGAAGTGGCAGCACCATCCTTGATGGTTTAGTCTAGTTACTTGTCTTTAGTCTAGTTACATGTAACATGTAAATGTACATGAAAGGGTTGAACCATTCTTATGAATATGGTAATTATGTAAGACGAAGCCAATGATAAATCTGTTACATTTTCTGTGAGCATTCAGATAAGAACTTCAAGGAGTAGTATGAAAATTGCAGATACGAGATCATTTTGGCATAATTTCTTCTTTGAGAGAGCTTTATTTTTTATATTCCACCTGAAGTTTGAAAGTTTATAGTCTAAGACTTGTATTAAATCAAAACCTGAGCAATAGGCAGGTTTGCACATATTTGCACAAAGATTTCTTGTGCAGGTCCTGCTGAAGACAGTGAGAGCTCTACAAATGAAAGATGTGTGGGATGATCCCCTTTTTTACTCCTGTCTGAGGGATAAAAATGTTTCTGTTCTCACTAATAATTTTAAATAAAATCAGTTTGACCATCTTTATGCTGTTGCTAACATGAACTTTGTTTCTTGTATGACTAAATCCCAATAGCAAACACCATCTGCTGTTGGAGGAGCAGCCGAGTCACCACTGAGACAAAGTCTCACTCATTAGCACTTGGGAAACACCAGGGCTGCTACAATACACAGCAATACCCTTAGAAATCCACGTTCTGTGCATTTGTTTATTGAAGATCTTCCTCTGATATTGAATAAATTTTCCCCTATTAAACTGAAGAACTAACAAACAAAGAGCTTTGCTCCAGATCTAAATTCACATTTGGAATGCCATTGTATGAAATTTTACTGAATTCCTTGAAACAGTGAATGGTCTTGGAAAATTATCTTACAGCTAAGAATACAGAAATTCAGATTGCGATAGAGCAACATAAATAGTAGTGGTATATCAGTTTACCCTTGCAGGAATAACGTGTATCATTTACTGTTGTTAAATGATTCTTAAGTGCTATTTCTCCACAATATCCATAGGAGCTAAGAAGAAGCTGTGACTTTTTATTCAGGTATTTAAATTCCAGCAAGTTCTAAAAGACACATCTTTGCCTTGGATTTTATTCATGTAAATAGAAACATACACTTGAAAAAATGCTATTTTATCTGAAATAATAGTTGTGTGCTCTCTGATTTAGTAAAGTACTGTTATTTTGGAAGTTAACATTTTCCATTCTGCTCTAGAATTATTCTAACATTTTGTACAGCATATAGACACAAATGAATAGCATGCAAAAGAGCTAAGTTAGGTATTTTAAAGTACGTGTAAAAATATGTTTCCTTTGCAGAGCAGAGCTGCTTTCCAGCAGGACTGCCCAGTCACTTCAATAGTTAGGAAAGGTCATAGAATAGTCTGGGTTGGAAGGGACCTCAAAGCTCATCTCATTCCAACCCCCTGCCACGGGCAGGGATGTCACTCACTGAATCAGGCTGCCCAGGGCCATCCAAGCTGGCTTTGAAGGTGGATATTTCTACTCGACAGCAGTCAGATCCGTAGCTACAGAGAGTCATTGCCTGCGGAAGGCCAGGAGCAGTAGGGCTCCTGCAGGAGAGCTGTCCAGCAGTGGTGCCTTCTGTTCCCTTCAGCATCTTCCAAATGGGAAGCACCATGCTGAGCTGCCTTGGATACCTCCTGAGAGATCCTGGGGACAATTGGAATGTGTGTGATTTTGAGCCTCATCAGAGGAGAGCCTTCCTGTTGAGCACTGCCTGTGCAGCATCTGTAAAGCAGCTGCTGTTTGACAGCACTGAGCCTCATCTGCAGAGGGCAGTGGGCACCAGGCTTAGCCCCTCCTAAACTCCTGCTCAGATTCATGTACAGTCTTTGGGATCTGATATCTTGCAAGCATTTTGTGGTGGGGTGGATCCATGAAAGAACAACGAGCTCTGTTTACAAAAGGTGGTGGTGTGGAAATGTGTTGTCTCTGATTGATGATGCTGGAGCAAATGAAGGCATCAGCACAGCCCTACAGTGGGAATGTACATTCATCTGGATGCTTCTGAGCCAACACTTCCAGCAGAAACTGAGATGTTTGTATCTGACCATTAAAACTGAGAGCAAAATTGCAAAGGACAACATAGACATAGGAAATTGATATGTGCAATTATGAAACACTTTCCAGAGGTGTCCATGGTAACTAAAAGTCATTACTTTATGGGATAACAAAAATCCCAATAGAGATCATGATCGAAATATTGACTTTATGTCAAACGGTAATTCCTCTCTCTACTCCTCATCTGACCCTTTTATATTCCACAGGATATAAATTACTGACCTCTTCCTTTCCATTAGAAGATAAGCACCTTATCACCTTTCCTCTTTTCTGCCATCCTTATCACTCTGCAGGCAGTAAGTCTGTGCTCCCAGGTGGTCTAATTGATACATATCTAATTAAAGGCAAAGCATTTTTTCTCAACTTGTATTCAGCTTTGAAGTGGGTTGCTTTGATTTCAGACCTGAAGAACAGCTTTGTGTGCCTGAAAGTTACTCTTTTTCAAACTGTACTAATTGATCAAATCAAATGTACTACAAACTTTGCCTTCCCTGTGCACCAATGCATTCGTTTTTGTTAGAGAAAAAGAGAAGATAATTTGTCATGGATCTAGTTAAAAGCTGTGTGTGAGGTCTGCAGCACTTCAGAGCTTTTGAGATTAGAACAAAATGTTCAAATATGATGAGTTAGAGAAAAAGGATTCAGTAGAGACAAAGGTTGATAAGTGGGTTAGCAAGTAAAACAATGTCAGGACTCGCTGTCTTAAATGATCCTGCAAGATGGAAGTTCCAAATTTCTTACCTTCTTGTGGCCTGTTGCTGTAGGGGAATAAATTTGGATTATATAGAACTGAGGAACTAATATAGGATGCCCTCCATCATCCTATTGCTTATAATTTTGTTTAGTAAGACTGTCTTGTTACCAGTTGCTAATAAGGTCTGTGAAGGTTTGGGGTTTTTTTCTGAGCTAATTGCTCTTTTGATTTGGGCTTTTTAAAGTATGTGATAGGATTGGTGTTTATAATATGCAATAACCACAAGAATCTCATAGAGTTTTCTGAGGTCAGACTGTCACGATGCTTTTGTTTGCTTATGCTGAGCTAGTACTTGGCAGCTTGTGTGGTAGCTCAGCCATTCTCTAAATTAACAGGTTGTTCTTTGTATTTGAAGGGGACTGATGTGATTGAAGTGATTAGCATGTATATGCCTAAATAAATTACTCTGGGGGAGAGAGGGATCCAATCGAGAGGACTGGATAGGTCCAAAGAGGTTGTTGTAAGAACCCTGGAACGTTCAAGAATGTGCAAAGGACTTGAGAATAAAATTTCAGACCAGAAAATGACTGGGAAAGTACAGTTTTACTCTAAAATCTTTGTTAATGAATGTTCAAGGATGTATTTTTTGTTAGATTTCTTTGGAGGCAAAAGGCCTGGTGTAGATACGAGACATAGAGAGAAAAAAATCAAGTGGAACAATTTATTTTTCCATGATAGCAAAGTTGGGCCAATTCTCACCATGTTTGGCTTCCTAAGTTACTTGGAGTCTGTAGAAAAACAATCAGTAAAGGGCTTAAATGCATTTTAATAATATTGCCAAGGCACTCAAACTTCTGTTTCCAAAGGACCTAGAGTCTACTTGGTTTTCTCTTAAGACTGGTGCTGCTGTTCCTGTGGACCAGGAATCTGAATAATAATCTGAATAATCTGAATCTTTTTGCAGGGCTTCATTGGGTTGGCAGGGCAGGAGAATCCTGTGTTCCACAGAACTTTTAGAGTTCACGTGCTGGTTAAAGTCCCTTTACATTTCAGCATGTGGAAGCACTAGATTAATTGCTTATTTATTCTTAACTGATATACTTACAAATAGAGTCTAATAATAGAGCACTAGTCTAATTCTTTACATTTGTATGCTCACAGGTTTTGTTATTTTTTCCACAAGTGATGCCATGGTCTTAATAAGATAATGGGAGGACCCCAAAAATACTGGGGTTTGCCTTTAGACTACCTCTTATTTGCACATAGCAGTACATAATTGTCTGAGATTGGCTTTTGAATACACATGTATTACATAAAACTAACATACCTGGTTCTTGGTTTTGCCTTGCAGTACAGAATTGGACAGCTGTACATGATCAGCAAGCACAGCCATGAGCAGAGTGACCGAGGGGAGGGTGTGGAAGTGGTGCAGAATGAGCCCTATGAAGATCCCAACCATGGCAATGGTCAGCTAACAGAAAAACGTGTCTATCTCAACAGGCAAGTGCACTAAAACTGTTTCTCTCAGCATGGGCTGTAATAAAAATTTGCAAAGAGTGCAAGCAACAGCCTTTCTGTTTCAATAGAATGTGGTGCCATGAATACATGCTGCCTCCTGGTAGCCATGGGGAGGTGGGATTGATCTGTGGCTTAGAACAGAGGGATTTGGTGTTGTTCCTTCTAGAGCATCTTCTCCATGAGAAGGAATTATAACTTGAAGGTAAGGATATACTGAAAATCAGAACTTTTGCTTTCTTTTACACTTAATTGTTTGTCATTTTGTTTACCAAAATCATTGGGCAGAGCGAGACAAAGAACTAAACAACAAAACCAGCAAAGTCTTACCCTCCAGGAAAACCAAAACCAAACCATTAAAAAACTTTAAATTTCTCTCACCTCATAATCACGTCACAAAGCCAGCATTGTTGGTGATTGTATTTTGCCCCAGCAAAGTTAATTGACATTATGAATGACCATTAGATTGTGTACAATGACAGCTTTCTGGACCACTAGGCTTAAAGACATGGTGGAAAATTTGGGGTTTTTCTCCCCAAAGTTCCATCATTTCTGAGAGTGAAGTGTTTGTTTTCCAGTGCTGAAATGATACTGCTGAGGATCGATGTCTCCACATTCACAGGCCAGCGACGTTTAGATATATATATTTGTGCAATATAAAATACGTTGTTCAATCTGTTCCCATTTTTACTACTGCTGATCTAATTGAATATCACTGCTTTTTCTGAAGCTCTTCTTTTCCCCTGGGCCTGTTTCATTTTATTAAACTTATGCTCTGCAGCATTTTGGAGTGGGCATACAAACACTACAGCTATTGCTTCTACATTGCAAGTTTCTCCTGCACTGCAAACCTGACATATCTAACCTTAATTCAGGCCAAATTGAATCACCAGTGATGTTACACACACACACACACAAGAGCTCAATAATATATATCTTGCCAACATTTAATATTATTGTGATTGTAAGTGTTCTCTCACAGGCTAGATACACGACTTGGGAAAAATCAATAAATGCGTTCCCATTGTAGAGCTCCCACAAGTTGTGGGGGTTTTGAAAATGTTTCTGGATATTTCTTTTCTGCATTTTAAAAATAAGGCTTTAAGCACTGAAGAGCATATTTAGAATTGCCACTTTAGGGTGGCAGATAGGATGATCCACACATGTCTGTGCTGCTGAAATAGAGATATTATCTTTTCTTTGAGTGGACCTTGGAAAAATTCATCTGTGTCTGTGACTGGGACTTGCTGGCAATTCTGAGTATAATATGTGTTTTGCTCGTGAAGTTGTTTTTTTCAGGATGTGCTGTACTATCAGCTATGTGATGTGGTGAAGGTAGGTAGACAGGCAAATATGCTGAAAACAACGATAACCAAAAAAAGTGCAAAATGAGCAGATGTATGATTTCTAGTGTCAGTTTAACCTTAGTTATATTTAGAATTGTTTACTGCCTCTTCTCTCCTGCTGGAGCAATGTTTTCAGAAGCTGAAAGTCTGCATCCTCTGGTATTTATAATTTAGGCATCAGAGTAAAGTTTAGCAGGGGTAAGGGAGGCAGTCAAAAACACTGACAGAAGCTGACAAAATAACCAGATCTGATACAGGGAAGTCTATTATGCAGAATGTAAAATGTTGCTTAAAAGTCTGTACACAAGAAAGGTTTATGTAAAGAAAAGAATCCAGTTCTGAGCAATGTCATCAAAGAGCAAAAGTCAATGCACTTGGCTTTGAATCTGTAGATAATGTACTAACGTCTGCATTTTGCCTCTGGACAAATAAAATATTTATATGTAGCTGGATCGTGGTTAAATAAGCCTTAATGATCCCAAATGTATTTTCTTCAGAAATTTGCTAATATGGAAAGTTAATTTACTTTCTGCACATAGTTATCTAAACAGAGCTATTTCAAACATTTACACTCAGAAAACAGAGGTTTGCAAGCATCTCCTGCAGTTCAGTACAGACTCAGTCTTGGCCAGGGTGATCTGCTCAGTGCTTTGCCAGACCAGCACCATTTGAACTGAGTCCCCCAAATACTGGGATATTTGTGGTGTCCAAGGTCTGCTGTCCTTGGAATGACTAGTTCTGCTTCTTTGTCCCTGGCAGCCTCAGTGCTTATAACTGAAGTCATTAAGAGAGGGTTGAAAGATGAATTATAGTGAACTTGCCTTTTTAAATGTTTCTTTGTTCATCAGTTTTTGGTACCCTCTGTGACCAGAGTGCTGGAAACGAGACTCAAGAGCCATGGTAAAAAAATGCTGCCACTCTTCCCTAGTATTATTCAATTACCCTTTAATGATTCCCCCATATGGTGTATCCATTTCTGGTTCTGCTGCTGTTGTACCACTGCATTGGTGAGTTCTCTTGACAGAGTGAGCTCCGGGCTGTGACGTCAGCTCCATTAATTCTCTTCACTTTTGTTATTTACTTTTCCCATCAGCAAAATGGGACTAATGCTGCCTACCAGCCTCACGAGGTGTTTTGAGTGATCTGTTAATTTTAATATAAACGCTTCCTACTCAGGAGTTGGTGTTGGTGGTGTGGGAACAGCTGCGTGCCAGGTGAGCTGAGCGAGAGGTTTCAGTGCTGGCAGAGAATATGGAGGAAGAAAAAAGAGTCTGTAAGAAGAAGTGATGTATTCAGGATCGAAGTGGACTGAAATGGCACACTTCCTCCTGAGCTCTTGTTAGAGAGTGCCTCCCTGTGGCTGAGGACTCGGGGCACTGTGACACCTTGTTTGGCCTCACCTGTTGAGCTCAGCTGTGGCCACAGCTTCGAGACCATGAACTCTCAACGTGAGCACCCTCAGTTCAGCTCACTCCAGGGTGCTGCTCTGGCACACATCTGCACCCTCTGCCAGGGGAGCACAGCTGAGGCACAAAATGGAGAACTCTTGAGAAGTCTTGCTGTGTCCCCCAAACACCTTGCAAATGATTCCAGATGTGCTCTTTTCTACAATACCCGTAAGTCACAATATATTCTAATTTTATCTGTTCTTTTTACTTTCAGCAAACTGCCTAGCTGGGCCAGAGCAGTTGTTCCCAAAATATTTTATGTTACAGAGAAGGCCTGGAATTACTATCCTTATACAATCACAGGTAAGGAATGTAGCAGAAATAATTGCTGCTTTGTGGTTTGGGGATAGCTTATCTTCAGAAGCTCCAAGTTACATATTGAACTACAAGCACCAAATCTCTTTAACAACTCCTCTTGAACTGCATATGTTCTTCCACCTTATATTTACTGGTATCAGGAAATAAAGATTATAGGCTAGGGATGGGTAAAAACCGGAGTGTTGCATCAATGCAATTTCTCCCTTGCAAAGAAAACATCAGGTGCTTGGATTCTGTCAGCCTTGTGTCCTTTATTGTCCCATAAACTTTAGTCAAATAGAAATCAGCAGCTTATCTGACACAATATTTTTTATTGTTAATATACATTTACTGTAAGGATCTTGCATCATTGTTTCATTTCACAGTTCTTTTTCTTTTTCTCTTGTCTTTCTTTTTTTTTATGAATGGACAATTGGAAACCAGAATACACAGTAAGTTTTTCTTCCTCTTTTTATTCTAAAAATAGAAAAAATATGTAAAATACAGTGGTGGAATCCAATATGATTTCTTCTTAATATAACTAGTTCATAATGCCTTCAATAGTGAAACTTTAGTTATTTGTTTAAGAAATTTAAAGGGAAATTTGAAGTATTTCTAAGGGAATCCTATTTTTTTTAACTTCAAAATAATTTGATATATTTTTAATTACTGACTGTAACAAAGAGAAGCTTCTATAAAACAGGGTGAGGTTTTTAAGGTTCCAGTTATTACATGGAGACATGAGAACAGATTTTATTTTATTTATTGTTTTATTAACTTATAAAATGTTCATCTCTGGTATAGTATCTGGGAAACTGTGCAATCTGTAGACAAAATTAAACATAATCTGGGCACAGTGCCCAGAAAAATCAGCTATTCCCTCTCGCAGAGCTAAGGCAAAATATAGCACATAAATCATGAGAAAAAATGTTTTAAATGTGCTGGCCTCAATAATACACAGTAAGTTTTCAGGGATGGTGAGGAGATTCCAGGTGAAGGGACCTTTCAGAAACTCCTGCTTTGATTTAGTTTGAACTTCTGACTGCAGATAAAACATAATCCAGATGTTTCTCTTGATTCTACAGTGCTCAAAATGTTTGTGCGGATTTTTTAAAAACTCATAAAGCATAAAGGGAGAAAAAAAGATTTTAGCATGAAAAAAAGAAAAAAATAAAAGCATTTAAAGGCTCAGATCCCAAAGCTGGAGACCAAGAGTTGAAGCTGTGATGACCAAGTTTGAAAACCCAGAGACACAAACTGTACTTCTCAATATGTGCTACAGGTATTTAGAATGGTCATTTGATTGTCAGAGGAAACCCAAATGTCCCCAAATGGACAGTAGTGATGAGGGACAGATTCTCAGCTGGTTTTGCCAGAAGAGACCTTCAGTAGAGTCTGGCACAGTTCACATTCATTAAGGTTTCCCTTTGATAGCTCTTTTAGTTTTAGGCAGGGAAATTGACATTTACTGTGTTGCACTGGTTTAACTGAAATTTTTCTTTAACTGAAAGAAAATTTGAGTCTTTTAATGTCATTTTTTTTTCATTAGTTGAAAGAGACAAGTGGGGATGATGAAAAGGGTGGTGGCAGAAATATGTATCTAAATTTGAAATGTAATACATTACTAAAACCAAACAGCAGTGCTGTGGTCAGAGAATCTGAATCAGGAGGTGATCTCTGTCTGATCCAGTGAATCAACACCTGGTGCAGGTTGGAGGAAGGTACAGCTACAAAAATGTTCAAGAGCATCAGCAGAAATGATTGCAGGCTTGGAGAGATGTACAGAAAAATTAAATCAGTTCAGAAATGTAGAAGGTAGGCAAAGCAGTCACTGAGTGACAGTGTAACTGCCATGGGGAGCTAGGGACTAATTACTCACCATGGTGCAAGGAAACAGAACTAGAAATACTGCAAGGAGATCAGAGAAACTGTACTTCAGACAAAAATCTAAAATATGTTTTAATGGAGCTGATAGGCTATGAATTTATCTTCATGGAAAACAGAGACCGTGCCTTTGCCTCAAACTGTTGAATCTAGAACAAAAATGTTAAATAGACCGCTGGGAATAATTGCTATCCTTGTCTAGAATATTTCTCTAAATTTGATCTTCTGTATTCATTAGAGAATTCTGAAAGAAAGAATAAGCCCACAGTCATTGCCCAAAATATGTAAGATAGCTTGGAAACCCTTTTCCTAAAGATCGCAAATTCCCTCTGAAGGGTGTGTGGGACATGGTAAGAGTCAAATTGAGCCTCATTTCAAGGCAAACTGATTCTAAAGGCAGGCCAGTAATTAGATAAATAAAGCATAATCTAATCGAGTCAAGTACATACTGCTCTGTGGTATGTTCACACCTTATTAACCTTGTAAACTCCCCTCTAAATAAAGAGAAGGACTTTAAAGGCTCAGCATGTTATTTCAGTGTGTTCGTGATTTGGAAGAGGATGTGAACAACAGACTGAACCTTGCTGATAGTCTTAAGGTTTTTCAGTTGTAAAATATGAAGGCTGTTGAGAAATTGCATTTGAGGCCATACCCTAGCATGCAGAAATGCAATATGGAATAATTTCATCAATCTGATTCTCTTGTGAATATTATTGAATTCATAAACATGACCTTCTTAAGGACCTGAAATTAGGACACCTAAGAAAAAATGCTCTTCAGGCATTGAAAATAATATTCAGAATACTGTGCTGTGCAATGGTTGTATAAAAAGCCAAGAGTGATTGGATGCATGAAAACAGGAATGGAAATTATACTGTCATGATGTTAGTCCTCTATAATCTGGATCCAGTTATGATGGCATCTGCTTTAAGCAATGATATTTGTTACACAGCAACCCCCTAAATTTGACAGCAAACAGCACATCTGCTACTGGCTATTGACAACCATATTAACAGCATGTAAAGCAAATGACACACTTGTGATAATGAGATTAACAGAACTATTGCACAAGTGATGTTTTTGGGGGTGTAATATGTGCTAGAGAGTCATGTCAGGAGAGCATCTGCAAATGTACCTTGTGAAAGCTGCCCTACAAAAGACTTCCTGTCAGGAAGATGACACATGGGTAATGTCCCAAGGAGTGCTGGAGATAATCCTTGAAAGCTTCCTGCTGACATTGAGAGGGAGGAGGAAGTAAAAAAAAATACTTTCAAAGCTGAAGCCAAAGGAAGTCATGCAGATTTGGAGGTACTATTTAGGGAATAAGATATTCGTGTAAAGTTCAGTTTTTGTGACTGGGGTGTTACTTCAGACCTGTATGTGAGAAGTCTCTTCAAGTTAGACAGGAGCTACTTTGGTTTTGATCTTGTCATTAGAAACCTGACAAGATATCTTGCTAAAATACCTACTGAAGTCTTCTCTATAATTTTTGCAGGCTTTTGCAGGCATTAACCATTTCATATTGCGGTTAGGTTGATGTTAAGATCATACACAGGGATACAGTATTTAGGATGCAGCAGAAAGGGATCCCTGTAGGAGTAACTCCAGTGGATTCCACTCCATAAGCAATTCCAGGAGTTAGGTATTGCCAAGTGCCTCCTGCCCAGCTACAGCTGCTCCTGGGGAATTGGTGCTGCTAGCTGCTGGCTTTGGGAAGAATTCCTTTGCCAGGCATAGGCTGGGGCCTTTTTCACTTGGAGGATGGAGAAAAGATGCCTTGCAGCTCTCAACAACTCTTTGTGTGCCAGCTTATCACAGCCTTTGCAAATATGTATCCTTAGTGGAAAAGATCTATGCTATTCGCAGAGGCAAGAACAACTGAAGTTTCAGGAGGCTTTGTTATTTTCTTTCTGAGGTTGTCTGGCCAGATTAGAAATAATTAACTAGAAAGGAAACTTGTGTCTATTGCAAACCAAATGGAGAAGAATTGCGTAGAACTAGGTTTCTTTACCTGCGCTGGGATATTGTTAGAAAATAAACAGCACAGAGCAAATATCCATTTGACCTGCTCAAGTGACAGTGGAAATTCTGGACAAAAAAAGAAAGGAGCCTCAAGCAATCAATCAATTCACGAATGTTTGGTGACTAAACCATGGTACAAAACTTTGTGTGATCAAAGTACACTGAAAATGAGCCAAGCAAAGTTTAGTTCTCGAGCTGGAGTAAGAAGAGGCCTAGGAAAAATACAAAGAGAATTTAAGCAAACCCTTCTGAGTTTGAAGGGGCAGTTGAAGTGTTTATCAGGGATCAGTTCAAATAGAATTACCACCTGACCTGAACAGCTTTGGTGTTGTTAGCAGTATTTCTGTTCTGGGGCTGAAATTTAAAAACAGCTGCATAATTTTTTTGTGTGCATAATTTATAGACAATTGTTAGTTTCACAATTATATAAGCAAAACAAACACTAAAATAGCATTGTTTCTCTGTGCAAGGAGGAGGAGCATTCCTTCAACATGCCAATGTCTCAAATCAACTTATGAAGAGAATATAAATTCAGAATATTTATGAAAAACAGTTATGGAACAGAAAGCAGGAGACAACAATTCCTTTGATGATTTATCACAATGACATTTATTCTTCTACAGTAAATGACTGAGGAAAATAAAATTATGTCATCTGGTATGTGTCAAGGCCCCAGAGTGAGAGTTGCTAAATGGTCCATTACTGACCTGCTGGTTTCTGATTACTTTTGAGAACAGGCATGTTTTGTGCTTCACTTAGCTGCTGGCTTGCCCATGAAGTAAATTATCTGGAAGGAATGTTTTTGTATTGTTATTTTTATAATGAGATGACTTGAGAAGGAAAACAGTTGTTTCAGATAAACATTGCTGTAGTTTTTCCTGTTCTCTTTATCTGATTACCAGCCCTTGAAATTTGGATGTAACCCCTCACTCTTCAGTGCAGAAACTTTTCTGCAGCTTGAGGATATGAAAAGTCTGCATCAAAAATGCAACGGAATCTCTACTGCAGGTTTAGAGCCTAATGCAGTTACTACCAGCATCCTCCCATCTTACCCCCGACTCAGAAAACAGGCTAACTGGTGCCATTGTTATAGGAAAACACAGATTTATTTCCCACAGATTTATTTCCCAGAGGTTCTGGCAAAAGGAAGGACCTCTGTAGTATTTATAAAAACCAAATAATTTTTTTTTAGAGAGCTGCAGACCTGTATTCTCATTTAATAGCCTAATCCCATTGAAACGAGTAACTCAAACTGCTTGGGAGAATTCCCTGTTTCCAGCACCGGCTTGTTCCAAAGCAATCCACGCCCCTCTCTGATAGATGGGATTGTCATTTCCACTTGCTCACGCTGCTTTTCACTTCCCTTCTTCCTCAATAAGCAGGTTACTGTTCCCATGTATCAAAGAAAGAGATCCTAAGGGAAGGCAAAGCCAGAGATAAGAGTTTTATAGTGGTTGGAGGCAACTTGTTACTCATCGTTCCATCTTCAGGTTATTGTATATAATACAAACAGTGATTTTCTTCCTCAGCTTGTTTATGAGAGTTTTGCTCCCTTGTTTATTTTCAAGCCCTGTTTTTGCATTGTTCTTTTCCTTTCCACTCAACAGCACTTTTGTTTTGCTGTTTGCCACCTTCCTGATCTTATCTTGTTTTCCAAATTCTCCTCCCTCTCGCTGAGTCACATCTTCCAAATCCTACGATCACCCTGCCCAGCCTTTTCCGTCCATTCTCTTCCATCCTTGTCACCCTGGCTGATGCTGGTTTGGGCTGTGGTGAGCTGATCACACAGCAGCTCTGGGGGCTCACATGCACAGCTGTCTGGAGCACTCTGAGGGGAGTCAGTAAAGTCATGGCCATTTCCCAGAAAACATTGAATATTCCACCTTCCATCACCAATAGTACCACATCCTCTTTGTCTGTTACAGCAGAGTCAGGACTCCATTTCTCTTTCCCAGGTTCTTCATCTTCAAGAAAGAACTGCTGTTGTTACCCCCTGCCTACCGAAATAGGGTCTAAAAATTTTGAATTCAAAGGATGTGATATCTGAAAGTTACCCTATGGGAAAGATTTCATTTTCTTGATCACTCTCACCTCATTGTAGCAGCCACTGTGTTCTTTGAAGCCTCCATGGAGATTGCTCTCTAAAGGATTCCACCTGTGTTGTCAAAATAATGCATATGTGGCCATATTAAAAAACTCATCAGTCTGAGAAGTGGTAGAAGATGAGAGAAAACGTTTACATGAAATGTCTGCCTTGCTGGGCTTTTTATGTTAAGATTTAGGGGAATATGCTTCTGCTGCTTAAAAAAAAATGAAGTGGGATTAATTTTTACTGTAGAGAAATAACTGTCAAGGATTGTGGATTAATATTCACAAGGAGCAGGAGAAGTGAAGAGCAAGGAGGAGGTCTCTAGCAGGTCTTTGAACATTCTGCAGGCAGAAAGCACATGGAAAATGAAACCAGCTGCAACAGGATTAATGAACTGGCATCACTCACACAAAGCAGGTTCCAGAGGGTGAAGAAACCTCCTCAGACCAGCATATATGCTGACAACTCAAATAATTCCCACAGCCACCTCAGGTGTAATTACTATGCAAAGGTTAATTTGACAGCCCTCTCCATAAAACGATTGTCACACACTGTGTGTCTGAATGTCCCTTTAAGACTTTGGCAAGTGTTTTGGCACACTTGGGTTCTACCCTGTTCTTGTAAGTGTTGCTTATTGCTATGGCAACACTAATCAATCATCATGCTAAAAATAGGCCTTTCGTTTTTCAAGAGGTTATATGTAGGGAATTGCAAATGCAACTGCAGGCTGTGCTTTCCTTCTGCTGCTTTCCCTCCCTTCACTCTAACGTGGAAACATCCCTGCTCAGGGCTGGTAATTACTGCTGCACCCCTGCTATTGCACTCGCTGCTTCTGGAGCCTTAAACCTCTCCTGCTTCTTCCACTATTGAGATGCCAAATGTAGAAAGTTAAGGAAAACAAACAAAGAACCTGGAATATTCCCCTCACTTGTTTTTAAGTGTCACAGGTGTGCTGGAGTATAAAAAAAATTTAAGGAGTTTAGAAGATGTTTGAAAAATCCAGAGGTGACAATATATGATGCCTCCTTGGAGAGCTTTACACAAAGAAACCTTATCATTGAAGACACTGTGACTCTGAAGATTTCATATTATTCTGTAGAACTTAATTTCAAGTTAAAGATTGAATTTGCCACTATTTTATCCCCAAGAGGAACCTTGCAAGCTGTAGAGGTAGTGAAATGGAGAGCTGGAAACTGCCCTGCGTGTGCTTGGGATCGATTGCCTCCAGGTCAGTGCTGGAAGAACACAAGCCCCAGAGGAGGCAGAGCAGAAAGGGAGTGGTGCTCAGAAGAAAGAAAGGATCTGCTAAAGGGTTTATTACCTGCTATTCACTCCCCAGTTGGATTCTGACTGTTGCATAACAATTTTAATCCTCAGTTAAGTAAATACGTGGCCACTTGAGGGGAAAAACCCAACTTTTTGCATGATGAATAACAGTCTTTTGAATGATGCATAAACAGTTTTCTGGTTCTGCCAGAGCCCTCTGCCAATTAGTCAGAATGCAGCTGATGAATCATGAGACACATTCTGTGAAATGTTCAAAAATTTGGACCCTGCTAAGTGTTCCTGTAAGGCAGCGAGACCCCCCACAGCTGCTGGAGCAATGGTTGCCAGACAGTTGAGTTTCTAAGAAAGATTTTGCGGTGGAGGACTTTCTGGTGAACTTGAGTTTTCGTTTGGGGTAAACCCATATTGCCATTTATAATCTCAAATTAGGTTGTTCCAGTTCTCTCCTTCATACTAAATGCACAGGGAGGCTGACTGTGGGTGGCTTTACAGAAAGTGGCTCTCTAATGAGGTGGCTTGAGGTAAATGGCACTTACCATTCTTCTGTGCTATTCTAAGGATCCTTGGGCTTTTCTTAATGTTCCTTTTTTGAAATATAAGGCTGGAAGATCTCTTGTTTTAATTAGAGTTTAGATTCTGGGTCACAGGAATCAACAGCTAGATTCAAGCAGTGGCTTGCTAAGCTGCTACAGGCAGCCCAATGCAGCCTCTTGTTCAATCCATGGAATGGTGACATTTCAGAGTCATGACCTGACTCATTGCTGGCAACCTCTGGACAGTGATTGAGAATAGCAGGTATTTTTTTAATACCATGGTAAAAGGGAAATCTGGCATTTGGCTTTCTTCATAATTTCCTCTGCAACTGCAGCTGTGCTTCAGATCAACAGCATGAAAGGGGTTTTGCCTTCCATGGCACCAGAACCTTATTTTGGGAAAACTTTCTCCCTTGTTTTTTGTACAAGGATTGATTCTAGATGTGCTTATTGGATACTGGATGTCCTGCAATCAGGAGATTGAACAAGGACTTGTTGGGTGATATCCATGGAAGGAGGAAGGCATTTGCTGCAGTCTCCATGAGTTTCTCATTTCAGTTGCTGCACTGCATTGGCCTCCTAAATGCCCTCTGCCCTTACTCATCAGCCCCTCCCTTAGAAGAACTCTTAATGTTTTCAAGCCCAAACTTGGACCAAGAGCAGTGTGAACAGTGAGGCATCCAAACATCCTCATTGTATAACCTGTATGTACAGCACATCAGAGAGTCGTTTGCCATGGGGGATTAGTGATGCATCAGACAAGGAACTGGCAGTTAAGGCAAGAAGAGCCTTGGTGACTAATAAGAAAGATGCTGAACTGGTGTCCTTGAGAGCTGGTTAGACAGCTGCTCTATCTGCCTGTCTGAAAACTTGCTTTGAAAGAACGACTGTGAAATACTAAATAAAATATATTTGAAATACTTATTCTGATGGAATTATGTTGCCTAGTATTACAAATTCTGGTCTTCGTAAGCCAACTAAGCTAAGAAATCCTCAGAAAAATTAATTTATTCCCATGTAAATATAGAAATATTATCTTTATCAGAAAAACGTTGGTGTTTTGGTTTTGTTTTGTTTTGTTTTGGGGTTTTTTTGCATTATTAGCTAAAGATTTATTTGGATTTAGTATAAAGGAATTCTCACAGGTGCTTATAATCCATCTTTATTTCATTAATAGGAAATTATGCTAAAATCCATTTCTCACTGAAAATGAAGGAAAAAGCCCTCACACATGAAGGCATGGCTGTCTGTTTGGTCTGCAGCTGGTGAAGTGTCCTTGGGTTATTTTATATGGGGGATGCACTGGTCTGTGATGAGGGAGATCAAGTTGCTCTCAAGATCCTAGTGAATTTGATTTCTTAAAAGACATTTGGAACATTCATACTGCTGGGCATAGTGAGCATGAATACCGTTGCATCTAGTTATTCCAGAGTGCTTATACTGATTTATTTATACTTTCATTGTAGTTCTCAGCTTTTAGATAGAATCTCTGCATCCCTCCAGATTCATCAAACCTTTCAGGTTTACATTCTATGAATATTTACTCTTTTTCCTTAAAGTAATCTGAAAAAAATAAGAAAGCTGATACCAAAAGGGATGTACTGAATATGTCAGCTGATGAAGCAAGGTGTATTTTTTGTGTTAAACATTCTTTTCTTCTGTTGCAGTGTTCGTTTTTGCCTAAGTTCTCCATTCATATAGAGACAAAATATGAGGACAACAAAGGAAGCAATGACAGTGTAAGTATGACACCTTGTGCAAAATTTGATTTAATTCTCTTAGTCAATCCCAGTCTGTATCTGGGACCTCAGTAGGTCTCTCCCTTTGGGAAAAGACCCCATCAGACTTGTGCCTTTGCCCCTCCCTGGTTGTCCTGGTCATGAGCAGCTGCAGAGTTACCTCTGAAGCAGCAGGAGGTGGAAGATCTGTGTGCTCACCTTCCTTTCTGCTTCTCATATTCTATTTGTTCTTTCTGTAAACGCAACATAATTTACATACGTGAATTTAGTCCTCATGACATCTGTGGAAAGTCAAGAAAAGATTGCTGCCCTTTTCTAGTGTAATGGTATTCCATGTTATGTGTTTCACATTATTCTCTCTGAATAAAGGGGGTTGAATTCCAAGGAGGTGTCAGGAAGAACAAACAGGAAACTAAACAATGGTCAGAGTTGAGACATCTCAGTAAACAGCTCGGGGGAACAATGGCTGTGCACTGAGGTGATGCTTTTGGCAGTCACTTAGCCGAAGTTTAAATGTTTTCAGAGTTAGAGCTTACAGATGAGAAGGACGATTAATTATGTAAAATCCTCTCTAGAGGAAGGGTGGGACTGAGCAGCCAGCAGCTGCTGATCAGAGAGGCTCAGGAGCAGAAGGCAGGAGGTCAGACAGACTTTGTTGTCCAGACAGAGAGCAAAGCAGAATCACACACCTTGCAAAAAAAGAATGACTTTCAATAAAGCCCAGCATGTAAAGATTCAACTCTTGGGTTTATCCACAAATATGTTTCTCCCTGTTTCATTTTGGTATGATTTGGCTGCAGACTTATGGGAAGAAGTTTCTTGTAGGCATGAAATAAAGTTTAAATGTTTGGAAGTTTGATCTGTAACACAGAAACCCAATGAAGGGGTGCTGGAACTCGTTGAGAAGGAAAAGGGCAGTCAAGCAGATGATAAGGGGTCTGAGCACAGCCTTCCAGTGTCCAGCCGTGCTAAGAGCAAGGTGAGGTGTTCTGTTCTCCACATTTCCCCCAGGCCTGCCTGTTCATCAGGCTGACAGCTGCTGCACTGCTTATGGCAGAGTAATTCCATGTACAAGAACAAGGTAGAATCTGGAAAAAACCTTTTGGCATGCAGACACTTTCCTACTTGGAACATGACGGAGATCATCTTAGCCACCAGATACCAACCCCTCACAGTCACTGCTACTCTAAGCCACATCAGTGAGTTAAAAAGAAGAGTATTACATTACCAGCTAGATGAGCGTTGTGTAATTTATGCACTTTTTAATGCTCACTTCTGCTTTTTGGCAGCAATTTAGCTCAGAGCAAACCCACACCTTTAGGTTTGGGAGGGTGCAGACAGTTTTCTGGTGCATTATAATGTCAGCAGTGAGCAGACATGATCTATGCTGCTGACAGAGGAGGAACTGAAGCTATTTAAGCAGAGTGAATTTTCAGGTTTTTTTCTGTGTGTCAGTTTGTGGCTAAAATACTGTGAATCAAGTCCTGAACGGTATCCAGCCAGGGAATTTAAGATTAAAGTGGCACAGAGGTGGGATACTCCAGTGATGTAAATCAAAGAAACTATTCTGCTTGAATCCAGCTCTTCCAGTGTCATTTTTACCAGAGTGCCAGTGGGGTGATATCATATTACCTTTCTATTGCAGCACCTGAGTCACAGACTAAGCCAGTGTTTACCTAGATTAAGAGATTTCGCTGACCCTTACTTGAACTGAGGAGGAGAAAGAGCAGCTGAATTAGAGGGTTAGAGCCCTAATTTCCCTGATTTTGTAACTCTGAGAGCTCTGCCATTCACTGGTGTGAGCACAATAAACCAGTGGAAGATCTACATTTCTATGCTCCCGTGGCCTTGATCTAGGACCACAGGCATGGCTGGTGCAGCACTGAAATGCTGGAAGGTTCGTAAATACAGGAAGGTTTCTGTTAATCCAAACACCTTGGAACCAAGACTAGGAGTCAACCTCATTTCCATTATTCAGTGGGTAGGCTTAGACTTCACTTAAGAACTTGCAAAGTGTATTCCTCCTTTGTGTCAGACGAGTTTAGATTAAATGCCACTGTTTATCTGGTGAGAAAACAACAGGAAGCATAGCATTCATTCCTATAGATTTCCGTCTAAAAGAAAATACATTGTATTTTCTTTCATTGCAACTGTCAGCCTCAGCTGATGAAGAAATAATTAGTCAAAAAATAACTCTGTAAATTTTGCAGTTGTAATGCAAAATACAGTGAATGAATATTAATGTTACAGTAATGAGGGCAATAATGCAAGTCTGATTTTAACTCAGCTATTTCTCGATATATAATTGTTTAGATCATACAGGTATTTTTGAAATATTTGTGCTCTGATTTATTCTTCATTACCATACTGTCTGGTAAAGTAGATATTGATTGTGAAAAGCAGTAATTAGATATAAGGATACTAAAACTAATTCCAATGGAAGAAAGCAATATAAATGGTCTTGGGTTCCTGTTGTCATTTAGCAGGCTGATATATTATTAGAATTATTTTATTTAACATGTTGCATTGTCTAGTATAATTCTACCTACTTATTGCAATATATCTTGATGCAAAGTTCCTCCTGATTTTTCTTCCCAATTGACATGATAGAACATACAAGTGATGCTAGTGAAATATGATGATATCTGCTCTGGAACCTGATTTTTCTATGTCTTAGACTTCATTATCATTTTAACCTATTTTGAATATGTTAAAGTACTATTGTTCTGATCTGTTAAAGTTTGCACTTGATTTGCACAAATATAAACACTGACAGAAAGAACAATGGACAATAAATATCTTTATGTAGGTAGCCTTGTGTAGCAGCGCAGAATTATAAATCACTCAGCTGTGATTTCAGTGCTCAGAGCAGCTGATTTTGATGTAGATGTTCCATGGCAACTCTATCCTTAGAAAAACAGAGCCAGTGCTGGATGAACATGTTAGTACATCAAATATCGTCCCTGCTGCCTTGCAGTTTACAGCCTCATTAACACTGTCAGAAACTGGACCAGTGAGTCAGGTCAGTCAGTGTTTCCTGTTGCAGGTCTTTTTTAAAAGTCAGCTTCTCAAAGAGCAACTTTATTTTGATTTTACTTTTATTTTAAATTACAAAATGGAATTTCTAAAAATTAGAAATGTTTCGTGAGATGTAAATGACACAGGAGGTGACATCTGTACAGTACATGAAAATATTGCTTCCCTTTGCATCCGGAGCTGTTTGCACTGGTCAGGGCTGCAGTGGGAAGCCCAGGAGCCTATAGTGCAAAGCCTCAGAGAGCACAGACAAGGCATGGCAAAAGGGCACAGCAATCACACACTTCTGGAAGGAAAAACAGCACTTTGGGAATTTGAACATCAATACACAAAGTCTGTGTTTTGAATATTAAAAACATAAGGTACATCCAGGAGAATTCTTAAGGTTACCTGCTGGCTGAAATGGTAGCAATCTGCGCAGGTGTGTCAATAAGTGGGGTTTGTGCTTTCCATGAGAAGACTTCTTTAAGCTTTTTTTTTCATTTGGACAGGTATTTGCTTTCAGCAGTGCATTGGTTGGTCAGAATTTGTGTCACACAGGGCTAATTGAGTCTAACTGGTATCTTGCTCTCACTTTTTTCCCATCTCTTTTTCTTACTATTTCAGTGTACACTGCAGGCACATATTTTGGGATTTTCCCTTTCTGAGTGCATTCCAATCAGGGGCGTTGATTGCAGAGGCTCCTCCACCACATGGCTGCAGTGGATGCTGTAATCAGTGCTCAGCCATGGCACACAGGCAGAGCTCTGCTGTCCTTGCTGTCACACTCTGACATGGGGAAAACGTCTGGGAAGCAGCTGAAGGCACAGCAAAGGCAGAGTGGGGACAGACACTGCTCAGGCAAATCACTGAATCACAGAGACATCCAATTTTCCTGTTTGTTGCAGAAGGATCGTTATGTTTGACTGATTTCTGTTGGTTTGTTTTGTTTTGTTTTTTAGTCACAGAATTAATTGCTGCTGATATTTGGACAGTGATTTTTTGCCATCTGATGGTGTCTGGGGAAGGCAAAAAAGTACAGCTTGTCAAATAATTCAAAGGTTGTCAATAATGAAAATTCACTGTATGTAAAACTTCTAGTTCCTTGCTCTTTGTGGCATAACATTTTTCTCTGGAAAACTCAGTGGCTGGATCTTGGCTATTAAGCTAAAATAAAATAAATTTTAGGTATGGCAGCTAACAAGAAAATCCATTTCTTGTTTGGTTGAGTTTAGGGTGGTTTTTTTCCCTATTTTTGTCTCCTGTCTTAGTAACATGGAACTAGGTTGTAACAAACTTGAATATAGCACATGGAAATTAAATGTAAATTCACTATTTAAGGCAACTGCCATGAAACACTGATTTCAGCTGAAAAGGCTTCAGCTGTGCCCTGGTTTAGCCTCAGTGCACCACAGGATCTCCTTCTGGAAACTGTCAAAAGGATTGCTGGGCATCAAAATGTGGCAAAGTCAAAGCAAGTGACACTTTTAGGGTGATTTTATTTGGACCTGGACTTTTCCTGTATGATGCTATTGAGTATCCCATAATTTGCGATGAAAAAATCATGATTTTGTGAAGCTTCTCCACCTCTAAGAAGTCTCAAAAGATAAAGGCAAACAAGTGGAAAGGTTAGCCTGAGATTCCTGCTGAGTGAAGAGCTCTCTTTGTTGAAGTGCAGATCAAATGTCCCAGGCACATTTGGCTATCAGAACACATGACAGAGTGTGAACAAATGAAATGCTGCTGCCTCTATGTCTTGATTTTTCTAAATGAACTACTGAAGTCACTCAGGAAATCTGGCACTTGAACTATATGACTTAAAAAAACTAATCGCAGTAAATATTATAGATAGTCTATTACGGTCTTGGAAGCTTAGCTACTTTGACATAATTACATAAAAATCCATTTCTCTGTCCAGAAAATACAAATCTTAATGAGATATTTTGTAAGAGATGGAATAATAGGGGAGTCGTGACATGGAGATCAGAAGGAGCAGGGAGCAAGGCTGCAGATAAATATGAAGCTGCCTCTCCACTCTGTGGCACTCTGGGATATTCCCAGCCAGTTCAGAGAGCCAAACTCTCTGCTCGCACTGAGAGATTCAACCTTTCTCCATAGAAAAATTGCTCCCAACTATGTGTGTCCAGAGAAATAGTTTTAGCTGGTGAACAGGTTTGAAATTGGTCAATTCCTGTAATCTCTGCCCAAATAAATCTCAGAAGGAAATTAAAGGACTTTGGAAGTAGCTGAGGTTGGAGCATGCAAAGTACTGAAAAGTTCCACGCTGAATAAACTCCATGGATTAAGTTCTGAGTTAGAGTTTTCCTTCAGGAAAATGAAGCTCCTGAGGGCCAAGTGACACAACTGCTCAAGGGCTGTGGCACCACAGTGGGGAGTAGCTGGGGGTTCAGACCGTAGCTATCTGCAGAGATGAGAATTTCAAGCTGGAGGATATATTTTGTGCCCTTTTTTAATGGAAGAAAGGATTGTGTTTGCAGTCCTTCCCACAATTACAGCCCTACCACGAATTAGCTGTCTCAGTAAAGCCCTCTGACTACAAACTCCTCGTGTCTAGGGTGGGAAAAAAACCATTTTGTAGTAATGAGAGAACCAAACACCTTTCCAGCTAGTAATCCCTTGGATGGCTCCTTTGCTCTTGAAGATGGAAAAAAAAAGATCACAAGAGAGAATCATCTATTATGAAACAAAGCCAGGCCAGAGGCACAGATGTGACCCTCAGAGTGCTGGTAGTGCAGATGAGTGAGGAGTTTGCCAGTGTGGATGGAATCAATGCATTCAGCAGAATCTGCCTTTGTACTGTTTATGTCCAGTCCAGGCTAGCTGTGGAGATTGGCCATAAAAGTTACATTTGAGATTAACTACATATGAATAAAATTGAAGCCAGCAACTTAGCCTTAAAATAGAAAAAAGGGGGAAAATGGAAAAAAAAAGCTTGAAGAAAAGAGGATATTAAATTTCCCATCATCTCCTAAACTGACTTTCTGCTCTGGCTGTGGCTACCAGGAAAAGGGAAGTCACTAGCAAAGGATGTGCCAGGACATGTCCTTGTAGGGCATGAGGGAAACAAAGAAATGAAATTGAAGTACAGCAGGACTTAACATTTCTGCAGTGGATATTGTGGATGAGCTCTCTTTGCTGAGGTTCTGGAATCATCTGCCAAGGGTGGGGGTTTGTGTGCTTTTTTTTTGGTTGGTTGATTGGTTTGGTTTGATTGTTTTAGTTTTGTAACTTCTTTTTGTTTGGTTTGGGTTTTTTTGGTTGGTTGGTTGGTTTGGGAGGGTTTCTTTGGTTGGTTTGGAGTTTTTTGTTTGGTTGTTTGTTTACTTAAATTTTCGCCAGAAGAAACCATCGACAGTCATAAATAAGACCCAATTGAAACCTTTCTCCCACCTTCTGTTATTCTGTGGGTAATGTGGGCTAAATCATGCTGAGTTTTCATTCCTCTTGGGAAGAGGAAGTTTATAAATGTTTGTTGTGAAAAAGCTGTCATGTTACTCCCCCTAAATAAAACCAAAACCCACAGCAAAAAGGCCACATCAGCCTGAATGTTGCTCTTTGTTTTCCATTTGATTGTGTATTTTAATCTCAATTAATTACTTGGCTTCCACATGTAAAGCCTGTCCAGTTCTTTCCAATATAATATTTAATAATCTGTCTTTCTACATCATCATCTTAAGGATACAGATTGTTCTCACCATTCATTTTCTGCACATTTGCAAATACAGTTGCACAGATTGGGAGCCTTATGCTTCTTTTTGTGGCCTTTAATCTTTTCCTTTAAAACTTTTAGATTTCTCTAGTGTCTTTCATCCCAACCACAATAAACCCATCTTCCCTACAGGGTTTCAGGCAGTCCAAGATTCTGTGGCTACGACAGGCAATAAGAGAATTGGAGCTAAGAAAGAAATCAGTCATGTTCTCTAATGACTTCTTATTTTCAACTGCTGATAGAATGAGAAGATTAAATCTCTAGCTGCAAATCTTGCGAGGACAATCTGAGAAAAGGAGAAGCATAAATGATTAGACAACAAGTTCTGCTGGCAAAGGAAAGTGAGAATGTCATTCAGCAAACTTCTGGAATAGAGGAAATGGTCAGAGACAGCCTCGGCAGCAAATAAGGCATCGTTGAAATGGTTGAAAAATTCCTCCTGGTTTTGACAGATTGGCAAAGGCATCTGTCATCCCCACTTCCATCACAGCATTTTAAAGAGAGAAAAGAAATTTAGAACTATTTTCATATGAGGTGAAATATGTGGATCAAGCCTGGGACAGAGCAGGGCACATTTCTTTGCATAAGCCACTGGGTAATAATCTCCATTTAGGTCTCTGCAAATGGGCAGAGATTTGCATGTGCTTGAATTTATGGGGCTTCTGCTTAAACCATTCAGAGCCTCAGCTGACCTGGTAATGTCCATTTAAGAGCAATCTCCATTATTTTGTGGAGATTATGGTGAAATGCATCTTGTTCCCAAAATAGTTCAACTGATTTCATCAGGGGCTGTTCTGTATTTCTGAATTTGTTTAGGAAAAAAGCAACCGAGGAAACTTATAAAAGGCGACCTATATTATATATATAAACACAGAAGTGATTTGCATCAATGTACCCAATTCAGAGAAGGAGCATTACAGGGGAAGGACTGCCCAGCTCCAATTTGTTCAAATAATCAACATAATTTTTTGCAAAATAACGACTGGAGAAGGATAATGTTACAAATAAAACAAGGCTGGAGTTCTTCAGTTCTTCTGCAGTTTCAGATGTGTGAGCATGTTACATCCAGCTCAGTGAGCTTTCAGTGTTGCCTGTTTTATTCACTACCAAGACAAGTTAAAATTGTAGAGTCAAACTTCAGCTTTTCCTGTATTTGAAGGATGATTTCCTGACAATGTTCTTCTTACCAGCTGGTTCCTGTGCTCACTGGAGTCCATTGCTCTCTTCAAATGCTTTAAATGGGCAGCCCAATGCTTTCAGAAATAATGAAGTAGCATTTCTGTTGCTAGAGTTGCTGGCATTTTGTATTTTTAAGTGTTCCTCTAGAATGAAATTAAATCAACAGAGCATTCACTGCATTTATTAAAAAAAAATTTTTTTAAAAAGAAAGAAAACAAAAATATTTTTGCTTCCTGGAAATGTGAGCTATAGAACATTGTGCCCCAAAGGAAAAAGCACATTGTGAGCTTGTTACTGATCCTGACAGTGAATGCACAACTTCCCTGAATTTCATGGCACTAATTCATGGTAGCCTTTTAACTCGGCGCTGTTTGCAAAAGAATCATGAAGGAAATGTATTGCAGACACAGTGTAAGTCACATGGGTCACTGAGATGCCTAAATAATTAAATTATGGACACAGGCATAGAAGGATACTGCGCTGCAGCTGCAAATGACCTGGATTTTCAAAATATCCCCATCGTTTGCCTTGCATAGAACAGGAGACTTGATGTTCCTAACCAGGTCCTAAAGGACTGAAATGTGTGTGCATGGATGGATAGGGGAAGCTTGCAGCTTCCACCGATTCAGTTCAACCAAAATTTGGATTCTCAGTGTAAAAATAACTGAGACTGAGTGTTCCCAGCAAACACCTGCACCTTGCTGTAGTCCTTAGAGGGAAAAGGGTGGAAACAGCCTGAGGCCAGAGAGTCAGGATTTTTACACAGTGAGGGACTCCAGTACAAAAATTGGATAATACAGTAAAACCAGTCCAAATTGTTGGCTTTAGTGTTTGTGATCAAAGTCTCCATTCCAAGAAATCCAGAAGAACAGCAGTGGGAGCAGGAAGTGCTGAACATGATGTGTGCAGTAGGGTGCAGAATGTGACCCTGTTCCTGCAAAAACTCGAGTATCTTGCACAAAGCTGTTCAGGCACAAGCCTAAAATACATTCTGTTGCACAAGTCATTGAAACTGCTTGTAACAGTTATTCCAGGTGGATTTTGTGAGGGTGTTGTTCTGTAACAGCCTTGAATTTCTTTAACTCTTGCAGATTTTTGACAAAGAAGCTAAAGATCTGGAGCGAGAAGTCTGCTTTATTGATATTGCCAGCGATGAAATTCCCGAGCGCTATTACAAGGAATCAGAGGTAAGAGGCAACTTGGCTGTGAGCTGATGAGGAAGGGAATGTGAGAGGCTTTAGAAGAGCCTGGATAGGAATCAAAACTGTTTTATTTTTATATAAAGTCTTGCTGGTCAGTAATTCAAAAGCATTCGGTCAGAGGGGAAGCAGACAGCAGCCTCTCTGCCTAGATTGCTGGACATTTTCTTTTGCAGATGATTCCTTTTGAAATGCTTTCCTACCCTTATCAGAACACATCCTGTATCAGACCTCTGATATCCAGCTGAATTAGTCCAAAGTGGGAAAGGTCTATTCTTTGCATGATGAAGCTCAGTGAAGAGTGTGCAGATCTGAGCAGTTTTAAACATCCCTGCTGTCCTCACTTGCATCTCACCCCGAACACTGAGTGCTGCAAAGTGCCCAGCAAAGCCCGGATGTGCTGCAGTGACCACGGGGCTGATGCACAGTTGCTTGAGGGGGACAATGACACAAGACCAAGAGGGACTGAAGCACACTGCAGACTGCAGCAGATCTGCCAAAAAGCATCAATGGCAGCAGGCACAGTCACTCTCCAAAAATCCCCTCGGAAATTGCTCCCATGTATATTTGATGGAGCACATCTCTGAAGAGTGTGTTTCTTCTAGGTCAATGCAATTCACTGTTTGAAATCAGCAGCCACCATGCAAATGAAGATGAGGTCTCAATGTTTTAATCTCAGAGCTGAAAAATGATGGTTCACAACAAGCAGCTAGAGAGGAATGATCAGATCTATGCTCACATTTAATTTTGGAGATATGATTTGCCTCTGGAGCCAAGTCTATATTCATAGCTGGCAGTGAGTATGGCAGCTGTTTAACTATCTAAAACGAGACCACATAATCATTTTTAGGATAGAAAGTGAAGACTTGCCAAGGAATATATTTCTATACTATAGGAGACATGATTTTCGGACTAAAAAAGTTGAGTACTTGTTATATTCCATTTATATAGATCCTATTTTGAATGGTATGCATGGGTCATAAACCAAAATTGAGTCTACAGTAGAATGAAAAGTAATTTTATTACTTGCCTTAGATAATGAAAGCCATCTGTTTGGTACCAAAACTTATATAACACCTCATGAAACAGCTTATTGGTCCCATCATCGTATCTGAGCTCCATGGATTGTGGCTCCATTTAGAAATGAGCTGCTAATGGAACAGGTCAGCATCTGACTGTACTTTAAAGAAATCCTGTGAGACTTTTCATCTCAGTCTCTGCACGTCAAAAATTGTAAACACAAAGGTAACATCCAGTTTTGCAACTTTCCTGCTCATTTTTAATAGCCAACTATTAAGCATAGTTTCCCCTATGATTAATCTCCTGATACAGAAAAACAGGCTCATCTTAGGGGAGAAAAGCATTTCAGACTCTTTGTGTTGCTATTTCAAAGACAAATCTACAGACCTGATTCCAAGCGAAATGGAATTTTATATGGGTTTAAACAACAAAAATAGCCCAGCATCTGTTGTTTTTTTCTGTACTGATGGATGATTTTTCTGTTGACTACCAGATTCTGTTTCAGAATTCATACAGAGCAGTAAGAACACCTTTGGCATTTAACTGTGCACATGCTGTAATTGATAGTGGATTAATAATGGTTGAAAATAGTGGGTCTCCCGAAGTTTACAAACTATGGGGTTTTTACGCTTCCATATGATGAACATGAAGCCAAATTCCCATTTCTGATGAGGCCTCTTACATAATTCAGAGACTATAAAAAGATTTTTAATGTTTGTAAATGTAATTTCCGTCTGTTTTCAATCAGAACAGTAATTCTATGCAAATGCAAAATGGTTTCTGTTTCCCAAATAGCAGCTTCAGAGATAACTAAACCCAGTTAGTGTAAGCTTTTGAAAGGTATTTTAGTTGCACTAATAACAACAATTTGGCTGCTTTTAGATCATCTAATCTGAACTGATACTAAGTTTAAAGATTAAAAGTGAAGTGCAATCCTCAGGATTTAACAATTAGATCCCACAGGATAAATGTCCTGACTCCCATCCAGAAAGACCAATGGGAACGATTTTAACTTCAGGCATGTCAGTAATCTCTTCATTTCAGTGGCTTTTTCACAGGCTTAAAATAAAGCAAGTTCTTTATCAGGGTCAGCACGTTTGGCAGCTTCTAGAAATGAGCTTTAATTTTCTTTACATCCTGACGATAGCGCATTCCTCTTCAATTAAAAATATACTTCTGATTTAACAGCAAATGCCATTATTTGGCTGTATTACTGCATACTAGAGTGTGGCTTTAATAATTTAAACCCTTCACACACGACTTCCACTGCTTGCTTATGAGCCTGATGGTAGAGGGACGAAGCCACTGTTCTCTGTGTCCTGCAATCTACAATCAAAATCAGTTTTTCAGTCATCCTGACATGAATCTTATAACCATATTCCATTTTCTTTTACATAATAGTGATTCACATGTGAAAAGACAAAATGTATAAACCATCCTTTTATGTATAATATTCTGTTTGAATTGAACAGCTCATTCTGACCAGTGCTGAGAGGAAATGTATTCCACGAAAATGTCCTGATGACTGAAGGGGAAATTATTGAATTCAACTTCGTGCATATTTGCTTTTCTCTCCTTCTAAATATTAGCTAAAATGGAAAAGTGAAGAATCCAGTTAGCTGGAGGCTTAAGGAGAGCTGTTGCTTCACTGCAGGACACCTGAAGGGAACCTCTGCCAATAATACTGAGGGATCTCTTGAACAGAATCATCTGAGTGATTGGGATTCCCTTAAGAATGAAGGGTTTATCTGTCAGTGTGGGCAGGAGGACTGAAATCACCAAGTCAATAGTGAATCAGAAGACAGTTTTGTGAGCTGTTACAGAGTCCAATTCTGTCTTTTGTGGGTGTGAACTGATTTCTGCCCTTGTAGAAGGCTGGAGGAGGTGAAACTGCAGCAATTCAGGTATCCCAAAGCAGGCGATCTCCCTTTAATTTCATTACCATCTACAAACTCCATCGTGAAGTAGCCACATCTTAAATACAAGGCTTTTTTACAAGCCTGGGCCTAATCCTTTAAGTTTTAAGAAGTTTAAATGTGAAGTTCCAAGTGGAGGAAGGTTGATTCTAGATCCCAGATAACAGGTTTGCCTGTTTGTCTGTAAGGACCCCCGTGTGTTTCCAAATCTGGATGTACATATTGCATTGAATACAGAATTTTGTATTTCTGTACAGAGAATGTACCAGCTAGGTAAGAGTAGTTGGACATTTTGTGAAGTCATTTCCTTGTGGCTTTACCATCTATGAATATGTATCACCAGCTATATAGACAGATATATTTGTCTGAAAAATAGAAAAGAACAAAGCTGAGCTATGCTGAGCAGGGAGGCCTCCAGTGAATCATTCATGAAATGAAACATTTACCATAGATGTGAGCTACTGAGCAAAATGTTCTGTGCAAACATATTCAAGTTCTCGGAATTAACCATGTTTCATTTCCTGTTTATGACAAAGCAACAGAGAGCTGGACAAATGGAATAAACTTTCAGGCTACTTCCAAACAGATTCCATGAAGCTGCTGCAGCTTTCCCCTCCCATTGCCAGCTTTTCTCCTTTAGCACAGCTGCTCTGTGAGAGGTGCACCTTACCCTATCCAGGTGCTTGTAGAGTACCAGTGGTGCTTTTAGAGCACCAGAAGCTCTGTCACATCACTGAATGATGGTAGCTGGAATAATCCAGCTGCCTCAGCCCCCCAGTGAGTGTGAGCACCATGTCAGCACGGGAGTTCAGTGCAGGATATGGCAAAATAAAAAGAATATTTTCTTTTTCTTACTCACTTAGTATTTGAGTTTACATAAAGGCTGGCTGGATTATCATATTTTAACACCTCAAAACTGTCCCAATATTTACAGTTCTTAAGTATTTAGCTGGATCTTCCAGAAAATACCATTTAATGGAAAGTCCTTAAAAATGACTCCACATAAATGTCTATAGTAGCATCTTTACATCAACAAATCTTTCCTGAGCCCTGGCTATAAAAGCTGAAATCTAAAACCTAGCAACTACAGCTGATACTGAAATGCCAGATGACAGGTATTAAACCCATGATTGGTTCTGAAATTCAAGATCAAACAAAATGGTCTTCAGCTTAAATAGGGAAAAAATGATTGCACTTCAAAAGCACTGTGATATTGCCTTAGAAGTCTGAAAAAAATTAATCCAGGGGAAGGAAGGAAGGAAGCAAGCAAGCAAGCATCTGGGCACTTTCACCTGTGGCAGAGGTTCAGCCTGGGGACCTCTGCCGGTGCTGGAATGGCCACACAAGCAGCAGGGGCAGGCAGAAGGGTGACAGGGGTGACAATGTCCCATGCAGGCTCCCAGCACACACACAAGCAGGTGTTGCCTGCTCCAGGGTGCTGTGGCAGCTTCCAGTCAGGCTGATACCATGGCAGAGCTGAGGGCAAGTGTTCCATAAAGATTTGGAGGTTTGCTGTAAACAACAATTGCATTTCATTATTTAACTCTAAGTACAAAGTAACAGCTCCGAATTAATTGTGAAAAGGCATTGCAACAAGCCAGTGCTGTGTTGGTGTTTGCTTCCTGGAAAGGGTGTTGCCATTCCACATCTGATGCCCCTGACGTCTGTGAAGAAAGTTAAGTAAATAAATGCTAAATGATAAATAATAGACTCCAACAATAACCATGTTGAGCCAGGACTCATGGTCTAAGTAATAATCCGTGGGAGAGCACTAGGTTTGAAACCATATCCTGCATAGAGGGGCTTTTATTTCATTGTAATTTTACATTTTATTCTCAACTAAGCCCAGCTCACGGGTTATGATGTTTCTGCTCTGTTGGCAGAAGTGCTATTTTTAAATCACTCTGCACCTGGCAATAATGTATTGCAAATACAGAGTAGGTTTTGCTCCTCTAGCAAAAGGATTTGCCAGATGGGCTTTCCTAATAAATTGTGTCTGATAAAAGGATGAGAAGGTTATTTAAACAAAAAGATTTTAGCTATGCCATTACATTTAAAACAGATTGAGGATTTTGCCAGTAGATAAATCAAGGGGAAAATAGTGAATAGGCTCAGGATTCTTTGGATGATGCCTACTCTAGGAAGAAAAGTATGGGTGTCTAAAAGCAAAAATGAAGAACACACAAAATTAAATATCTAAATAATAACATAAAAGTGGGGTCAGAGCAAAGTTCAGCTTGCCCAGTTTCTAGTCACAGAAAAAAAAAGCTTCAAGTATGTGTGCCATCAGCCCTGCTTTGTTTTTTGTTATAGAAGGACCTTCTATGCATAATTGCAGAGAGGATTGCAGTCTGTGAGCCTTAGTCTGCCAATTTGAACCCAGGAGTTGAGCACATAAAATCATTCTTGTCCAAGTTCTCATTAATTTCAGTGGGCTTTGGAGCAGGCGTTGAAGAGCAGAGGATGAGCAGTCCTGGTCCTACCAAAGTCCCTCTGGCATGCCCTGCTCTCCGTGGCTCTGGTCAGTAGCAGAGGCCTAGGAAAGGTGTAATTACATGCAAAATGTAGAGATGAATGTAGAGCTTCTTCCTCTAAAGACTTTCCTGTATGATCCATAGCACAAGCAATTGCTGAGACAGAATTTGTGTCTTTCTAAAATAGTCCAAGATGTTGTTAAAGTGTAATTTTTTAGCAGCTGGGTTAAAGCCCAGTGATATTAGTTCTCCTTACAACAGTTCACCTCTGTCAAACACTTTTGCCCTTTGAATTGATGGCACGGACATGGAATTCTCCAGCTGCCTTTGCCCAATGTCACAGTGTGCCTTACATCGCCCTCCTTGGCTTTTGTGCAGCCTTGGAGTCTCAGCTCCCTGAGGAGCACTCAGGAAAGTCTTCAACACCTTGATCTTCCACACAGCAGGCTGGAAATCTGTTTCTCAGAGGTCTGCCTTCCATAGGATCAATGTACTCATGTTTTCAGAGAGGCAGGAATTTCCCCAAGAGCTGTTTGATGCAAGCTGCCCACAAGTCCATCATCGTCTGGCACTTCCTGGGGAGCTCTCCAGCCAATTTGTGACTAATCCTCATGTCCTTCAAGAAAAAGGGACAGGATTAGGGCATGCAGAGGTGCCATCTCTGGGTGCTTTAAGGGAATTTGCAGCTGGGCAAGATGTCATGGATGAGTTGCATTGAGTGGGTGATTGTGGCCACCAAGTTCACAGTGATTCCCAGTCTGTGTCTCCTTGTCTGCTGGGTTAAACTCACCAAAACAAACAGAGCCAACTCATAAAACTTGGGACCAAGCAGTGATGCAGGACAGTTATTCATTATTTAAGTTTTAGTTAGAAATTCCAAATATTTGATACTGACTCAAATTGATTACATTAAATTCCTTTGGACTGCACTGAAGTTATTCTGTTATAGATCTGATTATCTCTGAAGGGTTATAAAGTACAACACTCAGCATTATTAAAGTGTGTATCTGAAATGCTGAATCAAGGCAATGTCTCCATCACACCAGCACTGTGTGTGTGTGTAAGGAGCAGCAGACCCTGCCTCATAGGAAACTATTTTCCCTTTTTAGAGATCCTTATTTCACACTGGAATATTTTGGAGGCATATTTGAAATAATATTTTCTGTAATTATTTTTTTATTCAAGGAATCTCCTAGTTGAATGTTAGATCTTTCTGAATATTATGTCTTAGTTCTTCCCTTTTTTCTTTTATTATTATTATTATATTGATTGCTTCAGGCAATGATCAATTATTAAACAACTCTTTCAACCAGAAAATGTGTAGATCCATCTGTGGTTGAGCTTTGTTGGGTGAGAAGATTGGCAGCCCTGTGGCCATGAGCTGTGCTATGCAGGGGGTGTTGCTCTGATAAATGATGATGCTGAATTGTTTTTATGGTGATTTAACATTGAAATCTTATTATGCTGCGAGCTCAAAGTCTCCACTTTGCAAAGCCTGTGTCAGCAATAAAAGCAGTGACTTTCACAGGGAGGAAAGACTCTCACCTCATTAGAGGTTTGCAGAAGAGCTTTAATGGCAGAGTTTCAGTTTATGATAAAACCAGAAGTCAGGAGATAACTAAACAGTAGGAAACAGGAATGGTGAATGATACATAAGCTCACACTGAATGAAACAAAATTAAGATCAGAGTAGTTATCAAATTTTTGTTCATTTTTCTCCTGATTGTCATCTATTTAATGCATAATTTAAGCACCTTTTTTTTTTCCAAAGGCCATAAATAACCCTTGGAGTTCACTGCATTGTAATGACTTGCAATAATAGATTTCCTTATAGCAGAAAACGTCCTAGATGAGATGATTGTCAGTGCATCTCCAAGAATATGCTGCCATTGATTCACTGCCAGGCTTGGATTGCAGGATATCCTAGTGCATGTTTCAGGCAATTTCCTATTACTTTTTCATAATGTTTATTAGCATGTTTTAATATTTTATGTCAAATCAAAACATTTACTTTAGCAAGCTGACAAACACTACTTCCCCTCCTGCATTTCCCTGTATGTTTTCTTTGTTTTGCAGGATCCCAAATATTTCAAGTCACAGAAAACTGGCAGAGGCCAATTAAAAGAAGGCTGGAGAGAGACCCATCAGCCAATTATGTGTTCCTACAAACTTGTGACTGTGAAATTCGAAGTCTGGGGACTTCAAACCAGAGTGGAGCAATTTGTACACAAGGTCAGTGAAACAGGAGCTGTTTCTTATCCTTCACATGAGCAGAACTCAAGCACTCCCAGGAATGTGGCTGTGGCTGTGCAGAAGGCTGGGAGCTCAGCCCAGTCTGTTCAGACCTCTCACAAGGTCTGAAGGATCTGGGGCAGAGCCAAGGACTTCACTCTGGGTACAAACTTGACAAAGCCTGGAGCTGATCCAACCTAAGGTTGAGAAAAATTATCAATAACATCTTCTGTGCTCTGACAAATATATGAGCTGAAGTATTTCTGAGTACACAGGAGTCCCATACAGGGAGTAGTGAGGTGCAGAATTCCTTCGAAGCAGATAGTGGGAAAGTTTACAATGTCTACTAAAAAATCAATTAATGAATAGCATAACTGCCAAGTGATAACATTTTTCATAGTATTGGCCTCCTACATGTTTGAAAAAGTGGAAAGGAAAAAGAAGAGGCCCACAATGTCTAATTGGCTAAAGATTAGTGGATTCTGTAGGCATTCCCAAATGGATTCCCATGCTAGTCAAAGCCATGACTGAGTGTTGGCAACAGATCCAGTGGGAAGCTGGATTAGGAGCCCTTCAGAGCCAGCATGGCTTGAGATACAAAACTGTCTGAGGGTTTCTCACTTTCAATGCTGTTGAAAGGCACAGATGAGATGTTTCTTGCTGCTGAGGCCTTTAACCCTTTCCTTGCTTGCAGGTGGTCAGAGACATCCTCTTGATTGGGCACCGGCAGGCGTTTGCCTGGGTGGATGAGTGGTATGGTAAGTTTCCAGCCATGGAGTTAGACATACAGAACAGGTTTAGCTCAAAAACATTTCACAATGTTTTTCTGAAAACATTTCACTAAGTCTGAAATCACCCTGTCAAAAATACTCTTTCCACTAATGAAATACTGTGATACACAATTATCTTATGGATTTTTCCTGTCAGAGTGAGACTTTTTGCTAACTAATACAGTGTACTTTTAGAGCTTAATTATTAGGGTAAGTACAAAACCTAAAAAATCTGGGCTTAATAAAATAGATATGAATCAAGACTTAGTACATAGCAGCAAAAAAATATTTTTAAGTATCTATTAACACCTTTTAATATAAAAGTTTGAGAAAGACCTGGAGGTGATGGTAGTGAGCTAAACTAAATCAAATAATCAGTCTAATACACAATGTGTTGTTAATGACTGGTTGCTGTTACTGACCCTGTATGAAAGTGTTTTGTCATTTAATTTACTAAATTGTGTTTAACTTTATTATTAAGAAATTCTATTTTCTCAGTATTAGCTACTAATAAAGAGCATGTTCTCTGCTTGGCAAAGTGCATCCCAGCATGTTACTGACACAGCTTCTGAGCTTGTTTCTCATTCCAGATAACTCTAAAAGAGTGAAAGTGCAAGTTAGTTTTATTCCATGTTTCCTTTTGATCAAAATTTTAGACTGCATGTCTTTTTACTGATGGGTTTTGACATTGTGCTGCACTAGAACAGCTGAAGTTGTATCTTGCCTTAAAAGCTGCCTCGTAAAATGCAGCAGGAGCCTCACAGCACAGAACAAGGAGTGGTGTGATACAAGAATTCCCAAATCCCAATGGCACATCATAAACTTGAGAAAAATGGGAACCTCAAGAGCAGATCCCAGTGCATGACCAAAGGGGCACCCATTTGCAAGCAGGCTGTGCTAATAAAATGCTCTTTAAGTGTTTGGAGTAAAAAGCTGATGGCTGTTTTTACGAGGCTCTGAAGTTACCGAAGCATCGTAAAGAACAGACCCAAATCTGACACCACTGCTGTTGTGCCTCCTTGCTCCCCTTGCTCCCCAGAGGATTTACTGAAACCACAGGAATACTCAGGAGAGTACTGGGAATAGTCACAAGTCAATTATGGGATGCATTATGTTTTGCTGGAGCTGTGGTTGATGACAGATGCTGTGAAAAGTGTAACCATGGCTGGTGTTGCACACACACTGTGCTGGGTGGACACCTGGCAGGCTGGGCAGTGTCAGTGCTGCTGCTGCTGGGATCAGCCTGATTTGGGGATATTTCTAATTCTTATCATTCGTTAAAGTGCTTGAGGCTACACAACCGTTAGCACAGTCACTATTAATTGATTTACCAGTATAAGGAAGTGTTAGTTTCTGGAATCTAAACTGATGTGGACTCTAACACTAAAAGTTTTGCTGGTTATGAGATGTAGAATGCAAAGTTAACGCAAATTCTTTTTACAAGTGCTGGAAAGGTAAGTAAATATTTATAATATTTCTGTATCTATCCTTTATTCCAAAGGATCTTCTAAAATCTCTTTAGAAGATCTTGGCCTTTGCCAAGGCCTGCACTTCAGTACTTCCTGCCTACCTTACATTACATAGATTCTCCTAAACAATTTCCACTCCTTCCTGTTCTCTGACTCCCTTTGACTTAACCTCACACCTTCCTTGGCTGACACAACTACCTTTATGAGGCAATTTTCATAAAGCTAGTTGCTCCTTGCTTTTTTAAAAATCCTTTTTTGGCTTCTGCTGAAAGCCTTTGTGTTCCTAGAGCCTTCTCCTTAGGAAAAAAAAAAGAAGTTTGCACTGAATCAATGGAAAATGCCAACGATTTTGAACTTTTTACAGATATGACTATGGATGATGTTCGAGAATACGAGAAAAATATGCATGAAAAAACCAACATTAAAGTTTGCAACCAACATTCATCTACTGTGGATGAAATAGAGAGCCATGCCAAAGCAAGAGTATGTCGATTTTTAAAACATATTGCCCATCCTCAGCCAATACATCTGCACAGACCAGAGAAGAGCAACCAATTGCTGATCAGGCAGTGGAATTTTGGGGAGGTCTTGCTTCAGTAGGAACAGAATCTTTCTCCATGAAGTGCAATCCTGCCTTTGGTTTGCACTGTAAACTGGCAGTTATGTAAGGGAGGGTGGGTTGGGCTCACACAGCTCCCTGGCTTCCAGGAAAACACAATGCTCAAATGTCAGCTGGATGCATAAAGAGGAAGTTAAAGAGGATTTTTACCTTCTATTCTTTGAATAGTTAAAAAATGCAGGAGTTCACTGTGGTCCAGTCAAAAAGCCGAGAACATGGGGAGTGGAAAACTTCTATGGGACTCACAAAATTCTTTGTTTCACCAGGGAAAAAAATCTAATGAATTATTCACTCTTCTCAAGGTAATTTCAATGTCATTGATTAGCTATCAACAAGGTGGGAAGTATTTTCACAAATATGTAACAGTGGTTTGTGGAAAGGCCAGATTTCTGTGTAGCTTCTTTGATTCATAAAGAAATGGAAATTTCATAAAGTATTTAATTACCTTGGACATCACAAGTAGAGGCCTAAAGTTAGAGATTGATACTCTCTGCAAATAGAGAAGATGCAGTGGTCTTTGCTCCTGAAATGTCATTATTCCTTTATTTCTGCTAATGCTGCTGTGGAACTCAGTGATGGGTTTAGTCACGCAAAGAGGCCTGAAGGGCTCCAAGCCTTTCCTTGGTTCTTGCTCAGTGCCAGTTGTCAACAGCCTGAGAAAACACAGTCTGAGTAATCCCCAGGAAGGTAATTCTTGTGCTTGTAATGCAGCAGCTTCATTGACATCAAGGGTACTCCTTAGTAGAGAATTAATTCAGATTTTGGCTCTGCACTTCAGGATTTGGTTCTGAATAAAGTCTGCCACCTGTAGTTTCCATATGGAAAAATTGTCATTGAGGTCAGAACAGAAGTTGTTATAAATGAAAAAAAAAGTGAATCTGAGTCTTCCTAGATGAGTATAAGGACTGTTTTACTTGACTGTATATCAGAGTAGAAGGAAATTAATGCAAATATAAGCTAAAAAGCAAAAATCATTTGAAGTGTTTAATGTCTGAATTGAAAATGAAGAGTCTTGGAGATTCCACTCAGCAAGAGTTTCCTTGAATGGACAGAGCACTGAGGAACCTTCCTGTCCCCTTCATCTGTCCAAGCCAGCTTTTGGTCCATATTGTGCAGAATTCCTCAATCAAAATCCCTGTGATTTCAGGGGGATTTTGGACCCTTTGAGTGCAGAAACACACACGCTGTTCCAGGGTGTGAAATGAAATGTAAACCAGCAAAACAGGTTCAAAGCTCTCTCCAACACGAGTAGGTAGAGTTCCTCTGGGACCATCTGTTTACTGCAGAACTTCTGTCAGAGCTGAAACAGGCGTTGTTGTCACTGCTGAGAACTGCAGTGGGGGCTGGAAAGGTCCCTACAATGTGGTGCAGGGCAGAGTGAAGGCTGCTGGCACCAGGCAAGCTTTTATTTGTTTAATATAATGTTGGAACACACATAAAGATGCTTCAACAGCCAAGGCTGCACATGTCTGCAGCTGGGTAAAATCATCAATGCCCTGCAAAGACAGGATTTTGTCACACATTTGGTAATCCCCACTGCCAGTCCTGTGCTTCAGACACTCAAATATGTGAGACTTCTTAATTGATTAAAAGACAGCTGGTTTTATTTCTGGGGTTTTGAGTTTTCAGGGTACAAGGAAACTATAAATGGTCTAATGAAATACTTCAAATTTTGAATTTACCTTGACATTCAGCAAAAATCTCAGCAAAGCCTTCAGTTGGCTCGGTGGGCGTCTGCAGACACTGCAGACACGGAGCAGCAGGTTCCACAAGAGCCTCGCTGATTTTCTGCTCAACTTCCCAGTTCGTAGCAGATGTTATTCCCTTGGGATTTTCTGTGAGGTTTTGCCCAGCGGGGCTCAGCCAGAGCTCGGCCAGGCTGGGTTTGCTCTGCCCTCTGCTGGGGTTGGGCAGCACCAGGACACTTCGGCACCTGCTGCACCTCTGGGGACCCAAATTGCCTCTCCAAAGTGGCTTTAATCTCTCATCTCATTTTGCCTGCGTTTTGCAGGTAACTGAGCAGTGGATTTGTCACCTGCCCAGCAGTGTTTGAGTGCAGTTTCTGGATGGAAAGTCGGAAGGCGCAGCTTTGAAAGTTGTGGCTTTGTCAAGGGAGAGGGAATTCTTTGGGCTTTATTAGTGGAAAAGCAAAACAGGCTCAGTCCTGTGCATGAAACTGCAGCTCTGAGACAATGGAAGGAAAGAAAATTTTTCATCCCTTGATAATTACAGCGGATGAACAAACCATGACAATCCTTTGCCCATTTGGGCTCATAATGTAAATTAAAAACCTAAAACTCCTTTTAGCTGTATTTTGTTTGAAGTTCTGAAAAATTCTACCTTTGTTGTTTGCATATCCAAATGTACTCTTTAGCTGCCTGTGTAGTAACTGGATTTTCCCAGCAATTACAGAGGCAGCAATCTTTATTCAGCTCAGACCCAGGTAGAAGAACCATTAGTATATGATTAATGCACTTAAAACTTGTTTCCTTTACATTGTGCTTATTGTGCTCCAATCAGCACGTTACAATGGGGAGGCACTCATGTGGAGAATCACTTAATGAGATGCATGATACGCAGTCGTTCCTGATTTAGGATTTGGATGGAAGTAGTTTAACTGAGTTAATGGAATGATTGTTTGAAATTATTCTAACATGCCTTTGTCTTTCATTCCTTCTCATTGAAGACATGACAATGGATGAAGTCCGAGAGTTTGAAAGAGCCACTCAGGAAGCCACCAACAAGAAGATTGGGATTTTCCCACCGGCAATATCTATCTCTAACATTTCCATGCCTTCCTCAACCCGCAGTGCTCCATCTAGTGCTCCATCAACTCCTCTCTCCACAGATGCTCCTGATTTCCTAACAGTTCCCAAAGATCGGCCTCGGAAAAAGTCTGCTCCAGAAACTCTCACTCTTCCAGATCCATCGAAAAAACCCCTTTAAATTAACCCTGCATGTTTCCTCCCAATAAGCCATGTCTGCCACAGCAAGAGTGACATAACTCAATTGCTACTAAGGTCGTGGTGGTTTGTTGGTTGGTTTTTTGGGTTTTTTGGTTTGGGTTTTTGTTTTTTTTTTTCCTTAAAATAATCTTTCTGGTGTGGAAAGATTACTTCTTTCCTCAGACTTGATTCTTAAAACCTTCTGAAAAGTGCATGCAAGAGAAAGTAGTTTATATATTCCTAAAGTAGCGTTTCAAGCCATATGGTGCATCTTACTGACATCAATGGAACAATCTGAGGGGATGCTATAAACGAAAATCAATCTTTCTGTAGCAGTATTCTGCCTGCAAACCCTCATCTAGGTCACAGCATTTATAATTAGGAGTAGGTATTGAGTAAATCTGCCAAGGACTTCTGAGGCAAATTAGTGCCAACTAGAAAGCAGGGTTAACAGAAGAAAACCCTCCCATTTTCTTCTTTTATAACTAATTTTGAAATCTTTCCCACTCTCAGGCTTCTCCTGTGTGTTTATAAACCTTTGACCTGTAATGCATTGTACTTGAACAGCAACAGATCCACATTTCGCTTAATATGACTCAGGATTTGGGGCCTAAAACACAAAACACAAATCTTTTCAAACCTAAAATATCACTGTATCAAAGCCCCAATTGTAATTAATTATACTGACTTTGAGGCCATCGAACTATTTCTATCTTGCACAGAATTTGTAAAAGAAACCACCTATTTCTTGTAGATAATGTATTTTACTAGCTCTCCCATGTCCTTTTGTGAGCTCAGAGTGTTGGTGTTCATCAGTGGTGTTCTGTGACATTGACAAAAAGCAGCTGAACTGTGCCAGTTGAGAAGCAAAAGCAATGAATTCTGTCTTTTCCTCACTGGAAGAGGAGTGGTGGTCAGGCTGTGAGACCTTGAATGTAAAGGGAAGAAAATAGGAGACTCCTTTCTCTTTCCTGCCTTGCATCTTTGCTAAACAGTCCAATCTGCTGAGGGAGCTGAGGCACTGCCTGGTCTGGGGAAGGAGGACAAAATCAGTCACTTTCAAAAGCAAACCAATCGTGGGTGATGTAGAGGAACCAGAAGTGCTCTTCCTGCTCTGCCTGTGAAATCAGCCTCTGTGCTGCTGCCTAAGCAAATCCAATCCACAGATCTGTAATGTGTCCCTGCTTTGGATAAGAATCCCCCAGGTTTTCACTGCCTGTGGAAGCACCCAGAGCTGAGCTCTGCCTTGCTTTCCCCAGCAGTCATCACCCATTTGTCAATATGATCTTTAAATGCCTTTTGATGGATGATTGGTTGGCTGGTTGGTTGGTATTTAGGGTAGGATGGCTTTTTCTAGAATATTCCCAGCAAACACACAAACTCACACAAAATGAAATGAGAAGGAAGGTCTGAGTATTTCAGTGTAACACCTTAAGGAAAAGGGATTGTTTTCAGTACTGAATTTTTTTTCCCAGTGCTTTCTGTTGTATTTTCAAACAGATTTATTATGATTAAAATAGAGAGTTTTGCAGGTGTTCCTCACTTCTTTTGCAGAAATAAAAGCTGTGATTATTTACTGAGTACATCCACAGAGCATGGTGCCAGGCAGCAAAGCTGAGCAGCACCTCAGCCATGTTCCTCTTCTCTGCCACAGTGACAAGAATTCCGTAACACAGCTCTGCTAGGACTTGGCAAGGAATTCTTTATCAAGGAGAATTCAGAGAAAAAAGTGTGATGAGTTTGTTCGAGTTTCTATGAAAACCCCCAGGCTTTGCTTGTACTTTTGTGTATTTTGGATAGAACAATCATTACAATACAACTGGCAATTCATTGCAGCTTCAGAAAGGTTGATCTCCTAAAAATCAAAAAGGGAGACCTTTTATTGGAGGAAAAGGGAGACCTTTTTTATTGGACCCATAAAAGTTGTGAGGAGCAGCACATTCCTGAAACATGTATTTAATGGGTTCTCTTACGAATGTAATGGTGATTTTTTTAAAGGATTGGATAAATACTATGGAAAGAAGCTATTTGACCTTGTTCTTTGGCTTTTTTGATTATTCTGGAAGGTGATTTTGTGACATCTAGTAGCCAATTTGCATTAATTGCTGCTGTAGAGACTTTGAAACCGAAATATTTGTTCCTTGAATATCAGTTTGTAACAAGACTGCTATACTTTGTTAAAACTGCTTTGAAGCTTGCTGCACTATAACTTCAAAACAATGTGTTATCCTTTGAAATAAGCCAAATGTATATGCTTTTTATGAATTAGTGAGTGCAGTAAGAGAGAATTCAAGATCTTGTCAGTAGGAGATTTTCTGTTGCCATTGTTTGGACTTGGTTTTCTCTGTGTAAGTTAAAATTACTAAATAAGTCTAACAATATTTTGCTTTAAATGAACAGCATGGTCATTGAATTACGATCCCCTGTAGTTTTGTGGTGTCACTAAAACAGGTTTTATTGGTTTATTTCATTTCTGTGATAATTCCACGTGATTCTGTATGTCCAGTAATTAATTTCTTTTATTTAGAGTACTGATGGCAACATCAGGCAATACATCACCACCATCAAAGAAGGACCAAGTCTTGATTTGCTCTGCACGTTAAATTGTGCAAGGCTCAGCAGGAGAATTTGACCGTCATTTTTCTCATATCACTTAGTTTCTGTTTTTTTCCAAGTTATTTATTATTTTTAATATTGTATTTTTCCTTGCATTTTGTTGTAAATAAACTACCAACAACTATTCTTTACAATGGTGCTGTTTTCTCTCACTGGATCTCTTGTAGACAGGAACCTCCTCATCAACACGGATCATTAACATTTCTCCCCCAGCTCTGAAAGTCACTTCCTCGAAATTAAATGGCACCAAGAATTGGCTTTGTAAGGAAAATGTAAAGCGCTTACATCCTCTCCTGGGCTCTGTTGTGCCTCAGCTCTGTAAAGGTTTCACCGGGGCAGGTGCCCCATCAGTCTGGCATTACCCCATTCACTTGTAAATGACCATTTGGTGGACAAGGAAGTTTTTCAGTGGGGAATTTAATTCTCTATGCAGGGTTTGGCAGCTCAGAGTTGTACCAAATAACTGGCAAATACCGGAAAAGAGACCACTCAAATCCTCTCAGGATTGTCTCCAAGTCAGTTCATTTTAGTCAACAGAAATTCCCCTTGTACAACGATTCTTTATAAGCTTTCACAGAAAGAGTTTCTCCATAGAAACAAAGCTTTCCCTGCTTCAGAGGAATGGCTCATTCAGGAGAGAAACGCTTCAGAGCAGCGTGGGACAGGCCAGAGGGAACAAAGAGAGGACTGGAAATGTTTTAAATTGGAAATGGCTCGGTGCAGAGGGGCAGAGCCGCTGGGTCAGAGCGCTCGGCGCTGGCAGTGCCCGGCAGAAGGCCAGCGTTAGACGGGGCAGAGCCGGAGTGACCGCAGAGCCTGGGGCGGGTTTGGTGTCTTTGACAGCTCGGGAGCAATTCTCGGGCAGCGCTGCGCTGCAATGTGCACACTCAAAATCCTGCACGGGAAAGCAGAGCGGTGGGAGCAAATGGGACGCGCTGGGATGTGCTGTGCAGAGGGACAGCGCCAGCCCGGGGCTCTGCAGGACACCTCGCAGGGCAGAGCCGCCAATCCTGCGCGTTTGTGCTCGCACTGAACCCACAGAACCTCCACCGCCCGGCCCCGCGCTAATTAGCGCCGCGGGACAGCCTCGTTTACATACACGTGACCTTATATTAACATACAGGTGCACCCTCATTAGCATGAACTGATCCTTCATTTGCAGACACGCGGCGCTGCCCGCACTGCCGGCCGTGGGAACCGCGGGAGCGCTGGCGACACCGGAATGAGGGCGATGCCGCGGGATCCCTGCCCGTGCCGCCCTGGGACGGCGTGCTGAGCACCATTAGTAACGGCCTTCCTTGGGTTTGACGTTATTCACAGTAACAGAATGTGTCTAACACATGCGGAGCCCTCTGCCGCAGCCCGCCCTGCGCGCCCGGGGAAGGAGCAGCCGAGCAGCCCCTCAGCAGCCCCTCAGCAGCCCCTCAGCCCCTCAGCAGCTCCCGCCCGCGCCCTGCCGCCACAGCGCCGCCCACCCCGAGCGGCCCCGCCCAGGTCACGCTGGGCGCGTGCGTGGCGCCAGCTCTCGCGAGAGCTGGCTGTGTCCAAGATGGCGGCGCTGTGCGAGAGCTTCACGCTGCGCGGGCCGGGCCCCGGTGGCGGCGGCCCCGGGCTGTGCCTGGAGCCGGGCCCGGGCCGAGACCTCGTGCTGCTCACCGAGCGCGGCCGCGCCGCCACGCTCTTCAAGGTACCGCCCGCGCGTCCTCGGGAGGCGGCGCCGCCAGCCCGGGCAGCCCCGGCCTGCTGGGGTGGTCTCGGGCAGGGCAAATATTGGTCTTTAATTGGCTGTCACATCCACAGGGTTGGGGGTGTAGTGAGAGGACTGGTTTTAAACTGACAAAGAGTAGGTTTAGGCTAGACATTGAGAAGAAATCCTCGCCTGTGAGGGTGGCGAGGCCCTGGCCCAGGGTGCCCAGAGAAGCTGTGGCTGCCCCTGGATCCCTAGCAGTGCCCAAGGCGAGGTGGGACAGGGCTTGGAGCCACCTGGGGTAGTGGAAGATGTCCCTGCCCATGGCAGGGTTGTAGGACTCGGTGATATATGTTCTATTTTAATTGCACTGTATTTGTTCTGACTCTGTAGATTTCGGATCAGAAGCCCCTGGGCTGTTGGTCAGTTAAACACGGGCAGATTCTCACCTGTCCTGTTGTGTGCAACTTTGAAACCCATGAGTACATCGCAGTTCATGACGACAAGGTGAGAGCGTTATCCTTCTGCAGGGGGAAAAAGGGTGTAGTGAGTCCTCCTGAGGGAATGTAGGTAGAGAGGAAATCAGCAGTGCTACATTTCTGCTTGAATGTAAGCGTGGGGAGCCCTCAGCACACTGGTGACGTGAGGATCTTCTGTGCTGAGCACCAGTGCTCTGGTGGCCCTTTAAACACAGCAGATTCTCAGTGCCTCATGCATACATTCCCTAAGGATGGGTTATTTCTCCCGTTGCAGCCTGGGTGACACTTGCAACTGCATAATCGTGATACTGGAATGGTGACAGTGGTTCACACCTCCATCCTTGAGTTTCTGCTCTTGTTTCACAGTTCAGTGTTTCTGTGTGTAAATGTAGCATTTGGCTTTCCCCTGTTGTCCATGAAATACCATTGCTGGCCTTGCACTGTTTGGGAAAATCAGGCCATCTGTATCTCACCTGTCTCCACCACTGTGATCTACATTTAGAGTTCTGCTGTGTCTCTTTCCTTACTCTTTCCTTTCTTTCCAATTCAGGATTTCTGAGCTTGCTTTCTATTCCTGCTGTCTTGGTTTCTCTTCCTGCAGTTCCCACCCAAGTCACTGTGAATACTCCCTGTATGTTTTCCTTCTGTAGCAATTGCTGGTATTTTGAGAACTGAGAAGTCTGTGTGTTACTGTTTCACCTGAAAATTATGCTTCTCTTAAAGGTTTTAAGAATATGGAAGAATGAAGACATTAACTTGGACAAAGCCTTTAAAGCAACAGTAAGTCTCCTCCATGTGTTCTCTTTTACATGTTATGGATCCTGATGGAAGGAAGAATGCTCTTAATTTTCACAGTATGGGCCATATTACGTTTTAGGTGACCAGTACCTTGACATGTGCTTCGTAATGTTCTGGAATGTTGCCAGGAATCCACTTGCACTGATTTCATCATCAGAATATTTCTTTTAAAGTTTTTGTTGTGACAAGGCCAGCATTCCTGAGGACTTTCTTTAAAGATGATGAATCGCATTCAAATACAGATCTTTGTGTTCTGGTGCTTGACGTGTTAAACAACACTTTGTGTGTTGCTGTACAACAGCTGTGTGACCTCCTGACCCTGTTACAGTTTTTCTGATGTGATTCAGGAATGTGACGCTCATCAGGACACTTTCCTGGCTTTTTGTTGGGTAGTGATTTGCATTATTTATGGAATTTCAGCAAATCAGCAACTACTAGATCTACATTATTAAGAATCTTCAAGGTTCACCATTCTTCTGTTAAAAGTTTATTGAAAACAGAATAATGAATAAAGCACTGAGTTTTCAGGGTAGTGTAGCAGAGAACAGAGATTTATTTTTGCCCTTGCAGCTCTCAGCAGATGTGTACAGGATCCATTCCCTGCCCATCGGGGGCCCAGTGGTGCTGTTCAGGGGAGGTGGGGTTCGGACACTGGATGTGCTTTTGGAAGCCCCACAACAGGAGATTGAAAATGTCATCTCAGATGAGGTCATCAGGTAAGTGATGAACTCTGGGATGATTCTTGCTCGAAGGAATTGGCTGTAATGATGAAAGTTGTTCCCATTTTGAGGAGATGGGAGGAAATCAAAGACCAAGATCTTGGGGATTGGGTATTTTCTTCCAACATATTGTTTTTAAAATCTTAAAATTATTTATAGAGATTTCCTAAAAATTAGAAGGTGCCTAAAGAGTAGTGATATGACTTTATGTATAAACCTGGAATTTGGAAGATGTTCATCCAGCTTTCTGGTTTTAGGTGGAGTGGAGCTTTTATGGAAGGCCAGCAACCTGTCTTAATTTTCACTACTGAAAAAGTGAGTTAAATACTTTTTATTTAAAACATTTCCATAGCAGGAGACAGAAGTGTTTTTTTCAAAATCCATCATCTGTTTTATTTGGTTTTAAGAGCTTTTCATGGAATCATTATCCTGATTTAATCAATACAGCAGTTAAATGGAAGTTGTGTTGATCTCAGGGCTCAGGAGCCAAGCTCTTAGAACTAGAGAGAACAATTAAGAGGAAAATCAGTAGACATTGTGTGACTCCTCATTGCTCATTGTGGAGAACTGACTGAATAGGATGTATGTTTTTTAAAAAGGAGTTATACATTAATCTGTGTTTATGCAAATGCTTCTTCCTGTGAATCCATTTGTTACATCAAATAAGAATTTTCTTTATTTGTTAGAGTTGCAGACTTCTCTCAATTAGACTGTTTGTCCTATAGAAAACACAATTTCCTAATTTTGAGCAATGTCCAAAATTAAGGAGTACTAATATCTGAATTTCTGTTATGTCTTCTTTGTGTAAATTAAAGGAAAACTTTATTTTGTTTTAGGATGGGGATTTTTTTGTCTACATACAGAAACCTAAGCTGAGTAGTCTACACAAATACAAGCTTGAACAACAGGAAGCATCCAAGCCACTGTGTTTCACAGCGCATATGACAAACCAAACTGTCACACTTCTGTGTTTGTGTAAGTTCTGTTTTCTAATGGGATGTGATAATGAAGCAAAGAATTATATGAAAGGGCATAAAATACTGATATTTATAAATATTGCGGTTTAATATTTTTAGCTCTTTAAATTCTCAAACAACTACAAGTAGTAATTAAATCTTCCTGATATTTTAATGGCTGCAAAGGCCAACTGTTCATACCTGTGATCTCTTGTACCCTGTAGATCGCATGTTATACCTTTATTTTGCTGCTTTGTATCATAATGGGTCCTTTAATATCCTTTATTAATTCTTCTTTCAGAATTCACTGGATTTTCTTCTTTTTGGATGTCCTTTTGCCATATAATATAAAACAGGTTTTTTACCACAGAAACCAATTATAAAATACTTTGTTGTTTTTTTACAGACTCCAATGACTCTGTGTACCAGGTTCTGATACCTCTGCAGCAAGACACTGAAGATGAAGAAGAGGACGAACAAGAAATTCTGTCCAAGTCACTACTACTAAACCTTTCAGTATCTGGAACTGTTCTGAAAGGAACATCTTTAGTTGTCCTGGACAAAGACCACGTTGCAGTGTTGGGCAGTCTGGCTGCACCTGGGAAAGAACCCAGAGGTAACTTGAAAAATCATATTAAGATGTTGTAAAGTCTAAAATTTCCTTGGGCAAAGCGCTAGGCGGGAAACTTGTGCTGTCCCTCTTGTCCCAGCTTCTGTTTTAAAGCTCTTCACTGGAAAACCAAGTCTTCTTTAAATTGAGATTTAAACTGAGTAATGTAATTCCTGGTGCTAAATACTTGCTGAGCTGTTTTGAAACAGTTATTTCTGTTTCCTCCAGCGTTTATAACTGAAAGTAGCAAAGGCAAATGTAGCATTTATGTTGCTTTTTGTTGTAACATCTGTCTCTTACTTCCCTCAGAGTGCCTCACCATATGGAATACAAAATTTCAGACGCTGCAAACCTCAAAGGAGCTGCCCCTGGGGACCACTGGCCAGGTAAAGCTCAGTCATAGGTTTGGAGTCCACGAGCTTCATGCATTTGGCAGCAGGGAAGAGAATGTTGTGCTGCAGAATGTTCTGCTGCTGCTGGAGGAGCAGTGAATGCAACTTCTGACGCAAAATTAATACTGACCAATTGATTAGCAATTTCTGTCAGAATATTCATTGGGAGAGTGGTTGCCTGTGGGAATTTCTGTGATAATTTAGTACTTTGTCACTTCTCATGGTCTTGATTATTTGGTGTGAATAAAATCACAGAACACAAAACCCAGCCAGTGTCTGTTCTGTTCAGGCAATTTGCAGTTGAAGCACTGAATGATTCTTTGGTCTTCTGAACAGCATTTCAAGCTATTCAAGAGTCAAATAGGTAAAATGGCACCTAAGTAACAAATGCACTACTGAACCAGAACAGCTGACTGCTTTTGTCTTAAAATTGGACAAGACAAAACTTAAAAAGTGAGATTTTCAGTGGACTTAATGCATTGGAGCAGCCACTGTACTTTAGAACATCCCTGGAAAAATACTCAACAGAATACTTCTAATTTCTGTATTTAAAATCAGCAGTTAATGAAGGTCTGTTAACATGTTAAATTTTCTGAAAATCATTTAAAATAATCTGATCACTGACTTTTAGTTGAACTTTATAGAAAGGAGTTACACATCAGTGAAGGAACCCGCTTCTGTACTCATCTCAGTAATGATACATTTTAATATTTTGCAGTTGTGGTGTTATGAGGAAAAATTTTTTTTAACTCATGGGAAAGTGCTGACTGTAATTATGTTCAAGTGTGAAACATCATCCTTGGCAGCTGCTGTGGGAAAGCTCAAGGACAGTCAAACCCCTGGTAAGAGTTTTTTTTATAATTGCAGTGAAAAGATCTTGTAAAAGGAGGACATCTGAAATGGTATGAAAGTTACCTTAACACAGTCCTATAAAATGAATTTAATCTAAACAGCTTGAAGCAACATCACACTGGACTGTGTTCCTGGCTGTTAAATTTACTGTTGCAGGGAACACCAGAGCACACAAATGTCTGAATTTATTGTGGCTTCACATAGCCTGGATTGTCATTCAGATATGGGAATTACTGAAAACACTGGAATACTGGTGATGAATGTTGAAAACAAAGTGAAGGAAACATAAAAATATTTTCAAAGAGTTTGTGATTGGATAGGGCAGTGTCAAACCTTAGTTTGTGAACTTTATTTTCAAATTGTACTGTCATAGTATTTTTAATTTAGCCTTGCATTGGTAAAATGTTGTTGCAAGTAATGCTGTGGATAAATTGTGTAATAACTTACTTGTCTTGCTCGCAGAGGCAAAATGGAGAAACAGTATTAAAAAAGATCATAAAATTACCTGCTGCTGAAATAAAACTGGAGACTTTCTTGGCATAAAATCACTTGGATTATAGTTCAGAAAGTATCTATTAGTATAAGAAGTTGATGCAATATTCATACTTCAATAAATGTGCTGTAAGTGTTATCTTCATATAGTTTCATTTCTGTGTTCACAGATGTGTCCTCGTTTGTGAACTGGAATACCCTGGAAGATGAAGAGCTGGTGGTTTCCTTTCAGTCCCAGGAGTCTGTAGCTCTCAAATCAGAGTCCAGAATGAATGTAAGTTAGCATTAGGGTTGTGTGAGGTTGTTGTTTGTCTTGTCTCTGCCCCATGCTGCTACTTTTAGGTGTTACTGATTGTTTCTAACACTGGAATTGGAGTTAGTAATCATAGTCTGCACAGCAAGTTGGCACATGAAGTATGCAGTTATTGTGCTTGAAATCCTTAAATATTTTGGAATAATAACTTCATGTTTTTCTTTACCACAGTTAAGACCGAGGAGGAACAGTGTTGCTAAAGTACAGCCAGAGACCCTATCAGTTGGGCAGCTCTTACTAAATCTCAAAGTAAGTAACCTAAATATTGTCAAGTAGCCTTTAGATACTCTCAGAATATTCTAGGTGTTACGCTGTTAACTCTTTCCATGTCCTCTTGCACATATCAGGTTGACAAAGCTGCCTTGAACAGGTGAGTTAAGGGTATTGTTATTGTTATTATTGTGCAAGAACAGAATCTGGGCATGATGAAATGAAGTTTTGTCATAGGAGTGTGTTTTGAGAACTGTACAATACAGGGCTTATAACAGTTGAGTTCTGAAACAAATTTGTTCATTTTTAATGTCAATCTCTTACAGTAAATAAGGCAGGATATTTTATCTGAACTTTGCTTTTTTAGTTTCTCATTTATGGCTTTAATTTTGTTGAAGGTATTCTGGCTCTAGGAAGTCAGAGGAATTGCCAGGAATTCCACTGCAAATACAGCGATAAGCTCTTTAATACCTTTCTACAACTTGCTGCAAGTGCTGTGAAATGTCACACAGGAAGGGAAACTTAACCTGCAGTTCACTTTGGTAATGTTACTGAAGTAACAGGTGATTAATCTATGAGCAGTTACTGAGAGGTACTGCTTAGCTAAGTTCAGAGTGAGGAATTGCCTCCTTTAGCTCTTTCATGCTTGAGAGAAGCTGTCCTATCCAAACACAGAATGGTGAGACATTTTTGTAAATTTTTGTAGTTTGAATTCCAAAATAGGTCTGCTTCTGCTTGGTCTGGTTAATACCAGGGCAGTTCTCAAACCTGTGCCTTGTCCTTCTGAGTTTGTTCTACAACCACAACATTTGTCTTTTCCAGGATGCTTCTACTTACGTGTTGGAAGAAGAATTGAGAAAACTGATGGCAAAATTACCAACCCCAGATTTACAAGCCACCATTGGCTGTGTGGTCACTGCCCTCACAGACAGATGTAAAACAAATCCAAAGTACTACCCTAAAAATTTCCTGCTGCAGATTGTCGAAACCCGGGACTTGTCCTACAGGTAATGACTGCATTTTTTAAGTATAAAAATTTTAAAAAGTAGAAATAAAGTTTTTTTTATAAGCTGCTCTTGAATTATCAGAATTCAATACCAAAGGTGGTTATTTTCTGATGAAGCTTATGTTTTACATGAAAATCCAGCTGGGGAGGAAGATTAGTACTATTGCCTTAGTTGTCAGTGTGGCTCTCAGCGGGTGTGGACTGTGCAACCTATTAATTTCATATTCTTATAGTTTATGTCCAGATTTAATGGCTGTTGCTTTGGAGAAAAAAGATGTGCATCTCTTACAAACCTGCCTACAACGGTTTCCAGATATTCCTGAAGAAATTACTTATGCTTGCCTGAAAGCATTTTTAAGGTAACTTGAAATCACTCTTTCCTTTTTTCTTCATCAACTTCTAGTCTTTGTTTTCACTTTTGTGGTGAGCTTCAAACAGTTCATAATGTGTTGATGGCATTGCTAGTGTTAAAGCTAATAATTAAAAGTATTAAATATCTGGAATTTTCTTCCACAGCATTAGTGACACCTATCTTCAAAGTGTAGATGTGGATCTAGATTCTGTGATCTGTTACATCGATGTTGAATTTGACAGTAAAGAAGTTAAGACTGAAGTTGTAGAAAATGGTTTCAATGCAGAGATGGACCAGGACATGTGTGATACCAAAATCCCAAAGGAATCCCAGTCCAGGAGCGATGGTGAATCCTGTCCTGTTGGGCCTGAGAAGGCAGCATTGTTGTATCCTCTGTGTGGTGAAGGGAAGCCAGGGCATTGAATGTGATGTGGATGTTTATATTTGGTATTGCCAAAAGACACATCTCCTGTTACTGCTGGAAGTTTCTGAGTTCTCGTAAGAGCAGTTCCTACCCAGTAGAAAAACTGTTTAGAATATAAATAGGAACATTTAGTTTTTAGAATGTATCTACACCAATTTAAACTTGGTTTTATTACACTCTTGCAATAACCTTTCTCTGCTTAAGAGAAAATGGTATCAGTGCTTCGTATATTTGCCTGTTAAAACACATCAGGCAGTTATATCTTTGCAGTGAACAGGAATGTTCAAGTTACTTGAATTGTGATGATTCAGTTGCTGTAGGTATTTCATGATAGAAATAAGATTCAAATAGGACCCCTCTCAAAAACCTGGAGAAATACTTTGTTTAGAATTCACTCTGGTTTGGAGAAATAGGTGTTTTTCCTGCAATTTTGTTCCCTTAATAGAACTGTACAGAAATGCTGTTCTCCATTCAGCTTACACTGAAACATTTCTTTTGCCTCACCTGAAAAACCTTCCAGCTCGACAAGCTATTGTAAGTATTTTAACCTTTAAAAGTGTAAAAACCCTTACTATTTCATGGTGAGGGAAAGGGAAGAGAGTTTTTCTACTGTATATGAGAAATTCACCACTCTTTCTGGGGTCAGAATAACAAACTAATGCATGAAAATGCCTAATAAGATGTAATGTTATGGAATATCATGTTTTTCCACATACTTAAGGAATTTTCCTGATATTTGTAGTCCTTGCTTATTTTAGAGTATGTAAGTAAGAAACTTTCTTTATAACCCAACCTACCTGGAAGTTGTTCATATTCTATTAGCAAGTAATCATATCTTTGCTTGATTTAGATGCTTTTTAAGAAAGGAAAAGGACATGATAATTTAGTCAGTTCCATCAGAAACAGAAGTTTAGAGAGCATGAGCAACAAACTGTCCACTCTGTATAATCCCAAATGTAATGCAAATCTAGATTGCCTCCGTTTAGGGAAGAACCCACCAAACTACCCCATTATGAGAAACCTGAAATACAACGTTGAGAACTTCGTGTACCTGAGGATATGTGTGATTTTCCAATGGTTTCAAAAAACCCCCACACATCAGAACAAAGCTGATCTCAGCTCTGACACATCTCCTGGAACAGTGATTACCCCTGAATGTAATTTACGCTGAACATTTCTGAGAATTTTCAAACATCCATCTATTGCTGGTGTAGGAGAACCGTAAAACTTGTTTTTAATGTTCAGTATGCAGGCACCTATGTTGCTTTCAAAACCAAAAAATTAATTTTAAAAAATCGTTATGAATATTACCATGTGCAGGACAAAACCCCTCAGTCTGTTAAATATTTGTCTTTTAAAAATGTTCTGATTTTTCTGCTTTTAGCTGTTTCTCAGGTATTTATACTACCTGTATGTGAAATGCAGTGAAAAAGTTAACACCACTCTTCCTGGAGTACGCTCTCCCACGATAAATCAGGTGAGAAGCTCATTGTAAGAGTTGTGCTTCCTTCCCTTTCTGTGGTTTGTAACTCAGTGAGTAGTTGGGAATATCTAAAATCAACGAACATCTACATTCATTCTACAAAGCATTGTCTGTTAATGTAACCTGTATGAAATCAGATGTCGCGCTTTAACTATCAATACCCAAATATACCTTAAAATATGAACCCATGCATTTTGCATTAGGAGTTAGTGTTTCAGAGTTCAGATTTTAAAGCCAAATGTCATTTCCAGATTGGGAAGTGTAAGTGTACTTTTCTTGTTTGTCTTCAGATCATGGATTGGATGTGCCTCTTACTTGATGCTCATTTCACTGTCATGGTGATGCTGCCAGAAGCAAAGGAGTTGCTTTCAAACCTACATAAGTTTGTGAGAGCCCAAGTAAGTTGCGTCTTCTGGGATAATTATTTGATTTTCAATTGGACGTGGAATATGGGTGTTGAGCAGGGCGAGAGGCAGACAACAGCAAATTATGTAGTAAATCAAATAGTGTGTCTTTCTCTGTATGCTCCTTCCTGAGCATGAATTGCAGTTGCTTCATTTTGATTTCAAATGCTGCTTTCATACCATTGTGTTTGTTTGGTTTAAATACCTTACACTGTGCAGAAGCACAGACAGTTCCGTAGTATAATGATGATGATGTGTGAAATGAATTAATATTTATTTTACTATAAATGTCTCTGTTTCCTTCTTTTCAGGTACGGTTCTACTCGGAACTCAACAAGATTGAAGGAAGTTTGCGGGAATTGCAAAGACTAAACCACGTGAGGGACTCTCAGACCTATTCTATTGAAGTGCTGGAAATTATTTGAATTTGAAATTCATTGTTAACACATTTATTTTTTATTGATTCCTTTTATGACAAGCACTTTTATGTATTAGCACTCCATATTGGGGCAGTCAAAAGTTTTTTCTACGTAAGAGGAGCCTGGTTACTCTGTAGCTACATGGGAGTTGTAAGTTGAAACTTGTGTATTAAAAGCTCTCTTTTTGACTGGATGAGAAGCTGGATGCTTGCTTATATTTTCATGTAGAATTTTGATACATGATCATAAGAACCTAAAATTACCACACAACTCTTGGCTAAGCACAAGGTGGTTATGGCAGAAGTGCTGGGGGCATAACTTGCTGTCTTGGGCTGTGTAACTTTGAAAGAGCTGCACACAGTTCAAAAGCTTAAGACACTTTGGAAGTTGATGTGTTTCAGTTGCATTTATACACTGTCAGTACCACATGTATATACCAGTAAAATTTTAAAAAAAACCAAAACACTGCAATGGCTGCTGAGGATTTATATATGGGGGAGCTTCTTGGCTTTGGTAGTAGCTGCTTTCAATTTCCTGAACAAGAAAACTCATCTTGAATGTAAAATAAGAAATGGTCTTACCTACGTGAATGTTTTCTTCAAGTACTTTTTCAATTAGTGAACACCTCAACTTAGCTAATGGCATCTATACTGGTTAAATTCTAGCATTTCAAAGTATATTTCAGTTTTAGATTGGTCTTGAGTCTCTTTTAAATACAAATACGATGTTAACTTATTTTTACTAATTATGTGACCGAGTATTAGTAGAATTCAGTATATCAGTATATTGATACACTTTGGTTTTCATCATACTAAATAAAATTGCAGTTGGAAATATATTGAATTACCTCAGCAAAAGTAATGTAAGCCCTCGCTTCCTACAACCGACCTTTCATCTACAGCTGAGCTCTAGTGTTGTCTTAGAAAAATGTACGTGGAACTGATTTGAGAGCTCAACACTTAAATGCAATTCCTAACACAAGTTATGAAATCGTTTGGAGTGAAGGACTGGACGAAAGCATCTCAATAATTTAAGCAGGAGCATATGCTCACTTTTTCTGAATGCCATCCAGGTTAAGGTTCAGGTCTTTCCGTTATCCTTGGAGAAAGGAACCCATGCAGACAACAGCTTGGGACAACTGGGTAATTCATCTTCTCCAAAGTGCTTTGTGAAAGGAGTCTTTTTCTCCATCTGTCCTAAGGATGGAGGCAGGGTAGGGCCTCCACCCAAAAATTCCTTTTCCTGCTGTATTCAATTCATTTATAAATATGCTCATCTAACTTTACCAGCAGATTCCAAATAGGAATTCCAAAGTCCAAATCAGTGTGTTCTACTCTGAGTGGAATGGGCAGGTTTTGGAGTTGGGATTGATTCCTCTGCACTGAGCTGTGTGTTGGAAAGGACTAATTTCTGGTCCTGTCCCTGAAAGTTAATGTTCCTCTCTATGCACCCATTTCTCCACCTGTAAAATTTAAATTATGTCCTATTCAATAAACACTTGCACATCACCAACTGGTAAGGGATGGGATTAAGAGGCAAGATATTCTGGTTCACAGTTCAAAAGCACATGATTCTTAGTACCATTGATCTATCACAAAAACACAAAATCCACAGTATTTCGGAGGTGTTAATGCTCTCACAGTGCTGCAGCCTGTGTGATTGGTGCAGTAGATGTGCTAGGTACTTTTGCTGGATTCTCAGTGTAGAGATGGCAGAATGCGTTGTTTTTCCCAAGATTACAAAGGGAGATAATGGAATATATTCCCTCAAAATGTATATCTGTGTATTCATGCATTTAAAGGGTTACCACAGTCCTTTACAGCCTTGTGAGAGATAGCAAAAACTAGCCTGACATAAGCAATCTAAAGGTAATTTGAAAGGTTCAGAATATAAATTCGGTAGAAAGGTGTAAATTGGGTTGGGCACTGTCAGCTGCTGCTGTGTGTATTATCCTGTGTTTAGACCAGGGATCTGAACCTGTGCAGCTGCAACGCTGAGTATAAAAGAGCTGCAGATGAGCTGGATGTAAGAGTGCAAATTGGGCTAAACCCTGCTGCCATTGTTGTATGCTTGATGCTGTGGCAGGTTTGTGGGTTTAATGAGGTGCTCAGCCTGAGCAACAAGTTAATGAACAAAAGGACTTCAAAAATTACTATAGAAGGATGCAAAATTAAATGGCACATTGGACGTGTCACTGCCATTCTTGTGGCATGACCAGTGTTGGGTTTTACCTTGCTCTGAAGCAAGGGACTGAGAGAAAAAGAACACGTACATGGACTGATTTTCTAATGATAAGACTGCTGGCTCTCTGAAATCCCAAAGCTGTCTTGATCTAGCAATGAAAAAAGAAGGCTGGCTTTCAGTTTGTACTGCTTTTGCTCATGGAGCTGATACCCTGATTTCAAGTGGTGTCATTGGAAAGCCGACAGTGCAACTGGTTTTTGTTGGTTTTTAGCTCTTTGTGGGCTCTGGCAAATGAGAAAAACAGGGAATACAGAACAGATGAAGCCCATCTCTTACCAGTGCTCCAGGGAACTGCAGAAACAGCAGAATAGAGAAAGTGGATGGACAAAATCTGCGAGTGTGGGTCCCTACGTGATCTCGGTGTTTGCTTTACACGGCACTGGCTGTGTAAGGGTGAGCTATAAGAGGGGTTTAGCGGGTGAGGAGCCAAAGCACGGCCAGAGCTGAGTGTCAGTGGTCAGGGGAGCTGCTTGGTGCGGATTGAAGAGGGAAGCCTCTCCCGAGGGGACAGCCGGGGCTCTGCTTTGGGTGGAGGACCAAGACCCCCATGGGGAGCCCCTACCGGGGCCCGGCGTGCACCTCGCTCAGAGCTGTTCCTGACGGCCCCGGGGGCTTCTCCGGGGTGCGGGTCGAGCTCTGGGAGAGACCCCGGTCACGGGCACAGCAACTCCAGTGTGGGGAGAGGGTGAGTCCGGGGCAGGGCCGGCTGAGGGAGCGGCGGTGTCGGACCGTGAGCTGGGGCGGGGGGCGCGCCGGCTGCCGGCGGAGGGAAAAGGGGCAAGCGGAGCATGAGGGGGCGAGGGGCGGTGCCGGTGCCTGGGGTCGCTGCCAGGTTCAGGGTCAGTGCCAGGAGTCGGTGCCGGTGCCGGTGCCTGGTGTCGATGTCGGTGTGAGACCCGGAGTCGGCGGTCGATGCCGGGCTCGGGCTCGGTCCGGTTCGGTGTCGGGTCGGGTACCGGGGCCGGGGCCGGGGCCGGGGTCGGTGGCGGGTCGGTACCGGGCTGGGATCGCCCCGTCGCGGCAGCTCCCTCACGGCCGTGGCGGGAGCGCCCCCTGGCGGCGGCGGCGGGCGCGGCGGTCACGTGAGGCGCTCGGGGCCTGGTGCCGCTTCCCCCAGTC